>NC_091446.1:18713849-19354959 GCF_964237555.1 Oryctolagus cuniculus | reverse complement strand
CATTAAAAGAGAAGGAAAACAAAATGTTGGAGGATCGAGTTTTAATGGCTTTAGTGATGTTTGGAAATACTGAAACTGCTTGGTAATGACACTATTTATGTGCAGATGTGCCAAGTGATATTTATTCATAAAAATGCTCACCTTTGGCAAGACTTCTTGCTGTAGACTGCTTAATGCTGCCCCTTGGTCTCCCATCATCTGAAGCATTTATGTTCAAGAAAATATAGCTGGTTTTCACTTAGCCATAACACATACGAAAAGGGATCCCTTGACACTGGCTTTTAAGAAGTTTTTCAGCCTTTGTTTGGAAGTCTGAATATTTCTATTATGACTTTACTCTCAAGGGTTATTTGAGGAGATAACTAAACCTTGAGTGTATTCCAGACAACTTTTACTTTGTCCTCTATCCTTTTGCTTATTTGGGTGAAGAGCACATTTGTGTGTGGTCTGCCTGCCCCTACATGTTAGCCTGGGGTCAGAAAGTAGGGGCTAATCCTGCTCAGGCCTTCGGCTGCTGGCTAGCTGTTCATTCTGGGTTTTGCTACTGCATGTACCTAGAATTGTTACAATGTAGAGCAGGGCTTCTTGAATTTGAAGGGGCAGGAATCCCCAAATGAAGCATAGGCTAGAATTTCTTGGATTTTTTTTTCTACATTCAAGTTATGACTTTTCTACAGTTGGGAAAATTTCGTAGAAAAATTATTAAGCATGGATACTTTGGTTTCCATAGCTAGTTTGCATAATTCTAAATCATTTGATTGTTTTTATTTGGCTCACTGCTTAGTTTTTAAATAATAATGTGATAGAAACAAATGCTGAATTTTTAAATAAAATGTTTTTGAAAAAACATGGCTCCATTTAGACAAAGAACTTTAATATAATCAAACTTTTATTGACACAAAAACTACACCAGTTTAGTATTCACTGGATGTTTTGTAAGATGTAAAGTTTTTCAGAGGGATTAGAAGCATACTAATTTTTAAAAAAAGACAAAGAAAGTCCTCCAAATTTAATATGTTCCCCACACCCTCTCCCTTAAAAGAACCAAGTTCTCTTTGTTTTTTCCATTGAGTACAATCAGGATGTGTATTTATTTTCATGTATTTGTTCTTTTCATTACAGGGGCAGAAAGCGTTTTGTAAGTGAAGGAGATGGAGGTCGTCTTAAACCAGAGAGCTACTGAATATAAGAACTCTTACAGTCTTAGATGTTAAAAAATATATATCTGAATTGTAAGAGTTAGCACAGGTGTTTTTTTTTTTTTTTTTTAAGCACTTGTTTTGAATACAAGTTATTTCTGAAATTTTATAAACTTATGTTTAAGGGGAATTTTTTTTAAAGGAAGTGTTCTTTTTCTTTTTCTTTCTTTTTTTTTTTTTTTTTGAGGGGGTAAAGGAGGGACAGAAAAGTAACCACTTCTCAAGTGGAATATTCCAATAAGCTACCTTTTGTAAGTGCCATGTTTATGATCTAATCATTCCAAGTTTTGCATTGATGTCTGACTGCCACTCCTTTCTTTCAAGGACAGTGTTTTTTTGTAGTAAAATCACTGGTTTATAGAAAGCTTTATTTAGGGGGCTAAAGTTAAGCTGCTAAAACCCCATGTTGGCTGCTGCTGTTGAAATACTGTGCTTTGGGAGTAAAAAAAAAAGTTATTTCTTTGTCTTAAAGAATTTTTTAAAAATGAGTAGTCATGAGACTTATTCATCTTTCCAGGGAACATACTGATTGGTCTTAAAGACTAGACAGTTAAGTAAATGGTGGCTGGAACATCTATTTTTCTACAAAACTGGAAAAATGAAGCCGGTTCTAGAAGAATGTACAACAAAATAAAACATGTGAAGCTGTGTTGATTATTTTTTTTGAGTACATTTATTTTAGGTCTTTTAAACAACTTTTTAATTTCACACAACAAATCTTAAATCATGTAAGGAAGCACATTTGAATATGGGGAATTTAAGCTGTGCTCCTAGCAAACTTTTATAAAAAATAATGCTTGTAAACCTTTAAATTGCAAGTATAATAGTAAATCTTCTAAGACTACACTGAGGAAAATGCATACATGCTTGACTCTCTTGTTTACTGATCTGATCTAAAACTTAATGAAAGTTTCTGTAAGATACATAATAGCTTTCTTTGATCATTCTGAAATTATATGACCAAAATGATTAGTGTTCAGAGATTCAAAGCTTACATTTATCCAGTGTCTTGAGAAAATACTACCTACCATCAGTAATCCTTTAGTTCTAAAGAAGTAACACATTTCTGACTTCTGCAAAGCTTAAATATTTGGCCAGATCTAAAGGTATGTGCTAATTTTAACTGCCTATCAACTCCAAGAAATCAACCAAGAATTACATTAATAGTTTACAGAGGTATTCTTAGGAATATACCTATTCCTATTCTAGTTCAGTCTTACTAGAATTAAAATTCCAAATTTAATGTTCATGTTTCTATCATGGGCTCTTTCAAAACCACGTTATTTTAGGCTTATATAGATAATCACGATAACCATTTCCAGATTTTTAATTGTGTTTGATACCTGAGTCATAAAAGTAGTCATGTAATTCTTAAGTCCTTAAAATTAGTACAATTAAGAGCTTAAGTTGATTACAGAATAGGTAAGGGCTTCTTAAAAGTCAAATTTGTTTAAGAAATAGTTTTCTCATCATTAGACCATTACTGTCCATTACTGGTCAGCAAAATGGTATAAACATGATAGAGACACACAAAATTGGTTAAAAAACCTCAAATTACTCTCAAGTAAATTTTACTGTAATGTGGGTAATGTAAAAGCCTGATATGATCCTCTGTATAAAGAAGGTTGCATTTAATCACTTGTGCTAAGAATGCTGCCTTATAAAACTGATGGCCAACAGGAATGGTGAATTATGATATGCAATTTTAAAAACATGGTTTAAGTAAAAAAATAACTTTATTGCTTCAGCATTAACTGTTCAATACAAACCAGTGTTTAAATTCACCAATATAGGTCTTTATTTAGAAATACCAATACCAATACAGGTATTTCTATGAATATCAGTTTTATTAACAAATACTTTTCAGTTTACAGATCCAGATTATTTTCTAGTTACTACTGAATAGTAGGTAAGCTAGGGTGATTCCTAGTTCCCTAAAGTGGTAGGTTATTAGTGTGTTATTTGCCGTTGTTTCTCTGCCATTTCTTGTTGGCGAACTGTATCCTGTGCTGCTTGCTGCATTTTCTCCAGTTTTTCCAGAGTCAGAGATTTTAAGGGCAAAAGTTTTGGTTTACACAGCACCATTGTGGTTACATCTTCCACAGACAACTGCCCTAAGTTTGACAAGAAATAAGAATTAGTTTGTGAAGGATAACCCAGTTGTTTGGTGATATGGACTTGCACTAGAATTAAAGTCCAAAGGCAAACCATTTTCAGTGAAAATCTTTTAGACTGAGTTCTGCTGTGGGAGCAGAAAGATCAAAGTCACCCCATAGGCAACATTTCTTAACACTACAGTGGTCTTGAGGAAGACAAGTTTTGAATTCCTACTGAAGACTAAACTACCATAAGATATACAACATTTTGTGTCAGCTGTTTAATTTAAAATAACATTTAGGAAAATATATACATAGTACATAAAAATACAGCAAAGTACATTAATTTAACATAACTATTCCAGTTATGAAACCCTTAATGTAAACTAGCTTTTTGTAATGCTTAATTTTGGTTTCTTTTTCCTCAGTTTCAGATATTTCTGAATTGAATTACTTCATTAAAAATTTCATATAATCTGCAATCTTGGGTAACAGGATTTGCAGGTATAAGAACCACTGCCTCATTTACTTCCTCCTCTTATAGCCTACTTGTTAAAATTGTATGAGGATACTTCAAAAAGTCTGTGAAAAAGTGAATGACAAGGTTTATATTGCTGCAATAAAGAAAATCCATGCATTTTTTTCACAAAACATTTTTATGAACTTTTTGAAGACTTCATCTAGTAACAGTGGACAGTAAATGTGACATAAAAGAACAGAATAGCTGCAGAGGTTTTATTCTGCTGTTACTTTCTAGGTCCCTATGATAGTCCTAAGTATTTGTGATGTAGATACCTTGTTTTGGAAGAACTTCGCGGAACATTGACTTCACTTCTGCCATTTTTGAATTGTTGGATACAGTTTTTTCCTAAAATTAAAAAAGATTATTCAGGAATAATTCCCCAAAACATAACTGAGATCATTTCCATTATAGTTTAAAATGTAAAATCACAATTTGTACAGAAAATGGATTACTTTATCTCTGCATACTCTTCCCATTAATTTCCTGTGGTTCTTTTAATTGGAACAAGGTTGAGATAGTTTTTATACAAGCAGCCAAAGCTTGTCAACTTTGATCAATCAGTACTAGTGTTACCTGGAAGGCTGGGTGTTCTAAATTTTTCCCCTCCCAGTGAAAAACTGGTACTACAGGATTTTAGACAAAGGTGATAATAAGTACTAGCTGTGGAACAGGTGTTTACATGTAGCCACCGTGGTTCACTGATAGTATCTCCCCATGACCACCATTTGAGAGTGGGGTGAGGCAGTGAGGAAGAGGAGGTAGGCAAACATTTCTCAACATTCTGACTTCTCAATAGTTAACAGTTCTTTCAATCCCCTTTGCATAGTAAAAACATCTTAAGGAAGTTACTGACTACACAGCTGCAGTTTGTAAGCAAGGAACACAATAGGTTAAATTGGCTCTTGAAAAACCTAAATGATGACATGCTTTCAGCTTAGTAATTTTCTAATACAGAGATACTATTAAGCTAAAGGACTGACATACTGTTCATGAGTATTTTGTTAGGAATATCCTGGCATATATGCCACTTACCCAGTCATATCTGCTCGAAATGTTTCACCCCATATTACTAATTGCTTATGTTTAAGGTGTTCTGGACAAAGTTGTAGACTTGATGCTTCTCCAGAGAGTCCCACACACTTACATTTCACCATACTGATGCAGTCTTGCCATGCATCTTGACAACATCACCACAGAAGAAAGATTTACTGTTTATAAAGTGGAGAAGCTGGCTCAGTGCCTGCCTTTTCTGCCCACTGCAAGTTATAATGGAGTGAAGCTGCTTCTGTTCCTCTTGCTCCACTACTTCTCTGACATTCCTAATAAAAGCTCGCTACTGTCCACCTACCGAACCTTTTCCCTTCTCTTGTTCACATTCTTACTCTGGAATGTCTTCTAAGTTCCTGAGGAATCTTTCCCAGAACCTTATCAAACTATCAAGGACAGAAGATGAAGTTGGGAATGGACCAGGCATATAGCAACTCATCATTAAATGGAATGTAAGGTAAATACAACATGTAATTTCCTGAAAATGTACAGCTTCTACCAGTTTTTCCTCCTAATTATTCAGGCTTGCCAGTGGTACCTAGTTGTTATTCTTTTCCCCCTAGGTTATGTTGAAGGCTGATAATGTAGATGCTTCGACTTGCCTTGAATATAGCTATAAAAACCAGTATCAGAATGAAAACATTAGGCCCTTATTTATTTGCTGCAGATCTGACCTAAAAGGGAGAACAGACATTATAGGTGTTGATAAGTAAGTGAACTCTTACTTGTATCACAAAAATGCAAAAATGGGGGTGAGCACATGCTTGAATACTAACTTTGATATCAGAGTACGGGACCCCAGCTACTTGGATCTGAATCGCTGTTCTTTTTCTAGTTTCACCAGTTCACAGCCAGTATCTGGCCTGAGGAAAACAATGAAACTTGGTGCTCTACCAAACCCAAGGTCTGTGACTAAGCTGCCATTGTTAGTGTAAAAGGTGTGGGGCTAAAGAACTGGTGTGTGGAAGATCAGTGCTGTCACTTGCCTAGGTGGTGTCTGCTTTACTAAGGATGGTTCTTGTTCTGAGGCCCCTTAAGGCACTGGCAGGAGAGAAACAGGAAGGGAGGGGCTAAAATAAGCAAAGCATTGTAGCTGGGTGGCCAGCACTGGCTGGGTAACATTTTCTTGATAAGCTGCCCTGGGAGTCCAAACTAGGAAGGAGCATGCACTTCCTTCTCCCAGGTGATAGCCCACCGCGGTGCTTTGTCTAGGATGATGTGCTCTGAAGGAGTTGTGGCTGCTCCTTGGACTACTTCCTCGTTGGTCAGGTGAGACGTATTTAAAACCAGGCACAGATGAGCCAAAGGAGAAACGTAGTAGCTACAGCTGAGACTTAAGTGTACATAAAATGACCATGGCCATTCAATTAAGTAAATAGGTGTTAGGCACTGCTCATCAGTGAACAAAACAAAAACCTACACTTCTGCTCTTCTGGAGTTTACAGCCTAGATAAGGGAAGAACCGAATGATATAAGTGTGATAGAAAAAATTGGTTTAAGAGGACTGAGGAATGCTGGTGGGGGGGCCTTCAATTTCAACAGCAAAACAGGCACTGTTAGTATAACTTTACTAAAGGGATATCTGCATTATCTATTAAAACCAAATATGCATATTTTTGGACTCATTCTTCCAGTAGGCAGCCCTCAAAGAAACAATAAACATATAAAGGTATAAGAATGTGATTCAAGCATTGCATTTAATAGCAAAATATTCACAATAAAGGAAACTGTTTGCCAGCAGGTAAAAGGTTAAACAGGGCCAGCGCTGCGGCTCAATAGGCTAATCCTCAGCCTGTGGTGCCAGCACACGGGATTCTAGTCCTGGTCCAGATTCTGTCCTGGATGCTCCTCTTCCAGTCCAGCTCTCTGCTGTGGCCCGGAGTGCAGTGGAGGATGGCCCAAGTGCTTGGGCCCTGCACCCCATGGGAGACCAGGAGAAGCACCTGGCTCCTGGCTTTGGATCAGCGTGGTGCGCAGGCCGCAGCAGTGAACCATCAGAAAAAGGGAGACCTTTCTCTTTGTCTCTCTCTCACTGTCCACTCTGCCTGTTCCAAAAAAAAAAAAAAAAAAAAATCCCAAAAAACCAAAGAAGGTTAAGCAAATTATGGAACATTTATATGGAATAGAATACTATGCCATAGTAAAAAATGATGCAGACTGTCAAGGCATATTTTAAGAGAAAACATTAAACTGCAGAAGTAAAGTAAAATTATTTTTATGATAGGAACCAAACTTATAATGGTCATAGAATGTAGTTGTGTCAGCTCATTATTTCTTGAAACCCTTAGTCTGGGTAATTGGAAGTTAACCAGCTGCTTCCTTTTCTTCCATAGTTTAAGTCTGTAATTTCTTACGGAAATAATATTTTTAATAATGCATTTCAAAATCATGATAATGTATGCAACCTTGTAGCTATTTAAGCTGGAAGTCTAAAATTAATGCAGAAGAACTTAGAAGAAAACCAAATCTTTGTCATGAAATACTTTACAAGTGAGAGTTAAAAGACATGTCTAGGAAAGATTACTACTTTAAAATCAATAACACATATGCAGAAAATTAAAAATATCTGGAATGTAGCTTGATAACCAAATTAAATTATGGGTGTAGACTGGACTAGATTGCTAATGTGTCCTTTTGAACTTTGAAATATATACTGGGGCCAGCACTGTGGCAACGAGGGTAAAGCTGCTGCCTGCAGTGCAGGCATCCCATATAGGCACCGGTTTGAGTCACAGCTGCTCCACTTCCTATCCTGCTCTCTGTTGTGGCCTGGGAAAGCAGTAGAAGATGGTCCATGTCCTTGGCCCCTGCACCCATGTGGGGGACCCAGAAGAAGCTCCTGGCTCCTGGCTTTGGGTTGGCACAGCTCCACTGCTGCAGCCATCTGGGGAGTGAACCAGCGGATGGAAGACTCACACTCTCTATCCCTCCCTCTTCCCGTCCCCCCCCCCCCCACTGCCTCTGTAAATCTGCCTTTCAAATATATAAATAAGTCTTAAAAGAAAATATATACCAGTGGTCCTAGGTTTTCTACCTGCATATTTGCAAGAGATTTTGATAAAATATCACTTTATACAGTTTAAAATTATAAAGCACATAATTTTTAGTACATTAAAAAGTAACTGTTCTATTGGTCTTTCAAAAATATACCTAGTTATAATCTGAATATCTGAGTAACTTGATAGCTAATATCATGCTAGTTCAAAAAGTTTATTTTGAAAGCCAGAGTTACAGAGAGGGAGGGAGGGAGGGAGGGAGAGAAAGGTGTCTTCTATCTGCTGGTTCACTCCCCAAATGGCTGCAATGGCCAAAACTGAGTCAATTGCAATTGGAAGCCAGGAGTCAGGAGCTTCATCTGGGTACAGGGGTGGGGTGAAGGGGAGGACAAGGACTTGGGCCATCTTCTTACTGCTTTCCCAGGTGCATTAGCAGGGAGCTGGATTGGAAGTAGTGCAGCTGAGACTTGAACAGGCACCCATATGGGATGCTAGCACTGCAGGCCAGGGCTTTAACCCGCTGCACCAGAGCCCCAGCCCTGAGAACTTTTGTATTATTCCTTTTCTCACCAGACTTCTATTTCCATCTCTCGTAATTTTATTCTAATATAACATACTTTCATAGTCATATTTCCTTACTACAAAAATGTTTATATAAATTTATTTAAACATTAGCTTGAGAAAAGATTTCCCATTCCCTGGTTCACTTTCCAAGTGCCTGCAACAGTCAGAGCTGGGCCATGCTGAAGCCAGGAGCCAGGAATGCACAGGGATCCCATGTGGATGGCAGGGACCCAAGAACTTGAGTCAGAATCTGCTGCTTCCCCGGCACACTAGCAATGGAGCCCTCAGTCTTGATCCCTTGAATACTGATACTTTCTTTGTCTCTGCCTGGCACCTGATTTTTACCTGGGGAGCATTTCATCATGGTAAAATTGTATGTGGCCTAGAGAGATGCCTTTCCTTGGTAAAGTCTTAGAAAGATGATTAGATATAGTTTATCAACAGGCCTATTTTCTTAGGGAATTCAGTATTAGCAGAAACTACATTTGCAAATTTAGGGTATGAAATTAAATTTGCCTCTGTAACCCACTGTCTTCAGGCATCTTGAAGGATATGTAAACTCTGCTATAAACACTGCTGATTTATACAATAAATTATACTATATTGTTCTTTGAGATGTCAATGGACTATTTGACAAGAGATCAGTTATCGCATCTGAGAAACCCTGAGAAGTTGAACTTTCTTTTTAACAGCAGCACTTTTTAGAAACTTTACTATGCTAAACTACTTGATGAATCTCCAAAGAGAACTGATCATATATATATATATATATATATATATTATTTGACAGGCAGAGTTAGTGAAAGACAGAAACAGAGAGAGAGGTCTTCCTTCTGTTGGTTCAACCCCCAAATGGCCGCTGCACCGATCTGAAGCCAGGAGCCAGGTGCTTCCTTCTGGTCTCCCATGTGGGTGCAGGGGTCCAAGCACTTGGGCCATCCTCCACTGCACTCCTGGGCCACAGCAGAGAGCTGGACTGGAAGAGGGGCAACCGGGATTAGAACCTGGCACCCATATGGGATGCTGGCGCCGCAGGCGGAGGATTAACCTAGTGAGCCACAGCACCAGCCCCGAGAACTGACTATATATTGTTTCTTAAAAATTTATTTGATCTGGCCGGCGCCGCGGCTCACTAGGCTAATCCTCTGCCGTGCGGCGCCAGCACACCAGGTTCTAGTCCCATCGGGGCGCCGGATTCTGTCCCGGTTGCCCCTCTTCCAGGCCAGCTCTCTGCTGTGGCCAGGGAGTGCAGTGGAGGATGGCCCAAGTGCTTGGGCCCTGCACCCCATGGGGGACCAGGGTAAGTACCTGGCTCCTGCCATCGGATCAGCATGGTGCGCCGGCCGCAGCGCGCCAGCCGCGGCGGCCATTGGAGGGTGAACCAACGGCAAAGGAAGACCTTTCTCTCTGTCTCTGTCTCTCTCACTGTCCACTCTGCCTGTCAAAAAGGAAAATTTATTTGATCCAAGAATCCTTTAAAAAGTGCTTTATGGGACTAGTGATCACTAGAACATACTTTGTAATTCTAGGGCAATGTAATTTTCCATATGGCACTGTGGTAAGATACTATAAATTAAGCAAATACTCATTTTAAGGAAAATGACAATATGTATAGATAACTCATTTTAAAAAAGATTTTATTTGAAAGGCAAAGTGACAAAGACAAAGATATCCTCCATCTGCTGGTTTGCTCTCCAAGTGGCCGCAAATTGCTAGGGGTGAGCTGGGCTGAAGCCAGGAACCAGGAACTCCATCCTGGTCTTCCACACGAGTAGCAGGGACTCAAGTACCCGAGCCAGCTGCAGCTGCTTCCCCGGAGCATCAGCAGAGCTGGAGCTGAAGCGGAAATGCCAGGGTTGCACTCAGCTAGGAGAGGCGGGAGTACCAACTGGCGGCGTCACCTGCTGTGCCACAATGCTTGCCCCAACAATTAACTTTGGAATTGGTAAAAGATTACCTTTTTTCTGAATATAACAACTCATGTCCCAATGGCCTATATATAGGATACCTAAAAAGACCTAAATTGAGCAATAAATGTATAAAATATGGTAACCTTGGAATAAATATGTTGCTGAAATATTCACAGAACTGAAAAATTGGGATTTAATGAATTGATACACTGAAAAACAGTGTATCTTTTTTCCCCTTGTAAGAGGAAAGTTCAGACCATCTTGGATAAAACAATCTTTGAAAGGAATTCTTCAAATATGAAAAGAGAAAATCTTGCAGAGTATCTGGGGATTTGGCAAAAATGACAGCTCCCTATCACAAGACAGATGTTTTAACATGAGCACGTGGCTGCACTGTGAAATCACTGAGGAAGAGAAGCACAAAGCAGGCCCTTGCACCCACATGGGAGACCTGGATGAGGCTCCTGGCTCCTGGCTCCAGCCTGGCCCTGCCCTGGCTGTTGTCATTTGGGGGGGGTGAGCCAGTGAAAGGAAGATCTCACTGTCGCTGCATTTCCCTATCCCTCTCTGTAACTGCCTTTCAAATAAGTTAACTAAATCTTTTTATAAAAAGCTGGGTTTTTTTGGACAGGCAGAGTTAGATAGTGAGAAAGAAAGACAGAGAGAAAGGTCTTCCTTCCATTGGTTCACCCCCAAAATGGCTGCTACGGCTGGCGCACTGTGCCGATCCGAAGCCAGGAGCCAGATGCTTCTCCTGGTCTCCCATGCAGGTGCAGGGCCCAAGCATTTGGGCCATCCTCCACTGCACTCCCAGGCCATAGCAGAGAGCTGGACTGGAAGAGGACCAACCGGGACAGAATCCGGCGCCCCAACCAGGATTAGAACCCAGTGTGCCGGTGCTGCAGGTGGAGGATTAGCCTAGTGAGGCGTGGTGCCAGCCTAAAAAGCTGTTTTATATATGCATTTAATGAAGAATATCCACGAAGAAAGGGAAATACGAAGCAGACTCATTTAAACAGAACACATAATGGGGGTGGGAAAACCCAGGCCAGCAAAAACAATACCTTCATTCTCCATTAGTTGGGCAACCATCTTCATGAAAACAAAAACAATCAACAAAAGCAGAACCTCTAGAGAACCTTTCAGAATGTGAAGAGTAACATTTATTAATTTTGTTATGAAAAAGTTGGCTCCTTGTCATCTCTTGGACTTGAATGTTGTGGACCTGCAGGGGAAAGAGCCTCTAAACAGAATTCTTCCTTGAGATCTATTTGCAGACAAAAAGTAGCCTAGGTCAGAGTCCTTTGTTCATCAAGAAAGTAGGGATTGCTAAAGTGGCCAGAAATCATGAATTTACAGACCAAAATGAATGATTTAGTTTATATATATTTTATTTGGAAGTGGATACTGGATATTAAAGACTACAGGGGTAAAGGATGTTATTTTAGGAGACAGCAAGAAATTTTGGCACGGTGGGTAAGACTGCAGATGCCCTCGTCTCATGCTGCAGTACCTGGATTCGAGTCCTGGCTTCACTTTCTTTGGACTCCAGCAACCTAGTAATGTGCATCCCCGGAGGCAGCAGGTGATGGCTTAGTTCTCGGGTCCCTGCTTCCCATGTGGGAGACTTGAAGTGAGTTCTGGGCTCTGGCTTTGGTCTGGCCTAGCTCAGGTGTTATGGGCATTTGGGTAGTGAGCCAGCAGAGGGCAGATTTCTGTCTCGTGGTTTTCAAATAAAAGAAAGTAACTTTTGAAATAGAAGACACAAGAGGTAGGCAAGGGTATAAGCAATAGATTTAAACCTCTACCTTCTCACTCACTAACCTTTTTCAGTGATACGATTATGATTACGCAGATGGTGCACTTATTTATCCCAGTGGGAACATTGCAGGGTGGGGGGTGGAGAGAGAAAGCTGAAAGGGAAGGGTAAAGACCAGGAGTTAGGTTTTGATCCACTGTGTGGAAGCCCAATAGGAAGGTAAAAAGGACTGGATATCCACAGAACCTATGGTTCAACTTGAACTGTAGAGGTGGAATTAATAGGCCCAGAGGATGTGGAAAGATGGGTGGTGGGGCTGGTGGTAAAAACAGACACTGTAGCAGCTGAAAAAAGGATCTGGAGTCATAGTAGTCAAACAAATTACTTCATTTTGTAATCCTTAGGTTTTATCTCTGAAACAGAGCTTATTAATGGCATCAACTTGAAATGACTGGTGTATTAAAGATATAATTCATACAAAGCCATAAAAATCTCCCTGACACATGATGAGAGCTCAGTGAAATGCTAGCAATTCTTACTGTATTGTATCGCTATCGCTACTGTACTGTGTCATATAATTAGACTCTCTAAAAAAAAGTTACTGTGTATTAGAGTTAAACTATGTTAACATGTATTATAGAGGCTGATGACTGAAACAAAAATGAAGAAAAACCTACAGGCAATCATGAATACTTGAGATTTCTGTTTGTTCTATCTGTACCCATACTGTCACAAGGTCATTTTTTAGAGATTTACTTATTTGAAAGGCAGTTAGAGAGAGAGAGAGAGACAGAGAGAGCGTGATCTACCATCTGCTGGTTCACTCTTCAGATGGCCACAACCGTCTGTGTTGAGCCAGGCGGAAGCCAGGAGCCTTGAACTCTACCCAGGTCTCCCATATGGGCGGCAAGGGCCCAAGGACTTGGGCCATCTTCCTTCGCTGCTTTCCCAGGTGCATTAGTAGGAAGCCGGATCAGAAGTGGGGCAGTCTAGACTCAAACGGGTGCTCATATAGGGTAGTGGCATCACAGGCAATAGGTTAACCCACTGGGCCATAATGCTGCCCCAACTCTTTAATCTGTGAATTTAGCATTCCTTTTGTCATGTTTGGTAGCACCCTAGAAGAAATCTCTTAGGAAGAAGAACTGCTCTTTTGGCTTTTGTTTATGGCATTATTATTCTTAAAAGAATATGCCACTGGAACTTGAAAATCTCAGGCTTATTTAGAAAAATATAATACCTTAAAATCATCCAAGTTTTGTATTTTTAATGCTGTATCACATAATTAGAGTTTGTATCATAGCTCTTTGAAAACATTTATTAGACAAAGATCATGAATTAAATAGACTATTAGTTTTAGATTGCATCCTATATTGAATTTCTGATGAGGTGCATTTTGAGATTATCAACCAAAGGACCAATCAAGTGTTCATATAAGAAAAACAGGGCCCAAAGCCTGTGGTTCTAGCCAGTTGAATGTTTTATTGGTTTTCTTGATATTTCAAAGTACTTTAACCAATGTTTAAGAATTTGGAGGCTTCATGTGAGAACAGAACTTTAGCTCTACTTAGCAAATGTGGCATTAAAGTCCACATTCGCACATGGCAAACTGTGGCCAGGGCTGGGAGTGATGCTCCCATCAGGTGAGCATGTGCTCTCCAGTCCTTACTGCTGCTGTGGCTTCCCTGGAAGATACCTGCCCAGCCATTATGGCCACCTGAGTACAACACAGGCCAGTGAAATACATGTATGCCAGGCTGTATAATTTTCTCATTAATGGGCACTGAGAAGCAAAAATATGATCTTTGGGGACTGAAGGTGGCACCGGGAGCAATCCCATTTATGTAAAGGACATTTTTCTTTTGGGAACATTAAATTAGCTCCTTTAAAATAAAAAATTCAATCTGCCTCGTGCAAGTTGTGAGTGGTGGCAAGAATGACAAAAATAGCAAAACATTTTATCTTTTGTCTTATCCAAGAGTTTGTTGTTGACCGACAGATAAATTTTCAAAACCATGCCAGACTTCTGAATGTAAGCTAACATGAGAAAAAGGTAAAAGAGGGAACCCAGAAAGAATTTTTTAGCAGACACGAAGTTATAATGCTCACTTCTCGCGCGACTGCCCACACGCTAGCAGTGTTTAATTTGGATTGATAATGTTCGTCTGGAGATGCCAAGTAACATCATGTGTCATACAGTTGGAAAGTATAGTAGATTCTATTCTGCTTTGCTATCTGGCATCTGCTGGAAGAAAAATGTTGCAACATGCTCAATTTGGCTAATTAATTCAGACTCATGTGAATAAAATGTGCAGTGTCTAGCTTCTGAAATGTGCCTAGGCTACAGAAAAGAGGCTGTTCTTGGGTGAATCTGGATGGTGCCACTGGCTCTGGAATACTCCACTAGCAGGCACTACTATTACAGTAGCAGAAAATGGCATGTTACTTGTGCAAAATGCCTTTTTCTAGTAAGTTATCCTGTTTGAAAATTCAATACTAAATAGTAGACCTGAAACTGCTAGCTATTAGCTTTTTAAAAAAGTGCCTGAGATACTTAGTTAGCCAGATCAACAATATGTAAGGAAAGGGAAAGGATCGTTTGGTATTTTACCTGGTGTTTCTCAAAGCACGATCCTCAAATCACCTGCATCAAAATCCACTGGACTATTTAGAAAAACAGACTTTCCCAGAGCCCTTCAGAAATCAGAATTACTAATTGTTAACTGAACTCCCCACTATTCTGTTTTAGATTCAACACTAGATATTCAATACCTACTCTGTGCCCAAACTGGACTGTTCTATGTTATTAATAATTGCCATCCACTGACCCCATTCCACGTGCCATACCTCGAGCTGAAACACTTCACATGTATTTGAGTTGTTAACTTTGTTAACTCAAACCCGAAGAGGTTTTAATGATCCATTTAATACATAACAGAGAGAAACTGTAAGGGCACTCAGCTAGTGATTGGTCCTGTTCCTGAAACAGGTCTCATCCTAAAACCTGTGGACTTATTTGGTGTAGTATTTTGCCCTCCTGGAATCTGGAGTCAATTTAAAATTGTTTCAAAGTCCCACAAGAACAAATTTCCTACTACATAAAGAAAGCAACTGATGAAGTGTGTTTTTAACTTTTAATATGATGGCTAAAAACATCCTATACCAATATAAAAGATTCTGGTTTCCCAGAGCATTTTTTTTCCCTTTCACTTAATCTTTCACGATCAAATGTATGTCTAGGAGAAGTGTATGAACTTGGTAGTTGTGAAAATTTTCCTCTTGTGATTATGAAGTAAATTCCACAAACACTTTTCTACCCATTGGGGAGAGAATGTTCCTAATGTACTAAGTATTAAGTATAACCTCGATTTTGCAATTTTTAATAGGCTCTGCTTAATTCTATGAAAAAGCTATCATAAAAACACCAGGACCAATTAGGACTTGCTGAGAATTTCAGAGAGAAAAATAACATTGCCTAAACTGGAATCTGCCCAAATGGCCAGCAGTTGCCTTGGTATTTGCTTTGATAACATCAAGATTCATCTGTATTTGAAGTGCAGGGCCCACACATTTTTCAACAGCAGTGTGCAGCATGCCAGGAGTTGAAACTCATGAGACTATGCTGACATCAGTACACTTTGCTGTAGATTACATTACATCAGCTCCAAGTACAGGCAAACTAGTAGCAACATTTATTAAATGTAGGCAGTCTATGTAGCCAGCCCAAAGCACTACTACATATTCTGCACACACAGAAGATTAAATGCTAACCTCTTCTTTGCCAGACACCACACAGGGGTGAACACACTAGAAGTGAGACAGATTTAACTAACAACTCATGGCAAGGGTACATGTAATTGCATTTGAGGTTTAATCATGATTGACCAAGTACGAATAGTTTAGTATTCCTTGAAAAAAGAAATGTTAAATTTAATCTAATTAAGCCTCTAGGCTAATTTCTAGTTTACAGGAAATGAGAAAAAAGGGATTTGTTTATTTTGAAAATGACCCACGGCTTGAACTCTTCAAAATGACAGTGTCACAGGAGGAGAAAAAAAGATTTTTTAGATTAAGGCAAAGAAGATATAATCCCCAAATAAAATACATCATTCTTAACTGGATCCTGATTTTGGGGCAGGATGAAGCGGAGAGGGGAAGGGATAAAAGATATTCTTGCGTCATTTAGGAAGATTTGCACATGGGCAGTAAATATTACAGAATTACTAATTTCCTTGTAATAAATGACAACAAAGTATGCGAGGAAGGATGAAATAAATATGGCCAAACGTTAACTGCTGGACACAGGTGAAGGGTCTATGAAAATCTGTTAGTCTTTTAGCTTTTTAGTGTATGAACATTTTCAAAATAAAACATTTGGGGAAAATCATGTTGGAAAGACTTCAGAGGAGAAATTAAAAAAAAAGGTCTGGGTAGCAGGCTCTGTGCCGAATTTCTGATGAACTGAAGATCCCTAAAACTTGGCTGGAAGTGTCTTGGACATCCAGGAGGCTCCCACCACACTCAATATTCCAGTAAGTATTTACCAAAATCATCATCAGGTGCAGGGAAAATTATACGACAGATGGACCAGACACAAACGATTGTAGCTAAGAATAAGAAGCAGGGCAGTGGGGGTAAAACAGAAGCGGCCGTTGTATAAAGTAGAGACTTCCCTAAGAGGGGTCCAGGAAGCGCTAGATATGCTCAGAGGACATTATTTCTTGCTGGAGAACATCTGGAAATCCGTGTCCAGGGGTCCCCGGGTCATGAATACCCGATCAGCTAAGGGGGCTGCCACAACAGAGCGCATAGTCAGGACTGCTTCCTTCGGCCGGGTTTCCCCCTCATCGTTCACTCGGCGGACGGCCGTTCCGGATTTACCTGGAGGTCCCAGTCTTCCTGCTGCAGCTTCAGGCACGCGGTCTGGTGGGACCCAGGTGACCGCGCGTTCTCGCCTCGAGCCTTCGCAAGGCGCTACACGAGACAAGGCGTGCTCATCTTGCAGAGAGCCACAGGACACGGGCTTTATCAGTATTCACAAGCCTTAGGACAACACGCGCAGGGTCAGGTGCAGAACTGCGGCGAAAGCCCTACAGAGACTCCAGGGGACAAGGCTCAGGTGGGCGGCGGGGAGTCAGCAGCGAGGTGTCGCCGCCGTGGCCGGACCCCTCCGCCCTCCAAAGGTCGCGCAGTCAAAGTCCCGCACTGGAGGGGAGCTCGCGGGGGTGTGGCCGGCAGGGCCCTCGCGGCTCGCCCGGCTCCGACCCGGCCCGGGCAGCCGGTCCGGCGGCCTCGCCCCACAGGGAGCCTCCGAGGGGCGGAGGGAGGGCGGGCCGCCGCCCCGCCGCCCGGAAAGAAAACCTTCCTTGGGCGGAAGCGGCGCCGGGCCGCGCGCGCCCGCGCAGCACTCGCTCCCCCGGGACTCGGCCACCCGGAGCCTCGCCGCGGGGTCCGCGGGTCACTCACCTGGCTGGGCGACCCGGGTCGAGACCGGGCACCTCCTGCGGTGCCGGCGGCGGCTTCCCCACCCTTCTGCCGTGACCCTGTTCGGAAGTGCCAAATGCAACTTCCGGGCAAGGAGGCGTTCTCGGAACCCTAAACTGATCCACTTAGGTAAGTGGCCAGACGTCTCGGCACACGAAGGGCCAGGAAACTGGATCTGCAGTCCCAAGTGTACATCAACGTGCCCAACACCGAATCGCCGGTCCCTTGTGGTGCCCCTCAGGGCCTCCTTGCAGATGCGTCCCTTCCCGGACGGCTCCGTTGTTGCCCAGGGTAACGGTGAGATTGGGCGAAGGAGAAGGCTACGTCACACTGGAGACCGGAAACCAGGAAACTCCTGGTGCCATTAGTAGTTATGGCCGCCTTAGCGTCGACAGTGACTTCCAATTGGGAGTTGCCGCTCTACCCTCCCGGAGGCTTACTCGATGGCTGGGCTAGCCAGCGGCGCCCAGTGGGCGGGAGACGGCGTAAAGAGCCGAGGGAAGGAAAAGGGCGGAGGGAGGGAAGCAGGCGCCAGTGCCTCGCTCTGATTGGGTGGCTTCTGCGGCCCTGGCTCCTCCTCGTTTTCTTCCCGAGCGAGTGACGAGCCCGCGCCGGAGGGGTGGGGCGGGGCGGCTGGGGCGAGAGTGTGTGGAGGGGCGGGCGGGGCGGGGCGAGTGGGGGAGGGGCGGGCGGGGGGCGGCGGTTGGGCAGCGTCGCTTCGGAGGAGGAGGAGGAGGAGGAAGGAGGGCGAGCGAGGAGGATGGCGGAGTCGGGGCTCTTGACGGTAACCTGGGGCGGAGGAGGCGGAGGGTGTCTGTCGGTCGGTTCTTCCTGCATGCCTTCCTGTAGGTCGGGCAGTCGGACTGGCTGGCGGCGGCTGAGGGGGGGACCGCGCGCCCTGACAGGCGCGAGCCGGCGGGGCCGGGGCGAGGCCCGCGGGGCCGGGGCCCTGGGAGGCGCCGCCGCCGCCGCCGCTTTCCTGGGTGCTGTCGCCGGGGGTGCTGGGCCCGCGCAGCCGGCTCGCCCGCGGAGCCGGTAGCCGGGCGCCGAGGGCGAGGCGGCGGGCTCTGACAGCGGCCGGGGCCCGGCCTGCGCCGGCGGCGGCCGCCGGGACAGCGCCGGGGCGAGGGCGAGGGCGAGCCGGCGCGAGGGCGCGGGCCGGGGGCGCGGGCGGCCGCTCCCTCGGCGCTCGGCGCCTCGGCGCCCCGGCGCCCCGGCTCCGGGCTGCCGGGGGTCGGCGGTCGTGGAAATCCTTGGCCCGGGGCCGGCGCGCGGCGGCGGCGGAGATACGGGGTGGGGTCTCCTGCCCGCGCGCTCCCCAGAGCCCACTGCTCCCTCCCCCGGGCTCCTTCCCGTCCCCGGAGACCCTTCCGCGAGGAGTGTGGTGAAGCGGCTTTGGGTGTGTTGCTCGGTGAAGCGAGTTGTAGCCGCTCGGTACCGCCTTCTGGAGCTACCTGATGGCACCTTGTCCGCCCGAGCTGTTGGGGTCAGAGGAAAAGTCTTGCAACTCCCCCGCCCCCAACTTTGACGCCGGGGGCTTCGGGGCAGCGCGACTCCCGCCCCCCCCCCCAGCCCCTCACTATCCATTGTTTTGTGCCCTCCCCCCTCCCCCCAGGCCTAGATGGAAGAATAATGACTCTAAAGCATTAATTTGTCTGCCCCCCCCCCCGTCTCTCTCTCTCTCTCTCTCTCTCTCTCTCTCTCTCTCTCTCTCTCTCTCTCTCGCCCGCTCGCATAGGGTTTTTGTTGTTGTGGAAGTGTGGCTTTACAAACAGGTGGAATGAATCCCGGCCCGAGGGTTGGAAGGAAGATGCTTTGTGTGTGTTTCAGCCCTTACAGTTGGAGATTTTGTTTTCTTGTGTGTCTGTTGCTTTGTATCATAATGAGGGTGCTGAGGATAAAAGAGGAAGCACTGTTTTGCAACCTACCCAAAGAAATATTTTCGAAGTCTCTAGGGATGCTCAAGCAAAAATTAGGTTGCAGATGTGGACTGTGGATAGTACTTGCCTCCAGCATGGTCACTCCCGTCGCTCTCTAATCTTACACCTGTGTAATGTTGTATACACGCTTCCTAGATGGCACGAGGTCCGGTATCTATTCAGGGGATACTGTATCAAAAGTTACAGAGGGTGCACCTGTGTAACGGAGTATTGTATCCCTAAATGTAGCATCGGCACTAGGAAAATAGTTTTAAAGACCTCAGTTTCATAGTGTGTCAGTCCCTGCCCGCACCCCTCCTTGCCACGGCCGTTATAACTGTTTGTTACTATGTATTTGAAGAGATTTAGCAATTGTTTATCATTTGTAACATGCAGTGAGCTTTCATTTATAACTTGAGTTTAACAGTTGACTTTTTATGTGACAGTGATAGGAATTTTTAGAAAAATGAAAATGAGCATTCTCTGCATTTGGATATTTGACTATGGTAAATTGTTACTTATTTGGACATAAAGTACACTGTAAAATTTTTTTGACAATTTTTACAAAGTCTGTTTCAAAAATAGAATACAAACAAAAATAAAGGCATTGTCTAAGCTTTCAAACTTTCAAGTGGCTTGAATAGAAAGCTCACATATACAACTGCTTACGAGAGCCAGTTTGAGTTGTGGACATGTAATGTCTCTAAAGGTATTGTGTTTTCCCCGGTGCTTACTCCATCTTGGAAGAAACAGCTAGACTTAAATTGGTGTGTTTTCTGATCTCTCATTGTTAGTATAATTTCCAAGTTTCGAATTATTTTCTTTTTTGTTAAAAATTGTTTTGGATTACAAGTTACTTTAAGAGATACTTGAACAGTTTTTAGCTAGATTGTTTTGGGGGTTTCTTTGGTTTTTAAACTATCAGAAAGTTGACTATAGCTGTTTTTTTTAGTGATTGTAGCAAGTAAGGAACATACATCTCCTTGTGAACTACAAGCGGCTTGGAAATTTGAAACATTTCATGTTTGAGTAGTAATACCAAAATTATAAATTCTTTGGTTACCTGTTCTGGAATTGCACTTTTAAATTATTACCATTTCTCTTGTGACTTGGAACAGGTCAGAATGATTTTTTGCCCCCTAGTAGACACATATAAACTAAAATTCTGTGTGGATTTCTCACAGAGATGGCTTCTGAATAGCTGCCAGTGTGTTTTTGGCCTTGGCTTACCCCATAGGTATTGGGGGCAAGGGGAAGGGTGGATGAAATTGGAATTCTTTGTTATACAGGTAGTTAGATTGCAGTTACTTGTTTTAAAAATAAGCTGGATTATCATTATTTCTTGTGTAATTCAGAGTCTGGAAGTCTTGTGTTCTTTAAACTGTGTAAATAAACAATGTTTGAATTTTTAAAAAGAAGAAGGGATTGACAATGGACCATCTTGCTAGGAGCTCTGGACTCAACTACTTCAGGACATGTGGCCACTGAAATGTATTTTATTTTCAAGGTGGAGGGCGAAATCGCTTCCCAAATCCTTTGCAGGATCTGGTAATTATGCCTTTGTCTACAAAGAAATACAGAACTGACATTGGGACTGTGCAGCTTGGCTGGCCAGCACTGGTCAAGGTGTACCTGTGTGCACTGCTTGTTCAGAAAGGGGGAGGGATGGTTTGGGCAAGTGCAGATCCAAAGGCTGTGGTAAAAGGGAAAACTTGTTTTGAAGTGGAAAAATCCTGAGAGTTTGTGCAGACACTCTGACCTCCCAGATAAAGTGGGCTTTCCAGTTTGTTATAAAGTACCTGCTCCATCAGTAAAGTTCTTGGCTTCTTAGTAAAAAAAAAAAAAAAAAAAAAAAAATTTAAAAACTTTCTTACTAAAAAATATACTCTAAACTATATCGATATTAGGATGCAAATTTTTGGAAGGAAAAGTTAAATGAATTTATCTTTAGAATTGAGTGTATCACTGTATCATTCATATATGAAAAAGCATAAAATGTGTTCTCAAAACAAACAAGACAAAATCTGCAAACAATAAAAAAGCAACCAGGCGGGGCAGGCGTCCTGGCCTAGCAGATAAAGCTATTGCCTGCTGTGCTGGCATCTCATATGGGCGCCGGTTCGAGTCCCACCTGCTCCTCTTCAGATCCAGCTCTCTGCTATGGGCTGGGAAAGCAATAGAAGATGGCCCAAGTCCTTGGACCTCTGCACCCACGTGGGAGACCCAGAAGAAGCTCCTGGCTCCGCCCCAACCCTTGTGGCCATCTGGGGAGTGAACCAGTGGAGGGAAGATTCTCCCTCCCTCCCTCTCCCCTTCTCACTGTGTGTAACTCTGACTTTCAAATAAATAAATAAATATCTAAAAAAAAACCAGTCAGGCAAAGAAGGCAACTCATATCCTTTGGTGAATTCTAAAATATATAGCTTGGATTTGATGGAAGAATTCTGAATTTATTTATAAAATATCAAGAGAAGAAATTGTGGTATAAGTACTTTTAGACATTTTCCAATGTAACTAACAGGATATTGGCTAGAACTTGGCTGTAATTTAGTAATAGAGTGATGCACTAAGTACTTTTATGTGCTTGAGAAATGAGTACTGCAAATGTTGGTTGATATTTTTGCTTATTGTTACATTATATTTCATGCCTTATATATTATGCATTAGACATGTAATTTAAGGCTAACTCTTTAATAGAAAATGTATATCATCTGCTATTCTAGTAAGCCCTGTTGTAATTGCATAGTCTTAATTTTGTTTCATTTACTTGTTATACTACATCCGAGTTGTGCCTTATAGACGTTTTTGGAAAATATTTTGCTAATGTAGTAGTTACATTTATATATGTCATGGATATATTTAAAGGTTTCTTTATTTGAAAAGCAGAGTTAGAAAGAGAGACATACGCACGCACTCTCAAACTCACATTGTTTCTCCCTTTCCTTCACTCCCTAAAGGGCCACAATGGCTGATGCTAGGCTAGGTAGAAGTCAGGAGCCTGGAATTCCATTCAGGTTTTCCACATGAATAGCAGGGTCCAGAGCACTAGGGCCATCTTCCACTGCTTTCCCAGTAAGTTAGCAGGGAGCTGGATCAGAAGTGGAGCAGTTGGGACTTGAACCAACACTCATATGGGTTGCCAATGTTGCAGGCCATGGTTTAACCTATTATGCCACAATGATGGCACCAGATTTTGTATTTTTAAAACTTTCTGTTTAAGCTGACTTTTAAAATCAGAAAAAAATTTTGAATTACAGATAATGTGTGGTATGCTTGAACTTAGTATATTATAGAGTATTCTGAAGTGTGCTTGTTAATCAGTGCAGGTTGAAAGGAACCTGTATAAATCTGAGAAGCTGTTTTATATTCCAAAATAAATTAAATTGATGTTTATTCTGATGCTGTTTGAGTTTTTTCCTGGCTCCCAGCTTTTTAAAAAGCACAGCATCTTCATTTACCAGAGTTCAAACACATAAGAGGAATATTCTTATTACAAAAGGCCATCAAGCTTTTGAGGTGTTGTTAACATATGAGCTTCTTGAGAAAGTATGCAGTTCCCATTATCAAGATATAAAAGAAAACTAATTAGATTTCATGCTTGTATATTTCATTCTAATGTCTTAAGATTGCAACTGATTGCAAAATGTAGTTCATACTGTGTAAAGGTAAAGATTTTTTTCATAGGAATAAGCATATTGCTTGTAGCTGAAACATTACAGAAGATCTTAAAAGAGGGTAAAATTGGTTCCTATGTGAAGTGAGCCTGACTTTTATGAATTATTTTGGCATAACTTCTGTTTATAGTACTGTGATGAATTCTTATGTTTAAGTACTATTATTTGCCTTCAATTTCTGTTTAAAAGAAATTTCACAGCTGACAAAGATGAGTCTTTTTTAACTTTTTTAATATCTTTGAAGTAAACTAAAAATAGCTTGTTCTGACAAAAATGATTTTTAGAATCTGGAATTAGTTAAATTTGGGTTTTCTGAGTTTCCGGTTTTGTGGAACACTTGTGAAAACCTGAAATTTGAGAAAAAACTGGAGAAAATTCTTTTTTAAGCATTGTGTCTTTTAGCAGACCTTCTTTAACCTCTAATTAGGTTCCCCTGCTTAAAAGTTCTTTAGCACCTGTACTTCCTCTTTCATATGACAACATTTTGCAGTGATGTATTTAATGTTTATCTTTTTTACAAGACTGTAAGCTGTGTGATGAGTGTTAAGTATGACAGTTTTTCTTACCTGTTTCTCCAGTATACAATGTCTAGACTTTTTGTTTTCTTTTTTTTTTGACAGGCAGAGTGGACAGTGAGAGAGAGACAGAGAGGAAGGTCTTCCTTTGCCGTTGGTTCACCCTCCAATGGTCGCCGCGGCCGGGGCTGCGGCTGGCGCACTGCGCTGAACCGATGGCAGGAGCCAGGTACTTCTCCTGGTCTCCCATGGGGTGCAGGGCCCAAGCACTTGGGCCATCCTCCACCGCACTCGCTGGTCACAGCAGAGAGCTGGCCTGGAAGAGGGGCAACCGGGACAGACTCCGGCGCCCCGACCGGGACTAGAACCTGGTGTGCCGGCGCCGCAGGTGGAGGATTAGCCTAGTGAGCCACGGTGCCGGCCGACTTTTTGTTTTCTAAAAGAAAGTTAGCTTTAAATTAATAACCTAGAGCCCTAAAACCAGCTGAATGGGCCACTATGATGGACAGATGTCATGCTGTTCTTAAACATGTTTTCTGCCCGTAGAGCCCCTCAAGCTTAATTCAGGCTTGATAACTCTGTTATAATATGCAGTTTAAGAAAGTTTGAACTGATGTTTGAAAGGACTGGAATTACTCCCAGAGGCCAGAGCAAGGGAAGATAGTTAAAGAGCAGATGAGACATTAAAGAAAAATCACAGCCAGGCCGGCGCTGTGGGGCACTGGTTAACGCCCTGGCCTGAAGCGCTGGCATCCCTTGTCTGCACCAGTTCAAGACCCGGCTGCTCCGCTTCCCACTCAGCTCTCTGCTATGGTCTGGGATTGCGGTAGACGATGGCCCAGTGTGGGGAGCAGCTCGGACTAGACTAAGTTACTGGAATTAAGACTTATTCTATGCATCTGCTCTCCCACAATATGGCGCTGGGAGAGAAGTAAACAGCTTCCGCACAGCTGCCTCCAGTTCAACCAATTAACTGTAGGACTTGCTCCTGATTGGAGGAGAGCGGCGTGCTCGGCGTGTAGGCAGCCGAGTTGGAATTGGCGGAGGAGGACTATAAAGGAGGAGAGAGACTGCATGCACCGGGAACATCTATGGGGAACATCTAAGGGAACCCGTGCAGCCCCCGAGAAGAGCCGGCCGGCGGTGTGCCGCTCCCCTGCGGAAGTGGGGAATGCGGCCAGGGGGAACTGCCCTTCCACGGAGGTGGAAGGGATAGTAGCCAACCCGGGAAGAACCAGCAGCAAACCCGGGGAGGGCCGAGCAGACGAAAGAACAGCGCAGGGTCCTGTGTTGCTCCTCCACGAAGAGGGGGAGCGACAGCCCAGGTCCTTGGGCCCCTGTGCCCAATTGGGAGACCCTGAAGAAGCTCCTGGCTCCTGGCTTCGGATCGGCGCAGTTCCAGCCATTGCGGCATGAACCATTGAATGGAAGACCTCTTTCCTCTCTTTGCCTCTCTTCTCTCTCTGTAACTCTTTCAAGTAAAATAAATAAATCTTTAAAAAAAAAAGAAAAATCACAGCAACTTAATGTGATAAAGATACACAGTTTTTCAGGATACTGTTTATTTTATAAATAGAATAGTGATAATCTGGGAACATGAAGGAGAGGTAAATGAATGTTAGTAAATTTTGTTTAAGGTGACACATGACAATACAGTGTACTTCCCAGAATGATTTCTATCCAAAATGATACAATATAAAACTTAACGTGTTAAGACTTTGTTACGGGAAAGATGGGTTTAATGAGATGAAACAAAAGAAACACCAGTATTTATTGAATAAAATAAATTGAAACGTAATTACCTGAAAATTCCGAATCAGTGCAATATAGTATAACTGCCTTGTAATTTGTATAGGTTTTATATTTACTGTATCTTTGTTTACTTCACTATGAAATAGTGAAATTGGATCACTGAAATTTTTCTTGATCAGTTTTGAATGAATACATAACTTCTTGCAATGATATGATAAAATGGCTTAAGTCTATCTGTAACTTTTATTCTGTTAAAGGGAGCAAGCTTTATTCTCTTGGCATTTCCTGGTTACCTGGACAGGAAAATTAAGTTGGAGATTACAGTTACTTCTTCCCTAGCAGTATGTGGTCTCTAACAGATTGGGTGATCTGAAATAGTTTATATACAATCAGAATTTCACTGGAGGGTTTTAGTTCTGATTCAGATAAATTGCATTTTATCTTAATATTGTATGTTTTGAAGTCTAGAACTCTATAAAGATTGGTAGAAGAGCTAATTATTTTGTTGCAACAACAAAAATTGGTTTATCTACCATGTGTTAATTGCAGTTCAAACTCATAGAAGCAAATGGCATGCTTGTAAACTAGGCAGCCTAAAATAGTGAAGTTTTATGGTTTAGTCTTGAAGACTTTTATTTCTGTACTTTGGAAGTAGTGAAGTGGAATTCTTAATACTAGAAATATGGCCTAGTTTCAGAACACCCACTAAGCAACTGTGGGAGCTCAGGATGCTAAATGGCTGGTAGTGTGCAGCATTTTTTAAATGTTCTCCACCTCCTGTTATATAATAGCAGATGGTAGTACGCATAGAACGTGAGTGTTTGGGATAATAAAAAAGCATATTGAAGTCCTCGTTGATATGTGAGATAATGCCAGGCATTGTGTTAGGCTCTAAGGACCTAAAAATGAGCAGATATAATGCTGCTCAATGGATATTTGACATCAGATGGTAATATTTTATTTATTTTTAAAGATTTAT
Organism: Oryctolagus cuniculus; assembly: GCF_964237555.1. Lineage (NCBI taxonomy): Eukaryota > Metazoa > Chordata > Mammalia > Lagomorpha > Leporidae > Oryctolagus > Oryctolagus cuniculus. The sequence goes on along the minus strand of NC_091446.1, from coordinate 19,328,542 downwards.
TTATTTGAGAGTTAAACAGAGAGAAGGAGAGACAGAGAGAGAGGTCTTCCATCCGCTGGTTCACTTGCCGATGGATTGCAAAGGCCGGAGCTCCGATGATCTGGAGCCAGGAGCCAGGAGCCAGGAGCTTCTTCCAGGTCTCCCACGCAGGTGCAGGGGCCCAAAGATTTGGGCCATCTTGTACTGCTTTACCAGGCCATAGCAGAGAGCTGGATCAGAGGTGGAGCAGCAAAGTCCCGAACTGGCGCCCATATGGGATGCTGGCACTTTAGGCGGTGGCTTTATCTGCTATGCCACAGCGCCGGCCCCATAGGTGATAATATTTTAGATTGTGTATTAGTCATGAAAAGCAAGAATTTTTCTGTGGCTCCAGGAAAATGACTTTTTATAAATGAAGTCACTATTTTCAAAGTAGAAGTTGAAAATTTTTGCTTAAGCAAAGTTTGATAACTTTGATATAAACATAATTCTTTTTTTTTTTTTTTTTTTTTTTTTTGACAGGCAGAGTGGACAGTGAGAGAGAGAGAGAAAGGTCTTCCTTTTGCCGTTGGTTCACCATCCAATGGCCGCCGCGGCCAGCGCACCGCGCTGATCCGAAGCTGGGAGCCAGGTGCTTCTCCTGGTCTCCCATGGGGTGCAGGGCCCAAGCACTTGGGCCATCCTCACTGCTCTCCTGGGCCACAGCAGAGAGCTGGCCTGAAAGAGGGGCAACCGGGACAGAATCCGGCGCCCCGACCGGGACTAGAACCCCGTGTGCTGGCGCCACAGGTGGAGGATCAGCCTATTGAGCCACAGCGCCGGCAACATAATTCTATAACACTTCTGTACAGTATTTAAAAATTTCAGTGAAAATAGCTTTTATTTAAACATTTTCCCCAGAGTCTTGTGCAACTCAGCATTGTGGTGTTGTGTCAGCCTATGAAAACCTAATACTAAAATTGGTTAGAAGCTAGATATAAAGGATGAGATCCACTAGCTGATTTATTTGTTGTTCAGGGAAATATGGTTTTAAAGGGATTTGATAAAATATCCTTGTACCATCTTATTTTGTTAATTCAAAAAGGGACTGGGTCCTGTGCTGTGGCACAGAGGGTTAAGCCGCTGTCTGCAGTGCTGGCATACCATATGGGTGCCGGTTTGTGTCCTGGCTGCTCCACTTCTGATCCAGCTCCCTGCTAGTGGCCTGGGAAAGCAATGGAGATGGCCAAAGTCCTTGGGTCTCTGCACCCAAGTAGGAGACCTGGAAGAAGCTTCTGACTTCTGACTGGCCCAGTCCTGGCCATTGTGGCCATTTGGGGAGTAACCAGTGGATGGAAGATCTCTCTCTCTCTCTGTCCTCTCTCAGTAACTCTTTCAAATAAATAAGTAAAATTTTTAGAAAAATATTTTTTTAAAAGGATCAAGTTGAGCCTTGCACTAATTGCACACAAATGGATATCAACAGTTAAATGATTAGTTTAAATATTTTTGCAATATGAAAAAAAAAAGGACCTAATAACTTTGCTTTGAAAGTCAGCCATACACCTCTTGTGGAATTAGCTCTCTCACTCTAGTGTGTAAGTAATTATTTGCATACAAAAATATAAAAGAATTGTTTTTTTTTTCAGCTGAAACTCCATTATACCTAACATCTATAATTTTTACCTTTCATTTATATTTATTTGTTGTGATGATCAACATAACAATATACTGATCCTGTGTCTAGGTTTTGAAGATTCTTTGTCTCATCACAGGAAGTTGAAATTAAGTTTAAAATCAATGCAGTTTTGTATTATTTGAAATCTTTGAAAATGGGCATTCCATTAGTGGTAAATTCATGTGGTAAAAATGAAACCTAATTAGCACATCTTATTACTGATTATGACTATCTTTTTTTTTTTTTTATTTGAGAGGTAGAGTTACAGACAGTGAGAGGGAGAGACAAAGAGAAAGGTCTTCCTTTCGTTGGTTCACTCTCCAAATGGCTGAAACAGCTGGAGTTACGCCAATCCGAAGCCAGGTGCCAGGCTCTTCTTCCTGGTCTCCCACGTGGGTGCAGGACCCCAAGGACTTGGGCCATCTTCTACTGCTTTCCCAGCCACAGCAGAGAGCTAGATTGGAAGTGGAGCAGCCAGGACTAGAACCAGCGCCCATATGGGGTGTCACAGGCAAGAGGATTAACCTACTATGCATGGCGCTGGCCTTGACTATCTTATTTTTGGATTTGAAGTCAAATTGTTTGTGCATCCCACCCTACCCCCATAAAGATGCCCAGATCTCTCCTGTTTACTGGCTCAAATGCCTTCATGTTTGTAGCAGCTGGGGCTGGGCCAGGCTGAAGCCAGGAGCCTGGAACTCATTCTGGGCTTCCCACAGGAGTGGCAGGGAGTCAAGCACTTAAACTGTCACCTACTACCTCCCAGGGTACACATTAGCAGCAAGCTGGAATTTTATTTTTTTATTTTTTATTTTTTACAGGCAGAGTGGACAGTGAGAGAGACAGAGAGAAAGGTCTTCCTTTGCCGTTGGTTCACCCTCCAATGGCCGCCGTGGCCAGCGCGCTGCGGCTGGTACACTGCGCTGATCTGATGGCAGGAGCCAGGTATTTATCCTGGTCTCCCATGGGGTGCAGGGCCCAAGCACTTGGGCCATCCTCCACTGCACTCCCGGGCCACAGCAGAGAGCTGGCCTGGAAGAGGGGCAACCGGAACAGAATCCGGCGTCCTGACTGGGACTACAACCCGGTGTGCCGGCGCTGCAAGGCGGAGGATTAGCCTAGTGAGCCACGGCGCCAGCTCAGCAAGCTGGATTTGAAAGCTGAGCTAGGACTCGGACTCGGGCACTGCAGTATGGGATGCTGGCATCCCAAGTGGTATCTTCACTGTTGAGTGAAGTATCTGCTCCCTATTCAGTTTCCTTCTTTCCTTCCTTCCTTTCTTCCTTTCTTCCTGTTGGAGAGACAGAGAAAAAGGTCTTCCTTCCATTGGTTCACCCCCAAATGGCCGCTGCGGCCAGAGCTATGCCGATCTGAAACCAGGAGCCAGCTGCTTCCTCCTGGTCTCCTATGCAGGTGCAGGCGCCCAAGCACTTGGGCCATCCTCCACTGCCTTCCCCGGCCACAGCAGAGAGCTGGACTGGAAGAGGAGCAGCTGGGACTAAAACCTGGCGCCCATATGGGATGCTGGCGCCACAGGCAGAGGATTAATCAATTGAGTCATGGCGCTGGCCCATCCACGTTCAGTTTTCAAAACTGCAAATTCATCATGTTTGAATTACTTTCAAGAGCAACTAAACATCATTGTTATCAAATAATTTTTTTGTTATATCACTTTCTATCTGTAAACTACTAAGTGATTTGTGTATTTGTGATATAGGAATTTTTTATATCAGAGCTTCTATAACTTATGTGGGAATCATGTTTTTGTGGTTTGTCCAGCTGCTGTCACAAAATACAATAGACTATGTGACTGAAACAGAAATACGAGTATATTTCCCACGTGACTGAAGCCTAGAATGGCCAAGATCAAGGTGTGAGGTCTGCCTTGCTGCTATATTCTTACTTGGCAGAAACAGCAGTCTCTGCTCTTTTGTTACAAGGGCACTAATCCTTTAATGAAGACCACACTCCTAAGGACCTCTTCTAAGGGTTATTACCTTCCAAAGACTTTATGTGCCAGCAAATTGGGAGTTTTGACCTCAAGATAAGGATTTTGAAGGGACATAGTTCATAGCAGGATTATAGGCACAAGGTAGTGGTGCATACCTTGGCAGTTGCAGGGTTGTCTGTCATGCGTTAAATTATAAAAAATTAAAAAGTTTTTGTTCTTTTATCTGTTTTAGAAAATAAAGGCAAGGGCTGCCTTTCACTGTTTTAAGTAGCTTCTGATGGGAGAAATGCCTTCTTCTCTTACATTGGGCATGGCTAAATGAAATGCTTCTTTTGATGAGGAGATTTTTGCTCTCGAGTATTTAAAAAATAGAGATCCATGAAATTATATTTTTGTTTTATATTTAAAATCCTTATTTAATTTTAAAGACAGGGTGGGAGAGTGCTAGCTTTCCTTGCTGGTTTGCCCCTGAAGTGCCCAAATGCCAGCAATGGCTAAGTAATGGCCCACGCTGAAGCCATGAGTTGGGAACTCAGTTCTGGTCTACTGTGTGGGTGGTGGCCACCCAGATACTTGACCCATCAACTGCTGCCACCAAAGGATTAGCACATTAGCAGGAAACAGCATCCGAAGTAGAGCAGGGACTCCACCTCAGGCACTCCAGTCTAGGATATGGGCATTCCAAGTGGTGGCTCTTTTTCTGTTGCTTTGCCTTTCAAATAAAATTAGTTAAAACAAAAAAGAGCATCTTTTCTTAAAAAGATGAACATAGAGATTTCCTCTCAAAAATCTCAAAATTGGATTATATAAATGTGAGAAAGACCATCTGTTTTGTCATAATTGCAACTTAATAAGTACTGATTGTTGAATGTAAGGTTCCTACCTTGAGACCACATGCCTCTAATTTTTATATTTGTAGTATATGTTTAAAATTTTTTTTTAAAGATTTATTTCATTTATTTGGAAGAGTTACAGAGAGAGGTAGAGACAGAGAAGTCTTCCATCTGCTGGTTCACTCCCCAGATGGCTGCAGTGGCTGGAGCTGCACCGATCTGAAGCCAGGAGCTTCTTCTGGGTCTCACACGTGGGTGCAGGGGCCCAAATACTTGGGCCATCTTCTACGCTATCCCAGGCCATAGCAGAGAGCTGGATTTGAAGTGGAGCAGCCAGGACTAGTGGAGCAGCTGGGACTAGGACCGGCGCCAATATGGGATGCCACCGCTTCAGGCCAGGGTTTTAATCCACTGTGCCACAGTGCTGGCCCTAAAATTTTTAAAAAAGATTTACTTCTTTGAAAGGCAGAGTGACAGAGAGACAGGGAGGGAGAGTTAGGGGAGAGAGAGAAATCTTAGATCTGCTGATCACTTCCTAAATGTCTATAACAGCCAATCCTGAGCCAGGCTGAAGCCAGGAGCCCAGAATTCCATCTGGGTTTCCACATAGGTGGTAAACTCTGAGTGCTTGGTCCTCATTTGCAGTCTTCCCAGGTAAATTAGCAGGAAGCTGAATCAGAGTAACCGGGACTGTAACCAGCACTCTGATACGGCATGTAGGTGTCCCAAGTGATGACTTAAACCACTGTGCTCCCGTGTCTGCCCAGTGCATCTATTTCTGTTCATGTTTTTCTGACAGCTTCTGATAGTTTGCAGAGTGGGTAATAGAAAAGATTTGTATTATCTGATAGGGCTAGTGAAGGAGTATGTGAGTTTATACATATAAAAATGAAGCATTTAAATGTAAGTAACTTGATTTTTAGTTTAAAAGTACTGAAAATCATTTTTTAGTTGAAAATATTGTTGAATATTATAGCCTTCTAAGTATATAAAACCTAAGATCGCTATTACATTTTATCTCTTTTATGCTGATAATTAGGTAACTGAGAAAAGAGGGAAAAGTGGCATCCCTTCATTATTCTAGGTTCTGTAACTGCTCTACAAATTAAAACTTATATAAGACAAAGAGGAGAAAACCATTTAATTACTTACATATGTGTGGGAATCCCACAAAATATGAATCTTGAAGAAGTCAGTTGATTGATGCTTGTATAGCATCCTGATCTATAGAAAAGAATGGGGACTTGGGGTTTCTGGGGCAAGGGGAGAGCACAAGGTGTGAGAGGGTGAGGGAAGAAATTGTATGATAAATAAAGATTGTCATGTTATGCAGATAAATCAGGTAATATGTTACTAACAGATTTCCTTTATAGATATTTACCCTGCAAAAGAACAGTTTATTAGAGCTACTACTGTGTCTGCCATCTTCCAGAAAAAACAACTAAGAATACAAAAGCCAAAAAAGTGTATTTTGGGAGGGTGGCATATTCTTGTCCACTGTAGTCATATTTTGAGGAGATGTGGCCTGAGCTTCAATGACAATAAAAATTTTTTTTAAAAAAAGATTTATTTATTTATTTGAAAGAATTACACAGAGGGAGAAAGAGAGGCAGAGAGGCAGGTCTTCTATCCACTGGTTCTCTCCTCAGTTGGCCTCAACGGCTGGAGCTGGGCCGATCCAAAGCAGGAGCCAGGAGCTTCCTCCGGGTCTCCAATGCAGTTGCAGAGGCCCAAGGACTTGGCCATCTTCTGTTGCTTTCCCAGGCCATAGCAGAGAGCTGGATTGGAAGTGGAGCAGCCGGGTCTCAAACTGGTACCCATATGGGATGCTGGCACTGCAGGCGGCAGCTTTTTACTCACTATGCCACAGCACCGGTCCTGACAATAAACTTTTTAGGGACTGACACCTGAGATGCCAGCCCCCATATGTGTGCCATTTCATGTCCTGGTTGCTCCACTTCCAATCCAGCTCCCTGCCAATGATCTGGGAAAAGCAGTGGAAGATACCCCAAGTCCCTGGGCTCCTGCAACCATGTGGGAGACAGGAAGAAGCTCCTTGCTTTGACCTGGCCCAGCCCCCATTGTTGCAGCCATTTGGGGAGTGAACCTGTAGATGGAAGATAACTCCTTCTCCTCTCTCTCTCTCTAACTCTGCCTTTCAAATTGAATAATCTTAAAAAAATTTAAAAAATTTAAAAAAATTTTTAATGTATTACCAGTTTGCATGGGAAATCAAGAGTAAAGTATATCTTGTTTATCTTGGTGATACTTAGGTTGTAATGAGATGTTTAGAATTCTTTGACTAGAAGGGCAGCTGAAATTTTTTTTTTTGAGGGGTAGTGTTTTTGTATGGCATGAAAACTTTTCAGATGGCCAAGATATCTGATGTGGGATTGGTATTGTGGTGCAGCAGTTTAAGCTGCCACCTGCAGTGCTGGCAGCCCATATGAGCCCTGGATTCATGAGTCCCAGCTGATCTGCTTCCTATCTAGCCCCATGCTAATGTACTTGGGGAAGCAGTGGAAGATAGTCCAAGTGTTTGGTCACCTGCCACTTTTATGGGAGACCTGAATGAAGTTCCAGGCTCCTGGCTTCCACCTGACCCAGCCCTGGCTGTTGTAGCCATTTGGGGAGTGGGTAGAAGACCTAGCTACCTTCTCTACTCCCCACCCTCCACCTTCCAGACTTTGTAACTCTGCCTTTCAAATAAAAAAGTTAAAAAAAAAAGATACTTGATATTTGTTATTGTATCTTAGTTAAGACATTTAAATCTCCTGTACCCTACCTCTACCTTTTATTTTAAGGTTTTGCTGGAAAATTTTGCAATTTATTCATTTAGTGGGTTAAAGTGTTGTACAAAAGAGCTAAAATCCGAATTAAGATTTATATTGTGGGTTAGGTAAACAAGAGTTTTCTGTGCTTTGCTGTAAACTCTTGTTTGCCTGGAATCTAAATTTACATATAAAATCTTTTGGTTTTCTCATAAATAATACAGGTATCCTGAAATAGTCTTCAATTACTGACATTGGCGGGTTAGCCTCTATGAAAACTCTCCTTACCTCAAGTTTACTGGGATGCTTAAGGATGTGTTTGGTCATTTCTCTTAAACAATCATATTCACTTTAGCAAATTAATTTTGAGTGCTTTCTTGGTCTGTGGGCCAATTTTTTAGTGTTACGGTTTTGGAGATTCTTTTTTAGGCTCAAACTATAAAAATATATAGCGTTATGTGATTTGGAGGGGAGAGAGCTATTTGTTCTTGTTCTGTAAGATATTTTTAAAAATGTGGAGTCTTTGTAAACAAGGGAGAATATAATTGAAATCTTGCTACTTTTAGGTATTCATATCACATGAACATCTGAATGATCTAGAATTAATAAGTAGAATATAGGGAAATTCCATATTTTTTAAAAAAATTAAATTTTTTAAAAAATTAAATTTAAAAGATTTTATTAATTTATTTGAGAGGTGGAGTTACAGACAGTGAGAGGGAAAGACAGAGAGAAGGGTCTTTTATCTGCTGGTTCATTCCCCAAATGTCCGCAATGGCCAGAGCTTGGCTTCTCTGAAGCCAGGAGCCAGGAGCTTCTTCTGGGTCTCCCACATGGGTGCAGGGGCCCAAGCACTTTGGTCATCTTGTACTGCTTTCCTAGGCCATAGCAGAGAGCTGGATTGGAAGAAGAGCACCCAGGACTAGAACTGTCGCCCATATGAGATGCTGGTGCTACAGCTGGAGGATTAACCTGTGCCACAGCGCCAGCCCCATTATCTTTGTTCATTGATGTTCATTCAACAAATGTTTATTAAGCACTTTGTGCTACATCAGTTCATAGTATCTTTTACATTGTGAAGCACGTTATGCTAGGAGGTTTCAAAAAGTACATGGAAAATGGAACTATAAGTTTATTTTGTTACTTTTTTGAAATCTTTTTTTTTTAAATAGTATGTACCTTTTGAAGACTCTTTGTGGAGTAAAATAAGGAGCATGTTGTCTAATATGGTAGATAAAGCGAAATTAACAAATATTTATTCTTCCAATAAATATAACTGCTATGTGTGCTAAATACTGTTAAAAGTACTTGAATACAAGTGAAAAAGAAGAGTTCCTGTTTTCCCATTACCGTTAAGTGAGGGAATCAGACATCTAAGTAAAATATAGTATGATAACTGTTCTGATAGGGGACTTTTTAAGTGGGAGGACTTAAGAGAGAAATAGGCAGAAAGGCTTTTGAATAATAAGGAAAGGCTTCCCAGACGTATATAAAGAGATCTGAAGAATAAGTTGGAGTTATCTCAGTGAAGAAATATAAATCTGTGTTTCTGGCAGAAGAAAATAGCTTGTTCAAAGTTCTGGACGTGAGACAGCCAGCTCTGTTAATTGGATGTTAAAGAAATTTCACGTGACAGGAATGCAAGGTGGGAAATACTAGAGTTGGGGCAGAAGTAAGCAGGAGCCAGATCTTCAAAGACTTGGTAATTACTGCTAAGAATTTTGGTTTTATCCTGAGGTCTCCTCTCAGGTGTTCTAGATTGGATAGTAACCTGATTAGCTTTGAATATTTGAACGATCACTCTAATTACAGTGCGGTAATTGACCCAAAAAGAAGTTGGTGGGGGGTGGATATGATGAGAACAGTTACAAAGCTGTTAGAGGAAAGAATATTTGGTAACAGGATAGTGTCAATGAAAATTGAAGGGTGTTAGAGTCAGAAGTTTTTGAAGAAGAGTTGATAGGATTCAGTGATTATTACAGCTGAGAATTGAAGGCAAGAAGGAGTCAGAATGACTTCAGGATTCCTGATCCCCTGTCACCTTTTTAGCTGTATTTCTAATTGTATGTTGTCTCTATTAACAAGGCTTGCCAGATACTCCCAACTTCTAAGTCTGGTTTATGTGCCTTCTTGTTGTACTTGAACATACACACTAGGGTTTTGCCTACTTTTCTGTAAAGTTACAGCAAGAATTGTGCATTTATTATTACTGTGCACTTAGCACATTACATGGCACATGCTATATATTAAATGTTGATTGGCTGCTTTACATGCCACACTACAGCACCGGCCTGTGATATCACTTTTTAAAAAAAAATTATTTTTAATTTATTTTGACAGAGTTAGAGACAGACAGACAGAAGGGTCTTCCTTTCTTTGATTCCCCTCCGAAATGGTCGCTACGGCCGGAGCTACGCCGATCCGAAGCCAGGAGCCAGGTGCTTCCTCCCAGCCTCCCAAGTGGGTGCAGGCGCCCAAGCACCTGGACCATCCTCCACTGCCTTCCTGGGCCACAGCAGAGAGCTGGACTGGAAGAGGAACAGCCGGGACTAGAACCTGGCGCCCATATGTGATGCTGGCGCCGCAGGTGGAGGATTAGCCAAGTGAGCCACGGCGCTGGCCCCTGGAAAATCACTTTTTAAAATGATGTATGTTGTAATTCTAACCTAAAGTACTGGATTTAGTAAGTTCTTTCTGGGCCATTATAGACTAATTGGAATGAGATTTGGTTATATAGACCTCTTGTATAATGTATTCAGAATTTATTCATAAATAGTTTTAATTCTCTCTTTCCTTTGTTGGCTTAAACATCAACATAACTAAATTATCATTGTTAGAACTTTTTTGTTTTTAAATGATAGGAGTTCTTACTCATTTATATAAAAAGGTATACCTGTAGATGTAAAGAAAAGCGAAAATCGCCCTTAATTAAAGGATAAGACTGCTAATATTTGGTGGGTATATTTCTCAGACTTTTATATGTATTTGTGAATGATGAGATTAAAATGAAAACTTGCAACAACGAGCAAATGTTTGACACATATCACACACACACACAGATACATATATATATATGTATATAAGACCAGATGTTAATGTCTGTCATACAAAGAATCCTAATAACCAGTATATAACCAAATTTCCCAGTAGAAATGGGGTCCCAGACTTCAGTTTCTGAAGGAAACCAGGCAGGTATTACAAATGAGCAAACCTAATAGGAGTAGTATGTAAGATGATAGAGTTGTAGATGACTTTGAGGGGACAGCTTCTATTCAGTGCCAGTTGATTATTGTCTTTAAGAAATATGGACCCATTGATAACCAATATTTTGATTTTTTTTAAATGAAAAGCAGATGTCTGGATTTTTATGTGAAGTTGTCAGTTATTAAATTTTGGAAACTTAAAATGTGCATTAAATATATGTAGGTATGGGCTGTAATTTTTCTGAATGTTATTGAGGAACAGAAAGCTTTTCTCACTTTTACTAATAGTCATCTAGATTATAATTTTCCATGTATCAGATGATGAAAATGATTAATAATTCACAAGATTTGGAGAGTGTAGTTGATAGAGGCTATTTGGAACGAAGCAGTTTGGAATTACTGATAAAAAGTTAAAATGCAGCCGGCGCCGTGGCTCAATAGGCTAATCCTCCGCCTTGCGGCACCGGCACCCCGGGTTCTAATCCCGGTCGGGGTGCCAGATTCTGTCCCGGTTGCCCCTCTTCCAGGCCAGCTCTCTGCTATGGCCTGGGAGTGCAGTGTAGGATGGCCCAAATCCTTGGGCCCTGCACCCGCATGGGAGACCAGGATAAGCACCTGGTTCCTGCCTTCGGATCAGCGCGCCGCGGCGGCCATTGGAGGGTGAACCAAGGGCAAAAGGAAGACCTTTCTCTCTGTCTCTCTCTCTCACTGTCCACTCTGCCTGTCAAAAAAAAAAAAAATATTTTTGTCAACAATTCTGCTTTCAGTAATCTGCTCATGGAAGTATTAGTTCCTTTGGGTGAAGATTTTTGCTCAATGAAGCATTATTTATCTTAGTAAAAGGAATTTAAAAAAATATAAATGAAAATGGCAAATTGAAAAATTCTAAATGTCAATTGAACTCATATAGGAATTGTTAAATTTTGAGGAACCCTCCCAGAAATCTTAGTCAACAATAAAAATGATAAAGTGTATCTGTATTCCTGTATGGGAAGAATATAAAGTTTATTATTTGCCATATATATGCAAATATTGCTGTTATAACTAATTTCATAGTATATGTATATACTATCATTTTTAATGTTTATATGATATTCTACAGTGTGGTTTCAAAATTTAGTCTGTTGATGTACATATTTCCAATGGTTTGTTATTTGTATGCACATTGCAAGAAATATTCCTTTATATGTATCTTTGCAGTGCTGTGTCCTAAGATATATTTTTTGTATTTTATATGGTGATACGTTAAACATTTTTTCTTATGGATAGTTTGGGGAAATATATTTGTGTCTGAGAGTGTCTTATTTGTATGACTTGAATTGAATAAATGTACATTGAGGAAGTAGAGAATTAATTAGGAAAGTGGCACTGTGTTTAGCAATCCTTGAAAGTCTTGAAGGTAATTTTTAAGTAGTAGTTTTTTTTTTCTTTTCTTTTCCCTTTTTTTTTTTTTTGACAGGCAGAGTCAAATATTTTTCACCTCTGTAAATTCTATTTTTCTATTTAGGTGTCACTTTTTTTTTTTTTTTTTTGACAGGCAGAGTGGACAGTGAGAGAGAGAGACAAAGGTCCTCTTTGCCGTTGGTTCACCCTCCAATGGCCACCGCGGCCGGTGTGCTGCGGCCGGCGCAACGTGCTGATCCGATGGCAGGAGCCAGGTGCTTATCCTGGTCTCCCATAGGGTGCAGGGCCCAAGCATTTGGGCCATCCTCCACTGCACTCCCAGGCCACGGCAGAGAGCTGGCCTGGAAGAAGGGCAACCGGGACAGAATCTGGCGCCCCGACCGGGACTAGAACCCGGTGTGCTGGCGCTGCAGGCGGAGGATTAGCCTAGTGAGCCGCGGCGCCGGCCTAGTAGTAGTTTTTGTCTAGGTAATATTTGGTTGTGATACACAACTTATTTATTTTATTGTTTTTTCAAAGATTTATTTATCTACTTGAAAGCCATTTAGAGAGAGAGAGAGAAAAGAAAGCGATCTTCATCTGCTGGTTCACTCCCCAGGTAGCTATATGGCCGGGCTGAAGCCAGGAGCTGGGAGCTTCATCCAGGTTTCCCACACTAGTGGTTGGGGCCCATATAGTTGGGCCATCCTCTGCTGCTTTTTCTTGGGCATTAGCAGGATTGGAAGTGGAGCAACCAGGACATGAACTGACACCCATGTAGGTTGCTGCCCTTGTAGGTTGCTGCCCTTGTAGGTGGCAACTTTACCCACTACGCTAAAAATGCTGACCCCTATGATTCACAATTTAAAAGACACAGAAATGTAAAGTCAGTCTCTATTTCACTCTAGAATCTCTTGCCCAGTTTCTCTTCCTGATTTTTATGTGTCTTTCTATAGATATTTTATAGATATATATATTTAATCCGTATATGTATGCATTTTTTCATAAATAGCCTGCTGTGTTCTTCAGCCTAGTTTTTCTCACATGACTATTATAGCTAACTTTTTTTTGTTAAATATTTATTTATTTATTTGAAAGAGTTACACAGAGAGAGGAGAGGCAGAGAGAGAGAGAGAGAGGTCTTCTATCTGATGGTTCACTTTCCAAATGCCTGCAATGGCCGGAGCTGCACCGATCCAAAGCCAGGAGCCAGGAGCTTCTTCTGGGTCTCCCACGTGGGTGTAGGGGCCCAAGGACTTGGGCCATCTTGTACTGCTTTCCCAGGCCGTAGCAGAGAGTTGGACAGGAAGTGGAGCAGCCAGGTCTCTAACCTGTGCCCATATGGGATGCCTTCGCTTCAGGCCAGGGCATTAACCCACTGCGCCACAGCGCCGGCCCCTAGCTAACATATAGTGCTTTAGAGAAAGCACTTTGCTAGAATCTGTTTTAACAAGTATTTTGCTATTGATTATTAATCACAGTACAACCCTGAGAAATAGGTAATATCATTGCCTTTCCACAGAGAAAGACCCAAAGCACTGAAGCTTTCTGTAGCCTGCTAGTCAATTGGGGAGCTAGAATTTGAGCTCCAGCAGGGTGCTGTGTGGTAGGCCTCTTAGGTGTAGAGGACGTGTTCCAGGACCCCCAGTGGGTGCCTCAACCTTGGATGAAACTTCAGAGCCTATAAACAATGTTTTTTCCCTATATGTATATACCTCTGATAAAATTTAACTTATAAATTAAGAAGTTAATGCTAGCCAGAATAGGACAATTATAACTGTATACCAATGTCACAGCTGTCAATCTGATGACCTAGATAACTACTTAGTGGGTGGCATATGCAGTGAGGATTCTCTGGAAAATGTATGATTCACCTGCCAGGTGGAATGGAGTGGAATTGCATGAGATTTCATTGTGCTGCTCAGAACACTACACAATTTAAAATTTATGAATTGTTTATATAATTTTCTACATAATATTTTTAGGCTGTGGTTTATTGCAGGTAAGTAAAACTATCACAGAAAGCAAAACCTTGGATAAAGGGGGACTGCTGTATACTGACTCACTTATTTCATACTAGTATATAGTTGTTCCTCCATTCTTCGTATAGTTATGACCAATAATTAAATGGATTCAATATTCAAAGCTTGTCCTTTTACCATAGTTTTATTTCTTAAATGGCTAGACTTTATCATCTTGTATTTTCTTTGAGCAGCTCATAGGAACAATTCCCTGAGTTTTTTGCATATTTAATATTTAACTGTTGTCCTTGTGTTGAGCTACAAGTAGACTGGGCATAAATTTCTTGTACTCTGTAGATACTGCTTTGATTTTTAGCATTGATTACCCTCTCCCCCGAATTTTTAGGTAACAGTGTTTTTGCTTAGATTCTCAAAGGAGTTTCTTTTTAAGTCCTTGAAATACTCATTTTACTAGTATTTGTGATTGTTAGTCTGCACCTGTGGTTTTTTTTTTTTTTTTTTTTTAAGATTTTATTTATTTAAGAGGTGGAATTACAGACAGGGAGAGGGAGAGAGAGAGAGAAAGGTCTTCTATCTGCTGGTTCATTCCCCAATTGGCCACAATGGCCAGAGCTGCACCGATCCGAAGCTAGGAGCCAGGTGCTTCTTGCCTGTCTCCCATGTTGGTGCAGGGGCCCAAGGACTTGAGCCATCTTCTACTGCTTTCCCAGGCCACAGCAGAGAACTGGATTGGAAGAGGGGCAACCAGGACTAGAACTGGTGCCCATATGGGATGCTGGTGCTGCAGGCAGTGGATTAACATACTGTGCCATGGAACCGGCCCCTGCACCTGTCTTTTTAGGAAAAGGTGACTTCTTGTTCAGTTCTCCCTCATGTTTCAGGGATAACAAATTAAATCTGTAAAAACCTCAGGTATTCCAAACAAGGGATTATTGGGTTTCTCCTTGATTTTGAGATTTAAAGCTGTGAGCCATATCGCTGCCTTGAGGTCTTCTAGCATAATTCTTTTACTGTATTTGACATACATTTTTGTACAGTATGGTTAGAGATGTTTCCTAGTTTGTTGAAGATATAGTTTGTGTTCTGTTTCTAATTTTCCTCTTCCATTTGTTTTGAGTCTTCTATCGGCTTTTCCTCTGCCATTGTCTTCTGCTTTTCTTCCCATCTCCTTCCCTCTCCTTCCCTCTCCTCCCCTCTCCTCCCTTTTCCTCCCCTCCCCTCCCCTCCCCTTCCCTTCCATTTTTAAATATTTCTTTATTTGAAAGGCAGAGTTAGAGAGAGAGTGAGCGAGCGAGTGAGCAAGAGAGATTTTCCATCTGCTGATTTACTCCTCAAATGGCCACAAACAGGGAAAACCAGGAGGTTGGAACTCCATTCAGGTTTCCCCTGTGGCTGGCAGGGCCCCAGGTAGCAGGTGCATTAGTAGGGAGCTGGCTCATAAGTAAAGCAGTCAGGATTCAAATCCTAGATGTGATGCAGGCATCACACAGGTGGCAGCTTGACCCACTGTGTCACACATTGCCACCTCCCTTGCCATATTCAGCCAGAAATCTTTTTTTTTTTTTTTTTAAGATTTATTTATTTATTTGAAAGTCAGAGTTACAGAGAGGAGAGGTAGACAGAAATCTTTGTCTGCTGGTTCACTCCCCAAGTGGCCACAATGGTTAGAGCAGCACTGATCCAAAGCCAGGAGCCTGAGCTTCTTTCCGGTTTCCCTCATGGGTGCAGGGCCCCAAGGACTTGGACCGTCTTCTGCTGCTTTCCCAGGCCATAGCAGAGAGCCGAATGGAAAGTGGAACAGCCAGGACTCCAACCGGTGCCCATATGGGATGCAGGCATTGCAGGTGGCAGCCTTACCCACTATGCCACAGCGCTGGCCCCTAGGCCAGAAATCTTAAGGGCTTAAAGGTCTAGTTTTGTCAGAATTGAGATAATTTTACTGAGAGGAATAAAATTATGTGCTGATGCAGTTTTCTGAAAGCAAAAAGCAGTTCATTTATAGAGATTCTTTTTAGAACAATATTTTTTAATGAAAAAATTAAAATTTAACAGTTGAGTTTGATTATATCAATTTGCATTTATGAACTGTTGGGCATTAGAAAGCATTAAGAATGAGACTAGAGATAATTGCCTCTAGTTAGGGGTAGTTTTAGAATGCTTGTTAGTTTTTTGGTTTGTTTAAGATGCTGATTTCCATTTTTAAGTGAATCTAAATATTGAGCTTTCGTACTACAGATTTTGGCACTAGAATAGTTTTAAATCCTTTGGCATGGTTAATGTTAGCTACGGAATAACTGGTATCCAGAATGGCTGCTTGTTTTTCAAGGGAAATGTCAATTTATTTTCCTCATTTAATGTCCTGTTAAAAGAATTACGTTTGAGATATCTTGGTAGCTGGTGGGCAAGCCTTTTCTTATTCTCTGATCTGAATATATTTTTTAACAACTATTCCTTTGACACATCTCCATTTTACCTATTCTTTTTGCATTAGCAAGAGCTGGGTGGCAGCTGAGAGATGCTAAGTACTTTTTTTCCAACCTCTTCATGTGGATGGCTATTTTACTTTCTTAGTCCTAAATGTAAAAGTACATCTAACAGCCTCACAGAAAATCTTTGTTTTGTAGGTGTTTGGAGTTTTCAGTTTTAAGTCTTTGTCACTCTTGTTCTTCAGTATTTTAAAAATTTCAATTATTATGTTTTTAGTAATTCTGAAAAATTCTGTGTTTTAACAGGTAGTCTATGTTTGCTAATAAATTACTTTGAGTACTTTTCAACAATGTGATATATTACCAAGTAATCTTCAGAAAAGGCTGTGCAATCCAAATAAATTTGAGAAATCTTTTACACACTGTAATTTATGAAGAATTTGGGGGGGGTCTTCAAAAGGTTCATTAAAATACATATTATGAAAAGTATATGTGGATTTCAAAAATTTATGCATCAAAATAAACATAATTACATTTTCCATAAATTTTGTGACATAATCATATGAAGAGAATAATTTCTGCTATAAAGTATAATTATGTTTGACTTTCAGTATAACAGAGTATAACCTATTTGACTATGGAACTAGATGCTGTAGAAATACATTTTGGAAAATGATAATTTCTTACAGAATATTTTTGAATTAATTATTAGGGCATTCTACGTGTGTTTGCATGACACTTTATGATTACCTGTAGTTATGGGGTCCTAATAAGCTTTTTTTAAAAAACTTTTATTTAATGAATATAAATTTCCAAAGTACAGCTTATGGATTATAATGGCTTACTGCCTCCATAACTTCCCTCCCACCCTCAACCCTCCCTTTTCCCTCTCCCTCCCCCCTTCCATTCACATCAAGATTCATTTTCAATTCTCTTTATATACAGAAGATCAGTTTAGCATATATTAAGTAAAGATTTCAACAGTTTGAACCCACACAGAAACACAAAGTGTAAAATACTGTTTGAGTACTAGTTATAGCATTAAATCACAATGTACAGCACATTAAGGACAGAGATCCTACATGAGGAGTAAGTGCACAGTGACTCCTGTTGTTGACTTAGCAAATTGACACTCTTGTTTATGGCCTCAGTAATCACACTAGGCTCTTGTCATGAGTTGCCAAGGCTATGGAAGCCTTTTGAGTTCACCGACTCTGATCATATTTAGACAAGGTTGTAGTCAGAGTGGAAGTTCTCTCCTCCCTTCAGAGAAAGGTACCTCCTTCTTTGATGATGACCTGTTCTTTTCACTGGGATCTCACATCTTTCATTTAGGTTTTTTTTTTTTCTTTTTTGCCAGAGTGTTTTGGCTTTCCATGCCTGAAATACTCTCATGGGCTTTTCAGCCAGATCTGCATGCCTTAAGGGCTGAATCTGAGGCCAGAGTGCTGTTTAGGACATCTGCCATTCTATGGGTCTGCTGTGTATCTCGCTTCCTATGTTGGATCCTTCTCTCCCTTTTTTATTCTATCAGCTAGTATTTGCAGACACTAGTCTTGTTTATGTGCTCCCTTTAAGCTTTTTGATATGAATAAATGATTATCAGTATCTCAGTATATAAATATACTCAGGATATTTAATGTGGTAATATCTTTTCTGTAATCAGAGCATTTTGGAGATGGAAATTTTGTTGGAATTAGCTTCCAGACTGAAAACTTTTTTTTTCTTTTTTTATATTTATCTTTTTTGAAAGAGTTAGAAATCTTTCTTCATCAGCTGGTTCCCTCCCCAGTGGCCACATAGCCAAAGCTGGGCCAGGCTGAAACCTGTAATCAGAAATGCCGTATGGATATCCTGCTTGAGCCATCATTTGCTGCTTCCCAGGCACATTAACAGGGAGCTGGATCTGAAGAGGAGTAGTCCAGACTTGAACCAGGTGTCCAGAGCCGTGGCTTAACCTACTGCTCCACAGTGCCCACCCTTGAAAGTAATTCTTGAGTGCCTACTATGTTATGTATTTAAACATCTAAAATCGATCCAAATGAATTACTCTGTATTAAAACTTAGCAATAGAAGTTTTAGAGCTTTAAAGTGCCTCTGAAATCATGCAACCCCCAAACTCATTTTTCAGTTGAGAAAAACAGGTCTGGAAATGTTTTCAAATAAATAAATCTTAAAAGAAAGAAAGAAAGAAAAATGTTGCTTTTTGTGGAAGACACATTGCAATTTATCAAGGAATGATTTGGAACCAAACCTCCAGATCTTTTATTGTTCTTAACTATACTTTCTTTTCAATATATTGGTTTTATGCACAGTCCTTTTAGATGGAAATTAACTAGGTAATATTACCACTTGACAGGAGAATTGATAGAGGAGATTAAGTCACCTTTGATGATAGATTACAAAATGGTTGAATTTAATGGAGATAGAATACAAGGCAGTCTCTGGACATCGAGTTCCCTTCTGTCTTATTTGGATTATTCTCTTTCTCCTAGGCAAGAGGAAAATAGTTTAAAATAAGTACATATTACCAGTTTTACTATTAAGGAATAAGTATTTTTGGGTATTAAGACTTGATGGATGTGCCAAGGATAATGAATCTTTTCTGAATTGAGCTGTGTTATCACTTCCTAGTGGTCAGTAATGGAAAAACTTACCTTTATGTTTTATTAATGGAAACTTGAATGACTATAGAGTTAATCTCTAAGGCATTTAATTTAGATCTATAAGATAGTGTATTATTATTTAGCATACTTTTGAGAAAGATACCATTCAGTGGAAAATAGATTCTATGTTAATAATATTACTGGAAGAAGTTCTTTTTTAAATGCCAGAATGATCAGTAAACTGTGAAGTATTTTACTATCTACCGCATCAGTACCGAGATGGAGGAGGCAGTGATTTTTTTTTTAAGATACATATTTGGATTTTCTGTATTTTGTTGTCCTCTCTTTTTAGTGTTTCTCCCAAACAGAAAGCAATTCTATTTTTCCAAATTTGTTTTCTGTTAAAATTTTCTGTGGTTCATGTGACTAATCATGATTATTTATATGATAATACTTAATGTGTTCTTACACAGAAGGAGTCTATTCTGGTATTTAAGAGATGGGTTTTGGAGAAAGAACTAAATCTCATGGCTTTGCCAGCTATGGTCTATGTTTTCTTGGACAAATAATTTAATTTCTTTTGGCTTCTCTGTCCTTATCTATAAATGAGGATTAATCTGCCTGAGAATTTTCAAGGACATAATGAGATGATTGCTTAATTGTGCTTGGAATGTATTAATTGCACAATGAATATTATCTGATACTGCAAGTGGTGTGTCAGATTCATACTATACCACTGGGAAAATAATTTAATTTCTTTAAATCTTGCTTACCTGTTAAATGGGAACACCATCAGCTGGGTACCTGCTTTTCAGAGTTGTTTCGAAATCTAATTATTTGTAAACTCTGAACTCCTATTTGAGCTGAGGTCACAAATTTCATACTATTCAGACTGTGCAGGTAAAATACAGAATGGAGGTCTGCTTTTTGGGGAGGGGTAATTGAGGGCTGGAAGTAAAGGTGTCTTCCTTCAGTACTGGCAGAGTGAAGCACTTACACACATACTCGTATAACTTCCCTTCTAGTCCAACCCAGAATACATTATCCCTTGAAAGTTGGAAGAGTGTCGAGATACTAATTTCATTGCTATGGTAAAAATAGGGCATATGAGATCCTGGATGAAGAATTTGTAGCAGAGTACAAACTCTTTTAGCTTAGTATCCTTAGTACTGTAGAATTTGATCTCAATCTACATTTCTTTACCTTATTCCTGCCATTTGCTCTCCATTTTTCTCTTTCTTGACTTCTATGTCTTCCAGAGAAAAAGAGTTTAAGTGTGATGTACATTCTTTTATTTGTGTTTTTGCACAGATGTGTAACTTTCATAAATATTTGTATTTTTCTTGAAAAACAAAGCAAATGAGTCATGCAAGATGGCACATTTTTAGGAGTTAGGCTCAAAAATCAATACACACAGTGAAAGCACTATATAATAAAAGTGGCCTTTCAAAATTCCATAAATGTTTATGAACTTTATTACTTGTGGTCTTACATATACATTAAGTGTGGTTTTGCATGTATAATGTATATGTATGTAAATACAATGCCTGATGCAGTTAGATAATTTTATGCAGATTATATTAATATTTAGATGTTGCTTAGGTATTGCAGCCAACTTATGAGCATTCCAGTTTTTTGATTCTTCACTTGATTTTAGCTAAAAGGCCAAGAAATGATAGTTTATTGATTCTTGTTTTTTGTCTTTGCTGAGATGATTTTACCAGTTCCTCTCTAATACTTTTCTGTTGAGTTAATTCAGATTTTTTCTTGAACAAATTGAGGAAACCATCACTGCCTGCTCAACCTAGCTACTTGAATAATTAACAGCTTAGATGTGTTTCTAAGCTTGATATGTTGAATTGTTTTTACTCACAACACAGCAAAAGGGTGTAGTTTTATCCCAGAGCAACCAGTTTTTGGACTTCATGGCCATCAAGTGGATGTCTGTAATTTCATTTTGGTACTAATTGGAGTTAGTGTCAGATTCCACAGTTAAAGGAATTGGTGTCCCAAGACTGCCCCCACTTCAGATAATGATAACACATTTGGGCCACCTGTCTGATCAACTGGCTATAAAGGCCAAGCGAGTCCGGCAGTCCCTTCCTCAGGTTGTTATTTCCTAGAACAGATTACATAACTCAAGAAGCCATTTTTCTTTTTCAAGATTTGATTTATTTATTTGAAAGGCAGAGAGACAGGGAGAAAGAGAGATCTTCTATCTGCTATTCCACTCCTCAAATGGCTGCAAAAGCTGGAACTGGGCAAAGCTGAAACCAGGAGCCTAGAACTCCATCTGTTTCTACCATGTGGGTGGCACAGGCCCAGATACTAGTACCATCTTCTTCCATTGCTTTTTTTTAGGTACATTTGGTAGCTGGATTGGAAGTGAAGCAGCTGGGACTAACCAGTGCTCCAGTTGATAAGGAATGCTGCGCCAAGCACTTTACTTTCTATTCTTGGTGTATTATAAAAGCTACAACTATGGAGCAGTCAAGTAGAAGAGATAGAGTAGATGCATGGGGCACAGTATGGGTTTGTGAATATTCTGTACCTGCTCCAGTGTACCACCCTTCCATCACATTTATATGTTTGCCAACACAGAAGCTCTCCAAACCCTGTAGTTGTAGAGGTTTTAATGGAGATTTTATTATACAGATATGATTGACTGAATCATTACCTATTGGTGATTAGCTTGCTATCCAGCTCCTCTCTCCCCAAGGGTTGAAGAGTGGGGCTGTAATTTCTGGCCTTCTAGTCTTTTTGGAAACCAGCCTGAGTCAGGAGGCTATCTAGGGGCCCACTAAGAATGGCTTCATTACAACAAAAAGTGATCTTGTCACCTGGCAAATTCCAAAGGATTTAGAGTTGTGTGCCAAGAACCAGTGATATTAAGCATGTATATATATATTTTTTATTTTAATTTTTTGACAGGCAGAGTAGATAGAGAGACAGAGAGAAAGGTCTTCGTTTTGCTGTTGGTTCACCCTCCAGTGGCCGCTGCGGCCAGCACATTGCGCTGATCCGAAGCCAGGAGCCAGCTGCTTTTCCTGGTCTCCCATGTGGGTGCAGGGCCCAAGCACTTGGGCCATCCTCCACTGCACTCCCGGGCCATAGCAGAGAGCTGGCTGGAAGAGGGGCAACCGGGACATAATCTGACGCCCCGACTGTGACTAGAACCCGGTGTGCCGGTGCCGCAAGGCGGAGGATTAGCCTATTGAGCCACAGCGCCGGCCTTAAGCATGTATATTTAAAACATACGTATCTTAAAACTTTCTACAAATAGAACCATTCTTTGTCATTCTGCAACTTTTTGTCATCATTATGGTCATTTTTTCTGAGACTTCTCTGTATTACTGCTTGTAAGTGTATTGATTACTGTTTGTTGCTGTACAGTCGCTCCTTGTACAAAAACAAGTTTTTTAAAGTAAACATCTAGAAGTAGAATTGACAGATTATTGTGTAGATATGGACATCATCAAATTTACTAGATTTTTGCCAATTTGCTCTCCAGAGGAAGTTTAATTTATACTTTTATTATCATGAGTATGTGTTTTTATGGCTGTACTTTATCCAACAACAGTTGGCATTACCAGATTTTTTTTTCACTTGCTCACCTGATGACAGTAGTATCTTCTCATATTTCTCTAAATGTTAGTACAGTTGACTTTGAAAGTGGTCTTTATTGACAATTTAAGTAGTTCTGTAAATTCCCTCTTTTTTTTAGTGCATTATGCTTTTTGCCAACCTTTTTATATTTTGAGTATGAATTCTTTTATAGAAACATTTTATAAAACGTGTTTCTGGTGGCAGGTATTATGGCACAGAGAGTTAAGCCATCACTTGCAATACCTCCTGTATCAGAGCACTGGTTCAAGTTCCAGCTACTTCACTTCCAATCTGTCTACCTGCTAATTTGCTCAGGAAAGCAGCAGAAGATGGCCCAAGTACTTGGGCCCCTGCCACCTGTGGGAAACCCAGATGGAGTTTCAGGCTCCTGGCTTCAGCCTGGCCCAGTGCTGGCAGTCGGAACCTTTAGGGAAATGACCCAGTGGATGTAAGATCTCTTTTCTTTCTGTCTCTCCCCTTCTCTCAATTATTCTTTCAAATAAATAAATCTTTTTTTTTAAAAAAAAAAAAACCTATTTGTAGTCTATTGCATGTTCTTTTGTTTCTGTTTTATTTCTGATTAACCTTTTTTTCTTTTAAAGTTTGTTTATTTTTGAGAGGCAGAGTTACAGAGAGCAGAGGCAAAAAGAGAGGTCTTCCATCCACTGATTCACTCCCCAGATGGCTACAATGGCAGGAGCTGTGAAGATCTGAAGCCAGGAGCCAGGAGTGTCTTCTGGGTCTTCTACATGGATGCAGGGGCCCAAGGACTTGGGCCATCTTCTACTGTTTTCCCAGGCCATAGCAGAGAGCTGGATTGGAAGTGGAGCATCCAGGACTCGAACAGGTGCCCATATGGGATGCTGACGCTGCAGGCCAGGGCTTTACCCCACTGTGCCACAGCCTTGGCCCCATGGTCCACTTCTAATCCAGCTCCCTGCTAATGTGCTGGGGCAAGCAGCTGAGGATAGCTCAAGTTCTTAGGCCGTTGCACCCATGTGGGAGACCTGGAAGAAGCTCCTGGCTTCTGGCTTCAGTCTGGCCCAGCCATGGCGACTACAGCTATTTGGGGAGTGAACTAGCACAGGGAAGAGTCAGTCTGTCTGTCTGTCTCTCTTTCTCTCTCTCTCTCCCCACCCCGTTCTCCCCCTATCCCTTCCTCTCTCTATCCCTCTCCCTCTCCCTGGCTCTCTCCGTAACTCTGCCTTTCAGATAAATAAAATCTTTAAAAAATTATTTAGATATATGCAAGTATATAATTTGTATAAATATTCAAATTCCCCTTGTACCCTTCACATAGTTTCTCCAAGTGATAACATCTTACATAATTATGTTGTAATTGCTGAAACCAGAAAGTTGACATTGGTACAATACTATTCATGAAATTATAACCTTTCATCTGTTTTTTCCATATATTATTTGTGTGTGTATATGTATGTGAATGCATAGTTCTTTGAAATTTGATCCTTTGTGTAGATTCTTATAACCACAAAATTCATAACTATTCACTTCCTCCCAGAAATTTCCATGTGCTACACTTATAATCACACTTTTGTCCTGACTTTTAAGTCATGGTTGTCTGTCACTATAATTTTGTCATTTAAAGATATTGTATGAATGGAAATACACAATTTGCTATTGACTGTTTTTCTCAGCATAGCAACATTAGCATCCATCCAAATGTTCTGAGTGTAAGAATAGGTGGTTATTTTTTATTGTTGAATATTTTCTTTTCAGTGTAATTTATATACTACAGTTTATACACTCATTAAAGACATTTGAGTTGTTTTCAGTTTTGAAATTTTACAGACTGATTTTTTTCTTTTGCTTCCACATATAAGAGGGAACATACTATATTTGTCTTAACATGCCAATCTTATTTAACATAATGTTCTCCTGTCTCATCCATTTTGCTATAACTGCCAGGATCTCATTCCTTACTATTTATGATTGAGTAATATTCCTATGTTTGTGTGTACATCACATTTTCTTCATCCATTCATCTGTTGATGGGCACCTAGGTTGATTCTACGTCTTGGCTATTTGTGAATAGTGCTGTAATAAACATGGGAATGCAAGTATCTCTTTGATAGGCTGATTTTATATCCTATGGATATATATCCAGAAGTAGGATTGCTGAATCATATTTTAGATCTAATTTTACTTTTTTGAGTGTCCCCATACTGTTTGCCATAATGGCTATGCTAATTTACATACCCATCAACTGTGTGTTAGGGGTTTCCCTTTCTCTGCATTCTTAGCAGTACTGTGTGTGTGTGTGTGTGTGTGTGTGTGTGTGTCTGTGTTTTATAATAGCCGCTCTAACTATAGAGAGGGAATACCTCATTGTGATTTTGACTTAAATTTCCCTGAGGCTAGTGATACTGAGCATTTTTCTTTTTTCTTTTCTTTTTTTTTCTTTCTTTTTTTTTTTTTTTTTTTTTTGGACAGGCAGAGTAGACAGAGAGAGAGAGAGAGAGAAAGGTCTTCCTTTTCCGTTGGTTCATCCCCCAATGGCTGCTGCGGCCGGCGCACCGTGCTGATCCAAAGCCAGGAGCTAGGTGCTTCTCTTGGTCTCCCATGCGGGTGCAGGGCCCAAGGACTTGGGCCATCCTCCACTG
Organism: Oryctolagus cuniculus; assembly: GCF_964237555.1. NCBI lineage: Eukaryota > Metazoa > Chordata > Mammalia > Lagomorpha > Leporidae > Oryctolagus > Oryctolagus cuniculus. Next base: position 19,303,524 of record NC_091446.1, on the reverse strand, counting down.
CACTCCTGACCACAGCAGAGAGCTGGACAGGAAGAGGAGCAAGCGGAACGGGACAGAATCCAGTGCCCCAGTCAGGACTAGAACCCGGTGTGCCGGCGCTGCAGGTGGAGGATTAGCCTACTGAGCCTCGGTGCTGGTCACATTTTTCATATATTGTATATATTGTTGGCCATTTGTGTTTCTTCCTTTGAGAAATGTCCTTTCAGATCCTCTGCTCACTTCTTAATTGTATTGGTTCTTTTTGTTGTTGAATTTTTAAAGTTCCTTTTTTGATTCTGGATATTAATCATCTGACAGGTTACTCTTTTGCAAATATTTTCCCTCATTTTGTAGGTTGTCTCTTTGCTCTCTTGATTGTTATCTTTGCTGTGCAGAAGCTTCTTAGTTTGATATAATCCCATTTGTATTCTGCTTTTGTTTCCTGTGCTTTTGGGGTCTTACCTAAAAAGTCATTGCATATACCGAAGTCTTGTAATGTTTCCTCTTATTTTCTTCTGGTAATTTCATAGCTTCAGGTCCTAGCATTTAAGTCTTTGATCCATTTGTAGTTGATTTATAGAGAAAGTGAGAGATAGGGTCAAGGTTCATTTTTCTGTGTCTGGAGATTCATTTTCCCCAGCACCATTTATTGAGGGAGCTGTCCTTTCTCTAATGGATGGTTTTGGTGGCTTTGTTGAGGAAAAAGCTGTCTGTTTATATCCAGGGTCTCTGTTCTGGTCCATTTGTCCATTTGTTTTTATGTCATTTCTATGCTGTTTTAGTTACTACTACCATGTAGTATATCTTAAAATTAAAGACTGTTTTGTCTCCAGCCTTGTTCTTTTTGTTCAAGATTGCTTTGGCTATTTGGGATCTTTGGTGCTTTCATGATTCTTAGGATTGGTTTTTGAGCTTCTATGAATTGGTATCTTGATGGGAATTGCATTGAATCTGTAAATCACTTTGGGTAGTATGGATATTTTAACAATCTTAATTCTTCCAATCTTTGAATATGGGAGGTCTTTACATTTTTTTGTGTGTGTCTTCATCAGTTTCTTTTGTCAGTGTCTTATAACCTCTTTGGTTATGTTTATTCCTAGTTTTTTGTTTGTTTAGGTAGCTATTGTGCATGAAATTGCCTAAATGATTTCTTCCTAAGGAAGCTTATTATCACTGAGGTTTTTTTTTTTTTTAAACAAGAAGGTGATTTTTTAAAAAAGCTTTATTTATTTATTTGAAAGAGTTACACAGAGATAGGAGAGGCACAGAGAGAGATAGTGAGAGAGAGAGAGAGAGAGGTCTTTCATCTGTTGGTTCACTCCACAATTCACTGCACTGGCTAGAACTGAGCTGTTCTGAAGCCCAGAGCCAGGAGCTTCTTCCGGGTCTCCCACGTGGGTGCAAGGGCCCAAGGACTTGCACCATCTTCTACTGCTTTCCCAGGCCATAACAGAGAGCTGGATCGGAAGTGGAGCAGCTGGGTCTCAAACTGTCACCTATATTGGGATGCTGGCACTGCAGGCAGTAGATTTACCCGCTATGCCACTGTGCCGGCCCCTATCTCTGACTTTTAAATGTTGATTTTGTTTCTTGCAACTTTGCTGTACCCATTTATCAGTTCTAAAAGTCTTAAGTTTTTCTACAGATGGAATCATGTCATCTGCAAGTAGGGATAATTTGATTTCCTTCTCATTTTTATGTCTTTACCCAATTGCTGCTGAAATTTCCATTTTTGTGTTGAATATGAGTGGTGAAAGTGGACATTCTTGTCTGGTTCCAGATCTTAGAGAAAATGCTTTCACTTTTTCCCTATTCAATATGGCGTTGGCAGTCTGTTGTGTTCTTTTATTATATTGGAGTATGTTTTATTATATTGCAGTATGTTTCTTCCAAACCTGATTTGTTCAAGGTTTTAATTATGAGGGGATTTTTTTTAACTTTTATTTAATGAATATAAATTTCCAAAGTACAGCTTATGGATTACAATGAACCCCCCCCCCCCGTAACTTCCCTCCCACCCACAACCCTCCCCTTTCCCGCTCCCTCTCCCCTTCCATTTGTCGCTCCCCCTCTTCGTGGAGGAACGACACAGGACCCTGCGCTGTTCTTTCGTCTGCTTGGCCCTTCCCGGGTTTGCTGCTGGTTCTTCCCGGGTTGGCTACTATCCCTTCCACCTCCGTGGAAGGGCGGTTCCCCCTGGCCGCTTTCCCCACTTCCGCAGGGGAGCGGCACACCGCCGGCCGGCTCTTCTCGGGGGCTGCACAGGTGTTCCTTCAGCTACATGTTCCCCTTAGATGTTCCCCATAGATGTTCCTGGTGAATGCCGTCTCTCTCCTCCTTTATAGTCCTCCTCCGCCAATCCCAACTCGGCTGCCCACACGCCGAGTACGCTGCTCTCCTCCAATCAGGAGCAAGTCCTACAGTTTATTAGCTGAACTGGAGGCAGCTGTGCGGAAGCTGTTTACTTCTCTCCCAGCGCCATATTGTGGGAGAGCAGATGCATAGAATAAGTCTTAATTCCAGTAACTCAGTCCAGTCCTGGCTGCTCCCCACACCATTCACATCAAGATTCATTTTCAATTCTTTTTATATACAGAAGATCAGTTTAGCATATATTAAGTAAAGATTTCAACAGTTTGCACCCACACAGAAACACAAAGTGTAAAATACTGTTTGAGTACTAGTTATAGCATTAAATCACAATGTACAGCACATTTAGGACAGAAATCCTACATGTGGAGTAAGTGCACAGTGACTCCTGTTGTTGACTTAGCAAATTGACACTCTTGTTTATGGCCTCAGTAATCACCCTAGGCTCTTGTCATGAATTGCCAAGGCTATGGAAGCCTTTTGGGTTCACCAACTCTGATCATATTTAGACAAGGTTGTAGTCAGAGTGGAAGTTCTCTCCTCCCTTCAGAGAAAGGTGCCTCCTTCTTTGATGATGACCTGTTCTTTCCACTGGGATCTCACTCGCAGAGATCTTTCATACAGGGTTTGGTTTGGTGTTGTTGGTTGTTGTTGTTGTTGTTGTTTTTTTTTTTTGCCACAGTGTCTTGGCTTTCCATGCCTGAAATACTCTCATGGGCTTTTCAGCCAGATCTGCATGCCTTAAGGGCTGAATCTGAGGCCAGAGTGCTGTTTAGGACATCTGCCATTCTATGGGTCTGCTGTGTATCTCGCTTCCCATGTTGGATCATTCTCTCCCTTTTTTATTCTATCAGCTAGTATTTGCAGACACTAGTCTTGTTCATGTGATCCCTTTGGCTCTTAGTCCTGTCATTCTGATCAATTGTGAACAGAAATTGATCACTGGGACTAGTGAGATATCATTGGTACATGCCACCTTGATGGCATTGAATTGGAATCCCCTGGCACGTTTCTAACTCTACCATTTGGGGTAAGTCAGCTTGAGCATGTCCCGAATTACACATCTCTTCCCTCACTTATTCCCACTCTTATATTTACCAGCAATCACTTTTCAGTTAAGTTTCAACACTTAAGAATAACTGTGTATTGATTACAGTATTTGGCCAAAAGTATTAATTAGAACAAACAAAAAAAAATACTAAGAAGGATAACGTATTAAGTTGTTCATCAACAGTCAGAGCAAGGGCTGATCAAGTCACCATTTCTCATAGTGTTCATTTCACTTTAACAGGTTTCCTTTTTGGTGCTCAGTTAGTTGTCACCGATCAGGGAGAACAAGTGGTATTTGTCCCTTTGGGATTGGCTTATTTCACTCAGCATAATGTTTTCCAAATTCCTAACAGGGATCACTTTTCAGTTAAAATTTAAACACCTAAGAATAATTGTGTGTCGCTCCCCCTCTTCATGGAGGAACGACACTAAGTCCTGCCTAGGCTTCATATCCGAGTCACGGCACCATTATGTCGCTCCCCCTCTTCATGGAGGAACGACACTAAGTCCTGCCTAGGCTTCATATCCGAGTCACGGCACCATTATGTCGCTCCCCCTCTTCGTGGAGGAGCAACACAGGACCCTGCGCTGTTCTTTTCGTCTGCTCGGCCCTCCCCGGGTTTGCTGCTGGTTCTTCCCGGGTTGGCTACTATCCCTTCCACCTCCGTGGAAGGGCAGTTCCCCCTGGCCGCATTCCCCACTTCCGCAGGGGAGCGGCACACCGCCGGCCGGCTTTCTCTCGGGGGCTGCACGGGTTCCCTTAGATGTTCCCCATAGATGTTCCTGGTGCATGCCGTCTCTCTCCTCCTTTATAGTCCTTCTCCGCCAATCCCAACTCGGCTGCCCACACGCCGAGTACGCTGCTCTCCTCCAATCAGGAGCAAGTCCTACAGTTTATTAGTTGAACTGGAGGCAGCTGGGTAGAAGCTGTTTTCTCCTCTCCCAGCACCATATTGTAGGAGAGCAGATGCATAGAATAAGTCTTAATTCCAGTAACAGTCTAGTCCGAGCTGCTCCCCACAGAGGAGAGCAGATGCATAGAATAAGTCTTAATTCCAGTAACTTAGTCTAGTCCGAGCTGCTCCCCACAGATCCCCCTTTCTTTTTATTTTTTTGGCGTTGATACGCGCCTGTCTTCGGTGTCCCGCAGCACACACTCTGCTCTACTTGCTAGAGTTGCCACAGGTTCTTACAAGTCCTATCAATGAGGCAAACCGAATCCGGGTCCTCTCTTCGCCATGTTGTGAGGAGGTTTTTAGGCGCTGATGCATGCCTGTGTTCGGTGCCCTGCAGCGCATGCTCTGCTCTGCTTGCAGGGGCTTACAAGCTCTATCAGGCAAACCGAATCCAAGCCTTCTCATTGCCTTATTGTGGGGGAGACTTATTAGTGTTGGTTCGTGCCTATCTTCGGTGACCTGCAGCTCATACTCTGGTCGAGCTGCTTGCTGGCGCTTACCGCCTTAAATCAGGCAGACCGAATCCAAGCTTAATATTGTTGTATTGTGGGGAAGCCTTACTGATGTTAATTCGTGCCTGTCTTCGGTGACCTGCGGCTAGCCGCCCAGGTGCTCATCGCCTCACTAATCGGGCAGACCGAATCCAAGCCTTCTAATTGGCATGTTGAGGGGAGGCCTTATTTCTCTCTATTTCTCTATCTCCGGGCATTCCTATCTCTCCCATTTTACTTCTATCTGCCAACATTCCCATTTCTCTCACTCCACTTCCAAACTTCTGTTTCTCTTATCCCCGCAGCTTCCCGCTCTCACTCCATTTCTAAACTTCTGTTTTCTCTTATCCCCGCGGCTTCCCGGCGCCTCGCCCTGCCGGCAGCTTCACGGCTCCGCGCAGCTTCCCGGCGCCTCGCCCCGCCAGCGGGCTCCGCCCCGAGGCTGCTTCTCCGCGCCTCGCTGGCTCTGAGCCGCTTCAGCCTGCGCCTCATCTGCGCGGCTTCCCGGCTTTGCGCGGTCCGCGGTCTCCACGCTTAACCCTTTCGCGTCTGAACCACGGCCTACGCCAGCCCCGTTCCCTATCTACTCACGCCCCGTGCTCTCTCTGCACGCAGCGGCTTCCGCGAGTAACACAGCGTAGCTTGCGTCTCCACCACTAGCATTCAATCCAAGTTCCCCGGGCTAGCCTGGCGAATTCAACCCAGCGTACGTCTCCGCCCCACGATTTGGCTTCCCGTCCTTTGCTCCCCGGGCTAATCAGACGGATCCCAATCTGGCTTACGTCTCAGCTTCTGGTTTCAACTTTTCGCCCCCTATTCCCGGGCTAACTTGAGAATCCCAAAGTGGCTTTCGTATCCGCCTCGGCCTGCCCCCCGCGGCTTCAATTTCCCTAACATTTTTCTCTACCCGGTATGTTTCCCTAAGTTTTCTTCCAACAATATTCCTCCCTCATTTCTCCTGGCCTCTCCCCACAGTCCGCATCCGAGTCTGTTTGTTCTAGCTTTCACTTTCGCTTTCGACCTTAGAGATTTCTCCCAGCTTCCCCCCGTAGTCCGTATCCGAGTCTATGCCTAGGCTTTCAACAGCTTCTTCCGGCACCTTTTTCGTCCGGCTTTTCCCTAGGCTGTTTGCTAGTCTCTCTCTCCGGTAATTTCCCTAGGCTGTTTGCTAGTTTCTCTCTCCGATATTTTCCCTAGTTCTTCCCGTTTCTTCCCTCCTAAGTTTGCTATCCGTTCTAGGTTTCCTAATCCGTCCTAGGTTTCCTATCCGAGTCAGGTTTCCTATCCGAGCTAGGTTTCCTATCCGAGTCACGGCACCATTATGTCGCTCCCCCTCTTCATGGAGGAACGACACTAAGTCCTGCCTAGGCTTCATATCCGAGTCACGGCACCATTATGTCGCTCCCCCTCTTCATGGAGGAACGACACTAAGTCCTGCCTAGGCTTCATATCCGAGTCACGGCACCATTATGTCGCTCCCCCTCTTCGTGGAGGAGCAACACAGGACCCTGCGCTGTTCTTTTCGTCTGCTCGGCCCTCCCCGGGTTTGCTGCTGGTTCTTCCCGGGTTGGCTACTATCCCTTCCACCTCCGTGGAAGGGCAGTTCCCCCTGGCCGCATTCCCCACTTCCGCAGGGGAGCGGCACACCGCCGGCCGGCTTTCTCTCGGGGGCTGCACGGGTTCCCTTAGATGTTCCCCATAGATGTTCCTGGTGCATGCCGTCTCTCTCCTCCTTTATAGTCCTTCTCCGCCAATCCCAACTCGGCTGCCCACACGCCGAGTACGCTGCTCTCCTCCAATCAGGAGCAAGTCCTACAGTTTATTAGTTGAACTGGAGGCAGCTGGGTAGAAGCTGTTTTCTCCTCTCCCAGCACCATATTGTAGGAGAGCAGATGCATAGAATAAGTCTTAATTCCAGTAACAGTCTAGTCCGAGCTGCTCCCCACAGAGGAGAGCAGATGCATAGAATAAGTCTTAATTCCAGTAACTTAGTCTAGTCCGAGCTGCTCCCCACAATTGTGTGTTAATTACAGAGTTCAACCAATAGTACTAGAACAAAAAAAATACTAAAATGGATAAAGTATTACATTGTACATCAGCAGTCAGGACGAGGGGATCTTGAAATAAATGCTTTTTCTGTGGCCACCAAGATAATCATGTTTTGTTTTTTAAATCATTTGAGAGCCAGGTTGGGGCATGGTGGTTAGCTTCTATCCTTTGGTTTACACCCTAAATCCTATAGCCAGAACTGGGCTGCAGTGAAAACCAGCAGCCAGGAATGCAATACAGGCCACTCCTAAGTGACAGGACCCAAATTACCATAGCCATCACTGCTGCCTACTGGGGTTTGCAGTTGTAGGAATCTGGAGTCAGGAGCCAAAGCCAGGGATCAAATATAGGTACTCTGATGTGGGATGTAGGTGTCTTAACTGCTAAGCTAAATGCCTGCTCTGATTATATGATTTTTATTCATTTTGTTGATGTGTTAATTGATTTGTGTATTTTGCGTGATCCTTGTATCCCAGTATAAATCCCAGTTGATTATGGTGAATGCTCTTTTGATGTGTTGGATTTGATTTGCTGCTTATTTTTTTGAGAATTTTTGCGTCTGTGTTCATCAGCATGATAGGTCTATAATTTTCTTTTTCTGTTGTTTCCTTTCTGGTTTTGGTATCAGATTAATGACGGCTTTGTAGAATGAATTAGGAATAGGAATAGTCCCCTCTCTTAGTTTTTGAGATAGTTTTAGAAGAATTGCTGTTAATAAGTTCTTCTAAATGTTTGTTAAAAATTTAGCACTGAAGCCATCTGGGCATGGAAATTTTCTCATTATTATTGGTTATTATTGATTTTTGGCCTGTTTATGTTTTTTCTCTGGTTCAATTTTGGTGGGTTATATGTATTTTGAAATTTACTGATTTTTTTTTTTAGGTTTTCCAGTCTGTCGACAGGTAGTTATTTATAATACTCCCTAGTGATCCTTTGTATTTCTATGGTATAAGTATAAATTGTAATATCTCATCTTTGAGTTTATTTATTTGAATTTTTTTGTTCTTTTTTTCTTCGTTTGACTAGCCAAAGATTTGTTATTTTTGTCTTTTTCAAAAAACTAATTTCATTTATCTTTTTTAAAAAATTTGCTGTTTTAGTCTATTCTCTGATCTCTTTTTTTTAACTTTTATTTACTGAATATAAATTTCCAAAGTACACCTTATGGATTACAATGGCTTTTCTCCCCCATAACTTCCCTCCCACTTGAAACCCTCCCCTCTCCCACTCCCACTCCCCTTCCATTCACATCAAGATTCATTTTCAATTATCTTTATATATAGAAGATCAATTTAGCATATATTAAGTAAAGATTTCAACAGTTTGCACCCACATAGAAACACAAAGTGAAAAATACTGTTTGAATACTAGTTATAGCATTAAATCACAATGTACAGCACATTTAGGACAGAAATCCTACATGAGAAGTAAGTGCACAGTGACTCCTGTTGTTGACTTAACAAATTGACACTCTTGTTTATGGCCTCAGTAATCACCCTAGGCTCTTGTCATGAGTTGCCATGGATATGGAGACCTTTTGAGTTTGCCGACTCTGATCTTACTTAGTTAAGGTCATAGTCAAAGTGGAAGTTCTTACCTCCTTCTTTGATGATGACATGTTCTTTCCACTGGGATCTCACTCGCAGAGATCTTTCATACAGGGTGGTGGTGTTGTGTTTGTTTGTTTGTTTGTTTGTTTTTGCCACAGTGTCTTGGCTTTCCATGCCTAAAATACTCTCATGGGCTCTTCAGGCAGATCTGCATGCCTTAAGGGCTGATTCTGAGGCCAGAGTGCTGTTTAGGACATCTCATTCTATGAGTCTGCTGTGTATCCCGCTTCCCATGTTGGATCATTCTCTCCCTTTTTTATTCTATCAGTTAGTATTAGCAGACGCTATTCTTGTTTATGTGATCCCTTTGACTCTTAGACCTATCAGTGTGATCAATTGTGAAATTGATACTTGGACTAGTGAGATGGCATTGAATTGGAATCCCCTGGCACGTTTCTAACTCTACCATTTGGGGCAAGTCCTATTGAGCATGTCCCAAATTGTACATCTCCTCCCTCTCTTATTCCCACTCTTATATTTAACAGGGATCACTTTTCAGTTAAATTTCAAAACTTAATAATTATGTATTAATTATAGAGTTCAACCAATAGTTTTAAGTAGAACAAAAAAAAATACTGAAAGGGATTAAGTATAACGTTGTTCATCAACAGTCAGGGCAAGGGCTGATCAAGTCACCATTTCTCATAGTGTTCATTTCACTTTAGCAGGTTTCCTTTTTGGTGCTCAGTTAGTTGTCGCCGATTAGGGAGAACATATGATATTTGTCCCTTTGGGACTGGCTTATTTCACTCAGCATGATGTTTTCCACATTCCTACATTTTGTTGCAAATGACCGGATTTCATTTTTTTTTTTACTGCTGTATAGTATTCTGTAGAGTACATATCCCATAATTTATTTATTCAGTCTACTGTTGATGGGCATTTAGGTTGATTCCAGGTCTTAGCTATTGTGAATTGAGCTGCAATACACATTAAGGTGCAGACAGCTTTTGTGTTTGCCATTTTAATTTCCTTTGGGTAAATTCCAAGGAATTTGGGTTGAACGGTAGGGTTATCTTCAGGTTTCTGAGGAATCTCCAGACTGTCTTCCATAGTGGCTTAACCAGTTTGCATTCCCACCAACAGTGGGTTAGTGTCCCTTTTTCCCCACATCCTCTCCAGCATCTGGTGTTGGTAGATTTCTGCATGTGAGCCATTCTAACCGGGGTGAGGTGAAACCTCATTGTGGTTTTAATTTGCATTTCCCTGATGGCTAGTGATCCTGAACATTTTTTCACGTGTGTGTTGGCCATTTGGATTTCCTCTTTTGAAAAATGTCTATTGAGGTCCTTGCCCCATCTCTTAAGTGGGTTGTTTGTTTTGATGTTGTGGAGTTTCTTGATCTCTTTGTAGATTCTGGTTATTAATCCTTTATCTGTTGCATAGTTTGCAAGTATTTTTTCCCATTCTGTCGTTTGCCTCTTCACTCTCCTGACTGTTTCTTTTGCAGTACAGAAACTTCTCAATTTGATGCAATCCCAAATGTTAATTTTGGCTTAGACTGCCTGTGCCTCTGGGGTCTTTTCCAGGAAGTCTTTGCCTGTGCCAATATCTTGCAGGGTTTTTCCAATGTTCTCTAATAATTTGATGGTGTCGGGTCGTAGATTTAGGTCTTTAATCCATGTTGAGTGAATTTTTGTGTAAGGTGTAAGGTAGGGGTCTTGCTTCATGTTTCTGCACGTGGAAATCCAGTTTTCCCAGCACCATTTATTGAATAGACTGTCCTTGCTCCAGGAATTGGTTTTAGATCCTTGATCAAATATAAGTTGGCTGTAGATGTTTGGGTTGATTTCTGGTGTTTCAATTCTGTTCCATTGGTCTATCCATCTGTTTCTGTACCAGTACCATGCTGTTTTGATTACAACTGCCCTGTAGTACGCCTGAAATTTGGTATTGTGGTGCCTCTGGCTTTGTTTTTGTTGTACAAGATTGCTTTAGCTATTCGAGGTCTCCTGTGTCTCCATATGAATTTCAGCATTATTTTTTCTAGATCTGAGAAGAATGTCTTTGGTATTTTCATTGGTATTGCATTGAATGTATAAATTGCTTTTGGGAGAATGGACATTTTGATGATGTTGATTCTTCCAATCCATGAGCATGGAAGATTTTTCCATTTTTTGGTATCCTCTTCTATTTTTTTCTTTAAGGCTTTGTAATTTTCATCGTAGAGATTTTGAACGTCCTTGGTTAAGTTTATTCCAAGGTATTTTATTTTATTTTATTTTTTGGCTATTGTGAATGGGATTGACCTAAGCAGTTCTTCCTCAGCCGTGGCATTGCCTGTGTAAACAAAGGCTGTTGATTTTTGTGCATTGATTTTATGTCCTGCTACTTTGCCAAACTCTTCTATGAGTTCCAGTAGTCTTTTAGTAGAGTTCTTTGGATCCCCTAAATAAAGAATCATCATCTGCAAAGAGGGATAGTTTGAGTTCTTCCTTCCCAATTTGTATCCCTTTAATTTCTTTTTCTTGCCTGATGGCTCTGGGTAAAACTTCCAGTACTGTATTGAATAGCAGTGGGAACGTGGGCATCCCTGTCTGGTACCAGATATCAGTGGAAATGCTTCCAACTTTTCCCCATTCAGTAGGATCTTTAATGTCCTTTTCCCCATTCAGTAGGCCGTGGGTTTTTCATAAATTGCTTTGATTGCATTGAGGAATGTTGCTTCTATACCCAGTATTAATACTGAGCAAGCCTTTTTTTCCCCTCCTCGGTCCTTGAGATTATCATTAAGTTGTGTACTTGAAATTTATTTATTTATATATATATTTTTTTTTTTGAGGAAGATGCTTATTATTATAAACTTCCCTCAGTACTGCTTTTGCCATTTCTGATTTTTGATAATTAAAAAAAAAATTTTTTTTATTTACTTGAAAGGTAGAGTGACAGAGGGAGAGGGAGGGGGAAGGGGGGAGAGAGAGAGAGAGAGAGAGACCTTTTATCTGCTGATTGATTTCCTGAATGACTACAAGAAGCCAGTCTGGGCCAGGCTGAAGCCAGGAGCTCCTACCTGAAGTCAGAAACTACATCCTAGTCCCACATATCTGTTTTAGGTTCCCAAGTATGTTTGAGCCACCTTTTTGTTTGTTTGTTTGTTTGTTTACGATTTATTTATTTATTTGAAAGGTAGAGTTACAGAAAGAGAAGAAGGAAGAAGGAGAGATCTTCCATCCACTGGTTCACTCCTTAAATGACTGCAGTGGTTGGCTGGGCTAGGTCAGAGCCAGGTCTCCCACATGGATGCAGGGGCCCACGGACCTGGCCATCTTTTGCTGCCTTCCTAGGCATATTAGGAGGGAGTTGGATTGGAACCAGAGCAGCTGGGACTTGAACTGGCGCTCTAATATGAGATGCTGGGATTGCATGGAGTGGCTTAACCCACTGTGCCCTGATATATTGTGTTTACATTCATCTATTTCAAGAAAAAAAAATTTGACAGGCAGAGTACACAGTGAGAGAGAGAGAAATGGTTTTCCTTTTTCCGTTGGTTCACCCCCCAATGGCCACTGCGACCAGCGCTCTGTGCTGATCCACAGCCAGGAGCCAGGTGCTTCTCCTTGTCTCCTGTGCAGGTGCAGGGCCCAAGGACTTGGGCCATCGTGCACTGCACTCCCGGGTCACAGCAGAGAACTGAACTGGAAGAGGAGCGAGCGGGACAGAATCCAGTGCCCCAACCAGGACTAGAACTTGGTGTGCCAGCGCTGCAGGCGGAGGATTAGCCTAAGTGACCTGTGGCACCGGCCTCAAGAAATTTTTAAACGTCCACTTTTATTTTTTTTCAATTATACATTGGTCATTCAAGAGCATGTTTCTTAATCTCTGTATCTTTATGTAATTTCTACATTTTTTGGTTGTTTATTTCTAGTTTTATTCCATTGTGATCAGGAAAGTTACATAATATATAAATGATATTTTTGTATTTATTTAAAATTGCTTTATGATCTATTTTAGTGCCTGGTCCTTTTGCACATGAACGGATTGTGTATTCTGTAGATTTGGGATGAAATGTTGTGTAAATGTTAGATCCATTTGATTTGTCATGTGTTTAACCATGGTATTTCTGAATTTGTGTGTATGTGGGTGTATGTGTGTATGTGTTGATGATATGCCTATTTATGAAACTGGACTATTGAAATGATCCACTACAATTGTATTGAAGGCTTTCTGTCACTTTTCTTTTAGATCTAGTAATGTTTGCTTTATAAAATTGAGTACCCCTTCGTTTGGTGTTTGTGTATGTAGGCATAATTATCTTGTTGAATTGATTCCCTTTGTCTTTATAAAGTGACCTTGTTTGTCTCTTTTTATAGTTTTTTTTTTTTTTTTTTGACAGGCAGAGTGGACAGTGAGAGAGAGAGACAGAGAGAAAGGTCTTCCTTTGCCGTTGGTTCACCCTCCAATGGCCGCCACGGTTGGCGCGCTGCGGCCGGCACACCGCGCTGATCCGATGGCAGGAGCCAGGAGCCAGGTGCTTTTCCTGGTCTCCCATGGGGTGCAGGGCCCAAGCACCTGGGCCATCCTCCACTGCACTCCCTGGCCACAGCAGAGAGCTGGCCTGGAAGAGGGGTAACCGGGACAGAATCCGGCGCCCCAACCGGGACTAGAACCCGGTGTGCCGGTGCCGCTAGGCGGAGGATTAGCCTAGTGAGCCGCGGCGCCGGCCTAGTTTTTTTCTTTTTTAAAGAAACTTATTTGGAGCAATAGAAGAGAGGAGAAACAGAGACAGATCTTCCATCTGTTGGCTCACTCCCCAAATGCTCACAATAGTTGGCTGGTCTAGACTGAGCCAGAGAACAGGGAACTCGATCCAGGTCTCTCACATGGGTGGCAGGCCCCAAGTATTTGTGCTCATCACCTGCTGCATTCCAGGATGCACATTAGTAGGAAGTTTATATTGGAAGTCAAGTCAGGATTTCAACCTAGGTACTCTAACTTGGGATTTGGGCATCACAAGTGGCATCTTAAGCACTGTGCCGTATATCTGTGCCAATTTTTGTGCTAAAGTCTATTTTGTCTGATATCTGTTTAAGTATCCCTTTTCACTTCTGGTTTCTGTTTGAATGAAGCATCTTTTTCTATCCCTTCTAGCCTTTCCCCTTTTCTACCCTCCCGGAACCCTCACAGTTTGTGTGTGTGTGATGATGTCCCAAAGATCTCATAGGCTATCTTCACTTTTGTAAGTGTGTCTGACAGATTCAAAACAATTTCTCCTAAAAAAAATTCTTTCTTTTGCATGATTTATTCTGTTGTTGAGGATTTTGATTCTCCTTTAAAAAAAAAAAACACTTTTTCATATCCAAGATTTGTTCAGTTGTTTTTTAGATCTTTGGTGAATTGTAGTGTCTGTGTTCTCTTGTATTTCATTGAGTTTTCTGATCAGTCATTCTTTTGGATTATTTATCATGTGTTTCATCCATGTCCATTTCTTTGGGGTCTGCTGCAACAGAGTTGCTGTGTTCTGGGACCAGGCATGTATGGTATACCCAGCAATGGAGGTAAGATGCTTGCTGTGTAGCTGTTTTAGCGGACCTGGACAGGTGTGGTGCAGTGTACTAGCACAGCAGCAGAATCTACCTCTCATTCTCCATGGGCCGCATGAGGATAGGACTGCTCCAGCCAGCCCTTGGCAGGTGTGCTATAACTTAAGTTGCACCAGGAACAGAACACTTTTGGAGCACAGACCACACCTGTTAGTTTCTGGAGACTGTGCAATAGGTGGGGATGACTCTAGCATTCTGGTCAGGTGAGGAGCACCTTGAACAGAATGTGTCTTTGGTTTCTGCTTTTCTGGGACTGTGTGGGGATGGGGTCACTCTAGTGTGCTAGGGAAGATGGGACACAGCTGTTGTGGCAAGCACCTCTTAAGCCTCTGCAAGTCACCTGGAGATGGAGCTACTCAAGCAGCTTGGGAGGATGATTTGCATATAGGAGCAAGAGTGGGGTGCAGTTTGGTTTCAGAGTGTCACTGCAACAGAAGCCTGGTTGGTTAAGAATACTACATCAACTGAATTTCCTCCCTGAAGCAGTGCAATTGTGTGTACTCTCTTGACAACTCCCTAGCAGGGCTTAGGGCTTTCAGTGATTCTGTCTCTGTCTCTGTCTCTTCCTCTCTCTGTAACTCTGCCTTTCAAATCAATCAGTCATTCAATAAAATCTTAAAAGGTGGGCAGCGGTGCTGTGGCATAGTAGGCTAAGTCTCTGCCTGTGGTGCCAACATCCCATAGGGGCACTGGTTCATATCCCAGCTGCTCCTCTTTCTGTCTACCTCTCTGCCAATGGCCTGGGAAAGCCGTGGAAGTTGGCCCAGATCTTGGACCCCTGTACCTGCATGGGGGACCCTGAGGAGGTTCCTGGCTCCTGGCTTCAGGTTGGCCCAGTTCTGCCCTTTGGGGTTGTTTGCGGAGTGAACCAATGAATGGAAAACCTTTGTCTCTGTCTCTCTCTCTCTAACTCTGCCTCTCAAATAAATAAATAAAATCTTTTTTTTTTTTTTTTTTTTTTTAAAGGACTGCATTCTCCCTCAGTAACTAAAGATTCAGGTGTCCATGATGCCAAATGGGCTGTTGGGGATCCCTTGTTTTTCTTCACTGTGGAAGGACTTAAACAAATTCCGACTGGCCCAGACTTGGGTAGCAGCAGGACTGTTGATTTTCTTTTTTAGCAGACTACTCAGAGTCTTTGTGTTCCACACTGTCTCTGTATTATCCACCTTGTATTCTAGTACTCTCCCAAATATTCTAGCGTAACAGAAGCTTCTTGTTCTTCATTTGTGATCCTGTTTTGTGTGAGGGAAGTGCTTCCAGTACTTCTAGTCAGCCATCTTGACAGAGCTCCAACAATTCTTAATTGCCCTATTTTGGAAGCAGCCAAGATGGTCTTCAGTAGGTAAATAAATCAGTTGGTTTATCCTTTGAATGGTACTTAGAGATACAAAGCTTCAAGACCTGAGAAGACATTGAGGAACCCTAAATGGGTATTTTTTTGTGGAAGAATGCAATTTGAAAGGATACTGTTGGATTTTAAATATATTACATTCTGGGAAATGCAAAACTAGAAGAAATGTTGTTGGCAGGAGTTCAGAGGGTGGGGGGAGGAGAAGAGGAATGAATAGGTTGTGTATTCAGTTTAATTGGTTTCTGTGCTTGTTCTTCTGGCAACACTATATTGCCTTTTTTTTTTTAATTTTTTTTTTTTATTTGACAGAGTCATAGACAGAGAGAGACAGAGAGAAAGGTCTTCCTTCCATTGGTTCACCCCCCCCACCCAATGGCTGCCAGGGCCGGCACTGCGCCGATTGGAAGCCAGGAGCCAGGTGCCTCCTCCTCATCTCCCATGAGAGTGCAGGGGCCCAAGCACCTGGACCATCCTCTGCTGCCCTCCAGGGCCACATCAGAGAGCTGGACTGGAAGAGGAGCAGCCAGGACTAGAACCCAGTGCCCATATGGGATGCTGGCACCACAGGTGGAGGATTAACCAAGTGAGCCACGGTGCCAGCCCCCTATATTGTCTTAATTAGTCATATAGTATGTCTTTAAAATTGAGTAGTGTCGTCCTCCAACTTCATCTTTTTTTCAAAATTGTTTTCGCTATACTTTTTCCATACCAGTTTTTGAATGTCTACTTACAAAAATCTTCCTGGAATTTTGAGAGGAATAGCATTAAATCTACAGATGAACTTGGAGAGAACTAACATCTTTTGGAATGTTGCATTCTTCAATCTGTATATGATGTGTCTTCCATGTTTGTTCAGCTCATCTATGATTTTCTTGCATCAGTGTTTTTTATGTAATTATGTTTTAATGCAGGCACTTAGATTGCACCCTTTAAATATATATACATATATATATTTATTTATTTGAGAAACACAGAGGGAGATAGGGAACTGCCTCCTAGGGATTGCATTAGCAGGAAGCTGGAACCCAATGGAGTTGGGGCTTAAACTCAGGCACACTGATATGGGATGTGGGCATCTTAACTGCTAGGCCAAATGCCTGCCCCTTTTCTGTAGTTTTTAGCATACAGATTCTGTATGAGTTTTGTTAAATTTGTACCCAGGCATTTAATTTTGAGGAGCTATTGCAAGTAGTATTGTGTTTTTAATTTTCGTGTCCATTTTGTTTTCTAATTTATGTCTTTATTTTTTGACAGGCAGAGTGGACAGTGAGAGAGAGAGACAGAGAGAAAGGTCTTCCTTTGCCGTTGGTTCACCCTCCAATGGCTGCCGCGGCCGCCACGCTGCGGCCAGCGCACCGCGCTGAACCGATGGCAGGAGCCAGGTGCTTCTCCTGGTCTCCCATGGGGTGCAGGGCCCAAGGACTTGGGCCATCCTCCACTGCACTCCCTGGCCACAGCAGAGAGCTGGCCTGGAAGAGAGGCAACCGGGACAGAATCCGGTGCCCCGACTGGGACTAGAACCCGGTGTGCCAGTGCCGCTAGGCGGAGGATTAGCCTAGTGAGCTGTGGCGCCGGCCCTGTTTTCTAATTTATTGAAATATTGATTTTTGTATGCTGACCTGGTTTCTTATCACCACCACTAAATAGTTACAGAACATTTTTGGCAAATACCTGCAAATTTTCTATATAGATAATCATGTAGCCTGCAAATAGGAACTATTGTATTTCTCCCTTTCTACTCTGTACACTGTTTTTCTTGCCTTACCACTGGCAAGGATTTTTGGTACTGTCAGAATGTTGAATTAAGAGCTACTATAATTTGCTAGTATGTTGAGTTTTTCCATCAATGTTCAGAGGGCCATTGCCTTGTAGCACTGCCTTTTTTTGTGCTAATTTTGGTATCAGGATAATGCTGATATACAAAGAATGTGTAGTTCTGGAAGAGGTTGTATAGAATTATATTTCTTTTGATGTTAGAATTAATTAGTGAAGCTGTGCGCTCTTGGCAATTTCCTTTTTGGATGGTTTAAATTATGACTTTAATTTTGTTATTAGTTTTGACTGTTCAGATAATCTGCTTCATTTTGATTGAGTTTTGGTAATATGTGATTTCCAAAGATTTTTTTTTTGACGTAGTTAAAGCTGTTTTTGCTTTCATTGAGCTTTTGCTATTGCTTTATATTTTTCAATTTTATGAATTTTTGTCCTGTGTTAAACTTTGCTTTTGTCTGCTTTGGATTTCTTTTTGTCTTTTTCAGGGGTCTTGATGTGGGAACTTAGATTATTGGAATTAGATGGGAGTTTTCTAGTATAAGTATTTTATGATGTAAGTTTTCCTCTAAGTGCTTAGATCTCATAGATTTTGATTTAGTTTTATTCAGTATTCAGGTTAATTTTTGTTGTCATTTCCTTTTTGATCCATAGATTATTTAGAGGTGTGCTGGTTTCCAAGTATTTGGAGAATTGCTTTCCTTGTATTACACATTATTAGTTTAATCTGTTACGGTTAAGGAATATACTTTGTATGATTTCAAATCTCTCAAAATTTCCCTTAGGACCCAAGGTATGGCCTGTCTTGGTAAATGTGTATGCATCCTTGAAAAGAATGGGAACATTGGATCTATAAATGTCAACTAGATCCAGTTGGCATATGGATTATGTTATTATTATATATCCTTGCTAACTTTTTATAGTATAGTTTTTATGATAACTTTGAGGGGACCTTGAAATCTTCAACTGTAGTTTGATTTGTGGATTTTTTTTCTTCTTAATTCTGTCAGATTAAAGTATTTGATATGTTTTAAAGTCCTGTTGTTTGGTGCATATATGTTCAAAAACTTTTTGTTTTCTTGAGGAATTGACTACACTAAAGAGTCTTTTAATGATTTTTACTTTTTCTTTTTATGATTTTTACTTTCTCTTGCAATTTTATTAGGATTGCAATGTCTGCTCTTAAGTAAAGACAGTCACAGCTAGTATCAACATTGTATCTCTAAGTAAAATGTAATTAAATATCATTTAGATCTTTCATGTTCACTTCTTTGTGATATTTAGATGTTTCAGGTATTACTTTAACTATAAAATATTGAACCACCTCAGTTATATATATGACTTACTATTTTAAATAGTCTGATATAATTTACAAAACTGAAGAAAATAATTGCCAACTAGACTTACACATATTCTTAGCTTTTCAATTGTTTTTTCTTTCCTGTTGTTCTGAGTTTGTTCTATTGTTATAAGCTCCTGTTTGTTTTCCTGTGTGAAGAACTTGTTTTGACAATTCTTTCAGAGTTTATCTGCAAATATTTTTATTTTACCTTCATTTCTGAAGGATGTTTATCCTGGTAAATAATTTTTGGTTGACATGTCTCTTTCATTAATTCAGAATAGTTTCATCACTTCCTTCTGGCTTATATGTATGACTTATTTGAGAAATTTGTAATTGTTCAAACAATTCATATCTTACAGGCTTTCAGTATTTTCTTTATCTGTAGTTCTCAGGAATTTGAGTTTCATATATTTGGGTATATTTGGGTATAAATTTCTTTGATTTTTTTTTTCCTCTTTGGGATGTGTTCAGCTTTTTATTTCTGTTAGCTTTCCCCTTAACAAAATTTAACAGTTTTCAGCAATCATCTCTTCAGATATTTTTTCAGCTGTGCTTTCTTTTTCGCCATCTTTCAGGACTCCTAATGTACATTATTTTTTTCTGTCCCATAGCTTGCTGAGGCTCTGAGTTTTTGAAATCTATTTTCTTCTGAAAAATTTTGTTTTTGAATTATTCATGAGACAGAGAACTTGCACGCATTCCCACATCTACTGATTCACTTCCCGCATTCCCAGCTTCTGAAGATGGGAGCTGGGAAATCAATCCAGGTCTCCCACGTGGAGATATTTGGGCCATCAGCTGTTGCCTCTCAAAGTGCACATTAGCAGGTAGCTGGAATCAGGATCAGACCTGGGAGTTGAATCCAGGTACTCTGATAATAGTATGCAGGCATCCCAACCATTATTTTAACTGCTAGGCCAAATACCCACCCCTAAAATCTGTTTTCTTTGTGTTACTCTAATTAGGCGGTTTTTAACTGTCTTCATTTGAGTTCACTGAGCTTTACTTTATTCGAGTTCGCTGAACTTTACTTCTGTAATTGCTATTCTGTTGAACCAGTATAGTTCAGAATTTCATTTGTCGTTCTAAACTTTTCAGGTTTTTTTTTTTTTTTTTAAAGATTTATTTGACAGTCAGAATTACAGAGAGAAGGAGAGGCAGACAGAGAGAGAAAAGTCTTCCATCCACTGGTTCACTCTTCAATTGGCCACAATGGCCGGAGCTGCGCCAATCCAAAGCCAGGAGCCAGGACCTTCTTCCAGGTCTCCCACACAGGTACAGGGCCCAAGGACTTGGGCTATCTTCTGCGGCTTTCCCAGGCCATAGTAGATAGCTGGATCGGAAGTGGAGCAGCCGGGACTCGAACTGGTGCCCATATGGGATGCCGGCACAGCAGGGGGCGCGACTTTACCTACTATGCCACAGCACCGGCCCCAACTTTTCGATTTTTTTTTTTTTACATCTTTTACTTCTTAGCTGAAATTTCCCATTCCAGTTGTTTGTTGGAACTCTGGTTTTTGAGTCACATTAAAATCTTTTTCAGATAATTCTGACTTAATCATTTCGGTGTTGGTATCTGTTGTCTTTTTTCTTTAGAGTTGATATTTTCTTAGTTATTTGTAGGAGTAATATTGGATTGTATCATGGACATTTTGAGACTCTTGGAAAACTCTTGGTTTCTTTTTGGAGTCTTTGTTTTGAATGGTCAGCCTGTTTGGTTCAGAACACATGGCCTGATGTGTGTGGTCTTTGGTCCTAGTTTAGGTTTCAAAACCTCTCCAGTGGTATTCTTGTGTCCTGCTTGTTTGTCATCCCCAGGCCAATCTGAAACAGAGGCACACTCCACACTGTAGCTAGGTATTTGTTGTTTTTATTCTGTTTACTTTTGTGAATGAAATACTAAAGGTTGTGACTGGGAATATTACACAGACTAATCATCTCCCTTTGTCTTGTTGGAGAAAGTGATAGATTACCTGTTTGCTAACATTTTTTTATTGTATACAGATGATCAATAGTTCTGTAATACAGCTTTTGCACCAATGAGAAACAGGGAGGCTACCGTGTCTGAGCTGAGTGCTATGTGCAGTGTTAGGGTGGTCAGCAGAGTCCATCTGCAGTTTCCTTGGCCACAGTACTGATATGAAGAGGCATGTGTGCTACTTGTGTTGTTTCTGTACAACTTAGTGAAAGATGAGGTGGTTGGCAGACTTTTACTTTACAGTCATTGTGGCATCGGTCAAGGAGGTAGAGGGACATTACTTTTGTGATGTTCAAGTGGAGTAAAGAAAAAAGGTAGATTAAACAGGTGCCATCTATAGTGCTGCTCTCCTCACAGTCCTATGACTTGAGAGAACAGACTTTTCTGGGAGTTTTTATTTGTTAGTTCTTACTGATGCTTTTCCAGTTGTGAGCCTCTCTACTGCCCACTGTGATATATGAGAGACTATCAAAATCAATCAAACAGAAAAACCTCAGGGAACTTATCACTAGGTTATATGAGTCCCAAGGTCTCTAACTAGTCTTCTTTTTTTAACGTTTTGGAATCTTCTGCTAGTTGCTTTATGAATTTTTAAAAATTTTATTTAAGGTATACAAATTTCATATATTTAATGTATACAGATTCAGGAACATAGTGATACTTCCCACACTACCCTACTGCCTGCCTGCCTGTGCTCCCACCTTTCCATCTACTTCCTCTCATATTCCCTCTCAATTTTTATAATGATCTACTTTGTTTGCTTTGTACTCATAAGATTAACCCTACAGTAAGTAAAGAGTTCAACAGTATGAAGAAAAAAAAACATAGAGACAAGGGCTATCAGCAATCATCACAGCTCAAAATGTCAACAAATTTTTTTTTTAAGATTTAATTTTTATTTATTTGATAGGCAGAGTTAGGAGGAGAGACAGAGAGACAGAGATCTTCCTTCCGCTGATTCACTCTCCAAGTGGCCACAACAACTGAAATTGGGTGGATCTAAAGCTGGGAGCCAAGAGCTTCCTCTGGGTCTCCCACATGGGTGCAGGGGTCCAAGCACTTGGACCATCTTTTGCTGCTTTCCCAGGCACATTAGCAATGAGCTTAATCTGAAATGCAGTGGCCTGGGTATTGAACTGGTACACATCCGTGATGCAGGTGTCATAGGTGGAAGCTTAACCTGCTATGCCACAAGACCATCCCCTGCTTTATGAATTTTATCTAAGAGTTTTAGGTTATAGTTAGTGGGAGAAACAGGGTAGAATAATCATAGTCTATCTTGTCTGAGATGGGAGATCCTGTCCATTGTAATTAAAGACCTAATACTGTATAACTTTAGCATCTGCATTTAAGATAACAATGTAGTTAGTGTATATGGCCTGTTGATATGGGGTTTATAAAGTAAATAGTATTACATGTGATGATTACTGTTTAGTCTTTATGTAAAGACTAGATCTTTAAAAAAGATTTATTTATTATTTATTTGAAAGGCAGAGTTAGAGGCAGAGAGAGAGAGAGAGAGGTCTTTCATCCTGCTGGTTCACTCCCCAAATGACCACAAAGGTCTGAGCAGGCCGATCCGCAGCCATGAGCCTGGAGCTTCTTCGAGGTCTCCCACGTGGGTGCAGGGGCCCAAGGACTTGGACCATCTTCTACTGCTTTCCCAGGCCATGGTCGAGAGCTGGATCAGAAGTGGAGCAGCTGGGTCTCCAACAGCAGGCAGTGGGTTTAACTGCTGTGCCAGCCCCCAAACTTTATTTTTATTGAAAGTGAAAATTTTACAGTTAATAGCCAAGCCTGGTTAAGTTTTTCAAGTAAAGCATAATGATAATGTCGAGGTACAAAGTTTTATTCTTTGAATAGTTATATTCTTATGAACTGTAACTGAAATATATATTGGTAAATCTCATTAGGTGTGAGAGTGTCAGGATGAGCACGTGGGTCATTCAGTTCAGATTTATCACTGCTGCTGTAAAACCATCAAAACACCTCATGTATGGGGCAGGCGCCATGGTGCAGCAGGTTAGTGCCCTGCTCTGCAGTGCCGGCATCCCATATGGGTGCCGGTTTCAGACCCGGCTGCTCCATTTCCAATCCAGCTTTCTGCTGTGGCCTGGGAAAGCAGTGGAAGGTGACCTAGGTCCTTGGGCCCCTGCTCGCACGTGGGAGACCCAGAGGAGGCTCCTGGCTCCTGGCTTCGGATCAGAAGACCTCTCTCTCTTTGCCTCTCCTTCTCTCTCTGTAACTCTGACTTTCAAATAAATAAATAAATCTTACTCCCCCCCCCCCCTTTTTATTTGACAGGCAGAGTGGACAGTGAGAGAGAGAGAGACAGAGAGAAAGGTCTTCCTTTGCTGTTGGTTCACCCTCAAATGGCTGCCACGGCTGGCGCGCTGCGGCCGGCGCACCGCGCTGATCCGATGGCAGGAGTCAGGTGCTTCTCCTGGTCTCCCGTGGGGTGCAGGGCCCAAGGACTTGGGCCATCCTCCACTGCACTCCCTGGCCACAGCAGAGAGCTGGCCTGGAAGAGGGGCAACTGGGAAAGGATCCATTGCCCCAACCGGGACTAGAACCCGGTGTGCCGGCGCCACTAGGTGGAGGATTAGCCTACTGTAAATAAATCTTTTAAAGCACAATAATAAAAAAAAAGAACCTTGTACCATTGATATGTCTCGAACTTTTTTAGTCCCAAGAATAGAGCTGTCAATGGAGATTTTTCTGTATCACTGTTTCTCACAGCTGCTTCTAAGACCTACCTGCATCAGAGTCACTTACACTGTTCCTTATATAGATTCTAATGCCTTCTCCCCTAGACTGTATCCTTTATTCCATATTTTTCACTTTGTTCATTTTTTTTTTTTTTGCCATACTGTTCTCAGTCCTGTCATTACCTTTGAAATCTTCCTTGTTGTTGAAAGCTATCTGGGATTTAGTTGATAGGAATGGTAGTTTCAGTATAGTTTTTAGGAACATAAGCTCTGGTTATATGCTACCTCATTTGGAATCCTGGCTCTCTTTTCCATGATTACAAAGCTAGTTAATTAAATATATTTCTATATATTTCTGTGCCTCAGTGCTCCTTTGCATTAAATGGGATGTCAGTTTATTTCATAGGGCTGTTATGTATTAAATTAATTAATATTTGTAAATTCCTCAGAACAGTGCTTGTACATAGAAAGCACAGTTAGCTGTTACTGTGATTTCTCTCACGTTTTAGCCCTTTTTATAAAGTTTTCTACCTTAGAAACTTATATTCTTTCCCTACTTCTTCCTATCAGAATGCAAGTTCATTGAAGGTAGGGCCTACCTTATTTATTTTTTTAATTTTCAGTGGATTTTGTATAATAAATAAAGGATATTCAGTAAATATGCACTTTATTGAATCATAGGAATATAGCAGTTCCTCAGTAAAATTGTTTTTAGAACTTATATACCTGATATAAATTATACTTGAAGTAATTTAATGCTCTTTGTTATATTTCAGGAATTCTAATGAATCATTGATTGACCAGCACCATATTGCCAGTTGGAATGAGTTATCAGAAATGGGCATATTGCTTTTAGATCCAACATGTAACAGATGGATGTTACTCCATACTGATTACTTCTTCCAGCCAACACCTTTTTGACTGTATAAGATCCTTGTCTCTACATCTTTGAATTCCGATCACTGGCAAATAAAATAAAGGAGTTCATGTAGTTTTTCTCCACTCTTGAATCACCATGAGTAGTAGTTTAGGAAAAGAAAAAGACTCTAAAGACAAAGATCCCAAAGTACCATCAGCTAAGGAAAGAGAAAAGGAGGCAAAAGCCTCTGGAGGTTTTGGGAAAGAGAGCAAAGAAAAAGAACCTAAGACCAAAGGGAAAGATGCCAAAGAAGGAAAGAAGGACTCCAGTGCTGCCCAACCAGGGGTGGCCTTTTCAGTTGACAATACGATCAAACGGCCAAACCCAGCACCTGGGACTAGAAAAAAATCTAGTAATGCAGAGGTGATTAAAGAGCTCAACAAATGTCGGGAAGAGAATTCAATGCGTTTGGACTTATCCAAGAGGTCTATACATATATTGCCATCATCAATCAAAGAATTGACTCAATTAACAGAACTTTATTTATACAGTAACAAATTACAGTCCCTCCCAGCAGAGGTAGGCTGTCTAGTAAATCTCATGACACTGGCTCTAAGTGAAAATTCTCTTACCAGCCTGCCTGACTCTCTTGATAACTTGAAGAAGCTGCGAATGCTTGATTTACGACATAACAAACTAAGAGAAATTCCTTCAGTGGTGTATAGGTTGGATTCTCTCACCACTCTATATCTTCGCTTTAATCGTATAACTACTGTGGAAAAGGACATCAAAAACCTGTCAAAACTAAGCATGCTTAGTATTCGAGAGAACAAAATCAAACAACTACCTGCTGAAATTGGTAAGACACTTTATTATTATTTATAATATTTTTATGCTAAATAGTCTTTTCCACATCAGGAAGTGCTTGATATTTGCCTAAAAATAGCTTGGTAAAAATTTCATCTTATTTATGGTTTACTTTAATTATCCCATTTTTAGTGATATTAAGTGCATGTTGAAATTATTTTATAAATGTAAGAAAATTAGTTAGAAGATAGAAATTAGAAATTAGAAGATGCATGTAATCAGGCCTTTTTTTTTATACAAACTCAATGTGCCTTGTTTTTCATTGGAGAAAAAGTGAATGTGAAAAATAAAACTCCCTTTATAAAGTATTTCCTTGTATAATTACTAGCTTTATTAAGGCTGTGTTTTTCCATTCTCTGATTTTCCCTTTTTCTTCTAAACCATGTTTGCTTAAATTTACATCACTGTAAAAATGATATCACAAGAAAATTGAAAAAATCTGTTTCCTTTTGAAAGTACTTACATATTCATTAAAAATAATCCAAGGATACAGAAAGGTAGAAGAAAAATAAATCTGGAACATTTGATTCCAGTCTTGAATACAAATACAAAGCTAAATTGTACTAAAAGACAGTGTGTTTAAAAGGATGGTAGAAGAGGAAAAAGGTAAAGCAATATAGGCATGTAAACAAGGCAGTAAAAGAAAGTTACCTTGATATCTAATTAGATGAAAAATTTCTGAACCATTTGGAGGAGAATCCATTGACATCAATTCTGAGAAATTGATCAAGGTGTTATCTTTATTGATTTCTAAAAAAACAAATTGTGAAACTTTTAAAGAAAAGTTTTATTTTTGTATTAAAGGTGATTTTTTTTTTTTTAATAAAACAATCATGTATTGTTGCTTTAAACAGTGTACTCACTGTTGGGTCATAAAGGAAACTTTATGATTTTAGACTCTGTAGCTTTTCAGGGATATAATACCCTGTAGGTATTTACATTTTATTTAGCTTTGACAAATGTGCAGCTTAAATTTTAATTATGATGTGGTTACATTTAAGTCTAACTACACATTTATAATATTAATTTTAGTTTAAATATACAGATAATCTGTGATAGTTTTTCTTAAGTAATGTACTGTACTTGAAAGTATGATGCATGATATCTTAAAATAGCCCCATGAAATAGCTTTAGTACCAGATGCAGTCAAAATTTGACCTATATGTATGGCTCATTGTGATTGAAAGGAATGCTGAATTTCTATAGAAAAAAAAATATTGGGGCGGGTGCCATGTGGTAGTTGGTTAAGCCACCGCCTTTGATGCTGGCATCCCATATGGGTGCTGGTCCAAGTCCTGGCTACTCCACTTCTGATCCAGCTCCTTGTTAATGTGTCTGGGACAGCAGCAAGGGATGGCCCAAGTGGTTGGGCCCCTGCACCCACATGGGAATCTTTGATAGAATCTAGGCTCCTGGTTTTGGCCTGTCTGAGCCCTGGCCGTCATGGCCATTTGGGCAGCAAACCAGCAGATGGAATGTCTCTTTCTGTAACTGTCTTTCAAATAAATAAATAAAATCTTAAAAAAATAAAGAAATGCAACATATTATGTCCTGTCTTTGTTCTTGTTGTTTTGTGTATGTGCTCGGTCCTAAAAGTTTGGCTTTGTCTCTCAAAGTTTTGTTTCCATAGTGACATATTCAGATTACCTGGGATTGTACATATATTTATTAAATAATTATTTCACCAGATTTTAAACTTAACATCAGTTTGTCCTTGAACATGGAAGTATAGCATTTTTACTACGAAGTGAATGTATCTCAAAATTGGCATTACTTTATATAGTTCAATGGTTTATATTTGAGGCTGCCTAATCTTTTGATCTTTAGTCCTAAGACTACAATTTGAAAACAATCATTGAGCCCCCCTCTCTATTAGTAACATTGCTAAAATTTGAGTTCTTGTAATTGTTTTAAAGAATTATTTTATTTTATTTTATTTGAAAGAAGGAGAGACAGAGAGAGAGCTCTTCCAGCTAGCCAGGTCCAGGCCAGGCAGTAGTCCGGAGCTAGGAGCTCATTCCAGGTCTTTCACACAGGTGGCAGGGACACAACCAGTTGAGTCTTTATCTACTGTCTGCCAGGGTGCACAGTAGCAGGAACTGGAATTGTAAGCAGAGCTGGAACTTGAATCCAGGTGTTCTGATATGGGATGTGATATGCCAAGCTGCATCTTTACTATGCCGATGCCTGCCTTTATGTCTTTTTTTTTTTTTTAATAGCCACTCTGTGGGTGTGAATTGGCATCCCATTGTGGTTTTGGTATGTAATTCTCTGAATGCTGTAGGTATGTTTTTAATTCTTGAGAGCTTGCTTTTATAAAGAAAAACACTTATTTTCTGTAATAGAGATCTTGATTTGGTTATTTTTAAAAAATAATTTTATTGGGTCTGGCACTATGGCATAGCAGGTAAAGCTGCCACCTGCAGTGCCGGCATCCCATATAGGCACTGGTTTAAGTCCTGGATGCTCCACTTCTGATCTAGTTCTCTGGTTTGGCTTGGAAAAGCAGTGGAGAATGGCCCAAGTCCTTGGGCTCCTGCACCCACATGGGAGACCCTGAAGAAGCTCCTGGCTCCTGGTTTCAGATCAGCACAGTTCTGACCATTGTGGCCAACTGGGGAGTGAACCAGCAGATGGAAGACTTCCTCCTGCCCCCCCCCCACGCCTCTCCTTCTCTCTCTGTAACTCTGACTTTCAAGTATGTAAATAAATCTTTAGAAAAAAAATAAAAAAGGATTTATTTATTTGAAAGGCAGAGTTACAGAAATGGAGGAGAGAGACAGATCTTCTGTCCATTAGTTGACTCTGCAGAGTCAGTCCATGGGTGGGCCAGGCAGAAACCAGGAGCCTGAACTCCATCCCGGGCTTTTATGGGTGACAGGGGCCCAAGCACTTGGGCTTCTTCCACTACTTTCCCAGGTACATTAGAAAAGAGCTAGATCAAGGCCGGCGCCGTGGCTCACTAGGCTAATCCTCCGCCTTGCGGCGCCAGCACACCGGGTTCTAGTCCCGGTCGGGGCACCGGATTCTTTCCCGGTTGCCCCTCTTCCAGGCCAGCCCTCTGCTGTGGCCAGGGAGTGCAGTGGAGGATGGCCCAAGTGCTTGGGCCCTGCACCCCATGGGAGACCAGGATAAGTACCTGGCTCCTGCCATCGGATCAGCGCAGCGCGCCAGCCACGGCGGCCATTGGAGGGTGAACCAACAGCAAAGGAAGACCTTTCTCTCTGTCTCTCTCTCAGTGTCCACTCTGCCTATCAAGAAAAAAAAAAAAAAAGAGCTAGATCAGAAATAAAACAGTCAGAACTCCAACTGGTACTCACATGGGGTGCCGGCATCTTAGGAAGCTGCTTCAGATGCTCTGATATAATGCTAGACCCACTTTGGTTATTTTAATTAGACAGTTATGAATCCTTTTGAGAATGTTTGCAAAATAAGACCCATGTACAGTAAGCAAATGAAGTGGAAATTTGGCATGTTTTAAAGTTTTGTATGACTTTTACGTAATTAGATTTAACTGCTAAAACCTGTAGCAAGGGAGTTTTCATTTAAAATATATGCTAATTATAATTTAAAATATATGCTAATATAGATAATCCTCCATTTATGCATATTAGAGCTGTACTATTAGATATATTAGATTTATATTACGAATATTAGATGATATTCTTCTGTACACCACTTTCATTCATTCCATCTCTTTTGTATTCAGTATATTTGAGAAAAATATGAGAAAATAGAAGTCCTTGAAATAAAGCCTATTTAGCTTAAGTAGTATAATTGGAATTTAGATATTATACAAGGATGTACTGTTATTTCCTTGACAAAGAAATATATTAAAATTAGAATATTTGCTTTAGCACTAGTGGTATTTTTATTAATGTATAATTTGATACCAGTGATACGTGATCACATGGGTGAAGACCACCAGAAAACAGTAAAAATATAGTAGGCAGACAGTTCAGTGCCAGAGGTAATATATAAGAAAATTTCATTTGACAGTGTTCATTTACTTTTCTCCTTTTGTGTAATGAGGCACAAAGTAAACATCCTATTGTTTTGTGTTAAGTAGATAGAATGAAACCTTGTTCATTAGTTTAACAGACCAGTTATCCATTCCTTCTGCCCTTCCTTTTTTCATTTAAAATATTGAAGCAGACTCATCGCTCTATCATCAAGATAGTCAAGAAGTCATATTTCCAGAAGAAAAAATAAGAATTAGTCATGTTTTTTTCTTTTCTCACTGATTGGTTCTTATGAGTTTTCCATTGAATTGTGCTTTTGTATATTTTTTACCCCTGTTGGATTGCAATGGAAACCATCAGATAGTCAGTTTGAATAATTAAAAATTTAGTTAAGGAAACTCTGGGTAATCAAGTTTGAAAAGGATTTTATTTTTCTGAGGAGGTAATGATTATTCTTTGAAACCAAAGTCCATGTTTGTCCTTTACTGATATTCCTGTGATTTCCTTTTCTTCACTGAATAATGGTCTGGTTTAGGATTTTTCTTTAAAAGGTCCCCCTTATTTTATTATTCTTTTAGAAACAGCTAATATAGAGGGAATATTTTTAAAAATGTAGTTTTATGCATGTCTGTGCTCAGTAAACTGATACTTTTAATATGGTTTATACAACTGTATGAAGATCTAATTGTCAAAATAACCCTTTTTGCTTTAGAGAATCATCTAGTATGTTAAAATGTATGCTCTTCGAGAACCCAGATCATTTTTCTTCATTTTAAGGCAGTTCTCACATCATTCAGAAATGGGCCAATTTGATTTAGTAACTTTCATTGCAAAAAAGTTTCATATTCTACAGTATAACAGTGTTATATTTTATAAGGCAAATGATGTATGTTAATATGTAATAAAGGTATTTGTGATTACGATATATATAAAAACAACATAATCAGCAGTTTTCTAAAAAAGCCGAATGACCTTAAAGATTTTCTTTTGTTATTTTATATTTGGTATTATAGTATTATAAGACTGTAATACATTGCTAGAGTATGCATGGATTTCAAGTTTTTTTGCATCAAAATTATCTTTTAATTTTATTTTCTATGAACTTTTTGAAGTATCCTTTTATGGTATTTAGTATTATAGCATTTTTAGCTTTAAATTTAATATTTATATATTTTAGTATTTTAATGTTACATTTCAGTATTTTCAGTAATATTTGCATTGTTAACTGAAATTATAAACTTCAGTTCCTCAAAATCTTGAAATTTTTCCAAGATTGCAAAGCGTGATACAATGGTTTTCACTGTCTAGGTAGCATTATTTAATGCTTTCTTTTCCGTGTTTTGTACAAGTACTAATGAGTAACTTTCTCTAGCAAGAGAGAGAAATCAGTAAAGGGAATTTATAGTTGTTAATAAATAACTCCTTTTTACTGGGAATCGGCAAAAGCCTTAGAGGCTTAGAAATGAATAGTTAACCTAGTTTATTGTTATCTAATTGTCAAGTCTCACTAAACAACAAAAAGTAGTTGCTAAAGGAGACCATAAGAGAACACAATAAATAGCACGTGAGCCATTTTAGGAGAACTGGATCACGTCGGAGGAGACAGTGAGCTTCCCATGTTCTGAAGTACTCAGAAGAGGGCAGTCATTTTACCCTGTGGACACCGTATTACCCAGAGGAATAGAGTTCCTGCTGTCCTCGTGCCATAGTTGTAGAAGCACTTGCTCAGTAGAGCCCCTGAAGTCATCTTTGCAATGAAAGGGAGAATTAAGCATTTAAGACAAATATGAATAATGTAGCAGTATAAATTCTGATTTCTCTAAATCCTCAAATTGTTATAGACATTTGGAGCCCTCTTAATTATATAGTTTTAAAAATGTATGATAAGATGTGATTTTTTAAATGAAACAATGCTTGAAAAATATCCATGCAAGATCAAGATCGCAAGTTATTTTTAAAATGTAAGCATTGTTAATTTCAGTCAAAAACAGTCATGTAGCAAAAAACAAGGCTGTATGCCACAGAGGTCTTTTATGACAAAGTACCCTTCTTAGTTTGTATAAACAGACTCCATGATGTTCATACAACAATGAAGTCACCTGATGTATTTCTCAGAAAATACCCTCTTAATTAAGTGATATAATAATATCAGAAGTTCACAACCTATAAAACAAACCTAAGTTACTCATTTGCCAATCTTTGAGTGACTACTAAGTATGTTTTTTTTTTTTTTTTTTTGACAGGCAGAGTGGACAGTGAGAGAGAGAGACAGAGAGAAAGGTCTTCCTTTTTGCCGTTGGTTCACCCTCCAATGGCCGCCGCGGCCAGCGCGCTGCGGCCGGCGCACCGCGCTGATCCGATGGCAGGAGCCAGGAGCCAGGTGCTTTTCCTGGTCTCCCATGGGGTGCAGGGCCCAAGCACCTGGGCCATCCTCCACTGCACTCCCTGGCCACAGCAGAGGGCTGGCCTGGAAGAGGGGCAACCGGGACAGAATCCGGCGCCCCGACCGGGACTAGAACCCGGTGTGCCGGCGCCGCTAGGCGGAGGATTAGCCTAGTGAGCCGCGGCGCCGGCCCCTAAGTATGTTTTAATAGGACTTTTATAGTACTTTATAGCACAGAATTTAATATATAAAAGTTTTGTGAAGGGATTTTATAGTTCCATTGATTATTAATATGGATCTGTGATTTTTTCTTTCCTTTTATTATGATTTAGTATGAAGCTAATTCTGGCTTCAAATCACAGAATGAGATGGGGTGATTTTTATGTTCTAGAAGTTTGTATCAAATTAATATTATTTCTTCTGTTAGTAGATTTTATCAGTTTTGCAGTATGAACCAGGATTTTATTTATGGGTAAGGTTGTTTTTTTTTTTTTTTTTTTACTGTGGATTTTTTTTAAAGTTTTTATTTAACGAATGCATTTTTTCATAGGTACAACTTTAGGAATATAGTGGTTCTTTCCACCATACTCACCTTCCCCTACCCCCCTACTCCCATCCCACCTCCCTCTCCCATCTCCTTCATCATGCTTCATTTTTAGTTTGATTTTATGTACAGAGGACCAATTCCATGTTAAGCATAGATTTCAACAGTTTGCACACACACAACATATAGAGTACAGTTTGGAAACAAAATTTGCAGTCGATTTCTCATAGTACAACTCATTGGGGTTGGAGGTCCTACATGGGGAGTAAGTGCACAGTGACTTCGGTTGTTCCTTTAACAATTAACACTCTTATTTATGACGTCAGTGATCATCCAAGGCTCTTGCCATGGGCTGCCAAGGCTATGGAAGCCTTTTCTGATCATAGACTCCATTGGTATTTGAACACAGCCGTAAGCAAAGTGGTTGTTTTCTCCTCCCTTCAGAGAAGAGTATACCCTTCTTTGATGACCCCTTCTTTCCACTGAGGTCTCACAGAGATCCTCCATGTAGGACATTTTTTTGCCACAGAGTCTTGGCTTTTCGTGCCTGAAATGTTCTCACAGGCCTTTCAGCCAGACCAGGAAGCCTTAAGGGTTGATTCTGAGGTCAGAGTGTTATTTACAGTGAATGTCATTGTAGGAGTCTGCTGTATGAACTGCTTCTTTGGGTAAGTTTTAAATTACTAATTTAGTTTATTTAATAGATGCAGAGTTACTCAGGTTTACTATTATTAAATTGAGTTTTAGTAGTTTGAATCTGTCAAGGCATCTGTTTTACATTTGTTAAATTTATTGGCTTGTGTTCATAACATTTTTGATCATGATTTTAATGTGTATGCATATATGTACATATATCTATATAGTTATCTCTTTTTCATTCTTGATATTAGTAATCTGGGTATTTTCTGCTTGATCAGTTGGATCAAAGGTGCATTAATTGATCTTTTTAAAAATCCTGCTTATAGTTTTACTACTTTTTTCCTGTGTTTTTATTTTTTTGTTGTTTTTGTTT
This sequence comes from Oryctolagus cuniculus, assembly GCF_964237555.1. Lineage (NCBI taxonomy): Eukaryota > Metazoa > Chordata > Mammalia > Lagomorpha > Leporidae > Oryctolagus > Oryctolagus cuniculus. The sequence goes on along the minus strand of NC_091446.1, from coordinate 19,270,700 downwards.
TATGCTCTTTTTTTTTTTTTTAAGATTTACTCATTTATTTGAGTCATAGTTACAGAGAGGCAGAGACAGAGAGAGATATTCCATCTGTTGGTTCACTCCATATATAGCTATAATGGCCAGGGCCGAACCAAGCCTAAGAAGGAGCCAGGGGCATCATCCTGGTCTCCCATGTAAGTGGCAGGGGCCCAAACTCTTGGGCTACCTTCCTCTGCTTTTCCCAGGCCATTAACATGGAGCTAGATTGGAAGTGGATTGGAAGTGGAGCAGTGCTCAAATGGCATGCTGGCGTTGGAGGAGGTAGCTTAGCCTGCCGTGCCACAGCTCCACCCCCTGCTGTTTAATTCCTTATTACTCTAGGTTTAATATGTACTTTTTGTCTATTTTCTTGTCAGTAGTTTAAATTCATTTCAAGACTTTAAATTGTTTTTATTATATAAACATTTATAGCTATAATTTTCTTAATTTATTTGACAGATAAAGTTAGACAGTGAGAGAGAGAGAGAGAGACAGAGAGAAAGGTCTTCCTTCCATTGGTTCACCCCCGAATGGCTGCTATGGCCAGCGCTGCGCCGATCCAAAGCCAGGAGCCAGGAGCTTCTCCTGGTCTCCCATGTGGGTGCAGGGCCCAAGCACGTGGGCCATCCTCCACTGCCCTCCCCGGCCACAGCAGAGAGCTAGACTGCAAGAGGAGCAACTGGGACTAGAACCTGGCCCCCATATGGGATACCGGCACCGCAGGTGGAGGATTAACCTGGTGAGCCATGGCGCCGGCCCTATAGCTATAATTTTCAAAGTACTCTTCTCAGTAGTACAGATTTTGACACTGTTTTCATTGTAATTCAACTCAAGATGTTTTCTAGATATCCTTTGTTTTTTTGAGACCCCATAGGTTATTTAGAAGTGAAGTGTTTAACTTCCAAGTATTTGAGAGAGGTTTCTAGATTTTTTTTTTTTTTTTTTTTTTTGACAGGCAGAATGGACAGTGAGAGAGACAGAGAGAAAAGTCTTCCTTTGCCGTTGGTTCACCCTCCAATGGCCGCCGCGGCTGGCGCGCTGCGGCTGGCGTGCTGCGCTGATCCGATGGCAGGAGCCAGGTGCTTCTCCTGGTCTCCCATGGGGTGCAGGGCCCAAGCACTTAGGCCGTCCTCCACTGCACTCCCTGGCCACAGCAGAGAGCTGGCCTGGAAGAGGGGCAACCGGGACAGAATCTGGCGCCCCAACCGGGACTAGAACCCGGTGTGCTGGCGCCGCAAGGCAGAGGATTAGCCTAGTGAGCCAGGGCGCCGGCTTTTTTTTTGTTTTGTTTTTGACATATAAAATGTGGTCTGTATTGAAAAATGTGAATGTAGTTGAGAATACCGTATTCCACTGATGTTTTTTTTTTTTAGCATAGCATAAGCATGAACAAGGTCAAGTTGGTTGATAATGTAATGCATTTCTTACATACTTCTATTGATTTTCTGTCTACTTTTTCCTTTAATTACTGAGAAGTAAGTGTTGAATTGTCCAGCTGTTACAATGGATTTGTCTTTCTCCTGTTAGTGCTATTACTTTTTGCTTATTACATTTTCAGACTTTGTTATTAGTTTGTATATTTAAGACTTATTTTTCTTCTGATCAGGTGACTGTTTTGTCATTTTGAATGCTGGTAATATTTCTTTTTCTAAATTTTAATTTGATATTAGTACTGCCATTCTAGCTTCCTTGTTGATTGGTGTCTGCAGTATAAATGTTTTCCTATTCTTTTACCTCATTTTGTATTTGTATTTAAAATGTTTTCTTGAAGTAGTATGCATATAGTTAGGGCTTATGTTTCTATCCTGTCTGATGGTCACTCATTGCTTTTTTCCCTCCTTTCATTCCTCCTTTTGGACTTTTTTTTATAAATTCCATTTATCTCGATTGTTGGCTTATTAGCTATGTAATCTTTGTTTTGAGGCTTTTTTTCTGACGTGTTTTCACTGGTGTTTGTCATATGTATCAGAACTTGACACATTTCACATTCAAATAATGTACTATTTTACATATATGCCAAGAACCTCACAACAGAACACCTTTATTTCACTCTTCTCATTGCTTATGCATTTATCAGAAATTTTACTTCTTTGGGTATTATAAATTCCATAATCATTGATAATTGTTCTGCCGTAAGATTTAAATTATCTTAAAATTGTTTTTCATTTTGGGCAAATTTTAAGCTTACAGAAAAATTACAAAGCCAGTACAAATGATTCCCATATACTCTTTCAACTTTCACTAATAACAGCTTTTCATATAACCATTATTAGGTAGAAACATAGGTTTGGATGCACAGCTTGTGACAGAGTGCCTAAGTTTGAGACCCTTTCTGCACCTGATTCCAGATTCCTGCTAATGGGCAGCCTGGGAGCAAGGGATGCCAACCACGTGGGAAACTCAGTTGAGTTTCTGGCTCCTGACTTTGGCTTGGCTCAGCTCTGGCTGCTGAGGATACTAATGTCTACTTTTTGTACCACAGTCTGTTACATTTAATAGTAATGTGTCCTTAATCTCCCCCAATCTGGAATGGTCTGAAAGACTGAAATTCTTTTCTTTTGTGATGTTGATACTTTTTTAAGATTGCTACTCAGGTATTTTGAAGTTTGTCACTCATTTTTGGTTCCTTGATGTTTTTTCTTAACTAGTATATGTATCTTTGCTAAGAACATTATTGTGGTGATTGTGGTGCCTTTCTCAGTGAATATCATGGGATATATACTAATAGAAAGTGTCATAATACTGGTGATTTTTGACATTTGTTAATGTGATTTCTGCTGTGCTTCTCCACTTACAAGTTAACTTTTTCCTTTTCTTCATTATTTTGAGAGATTCTGTTTTAGACTGTATAAATATGTTGCTTTTCCTAATTGGTTGCTCACTGATTTTAGCATTCATTGCTGGATCTTCCCTGCAACAAAATGTAAGGTAATGGTAATGTTTTACTGTTGGTAACTTTTTCTTCCCCTCACTCCATTCTTCTTGTACTGATTAGTGGAAATTCATCTGTATGGAAGAATGGTCCCTTCTCCACTATGTATTTATCTGTCATGGACTCACTTTTTTGTATTCTATAGATTATAATCCTTTATTACTTTTATATACCTTATTCAAATTGTTACGGCCTTTATTGCTATGATTTCTTTTGAGTTGGTTCCTGTGCTTTTGGACTAGCTATCTTTTAATTGTCTTTTGTAGAGATTAAAGTTGAAAAAAATCTTTTTCTTCTATATCTGGTACTTTTTATGCTTCACAAAAATCTGAATTTCTGTCTCATCTTTTTGCCCAAAGAACACCCGTAGGATGCGTTGTAGTAGAGATCTGCTCATGATTGTCACAGCTTTTGTGTGTCTGAAAACCTTTATTTTGAAAGCTGTTTTTATTGCTACAGAGTTCTAGTTTGGAAGTTTCCTTTTCTTATTTCTTCCAATATTTTAAAGCTTTCTTTCTGGGTTTTTTTTTTTTTTTTTTTTTTTTTTTTTTTTTTTTTTTCTGGCTTCTTAGTTTCTGACAAGAAATTAAGTTTTTCTTAACTTGAAGTTTGAGCCTCTTGAATCTGTCAGTTTATAGTTTTCAACAAAATGGGGAAAATGCCAATGATTATTTCTTGTAACTTTTTCCTTTTTGTGGTTCCTTCCTTTCTTCTTTATACTATTCTCTGATTACATAGACATTCGACCTCCTTGTATTTTATTGCCTTTTTAGGTCACTGATGGTCTATTTGTGTGTATGAGTATGTTTGTTATAGGTTGTTTCTATTGCTAATTTTTCGGTTGCTATATTTCAGTTTTTAGTGTCTAAATCTTCTGTTAATCCCATGTAATCAAATTTTCATTTCAAATATTTTTCACCTTTGTAAATTCTATTTTTCTATTTAGGTATCACTTTTTTTTTTTTTTTTTTTTTGACAGGCAGAGTGGACAGTGAGAGAGAGAGAGAGAGAAAGGTCTTCCTTTGCTGTTGGTTCACCCTCCAATGGCTGCCGCGGCCAGCGCACCGCGCTGATCCGATGGCAGGAGCCAGGTACTTATCCTGGTCTCCCATGGGGTGCAGGGCCCAAGCACTTGGGCCATCCTCCACTGCCTTCCTGGGCCACAGCAGAGAGCTGGCCTGGAAGAGGGGCAACCGGGACAGAATCCGGCGCCCCGACTGGGACTAGAACCCGGTGTGCTGGCGCCGCAAGTCGGAGGAATAGCCTAGTGAGCCGCGGTGCCGGCCCTAGGTGTCACTTTTTAAAAATAATATGGAGCTCATTGTTAATAGGTTTTTTTAATATTCTTGTCTTCTGGTTCCATAGTTTCTTATTTTTATTTCTGTTGCTATGGAATGATTTTTCTCCTGGCTGTGGAGAAATCTTCTTTGCATACTTGATAATTTTCAACTGGGTAATAGCTCATAATGTTTACACTATTGGGTCTTAGATTTGTTAAATTACTTTAGCGTAGTGCTGGAGTTCTGGCTTACAGCTAAGTTGTTTTGGAGTTAGTCTCACCCTTCTGCAGCTTGCTTTTACCCTTTGTCACGGTGGTGTCAGCAGCCCTTTGTGTAGATCTGCTACTAAGTTGATTCTTTTTTGAGGATTCTCTCTTATACTCTCTGTGCATTATGAAGTCTTTTCTGACTGATAGGAATTGATACTATTCCAAGCCTGTGTGACTGCTAGGAATCGTTTGGACTGCTTTCTGCTGGCTCTTTGACCTTTGATAATTTGTTTTCACATATATCTGCAGATCAGAACTTAGGCAGGGGCTGGGAGTACGCCGCAGCAGGTTAAAGCCCTGGCCTGTAGCGCCAGCATCCCATATGGACGCTGGTTCGAGTCCTGGCTGCTCCACTTCTGATCCAGCTCTCTGCTATGGCCTGGGAAAGTAGTAGAAGATGGCCCAAAGCCTTGAGCCCCTGCACCGGCGTGGGAGACATGGAAGCAGCTCCTGGCTTCGGATCAACTCAACTCTGGCAGTTGTGGCCATTTGGGGAGTGAGCCAGCGGATGGAAGACCTCGTTCTCTCCCTGGCTCTACCTCTCTTTCTAACTCTGTCTTTCAAATAAATAAAATAAATCTTAAAAACAAACAAACAAACAAAAAAAAAACAAAAAAAAAAAACTTAGGCAAAGACTAATAGGGACTCTCCTGCAGATTACACAAATCTCTATTTATTGTTTTCTTACCTCTCAATCTTGCTGCACTTCAGTAAACTGTTGGTCTTTATTCAATCAGTATTCCTTCTCTACTTCTTGGTGACCTAAAACCTGTCTCCAGTCAGTAATCTGGGACAATCATGAAGCTCATATGGTTTTCTGTGCTGTCAGGAAATAGTCATACATGGGTCTTGTCTACTATCTTCAGGCTTTTTTCTCATGTGTGTTCATTTTCTAGTTGCATCATTGCCACAGGTAGAAGTCAGTCTAAGAATTCTTGATTGGATTGTGTAAGTAGATGATATACTAACAACTGGATTTTGTAACCACCCTCCGAAAAGTGTTAAATTTTGTTTTGCTAGGCAGTTAAATTACTGTCGCATCACCCTGGTTGTGTAGATACTTGTATTTACCTCTTAGGGAGATTCTATATCTGGGGCACATTCTTAGTCTTGAGATGTGATCTTTAAAGGTATAGCCCTTTTGTTATTTTTCTTTCCTGACCCTCTACCCTTGAATTCCAGCAACTGCCATAATCTGAACCTTGTCTTCTGGCTTTTTAGGCCAGTGAGATTCTGGCTTCTGCTTGAGATTTTCCATAGGCAGCTTTGTGGGTAACTTCATGATAAATGAGTGTCTCATGTGATTCCTACATTAGTTATTTATTATGGTATAATGGATTCTTTGAAAATATCTTCTTTAAAACAATCATTTATTATTTAATTTCTTTGATTCAGGAGTCAGGCACAACTCAACTGGACTTTCTTTCAGGATTTCTTATAAGGTGTGACAAAGGGTTAGCCTGTGCTAGAATGGTATTTGAAGGCTCACTAGGGAAAGGATCCATATCTAAGGTCATGCAGTTGTTACAATTCATTTGTGTGCTTTTTTTTTTCTTTTCTTTTTGGAAGATTTATTTTTAGGCTGGCGCCTCTGCTCACTAGGCTAATCCTCCACCTTGCGGCACCAGCACACCGGTTCTAGTCCCGGTCGGGGAGCCGGATTCTGTCCTGGTTGCCCCTCTTCCAGGCCAGCTCTCTGCTGTGGCCCGGGAGTGCAGTGGAGGATGGCCCAAGTGCTTGGGCCCTGCACCCCATGGGAGACCAGGATAAGTACCTGGCTCCTGCCATCGGATCAGCGCAGTGCGCCGGCCGCAGCGCGCCGGCCATTGGAGGGTGAACCAACGGCAAAAAAAGGAAGACCTTTCTCTCTGTCTTTCCCCCTCTCTCTCACTGTCCACTCTGCCTGTCAAAAAAAAAAAAAAAAAAAAAAAGGAAGATTTATTTTTATTTCTTTGAAAGGCAGAGTGACAGAGAGACAGAAAAGCAGAAAAGGAGATCTTCCAAATAGTCTCAACAACCAGGGGTGGGCCAGGCCAAAACCTGGAGCCTGGAACTCCATACAATTCTCACATGTGGGTGGCAGGGGCCCAGGTGCTTGGGCCATTTTCTGCTGCTTTCCTGGGCACATTAGCAGGGAGCTAGATCTAAAAGCAAAGAAACCAATACTCCAACCAGTGTTCTGTTATGAGATGCCAACATTGTAGGCTGCAGCTTAACCTTCTGTGCCACAGTGCTGGCTTCAGGATTCACTTCTTTCTATGCTAGCTTGCTTCATCCTGAGAAATCAATGAAGAAAGTGCTAGCAAGATGGAAGTCAGTCTTTTGTTACCTAATTGTGTGTGAGAATTTTCATTACTTTTGCCATATTCTGTTGATAAGCAAGTGGCTGAGTTCATCCTGCACTCAAGGAGGGAGAGTAATTATACAATGGTGTATACAGTTATTTATGAGACAGGGTGATGGGGGGCTATCTTAGAAGACTCTCTACCATAGACCCTTTTTTTGAAGGGTCAAATTCCCGCCAGTTTCTACTTTGATCTCTTTGCATACCTTTAAAAAGTGATTTTAAAATATCTTATCCAGAGTTTTTGATTGTCAGGTGAACTGTATTATTACCATTGGCTAAAAGCTCCGTAACTTCTGATAGTACACCTGATCTTAGCCAAAAGGCCAAGAAGTGATTCATAACTTCTGATAGGGCAAAAATGTTCTACCATGATAATGTTTTCTTCAGCTCTGCATGTTTTCCCCCCAGAAACCTTTTATTTAAGGAATACAAACTTCATACATTTTATAATTACAACATAATTAGGAACATGGTGATTCTTCCCACTGTATCCACCTTCCCACTTACTTTCCCACCCCTCTTCCTCCTCCCTCTCCTATTCCCACTCTTATTTTTTACGAAGATCTATTTTCAATTAACATTATACACATATAATTAACTCTCTGTTAAGTAAGAAGTTCAACGAATAATATATATAAAAAAAAAGGATAAGCCACTAGGTATTTAACTTAGATATCCCACTGATATCTCAAATTCAGCTTGACCAAAATATAACTCAGTGAAACTTTTCTGGGTTTGAGATCCCGTTTCTCCCCCTTAATTGCATCATTATGCTCTTCATATAGCCAGGCTCAGTAAATATATTAGAATCAGACTATTTTTCTTTTGTTCTCATCCTAGTCAAGATGTCGACTACTCTTTAGACAAGTATTGGACCTGTTTGTTACTAGTTTGTAACAAAATAAGAACAAAAATTGAAAGTATGCATTTAATATCATATATAACAATTTGGCATTGCTGGAAAATCTAAGCATGTAATTTTGTGTTTTTAAAAATATCGGCCAGGGGTTGCTGGCGGTTTTGTAGTGGGTAAAGTCGCTGACTGCAGTGCTGGCATCACATATGGGCATTGGTTCTAGTCCTGGGTGCTTCACTTCTGATCCAGCTCTCTGATAAGGCCTGGGAAAGCAGTGGAAATGGCCCAAGTCCTTGAGCCCCTGCACCTGCACGGGAGACTTGGGAGAAGCTCCTGGCTTCAGATAAGCCCAGCTCCGGCCATTGCGGCCATTTGGAGAGTGAAGCAACGATGGAAGCTCTCTGTATGTCTGTCTGCTTCTTCCTTTTTGGAACTCTGCCTTTCAAATAAATAAATAAATAAATATTTAAAAAAATTGTTCCATAACTAGTTGGGGGAGGGCAATAAAACAAAAACAAAATCTAGGCTTTCACAAGATAATTTGAGAAGCACTGTTTTATCCCATTACTATTGCTTTTTCCATCTCTATTGGTAGCTTTCGTAGTGAGCCTATTAATTCCCCTTACTTCCTCCGCTGTTGATTTAGTATAGGCCCTCATACTCTTTGTTTCTAATTTACCTTCAACATTTCTTTTCCTTTACCTATCCTCTGTTCGTTTCCCCCTGCCATGCCCCATATTTAGCTCAAACCAGTGCATAGGATTTTTCTACCCTGACTTAGCCCAGTACTCAGAATTCCAGCTTCCTTTCCCTGTTGTGTTTCTGTTTACAGCTATTGTGTCCTAGTGCTTTGTTTCTTTACATATTTTCTGATTCCTGCTCCATGCATACTGTAGTGTAGACTCTATAAGAATGGAGATTTTATTTGTTCACTGCTTAATTTCTAGTAGGCCAGCAATAAGTTTTTCTATAATCAATGAATGAATGGGTCACCTTAAAGAATCTTGACCATGAGTAACCTTGAGATCCCAAAGAATAACTCCTTAATTGTGAAATTTTATATGCTGGCAATAAAGGGCTTATTTGGAGCCTTCAAGTCACATACAGTCTTACACTAAAAAAGTTTAAAAAATGAAATTAAAGATTTATTTATTTATCTGAAAGTAACAGTTACAAGATAGAAGAGACTTAGAGAGATTGTCCATCCACTGGTTCACTCCCCAAATGGCCACAATGGCCAGCACATGGCCAGGCCAAAGCCAAGAGTCAGGAGATTGCTCTGAATCTCCCACGTGGGTGCAGGGTCCCAAGCATTTGAGCCATCTTCCAATGCTTTCCCAGGCACAGACTTAGCCTACTATGCCACAATGCTGGCCCCACTACCATTTATTTTTAGCTTCTATAAGGTCCCTGTTTTTTAGATTTCACATATAAGAACATGTGATATTTATCTTTGTGGAGTTGGTTTATTTCATGTACCATAATGATCTCCAGTTCCATCCATGTTAAAGGACATAGTTCATCATTTTTGTGACTTATTAATATTCCTTTATGTATATGTGCCACATTTTCTTTATCCATTCATCAGTGGATAGACACTTAAGTTGTTTCTGTTTCTTGATTATTGTGAATGGTGCTGCAGTAAACGTGGGAATGCAGATGTTTCTTTGACAGATGACTTTCATTTCCCTTGGACATGTGCTGAGGAGTGGGATTGCTGGGCCATGTTGTAGTTCTTATTTTAGGTTTTTGAGGAACCTCCATCATATTTTCTGCAATAGCTGTACCAATTTACATTCCCACCAACAACGCAGGGTTCCCTTTTCTCCACATTTTCACCAACACTTATTGTCTTTTTGATAATAGCCAATCTGGTTGGAGTGAGGTTGATATCTCATTGTGGTTTTGATTTGCATTTCCTGGATGATTAAGGATTTGAGCATTTGCTCATGTACTTAGGTCTTCCTTTGAGAAATGTCTGATTAGATATACTGGCCATTTTTAAATTGAAGTATTTGAGTGGTTTTGTGTTTTTTTGTTTTGCTATTGAGTTGAGTTCCTTATATATTCTGGATAACAACCCCTTGTCAGATGTATAACTTGAAAATATTGTCTCCCATTCTGTAGGTTGTCTTTTCATTCTGTTGATTGTTTCCTTTGCTGTGCAAAAACACTTTAGCTTGATGACATCCCATTTTTCTGTTTTTATTTCCTATTCTTTTAAGGTCTGATCTGGAAAAATCCTTGCCCATTCCAGTGTCTTTAAGTATTTTCCCTCTGTTTTCTTCTAATAGTTTCAAAGTTTCAGGTCTCATATTTAGATATTTAATCCATTTTGAGTTGATTTTGGTACATGGTAGTGATAAGGGTCCTGTTTGATTTTTCTGTATATGGCTATTCAGTTGTGTCAGGACCATTTATTAAAGGACTATCCTTTTGTCAATGCCTGTTTTTAGCACCTTTGCCAAAGATGAGTTTGCTGTATATGTGTGAGTGTACTTTTACGGTCACTGTTCCATTCCATTGGTCTGTTGATCTGTTTTTACCATGCTGATTTTTTTTTTTAAGATTTATTTATTTATTTGAAAGGCAGAGAGAGAGAGAGAGTCGGAGAGATCATCCGTCTGCTGGTTCACCCCAAATGGCTGCTATAGCCAGGGCAGGGCCAGGCTGAAGTCAGGAGTAGGGAACTCCATCCTGGTCTTCCACATGGGTGGCAGGGGCCCAAGCACATGGACCATCTTCTGCCTTCCCAGATGCATTAGCAGGAAGCTGGATCAGGACTTGAACCAGTGTTCCAATATGAGATGCCAGAGTCTTATGCAGGGGCTTAACCCCGTTGTACCATAACACCAGCCTCTGTGATGTTTTTTATTTTTAAAATTTTGTTATTTTATTTGAAAATCAGAGTTATAGAGGAGAGACAGAGAGCTCTTCCATGTGCATGGGCGAGGACTGTGCCAGGCCAGAGCCAGGAGCCAGGAGCCAGGAGCTTCATTCAGGTCTGCCACGTGGATGGCAGGGGTCCAAGCACATTGGCCATTCTCTGCTTTGCCCAGGCCATTAGCAGGGAACTGTAATCATGTGGAGCAGCTGGGACACAAACCAGCACCCCTATGGGATGCTAGCTTTGCAGGCAGTGATTTCACCCTCTACACCATAATACCCTCTACCCATCATGCTGCTGTAATTACTATATCTTTGTAATGTATTTTTAAAGTCAGGTAGTGTAATGCCTTCTACTTTGTTCTTGCTCAAGATTGTTTGTGGTTTCATACAAATTTTAGTAATGCTTTTTCCAGTTCTGTGAAAAGTGTCATTGGAATTTTGATAGAGATCACACTGAATCTGTAAATTGCTTTGGATAATGCACATTTAATGTTACTGATTCTTCTCCATGAATATGGTATGTCTTTGTGTCTTTAATTTCTTTCATTAATGATTTATAGTTTTCTTTATGGAGATCTTTCAGTACTTCTTTGGTTAGATTTATTGTCAGGTATTTTGCATTTTTGAAAATGGGATTGCTTTCTTGATACCTTTTTCAGAAGATTCACAGTTGGTATATATCAACACTGCTGCTTTTTGTACATTGACTGTATCTTGCAACTTTGCTGAATTTGTGTATTCTAAAAGCTTTTTGATGGAATCTTTTGGGTTTTCTGTATATACAATTATGTCATTTGTAAACAGTGATAAGTTGATTTCCTCTTTTCAGTTTGGGTGCCCTTCATTCTTTTGTTTTATCTAAATGCTCTAGCAACTCTGCTAGTTCCATTACATCTAGGGTGCAGTTTAACTGTACACTTCTTTGTTGATTTTATGTCTTGTTTATCTGCCTACTTCTGAAAGTGGGATGTTAGTCTTCTATTATTGTATTAGAGTCTATATCTGTCTTTAGGCTTGTTAATATTTGTTTTTGGTATTTGAGTGCTACAAGTTAGGTACATATATATATTTATAAGGATTCTTTTTTCTTACTGGATTGAGCTTTTGATCATTATATAATGATCTGTCAGGCTCTTTTTTATAGCTTTAGATTTGAAATCTATTTCATCTGATACAAGTATGGCTACTTCTGTTTTCCTCTGGATTTGTATGTAATTGGTGTTATTTCTGTCTAAGCATTTGGTAAAAAAGTGAAGCCATCTGGGATTAGAATATCTTTTGGAGGGAACTTTTTAGTGAGTGTTTATTTTTGGTTATACTACTATAATGATTTTCTATTTCATTTGGCTGAATTTTGGTGGCTTGTGATTGAGTTAGTGATTTTTGGTCTGTATCTAGGTTTTTTGATTTATGATTTTTGATTATAAAACTTGTAAATTTCTTTTTACCCTTTTAGAGACTATAGGATCCATAGTTTCATTTCATTGCTAATATTGCATCTACCTCTGTGAGAGTTATCAATATTAGTGATTTTCCCCCAAAGAACCAGATTTTATTTACATTGAATTTTCTCATTTTTCTGTGTTTTCAGTTTTGTTGATTTTAAGATCTTATTTCTTTCACCTTCCTTCTGCTTACTTGAGCTTATTTGTTTTGTGTGTGGGGTTATTTCACTTGGTATAACATCTTCAGGGTTTATCCATGTTTAATAGATATCAGAAGTTTATCTTTTTTGAGGACTATCTAATTTTTCATTATATATACTTAACACAGTTTTTTAATTCCTTAATGAACATTTGCTGTTTGTTTCCATCTTCTAGCTATTGTGGATAATGCTACTATAATCAGTGGTATACAAATAACTGAGTCTTACTTTGAATTATTTTGGGTGTATAAAGAAGAATTGATGGATTATACAGTACTTCTGTGTTTAATTTTTTAAGGAGCCACTGTGCTGTTTTCCACAGCAAGTAGACTCTTTTACGTTAGCTCCAGAAATGTACAATGGTTCCAGTTTCTTCACATTCCCATCAACACATGTTTTCTTCTAATGGATATAAAATGGTATCTCAGTATGATTTGCATTTCCCTGATGATTAGTGATGTTAAACATCTTTCCATGTGTTTATTGGCTATTTGTATATCTTTGGACAGATATTTATTCAACTGGCTACCTTGGAGTTTTGTGTACTATTTTTTTTTTAATTATATAGATTTTTTATGTGTTCTGGAAGATAATTTGTTAACAGATGTGTGATTTGCAAATATTTTCTCCTATGGGTTGCCTTTTCACTTTCTTGATAGTATCCACTGATGCACAAAAGTTTTAAATTTTGATGAAATTCAATTTACATATCTTATTATGTTTATAATTTGTAGTTTTATAATTTGTCTCATACCTGTTATTCAGAGTTCTATACAGTTATTTGTTTATTTGTTTATCTAACTTTTTCAGAATCTCCAACTTCTGCCTTAAAAAAAAATAGAAAATCACTAGAGGATCCATACATCTGTTACAAATGAAAAGTTTTTAAAAATGAATAACACTAAAAAAAAAATCTAGATGTACAATATGGCCCTTTCAGCTAGACTGAACAGGAGAAATATGTCTTATTTTTTGTCTTTTTACAATGACATTATATGGAGATGAAGTTTTTACTTATATAAATGTATAAACTGAAATTCATATAAGACAAGAACATGTCTCTTTGAAAGCATATATATTTTCTTATTATTTTTGTATGTTTTTAAGCATTTATTTACTTGAAAGGCAGAGTTTTACACACACACACACACACACACACGCACGCACACAGAGATTTTCCATCTGTTGGTTCTCTCCCCAGATGGCCGCAAGGGGGCCAGGACTGGGCAGGCTGAAGTCAGGACCCAGGAGCTTCATGGGGGCTTCCACGTGGGTGCAGGGGCCCAGGCACTTGGGCCATGTTCCTCTGCTTTCCCAGGATTATTAGCAGGGAGCTGGATTGGCAGTAGAGCAACTAGGATTCCAAATGACATCCATATGGGATGTTGGCAAATGACATCCATATGGGATGTTGGTGTTGCACTATGCCACTGCACTGGCCCCAAAAGTGTATATATTTTAAGGTACCAGGTGACTTTCCAAGGTGAGATCAAGATATATCTAAAATAATTTTTGCTGAATTTGCTTAAAAACTAGTTATCTTTTAATATTGAAATATATAAATATTTGTGGTTAATGGGTTACTTAAATTTAAAAGAACATATAGCAGGTTACATTTACAAGCAACTTGTAAAAATATTTATTAGGGAAAGAGAGAGAGAGAGCACTCTGCTTGTTCACTCCACAACTCAGTCCAGCTATCCTACCTGAGTGGCAGGAACTCAGTTACTTGAATCATCACCTGCTGCTTTCTAAAATCTGCATTAACAAGAAGCTGGAGTCTGGAGCCAGTGCCAGGTATTGAACTCAGGTACTCCAGTGTGGGACATAGGCATCTTAACCACTAGGCTAAACATCTACTCTAACAAGCAACATTTTAATTTAACCACTTCTCATTTTGAAATAACAGTTTCACATTTGAGTTTGATTTTTTTCAGAAAGAAAATATAAGTATTTTTCTTCTGATAATGCCAGTAGGTTCACTAAATAATTGCCATTTTCAAATAAAAATTGCCCATTATAGTAAGATTATTTCCATTTAGACATTATAAAATTTACTCTCTTGCTTACTGGTGTTATCTGATATATTCTTTAATGCTTATTACATTTTTATTTTGGTCAATTTTTAGGTGAATTATGTAACCTCATTACCCTGGATGTAGCCCACAATCAACTTGAACACCTTCCAAAGGAGATTGGAAACTGCACGCAGATAACCAACCTTGACTTGCAGCACAATGAACTGCTAGACCTCCCAGATACTATAGGTATGAGGGCAGAAAGATAATACTGATAGTTATTTGTAGCTGCCTGCATATTAAAAGAATTATTTTTTATTTCTTTTGATAATAAAAATTAGAGGTTAAAATTCAAAATTATCAGAGTAGAACTTCTAAGATAATGTTTTAAGAATGACTTTTCTATTTCTTGAGAAAGTAAGTTTTAGAAACTGAGCATTCACTGGGATTATAAAGAATATAGAATTTAGGTTGTGTATATTCTATTAAAGATTAAATTGCAGAATGAATGAGTTTTTGTTTATTTCAGAATGTTGTTGCATGCTGTTATATGAGATCTGATCCCATGTTTGTTGAAGTAGACTACATGGAAAAAAGAAAGCCATTGCTTTTTGGTTTTTAAAACTAAACAATGGTTAATATAGTCTAAAATTTATTCACCTATAATGCTGAGGGGATAAGAAATGTCTTGAAGTTCAAAATGTGTTTTTGAAGACTTTACCAAACTGTATGTAGTTGAATTGAACTAACCATGATTTGTTTTCTATCCGTAGTCTAGTTTATTTTACGTTGCCTATAATTAGAAATTTAAAAAGTATAATGTCTTTTTAGTTATTTTTGTTGTATAAGGATACTAACATGTTTACAAAAACTGCCTCTGATTTAATTTACATAGTTCAAGTAATGGATATTTCAGTCGTGCTACTAAAGATTTTGAGGCCTATGATGAGTTTATCTTTCTTCAGAAGGGGTTTTGTTTGCTTCTCTCAGGTACCCAAGGGGGTCTACTTTTATCTGTTACTGTTAAAGACTTCAGAGTTTTCTGGTCCTTTAGGTGAATCAAAACCTTGTTGCAGACTAATTATAAACTCTTTGACTTTTGGTTTGCCAATAGCAGGGTAGAGCTATGGAAGGTCCTACCTGATAGTGATTACCACAGTCCCCACTCTTGACAGATTTTGACTCTTTCCAGAAGCATGCTTTAGCATCTCAGCTCAGTCTTCTGGTTAAGGATGCTCTCTCAGGATAAAATTCTCTTGTGTTTTGCTTGTTTCTGGGTTTCTGGCTTATTTGTGGTCAGGTATGTAGTGATTATCTTGTTAGCTTCCTGACTTTTGGAAGATGTGTTTGTGTTGGTGGTGTTTTAAGTTTACTTATTTGAGAGGCAGAGACAAGAGGGATGTGGACAGGTAGACAGAACATACTGCGATGTGCTTTTTTACTCCACAAATGCCCCTAATTGTCAGTCTTGGTTTGGGGCCAAACCTCAGACTTAGGAACTCAACCCCAGTCTCCCTAAGCCTTTTCACAGGATCTGCATTAGTAGGAAGCTGGAAAAAGGAGCTCATGCTAGGGATTGAACCTATGTTTTCCAGGGTGAAACATGGATGTCCTGCATCTAAACCACTAGCCCAAATGCCTACACCTTTTTTACGGTTTTTTTTTTTTTTTTTTTTTTTTGTAAACTTCGTTTGTGCCATCACTCATCATTAGTTCCTTTTTTTAATTAAGATTTTAAATAAACTTAAGATTTATTTATTTGAAAGGTGGAGTTGCAGGGGTCCAGGCAAGAAAGGCATGCAGAGACTTGGCCATATTCCCTAACCATGAGAATCTGTGCATACCTGATTCTTCACCCATGGCTCTTTCTATCATATTTGTAGTAGCAGCAGAGTAAGTGCTCTAGTTTTTACTGGTTTATAATTTCGATGCCTCTGGGAAAAGGCAAGATTGCCTGGGACACATGATGATTCATTCTGTAACATCCATCTGCTACATCTACAGTGAATATTTTATCAAATTTCCTATATAAATAAGTGAGTCAGATTTGTGGCTCAAGATAATAGAGGTTGAATACAATTATTTCTTGCTTTTCACTCGTTAAAATTTATGGAAATTGCCAAGATGATGAAAGAGAAGTGATCCTAGAAGAAAATGAACAAAGAATGAATATGTACTGCATCTGTAAGACATCTATAGGAAGTTCCCTAGAATCCAGAACAAAATGACAGAAATAAATGCAAAATAAATGGAAAGTTTAAGTCATGGGAGATAAGACTAGAAGCTCTAGAAAGAAAATAGCGGTAATATGACAAAGAAACTAATAACATATAATGTAGGAAAGTCTTTTTTGAACTTTCCAAAAGTCCAGATGAAACTGAAATTGTTTATCAAGAGAAGATAATAAAAAAAGATACTCTGGTATAAGTTTTTTTTAACTTTTAATTTCAGAGTAATTTTAAATTTTCAAAGCAAAAATTATGAAGTTGTATGGAGATCCTAATGTAACCCACATCCAACTTCCCCTATATTAACATATTAATATAGCTTGTCACAACCTATAAACCACACCCAGCTTTCCCTAGTAACAGCTCATATTAGTGCAATATACTTGTAATTAATAAACCACACTTAGCTTCCTCTGCCTTTTTTTTTTTTTTTTTTGGACAGGCAGAGTGGAAAGTGAGAGAGAGACAGAGAGAAAGGTCTTCCTTTTGTCGTTGGTTCACCCTCTAATGGCCAGCGTGGCCGGCGCGCTGCGACCAGCGCACAGTGCCGATCTGAAGGCAGGAGCCAGGTGCTTATCCTGGTCTCCTATGGGGTGCAGGGCCCAAGCACTTGGGCCATCCTCCACTGCACTCCCGGGCCACAGCAGAGAGCTGGCCTGGAAGAGGGGCAACCGGGACAGAATCTGGCGCCCTGACCGGAACTAGAACCTGTTGTGCTGGCACCACAAGGTGGAGGATTAGCCTATTGAGCTGTGACACTGGCCCTGGGACGCAGGCCCCTCTGCTTTTTTAATGCAAACTCCAATCCACTCCTACCTCTCCCAGCCTCTAGTAATATCGATGTTTTTGTGTCCACATTGTGTTGTTTTTTTTTTAATCTTTCACATATGAGGTAGAATATATGATATTTTTCTTTCCTGTGTTTGACTTACTTAACACAATGTCCTCTATCTATCCATTTTGCTAAAAATGACAAGATTCCATCTTTCTGTGACTAAATGGTATTCCATTATGTGTATATACCACATTTTCTTTGGCCATTCATCTGATGATGGAGACATTAGTTGATTCCATGTCTCAGTATATTATCGATCTTAGTATTGTATGTGCAATTGAATGTATTCTCCTTTTGGATAACGTGTTCCTTGAACATCACTCATAGCACAGATGAGAGAATCACTTAATTTGCTCTATTTCTTACTCTTTTGGGTGTCTGTGGATGGGTGGTTTTGGGTGTCTGTTTCCCTTCTAATTTTTGTTAGTTTACATTGTCAAGATAGGTACATACTACAGTATAGTAATCCCCATTTTTGCTTTAGGTTTAGTATTCATTAGCAGTTACATTGCTATAGTCATTTTTTAAATTGGTTAAAGTCTCTCATGTAGTAGTTTTCTCAGAAATTGTGGGAAAAGTAGTCCCTTGTAGTTCTTGTATGTTTCTAACCTATACACCTGAAAAATTGTTTGAGTGAGTGTGATATCATTGGCTCCAACTTCCTTTCCTTGAGGTCTGTTAGTGTTGAAAGTACAAAAATATAAGAGCAATCCAAATTTTCCCCCCCGTATATGTGACTTAATCTTTTTGCCTGGTTACCTAAAGGATTACTTATTTTTGAAATTCATGAACTGTATTTTATTTCTCAGTGATGATCTTCCAGGGTCATGTTTTTCTAGCATTCTCTGGGTCATTGTAGCATACAGCTTTAAGTTTTGTTTCAGTATAGCCGTCTTGGATTATGTCACGATGGTATTTAGTTTATGTTGTATTTGTCATTGAAATGTATATCTGTGAGTTTGCTTTTTTTGAACAATTAGCTGGGATGGTAGAAGAAAAAAGAAAGGATAATGTGTAATCTCAACATCACTTTTCAGTGGAATGTCACATTAAAATGTCACTTTCAAAAAATAATTTCTTTTATGAAATCTAAAATCTTACTGCATTTAGAAAGAAAAACAAATGTTGATTGACTACAAATCAGTCAAGAAAACCAAATTTTAAGATACTTAAAGTGTTGCAAAGTTAGATTCTTTTCTCCTCACTGATGGTTAGCCACTGTGTGTTTCCTAGGACGCACTATTATTTCTTGAGCATATCAGGCAAGAACACCTCAGGGTCTTTGTACTTACCATCTTTCTAATTAGAACATTTTCTCTTAAATAGCCACATGAATTCTTACTCCTTCAACTGATCAAGTGGTTATATAGAGTGCAGTCATCAGTTAACCCTGTTCTGTTTCTCAGTCTAACATTGTTTAGTATTTTTATGCATGTCTGTGTCCCTGTCTTGTTAAATAACTATCCAAGGGGATGCAGTTAGAGGCATGTATTTGGCACAGCAGTTAAGACATCTCTGGTGACATACACATCCTATATTGGTGTGCCTGGTTTCAGGTTCCTGCTGCACTTCTGTTTCCAGCTTCCTGCTAATGTGCATGCTGGGAGGCAGCAGGAAGACATTAGCAGTAGTTGGGTTCTTGCTGCCCACATGGAAGATTGGGATTGAATTCTGGGCTCCTGCCTTTAGCCTGGCCCAGTCCCAG
Organism: Oryctolagus cuniculus; assembly: GCF_964237555.1. Classification (NCBI taxonomy): domain Eukaryota; kingdom Metazoa; phylum Chordata; class Mammalia; order Lagomorpha; family Leporidae; genus Oryctolagus; species Oryctolagus cuniculus. The sequence continues at coordinate 19,251,681 of NC_091446.1, read as the reverse complement.
CTGTTGTGGGCATTTGAAGAGTAAAACAGGAGATGGAAGATCGATCTCTCTCTCCCTCCTCCTCCCTTCCTCTCCCTCTGCCTTTTAAATAAATAAAAATACATAATTTTTAAAAGGGGGAGATGTAATTAAAGTGCTAAAATGAATACTTCTGACAAACAGAAAGCATCAATAGTAGATGATAAAATCTGGAAAATAGAACTAGGTTCCTTTGGATTCACTTCTTCTAACAAAGCATAACTTCTCCATATGCCCTTCTTTATCCTGGTTTTCTTAATTGTATATTTCTCTCTTCTTTTAGAAGGAATTCTTTGTGTTTTAAGTGTGCTTTTTTTTGTTTTTAAGGTTTTGTTTTATTTATCTGGGAAGTAGAATTACAGAAACAGAGAAAGGTCTTCTACCTGCTGATTCACTCCCCTAGTGGTCACAATGGCTGGAAGCTGGGTTGATCTGAAGCCAGGAGCCAGGAGCTTCTTCCGGGTCTCCTACACGGGTGCGGGGGTCCAAGCACTTGAGCTGTCTTCCACTGCTTTCCCATACTATTAGCAGAGAGCTGGATCAGAAGAGGAACAAATGGAATGTGAACGGGCACTCACCTGGGCTGCTGGTGCTGCAGGCAGAGGCTTAGCCTACTGTACCACCGGGCAGCCCCACGTGTGCTTATTAATATGAATGCATTTTACTTCATTATTAATCTCTCAGAATTAAGATTTTATCTCAGACTAACGTTTGTGCCTCACCTCTAGTATATTCTCTGTGGTTAGGTTACATGTATGTATTGGAAATTAATGGGAACTGAAATATGAACAATAAGAAAATTTTAGATGATACTGCATTTATTTTATATGCTTGCTAGTTGTCATTAAATATAGTTTTTCTGAGTAATGACAAGGGTAATAAGTAATATTTATTGACATTTCATGATACTGTAGTAATTTTTCATTAGCCATTTTATTTAAAATCATTCTTTCCCCTTCCTCCATCTCTACTATGCTCAGTATTTTGATTGTGTATTTAATTTGGAATAAAATTTTAGTATTTGAATGTTGGTCCGTTAGAGTTCTCAGCAGTTTTAACTGACTTATTATTTTTTCCTCCCATTTATTAGAGAACAATTCACCCAGAACAGTTGGTTGTAAACTTAATTGGAATGATTCTTCTGAGACTTCCCCTTTTTAAAAATCCTATCCTAATTCTTGAAAAGCAATCATTGAAATGAAAAACAAACAGAAAACTTGGAGAACTGATGTTAGTCCTGTAGCAGCTGCCCTGCTCTAGGAAAGATTTTAATTTCTCCTCTCAAAATTGGATAAAGAGAGAAATAAGCAACAGAATCTTTCCTTCAAGGCTGGGGTGTACATACAGAACACAGAGGTCTTTTTGTTGTAAGGACTTTGAAGAAATATTACTATAATCATTATATCAACAACTAAGTTTTAGGTATTTACAATGTAACTTCTATACAATAAGTGGTGGCATTCTTTTGAGTTTTTGACAATCAAGAATTTTTATATTGCTTTTCAGTTGCTGTTTTTCCAATTGAATTTTTCTGCAGGATTAATTCTATCTTTGACATTATTTCATCTTTATGGCTGTGTATCTTTCTACTTATTTTTTTATTTAGGTTCTTACTCAACAGTTATACTGAATTAACCTAAAGATACTGATAATATTTGCTAAAATTGAAAGCATTTAAATTTAAATTACAGCTATTTTAAATTCACCATATATCTGACAGTATAAGAAAACAAGTTGTAAAAGTAGAGCACAGAAAGAAAAAAAAGTAGAGCACAGAACAATTGATAGTCAAGGTTAAGCATATAAAAACTAAATGCCAGCGACTGGCAACTGTCAGCCTACATTTATACACAGAAGCTCAGCAACAGTGTTTTTTGTTTTTTGTTTTTCTTTAGCTGCTATGGCTCAACATTAAAAGCAAGCTGTGTCTTGATTCTAGGTTGTTGTTTAGTTTGTGGTTAAAACCACTCATTGAAAGAGGTTAGAGTTGAAACCACTGCAGAGAGTGAATCACAATAAATGCCAGACTTCTGATGTCAAGGTTTTTTTGTTGTTGTTGTTGTTGTTGTTGTTGTTGTTGTTGTTGTGTTTTGTTTTGCTGAGAGTAATGGAGAGTAATGGAGATTAATGGCCAAATGTAGATTTTTCTTTGAACATGCCTTAGTCTCAAGTAAGTGACAGGTCTTTTCAATTAGAATCACATATTCTAAAGGTTCAGTTTTTAAAAACTCCTTCCCACTCTACCAAAAAAAGAAAAAGAAGTACAAGTTTTATTTAAATTACCACTAATTTTGGTGCTAGTGTTTTATTTTGTAATTTTTAAATTCTAGACATCTATTCTGATTTAAAAAAAAAAAAAAAAAAAAAAAAAAAGCTTGTTTTCTGAAAGGCGAAGTGCCAGAGAGAGTGAGAGAATTATCCTCTACCTTCTGGTTTATTCCCCAAATAGCCACAACAGCCAGAACTGGGTCAGGACAAAGCCAGGAGCCAGGAACTCCGTTCTGGTCTCCCACATGGGTGTCAGGGACCCAAGCACTAGGGCCATCCTCTGCTGCCTTCCTATCCTAGCCCATTATCAGGGAGCTAGATGGGAAGCAGAGCAGCTAAGACTTGATGCTGGGTTGTATCTCCAATTAGTCTTTTTCTTATAACTTCAGTCACTGATTTCTTTTTTAAAAAATAATTTTTACTTATATAAGGTGAGCAAATTTCCTGTGTTTCATAATCTAGTTTTAGGAGTATAGTGATACTTCCCTCTGTACCCTCTCTCCTGCCCATGCTCCCATCTTCCCTCATCCTCCCATTTTTATTCTCTCTGTTAATTTTTATAGTGACATACTTTTTGGTTTAATTTATGCACATAAGCTGAACCCTCCACTAAGTAAAGAATTTCAAAAACTAGTAAGAAGAAAAAAACTAAAAAACAATTCCTCAACATTAGAGAGACAGGGCTTTTAACAGTAAGCAAATCTCAAAATACCGGTTTCTCATACACATGTGGATGAAATTGGAAGCCATTATACTTAGTGAAATAAGCCAGTCCCAAAAAGACAAATATTGTGTGCTTCCCCTGATCGGTGGAAACTAGTAGAGTACAAAAACATGTAATGGATACAGTCACTGATTTCTTCAGCAAGAGGGAAAATTCAGATGAGTCATGATCATGCAGGTAGCTGACATGGAATTTGCCACGTAGTCTTAGCGATGAAACTAGAAAATATCTAGGAAATAAAATGTTCTGCTTTTTATTTATTTGTTATTAATTAGTTTATGCTTAATGTGAATATGCCTATATAAGAGAAACTATGACTTTCAATATTGTTTATAATTATTTTTGATTGGGAAAATTTTTTTACCATCAGGTCAATTTTTCAGATATGTAATAGAGAATGTGTGCATCTTAGGTTTTAAATAATGCTATTTTGAGGGGGGTGGATTTCTCCAAAATTACATATACATTTTCCATAAAAATGGGTATTCTTTATCTAAAATGCTTGGGTCCAGAAGTCTTTCAGACCTAGGAGTTTATATCAGATTTTAGAATATTTGCATAGACTTCTTTGGTGAGCATTTCTACTCTGGAAGTCTGAAATCTGAAACTTTTGAGTGTCATATTGGTGCTTAGATAGCTTCAGGTTTGGAGCATTTTGTTTTTGAATTGTTTTATTAGAGATGCTCAATGTGTATAACTACTTGTTCTAAGTTAAATTATCACAAATACAAATGGGACAAAAAGCTTCAGATAGACATTAGTGCAATGTGAGTAAATTAGGCCTTATTTAAACACTGATATGCCTGAATATTCCCAAACTTTCCAGTCATTCATTTAAAAAGTTAACTTACAGCTGTGGATTTTATTATTGCTCTAAGACCAGTGAATAGAAAAGTGATTTCAGTGTCAATCTGATTTATAGTGTAGTGTGTGGTTCCTTGGTACCAAGATTTAAGGATCTTGCTGAAATAGTACTTCTGAGTAACTTATAAAAACCCAGTAGATAACTATGATGGTAAGAGGCTCATGAGATTTTTTGAAAAATAACCCTCCCCCCCTTTTTTGTATTCACAGGAAACCTGTCCAGTTTAAGTCGTCTTGGTCTAAGATATAATAGACTATCAGCAATACCCAGATCATTAGCAAAATGCAGTGCACTGGAAGAATTAAATTTAGAGAACAATAACATTTCTACTTTACCAGAGGTAAGAAGTGGATTAGAGAAAACAGGACTTGAGATAAGTTTGCAAGATAATGCAGGAGAAACTAGAAAATCTTTACAGCTGGGTTAAAAAAGTTGATGATTGAGATTATTTACAAAATGAGTATCTTAAGGCCAGTGCTATGGCACAGCAGATTAAAGCCCTGGCCTGTAGTGCCAGCATCCCATATTGTGCCAGTTTGAGTGCCGGCTGCTCAGATCCAACTCCCTGCTAATGTGCATGGGACAGCACCAGAGGATGGCCCAAGTCCTTGGGTCCTGCACCCAAGTGTGAGACCCAGAAGAAGCTCCTGGCTTCAGATTGGCTCAGCTTTGGCAGTTGCAGCCATTTAGGTAGTGAACCAATGGACGGAAGACCTCTCTCCCTCCCTCCCTCCTCTCTCTCTGCCTCTCTCTATAACTCTTTGAAATAAATAAAATTAAATCTTAAAAATAAAAATAAAGTATCTTGTGTAGCTGGCACTAAGATAACAACTGAAGAAAGGTAAGAACATATTTGTTAATTTTAATGTGGAGAAGAAAGGAAAAACCATTGCAGTCAGTCACTGCATTCTCTTGTATCACCATATGAATATTTCTCATAATATTTTGGGAACTGGCAGTAAAAGCTATTAAAGTATACGGCTGGTTTTAAAACTCAGCTACCCTGCCCACCTCAGTTATAAAAAGGGAAAGTAAAAAAGATGAAAAGAATGCTGATTGTACGAATGCACTATTTATTATCATGATTAATATTAGCTACAACTCTCCTGTGACCCATGTTACTCTGTTTATGCAATGAAATTAAAGGCCATTTAGAATGTAACAGTCATCAGAATCTGTTATTTTTAATGCATTATGTTTAATCCTAGCTTTGCTGATTCTATTAGAAAATATTTTCACTTATTCCACTTTGAGATTAATTGACTAAGGCATAATACTTAATTGTCTTTCTCAACATTATTTTCTTTTGTCTTTCCTTTTTGTACCTACTGTACTCAGCAATGTTAGTTTGCTTGTAGAATTTTAACAATAGAAAGAATGGGATTTTAGATTTACAGATTGAGCTTTGCAAAATGCTTTCTTTCTAACAATTAAAATTGTCATATAAGTAGCCCTACAACATCTTCACTATTGCTAGTTTTTTAGTGCATACACATGTGTTTGCATGTATGTGTATTAAAAATAAATATTATTTTGGTTAAATGTTTTATGAAGATTTATAGCAATTCTGTTACAAATTTCAGTTGACTTGTTCCTTAGGAAGACAAAATAAAGTAGCACCTATTAACTTGATTCCTCTTAATTTGAGTGCTTGTGTTTTCACAAAACAGCTTGGATGAGTATCCCAGGACTGTGTTTTCTAGGCTGGACCAAGTCACTAAGACTATTACAGCAATATCTTAACCTGTGACAAAGAGATGCTATTGGTAGTAGCAGTTTGTTGGAGCAAAATGCACAGATTGCAGTCCTGAGAACTAAACCGTCTGGATTTTTGAACTTCTGTTATAGTGGTAAATTAGGATGATCAAAATGGGTGAGGTTGTACTGTTTAATGCCATCTCTCTCCCCTTTTCTAACAGTGATTCATAGCTACAATAAGGCAAACAATTAGCACATTACTTAAGCTTCTTTTTACTTGTGATTTGTGAGCTTTAGGAAGGTAGACCTAGCTTTTACAGTGTCAATATGCCGATCAAACTTCATACGATGAAAAAACTTTTTGTATATCCAGTCTTACTGTCAGTGAAGGGAAATTAATGATTGTTGGGCGTCTTAAAATACAGACATTGTGATATTTTGTGACTGAATAAAGGATTTTTTTTAAGATTTATTTATTTCAAAGGCAGAATTACAAGGAAAGTGGAGAGGGAGATAGATTGATCTTCCATCCACTGGTTCACTGCCTGAATAGCTGCAATGGCCAAGGCTGGGCCAGGCTGAAGCCAGGAACCAGAAATTCCATTTGGATCTCCCACATGTGTACAGGGGCCCAAGTACTTGGGCCGTCTCTGCTTCCCCAGGTGCATTAGTGGGGAGCTGGATCAGAAGTGGAGCAGCTGAGACTCGAACCAGTGCTCATTTGGGATCCTGCCATTACAGGTGTGGCTTAACCCGCTGTGCCAGATTCCAGCCCCTGCAATTTACTTTTTTTTTTTTTTTAAGAGAAGTTTAGGTTCAGCAAAACTGAGTGGATTATACAGAAATTTCTCATATATTGTTGCTCTCAAACATGCATAGCCTCCCCAACTATTAACACGTCCCCCAACAGGGTAGTATATTTGTTATAATCAGTGAACCTGCATTGACACATCATGATCAACCAAAGTAAGTACTTTACATTAGGGTTCTTTCTTGGTGTTCCATGTTCTGTGACTTCAGATAAAAGCAAAATGACATGTATATACCATTATAGTATCATACAAAGGAATTTCACTACCCTGAAAGTCCTTCATGCTCCAGCTGTTCATCTCTCCCACTCCCTAACCCCTGGCAACCACCCATCTTTTCACTTTTGAGGATTATAAAGAGACAGCTCTTTTTTTCTGGTTGTTAAAGAATGCGTGTGTGTGTGTGTGTACACAAACATGTATTTAAACTGATCTATTTTCAGATAGAGATGCTACAGGGAAACCATATTGACCTTTTCCAAAAATAAGAAAGCATTATGTCTTACTAAAAGTAGTCTGTGTATTTTGGAATCAGTATATTCTTAATGCGAATGGATGCTTATCTACAGTTCTAGTAAGCACTGTAAGGAAAACAAAATCAATTAGGTATCAAGGGACATTCAAATTGAGTTAGACAAAAAATCATGAAAGTAATTTTCATTGGGAGCTCGTATTGCTCAACTCAGAGCTGGCAAAGTAACTTTTTCATTTGAGGATGATGTGAAAATGGATTAGTTTAATTGCAAACATAAACACATAAGGAAAAAATTTAATAACTTTAAGCATATATATTCAAGGCATGTAGCAGCTCTACATATATGAGAGTACTTCATAAAGTGTATGGAAAAGGGATTAAAAATGTTTATTTTGGTGTGAAAATGTTCGAAATACTTGCATCATTTTTGGTAATATGTATTTTCATGACTCTTTGAAGATCTCTCATTTGAATGGATTTAAAATCATACCAAAATAAACACCTTTTCTTACAAAAAAAAGAGAGAGAGAGAGGTATTTTTTTTGAAAGGCAGAACGACACAGAAGGAGAGACACAAGAAAGATCTATCTTTTGATTCACTTCCCAAGTAGCTGTAATGGCCTGGACTGGGCTAGGGTGAAGCCAGGAGCCCAGAACTCCATTTGGGTCTCCCATGTGGGTTGCAGGAGCCCAAGCACTTGGACCATTATCTGCTTCTTTTTCGTTAGGGAGCTGGATTGGAAGTGGAGCAGCGAGACTTAAATAGGCAGTCCCGAATGGGATGCTGGTGTTACAGCAGAGGCTTAACCACAATGCTGGCCCCAGTAAACACCTTTTAATTCCATTTTCCTTGAAATTTTTGAGGCATCCTTGTCTTACCCATTTAATTCTCAGTATAGTTCCATTAATTATTGTGATAGTGTCATCCAATAGATTGGGGAATAAAATTTGAGAGGTTATGTTTTTGACCAAATTTGTTACCTTAAATATTTGGAGATATGGTAAATGATCCATTGATTATCTAATTAATTCACTGGAGCTGAGAAAACTTAAGTAAATAATCTAAAATAAATAGGAACCTATATGTCTGATTCAAAAGCAATAATAAGCAACCTCCAGATTACACCATAGAACTTAAGACATAAATTAAAGAGCTGCCTTTTGTTTCTCCTTCTCAAACTCAAATATTAATGTTTTATCACAGAAGAATACCAGCTCAATAGTTGTGATATTTGTAAGTGATTTTTTTGCTATAAGTTTTGATAAAATCCCTTTATTTTTGATGAAGTAGACTGTAGACATTTTCCTTAATTGAGCACCATGCAGTTTGTGTCATCACTGCTCTTACCTGCATTGTTCGTTTCATTCATGTACAACAATAGTCATATATTACAGATAGCTCTTTAAGGTTCACTGTAAAGAACAAGCTTCAGTTGACTGTAATTACATCTTCAGTTATATGGTGACTGTATTTTTTCAACTGGCTTTGCCAATTATACTGGCACCTCAGGCATTAAGTTTCCCATTTGCTCATGGCGGATAGGTGAAGGTTGAACATTATTTAAAGTTCATATGCATCTTACATTGTGCTTGTTTCTATCTTTTTGTGCTTTTACTTAAATCTAGAGTGTTTTCTGCTACTCTGAATATTTGGAAATTTTTTTTCATCCTGCAAGATGATGCTCATTTTCAGCCTCCTCCTTATGTTTCCAGTCTTCCTTCCCTTATTTTTGAATTTAAATAGAAAAGGGATTTAAGATTTAAGTACTTGCTGTAGACTAAGTATTGTACAACTATGTTTTATGTCTCTTAGTCTTCACTATAACCCATAAGGCACTGTTTTTTTAGAAATGGATTAGCTAAAATTCAGAAAAATAAAAACTTGCCCAAAGTCCCAGAGTATTATAACATAGAGCCAGGATTTAAAATTGTCTTACAGCTTTGTACTAGTGCTTCCTACATGTTATTGAACATGGGGGCCAGTGCTGTGGCGCAGTAGGCTAGGACTCCACCTGCAGCGCTGGCATCCCATGTGGGTGCCAGTTTGTTTCCCAGCTGCTCTTCTTCCCATCCAGCTCTCTGCTTATGTCCTGGGAAACTGGATGATGATCCAAGTGCTTGGGCCCCTGCACCCGCATGGGAGACCTGGAAAAAGCTGCTAGCTTTGGTCTGGCTGAATCCTAGCCAGTAAGGCCATTTGGGGAGTGAACTAGTGGGTAGAAGATTCTCTCTCTCTCTCTCTGAGTCAGTCAGTCTCTCTCTCTCTGTATATACATATATATAATATATATATATATATATATAATTTGTGTAACACTGCCTTTCAAATAAATAAATCTTTAAAAAAAAAACTCACAAGCAAATGTCTAAATGTGGGTCTTTAAAAATTAGAGATAGGTGCTTAACTAAGATCTAGAAAGAACTAGTTGCATAGCCAGGACAGAGCAGGACTTGTACCTGGGGTCACTGGGTGCCAGGAGATACCTCTCATCCACAGACAAGTTTTCTTTACTCCATAAAGTGTTTTAAATAAATTGAAGTCAAAGGAAAAAAATCAGAGCAATTTCCTGTACTTCTAAAATCTGGAAATCTGACTACATCGACTCCATATTTCTTCAAGGCAGTAGTTTGCTAGAACTGAATAGTAGACTCTCCTGCAGATGAGGTTTGCTAGAAGTGGCCCAGCCAGTCTGTCATTTGCTACCTCAAGGCCCTTTAGGCATTTGTGTTTATTTGGGACTGCTGCTGTTTGCAAAATAAGTCGTTACAGTTCTAATTCTTATGCTTATTTCATTTTCTTGTTTATTTTTTACAGAGTCTTTTATCTAGTCTTGTGAAACTGAATAGTTTGACTTTAGCTAGAAATTGCTTCCAGTTATATCCAGTAGGTGGTCCATCTCAATTTTCCACCATCTATTCTCTTAACATGGAACACAATCGAATCAATAAAATCCCATTTGGGATTTTCTCCAGAGCAAAAGTATTAAGTAAGCTGAACATGAAGGTAAGCTTCTGTTTTTCTTGGAGGGAGAGGGGGAGAAAATTACTAACAGTTTTACTAATGTTTGTATTTTCTCTGTGTGTAGAATGGATACTTAAACCTTGCTAATGGGACCTAAACTGATAAGGATACTTCAGGGTACCTTTTCTCAGATAGCAATTGTCTTAGAACCACATATGTCCTGAGGAATTCATTATCAAGAAAAAGAATCAATCATGAATGTCCATAAAGTATAGTAAGGATATTTATTGCAGAGCTGACTTATTACATAGATACCACTATATTAATACCAGTGTGGGTTTAATATTTTTAGGTAGTATATCTTCAAGGAGGTAGTATGGAGCCATTAAAAGTTATACTGTAGTCTAAAAGAATTTTAAATACCATTTGGAATCTCTATGTATTAAATAGAAGGAAGTTAAAGCATATAAAAATCTGTTTAAACATAAACAGCTTTTAAAGGCTGTTTAAAGAATTTTGTATTAAAATATCCATGTTTCTATGCATACATACAGTTGCTATTTTCCAAAGTATAATGTTTATCATTGGCTATCAGAATTATTTATAGGGGTAGAGTGGGACAGGCATTAGGTTAAGACACTTACATCCCATTTCCAGTTTTGATTTCCACTTCCAGTTACATACTGCATTTTCTTGCTAATATAGGCACTGACAGGTAGCAGGTGACCTGGATTGAGCACCCAGCCCCTGGCATTGGCCCAGCCCAGTCCTGGCTGTTGCACGATACTTGGGGGGAATAAACCTGTGAATGGGAACACTTTGTCTCTCTTTTTCCCTTCTCCCTCTCCCTCCTTCTTTTTTCCCTCTCCCTCTTTTCCCTCCCTCTCTCCCTTTCCTTTTCTCCCTCTCCAAAAAATAAAAATTTTAAGAATTAGTTATGGGTAGTTTTTAGTTTCTTTTTTACTTATCCACATATTCTATAGTGAAAGAGTTGCACATTTGTAACAAAGTTATTGTGAAAGGAGAAAATAAATAGAAAATTATCTAGTTCAGTGATTTAATTTACAGTGAGCAGACTTTAAGCCCAGGGATATAACTGAGTTGGCTACATAGCTTATTTGTGGCTGAGTTAGGAATCCAGGAAACAATGTGCTAAGAGTCATTGTTGATGAAGTATGTTTTACAAATGATTGTATAGAAGCAGGAAAATAGTGGTGACTCATTTAAAAAAATTTTAGCAAAATTAATTCTTACTCTTTATTATCTGCTTTTATTTAGTGATAAACATTTTATCCTAGGGATTTTTGAAGTGAAATTGTAGATAATTAATGTTTTAGTGATTTAATTTGTAGTCATATTAAGACTATTTTTTCTTCTCCTGCTTTACTGCTCAGCATCTGTAGTACAAATTCTAGATTCCTTGCTTTCATTTTGAGCTATGTCTTTTTAATTACATTCCTATCTTTATTTTAGCATTTACATGTTATTCAGTGATTTCTGCACATTATTGTGTATTATGTTTATCAGAATCTTTGAAATACCAAGTATTTCTCTGTGTAGCATATGTGTTTTTCTATTTCCATGACAATCACATAAGGAACAAATTTCTAATTAACCTCAAAATAAAAACCTGGTGGCTAGTGTTGCGGTGCAGCGGGTTAAGCCTCTGCCTACGACACCAGCATCCCATGTTGGAGCACTGGTTCAAGTCCTGGCTACTTCACTTACTCTTTGGCTCCTTGTTAATGTGCTTGGGAAAAGCAGTGAAAGATGATCCTTGTGCTAGGGCCCGTGTCACCCACAAGGGAGACAGAGTAAAACCATCTGAGGGAAGATCTCTCTGTGTTTCTTCCTTTCTCTCTGTTATTCTGCCTTTCAAATAAATAAAATTAATCTTTTAAAAAAAGGAAAAAATAAATAAAAGCCTGATTATTGTGTGAAAAACTTTGGAGCCTGAGAGTTTTTGATGCTTATTTTTTTTCCTCTTTGTCTTTTTGTTGTGTTGCTTTTTCTTTCTATATTTAGGTATCAAAAAAGAGAATTAAGTTTTCTGGTTAAGAATTATTTACAGCCGGCGCCGCAGCTCACTAGGCTAATCCTCCGCCTTGCAGCACCGGCACACCGGGTTCTAGTCCCAGTCGGGGCGCCGGATTCTGTCCCGGTTGCCCCTCTTGCAGGCCAGCTCTCTGCTGTGGCCCGGGAGTGCAGTGGAGGATGGCCCAAGTCCTTGAGCCCTGCACCCCATGGAAGACCAGGATAAATACCTGGCTCCTGGCTTCGGATCAGCGTGGTGCACCAACCGTGGCGGCCATTGGAGAGTGAAGACCTTTCTCTCTGTCTCTCTCTCTCACTGTCCACTCTGCCTGTCAAAAAAAAAAAAAAAAAAAAGAATTATTATTTACAAAGGTAGAGAGCTCTGTTTTAGGAGCTTTGCCTTTATGGTTCTACCTGGCTTCTTTTTGTCTTTGCTAGGACAATCAGTTAACATCTCTTCCCTTGGATTTTGGAACTTGGACTAGTATGGTAGAGTTGAATTTAGCTACTAATCAGCTCACAAAGATCCCTGAAGATGTGTCTGGTCTTGTTTCTCTAGAGGTGAGTATAAATAACCATTTTGAACTCCTTAGAGACTTCCACGAATGTCTCATAAAATTTCAAATTAGAACAAGTAATTTTTGTTTGGGATCACAATTAGAAATGTCAGAATTCTCTTAAACATACAACCTATTTGGTTAAAGATGCTTAGCCTAGGCTAATGCTTTTGAATTGCTCTTACCCACTAAAGTTTGGTAGAAGTTTGAGTATCATTGAAAGGAATGTGCTCGGGGCCAGTGTTATAGCATAGTGGGTAAAGCTACTGCCTGAAATGCTGGCATCCCATGTGGGCACTGGTTCAAGACCTAGCTTTTCCACTTCTGATCCAGCTTCCAACTGATGTGCCTGGGGGCCTCTGTACCCATGTGGGAGATCTGGAAGAAGATCTGGCTCTCAACCTAGCCCAGTCTCAGCTGTTGGGGCCATTTGGGGAATGAACCACAGGATGGAAGATCTGTCCTTGTCTCTCCCTCCCTCCCTCCCTCCAACTCTGACTTTCAAATAAATGAATAAATCTTAAAGAAAGAAATGGTCTTGGAAGCTAAGCATCTGTTAGAACTTTTTTCCCCTCTTAATTTTAAGAATGACACCATTGTTTTCATAATAATTATGGATTCTTTAGATGGGCATTCGGAACCATTTATCATATTGCTCCGTCTAAATTTTCCATCCTAATTACCCACCTACTGTTGGAAATTCAGTATGCATATTTCTAGCTCTGTATGTTTAGTCCTATTGCTTTCAATATTTAGAATGTCCTTTTTCTCATCTCCTTATTCTTTTCTTTTAAAATGAGTTTCTGTAAAGATCTATCTTAATATTTCAGTCAAGATATTTCTCATATCTCAAGTCCCTGGGGTTTTCATTTTTTTTTATGAAATGCTTCCTAATAGTAAATACTGTTTTAAAAATTTTCCCATACCTGTATTTAAAAAAAAATCTAATTTCCATTTATTATTTAATGAGATGAAATAGTATGATGTAATGGTTAAAGCATGGAATTTGAAGTCAGCTAGATTTGGGTACAATTCCAGCTTTCTCTCTATATATATTTGTGAATTTAATTCACCTTTAGTTTCCTAAACTGTGAATTGGGGATAGGATTAAATGCAGTAATGTACATAAAACATGAGTACTATGCTTGCAAAGAGTAAACTCAAATGATAGCTGTGATTATTTTGTCTTATTATATGTAGACATGTATATGTTTATGTATGTGTATAAGTATATATTTTTTGAGTTGTATAATTGGGGAAAATAAATGGCATAAAAATTAGCCAGAATGTTTTTAGTTTGTAACTAGACATTTGTGACATTCAAATAGTATAACAGTAACTATATGAATCTCAGGGCAAATAATCTATTTTTTATAGCAGTTAAAATGAAATTCTCTTATTTTCATTAGTTTTGACATAAGCAAATAAAAAATCTCTAATAACTATGGTGATGTGTTTTCAATTGCAAATCAGTGAATTAAATATTATGTTATATAATTGAATGTTACATATATTATTTACTGTTTGGAAAATTAGCATTGCTTAATGAATTTTAAGCTATGTAGTAGTAATCAATAATTCCGTTTTATGAGTTATCAAACTGTCAACAATCTGTCTTTAGGTTCTAATATTATCAAACAATCTTCTCAAGAAGCTTCCCCATGGTCTTGGAAATCTTAGGAAGTTAAGAGAGTTGGATCTAGAGGAGAATAAATTGGAATCCTTGCCAAATGAAATTGCTTATCTTAAGGATTTACAGGTAAAAACATTGTCCTGATAGTTTTATAGTTAAGATCTTTAGAATCCATTCCAAATTGCACTTTTTTTTTTTAAATATTTTGATCTCATTCTTGGACCAGATAAATTTTCCTATTATAGTCATTTGGCTGAGTTTTATGTTCAGATAACTCTTGTCATCCTAAAAAATGATATTTTTTGAAAGACAAGCCTGTAAGTTGATTCTTATCACATCTAATTTCCTTTTTATTTTATTCTTGAGTAGATGTATTAAGTTTATAGTAGTTGTAGAAAATATATATGCAATTTATTTTGTTAATCTTTTAGAAATTAGTCTTGACAAACAACCAGTTGACCACTCTTCCCAGAGGCATTGGTCACCTTACCAATCTCACACATCTAGGCCTTGGAGAGAACCTACTTACTCATCTTCCTGAAGAAATTGGTAAGAACCCTATGAATGCTTGGCTATGTACTAATAATTTGCTTTTGTATATGCAAGCAATATTATAATAAATACAAGAAATGTGTTTTTGTAAATTAAGGTTACATCAGGCTTGAGATGTTTTTATAGAGCACCAGTTGTTGATTGATTGTTTGGGCTAGATTTTCTCATGGGGTATTAGGATTAACAGAATTTGAGAATGTTTTTTGTATAGGTTATAAATATAATCTCAATTTAGAGAGCTATTTTCTGTTTTTTTCAAATTTTAAGCTCATAGGCTTGAATTAAATTAGTATAACATTTTATGCCAAAATATTTCTTTATGAAGTTTTAGGGTCAATATTAATATTTGATTAATATCAATATTTGGGAATACTTCAGGATTTTTCAAGTGTTTTCCTTTTCATTATTTTACGTAAAGAACCTTTATTTCATAAAACCCCCCTTAAATATTAGGCAGTGTAAATTGTAGTCCCTTTTTACGGAGTTAATTAAGTAAAAAGTAGTTCTTGAATTAGTAATTCTATGTATTATGTTGTTCCATGTGTAGTGTGCTATCCCAGAGGTACTATAGATTACTAAATAAGAATGATTTTGGAGATAGTAGACAATTCAAAATCTGTCTTTGTGGCTTATTAGTTTTGTGACTTTGAATAAGATATGTTAACTCCACAATCCTCAGACTTCTTATCTGCAAAATAAGGTTGATAATAGTGACTTCTCACAGGACTGCTTTAAGATTAAGTAATGTGTTACATGTAAACAAACCCATTACTTGCTACCTGTTAATTTTATTAGCCTTTCAATGAAATTTGAAAAGTCCAAATTTTGAAGTTTAAAAACTGGAAGCCCCATGAGGCAACTTTACACTCATATTTCTAATGTATTTCTTCAGCTGGCCTCATGTAATTGCTTGAGTCATTTGCCTAAAATGTATAGGTATCTAAGAGTATAAAGATTATTTAAGTTCAATTTTGGTTCATTATTAAATGCATGGCAACTCTCTTAATGAAAGATATAAAAACCAAGTAGGAAAAACTTTCCACATGGGAAATTTATTAACATGACCAGTTTTCATATTGTCTATAACAGAACTGCGATTATAGACACTGAATATAAAATAAACTTAGCTCTGCAGTTCTAAAGTATATTTTTAAATAAAATATATATGTGTGTGTGTGTGTATATATATATATATAAAAAATTGTGTGTGTATATATAAATGGCAAACTTTCCTAAATTGAATATCTGAAGATGTAGAGCTCCTGTGTATTTTCCAAAAAAGAAAAAAAAAAAAAAATCTCTATAAGCCTGAACCCCAGCCAATAAAGGAAGAGGTGCTGATTTAGTTAGTATGGAGTGTGATTTGGACATCACAGTTCTTTAAAATCTTCCCACTTGATTTGAAAATACAGCAGTGTTTGAAACAGTTGTAGAGAGTTTTAAGAGAGAAGAGAATAAAAACAAATGTAAATTAAGTATATATAATGCTAAGGATAACATCATGCCCAGGTAAACTTAAAATAGTAGGTAATTTTAAAAAAATCATAATTTTTTTTTTTTTTTAAACAGGTACACTGGAGAACCTAGAAGAACTGTATTTGAATGACAACCCCCACCTGCATAGCCTTCCCTTTGAACTGGCTCTCTGCAGCAAGCTTTCAATCATGAGTATTGAGAACTGTCCACTCAGTCACCTTCCACCTCAGATTGTTGCTGGGGGGCCTTCTTTCATCATTCAGTTCCTAAAGATGCAGGGTCCATATCGTGCCATGGTCTGATACAAACCTGCTGGTCCCACACACTGTTCAAAAATAGACTGCCATTAATGTTTCATATCTATATCTGTATCTATTTATGTAGATATTGATATATATGGCAGATTTAAAAGACTGCATTATGTGTTTCTGCTAATAGAGGAATCATAGCCATTTAGATTTTTTTTAATTCTGTACAAAAGGCTTAAATAAGATTTCTTTGCTGAATTTGATGGATGTTTTTCTGTTGTGTAATCTGATATGCCAATTTGTGTAAAACATTTGCCAACAAATTATGAAGTTACTAAATTTAAGGGACTGAGGCAGTATAGTTAGGTATACTTTCTCGTAGGAAGCAGATATTGGGCAAAAAATTTTGTTGCAACTTTTCATATACATTTTCCCCTTTCCAATTGTCAGATATTTATAGGCCCAGAAGGTAGAATTTTTCTTTTAACTTATTTTGAGATTTGAGATTTAAATTTTATATATTGTTTACAGTCAGAGTAAATCACTGGATTTTTTTTCCCCTTTGGATTTGATTTGCTCTGTTTTGATCAGATCTAGACTTTATATCCTTAGCTAAAGAGTTTGCATCAGCTCATTTAAATATTAAAAGATATTGCTTGAGACAGCTGGCAAAGTGAAAAGATACTGGTGAAAGTCTAGAATTCCTTTAATTGTTGTTCTTTGATGAGTTGTGAAGCAAAGCATCTGAAATGAGTCCTTGGATAGGGGGAGGATGTTGAGACCTTTTATAGTATTAATATCTTTTCTGAAGTTGGGGGCAACAGAAACATGTAATGAAAATGAGTTTTGTCATTCCTGAAAATTGCAGATCCATGAAAACTAGCAGAATCATTTGGTAAAAAAGTAAATAAATTACCCATAAACACACATTCTATATATGTATATACAATGCTATATAGATATGTATTTATTATCATAAACTACAATAGGTAACTTTAAGGATTTCTCCCTATCCTTGTACAATGAAATGAATGTCTTTCTTTGAAAACTGCAATATATGTACGTTTCCAGGTTATTTAACAGTGTACTATGGTTTTATATCTTGACTTGCCTGGTACATCTTTCAGTTCTGGAATATTTGTGTCTAAGCACAATATCTTCACACTGTGCTATATTGCTGCTGAACTAAATGCACTTTTCCCCACATCTGGGGCACTGGCTTCAAACAATTCAGTTCAGTACTGTTACCTTTAATTTCACCTTTTCTTTCTTGGTAGTTGGTAGTACAATTATGGAAAAGAAGCACATTACATAGAAGCCATTGGTAGTTCAGTGGAGGTTCTTGTAAGATGTGCTATTTGATGTATTTTTTTGCTTTACTGCTTTTTAAAACCAGCAGTATTGTAAATGTGTGCCCCTTATGTAGTCCTTTTACTTTTCGTAATGCTGGTCTAAGTCCGTTTAATTGTTAGAGACTCACAGAGCAAGTGCATTGTAGATATCCTAAAACACACTTCCCATATAATGACTAACTATTACATGTAATTACATAATGCTGCTTATTTTTTTTTTTTCATTTAGTTGGGCATTGTGTTTTAAACATAGCCATTTCTTTTTTTGAATTAAAAGTATATTATTGAGATAGCAATTTAGACTGTTTTACTTTTCCTGGCTCTCAAATTCAGGACTAGGTTTGAGGTCAAACTTTTGTTCATAATTGGCAATTTTATAAGAAGCAACTAAGAAATGGAAGGCAGGTGAAGATATAAAACCCTAGAATGCTTAAATGTGCTGTAAAACTATTGTAGATGTCACTGGATTTTACCAAGTATTATCCGTTCTTTTTTCCATCTACTGTGGCTTTTCAGTTAAAATTTTGTTTATAAAAGGAATTTATTACAGCTCTACCTAGAGCATGTGTGTATGTGTGGTTTTTTGAATCTCCAAATATGTTCATAGAGAAATATCGAACTTGAACATTAAAGGTAGAATATAATGTTTTTTCTATAAAAATATGATTATTTCTTAAAATCAAACTAGATATGATTTTTAAATCATTTTGGTTCCTTTACCTGTATTTACATGTTAATCTGTAACAGACATGCAGAATGATTACATGTAGAAATGATGCTCACATGTAAACCATACATAGCTAAGGAGCTTCATACATTTTTTAAGAAGCATAAAACTTGTAAGGGTACTTTGAAAAGTGTGTGGTAATGCATATTATTAAGGAACTGTGCATGGATTTAAGTTTTTTACACCAAAATAACATCTTTTAACTTCATTTTCCACAGCCTTTGAAGTGCCCTTTGTGTCCCCCCTTTACGGCTGCCACCTTGTAAGAGCCCATGCATTTTATTACTTCTTTTCCCAAGAAACCAGACTCTCCTTGTGAAATCAAGATATTTACTATTTAAGTAGCTTGAATATAATAAGGGATATTGTTGAATGACTGCATATGAACCAATATTTTTCAGTGGCATTAATGTATCCAAACATTTCTTTTAAAGAATTTATTGTTCAGTCATTCTGAGGCTCAGTAAATAAAATGAGGATGTCAGGTTGTTAGGTTGTAAACAAGTTGCTCTGAACTCTGCTGTTGGTGCATATGTAGCAGCAGAATGGCGGTGGTAATGTCAAACAATCCTTTTGTGGGAGTTTATTTTTTAAATCCAAAGTAGTTTTTCACAGAGTAAGGAGTGCGAGATGCTGAATACAATGTCAGATTGATGAATACTAATGAAAATAGTAGAGGATAGAAACTCTTAAAAGGAAGAGTAGACATAAAATGTTTATTGTATTTATATTAAAACATGGGTTATATAATTAGAATGTGCTCTAAAAATATAATTACATATATCCAGTTTATCATGCACAGTGTGCATCATTTAGGATGGATAAATTGTTCTATTATCACAATTTATCTTGTTTTTCTTTTTTTTTTTTTTTTTGAGGTAACTTGTTAAAAACTTTTTGCCTTTCATCTGTTTCTTAGTTATCTGCATGGAATCCAGATTTCAGCTTGTAGAAATTATAATTTTTATTGATACGAATGAGTAGTAATTAAGTGTATAAAATACATTTTTGCAAAGGAAAAGGGGGTACTATTGACAGTTAATATTGTGCCAACAGCCTACAATACATCAGAACTTTCCCAGACAAATCAGAATACATGGTCACACTTACCTGATTAAAATTTGATGAAAGCAGATGATATAATTGAAAAGATATAGGGGAGGAATAAATTCCTGAATTTAACTAAAATGAATAACTTGTGAAGCAAAGACTTCTGTCTGTCCAGAGGATAAGATGATGACATTGTATCAGATAGCTAAAATGTACTGGCTTGGGTCATTCTTTTGATTAGTTTAGTTTTGGGAAGTCAACTGGGTGACTGGAAAAAGCATGACAATCTTTGATTATCTAGAATCTGAGAATTTGAATATGCGAGTTTTAACCTCAAGTATCTTGAACATTACACTAAGAAAATATTATGAGAGTGTTTTGTAAAATAGCTGTTAGTACTTTTGTTTTTGAATAGAATGTCTTCTGGTAACACTGAAGAAACATTTCTGGGTTTATTTTTAACTTTGAAAAATAAAGAAGGGTTTTTTTTTATTTTCCATTTTTTAAAAACTAGAACTTGGTTGTCATTACTCTTAAAAATGCTTTTTCTTGTACACACTTCTCAATTATCCCACTGACATACATTCTAAATATAAATTGTTTTGAATGTAAATACCTGTTTGTGTTTAGTACTTCTACTGGTAGCAGTTCATAATATTTCAGTGTAGGAATGTCTTCCTGTCTGGTGGGAGGAACAGTTTCCACAGTGGAGAGTAGTTGGGACAAGGCTGTCATATGCAGGCTTTGCAGTTTATGCAGTGTACAACTACATTATGTGTTGGTGGAGATGTTCATTCACATCCTAGATTGGTATTTTTATTATGACTTTTTAAAAAAAGATTTATTTTATTTATTTGAAAGAGTTAGAGAGAGAGCCAGAGGACAGAGAGGTCTTCCATCCGATGGTTCACTCCCCAAATGGCCATAAGGCCAGAGTTGAGTTGATCCAAAGGCAGGGGACAGGACCTTCTTCCGAGTCTCCCACACGGGTGCAGGGCCCCAAGACTTGGGCCATCTTCTATTGCTTTTCCAGTCCATAGCAGAGAACTGGATTGGAAGTGGAACAGCCGGGACTCGAATTGGCACCCATATGGGATGCCAGCGCTGCGGGCCAGGGCTTTAACCTGCTGCGCCACAGCACCAGCCCCATGACTTTTTTTTTTTTAGCAGATGTCAGTTAATTTCTTCCAACAAGATTAACATGCTTTGTCAGTTTCTAACAGATGGAAGTAAAGAGTCTTGAAGCCTCAAAGATGGAGCATTTTTTTCCTCACTCATAAAATGATGCTAGTTGGGCTAGGGTGGAGATTCAGTCTTTGGGCAAATTATAACAATCTTTTTTTTTTTTTTTAACTTTTATTTAATGAATATAAATTTCCAAAGTACGATTTATGGATTACAATGGCTTCCCCCCGATACCGTCCCTCCCACCCACAACCCTCCCCTTTCCCACTCCCTCTCCCCTTCCATTCACATCAAGATTCATTTTCGATTATCTTAATATACAGAAGATCAGCTTAGTATACATTAAGTAAGGATTTCAACAGTTTGCTCCCACACAGAAACATAAAGTGAAAAATAATAGATGATTTTTTTTAAATGATGATGAAATCAGATCAGACCTATTGTCATGTTTAATCCCAGTGAGAGTCAAGTTGGGAATTGATAATTTCTTTTTTTTTTTTTTTTTTTTTTTACAGAAGATCAGTTTAGTATGCATTAAGTAAAGATTTCAACAGTTTGCACCCCCATAGAAACACAAAGTGAAATATATTGTTTGAGTACTCATTATAGCATTAAATCTCAATGCACAGCACATTAAGGACAGAGATCCTACATTAGGAGTAAGTGCACAGTGACTCCTGTTGTTGACTTTACCAATTGACACTCCTGTCTATGGCATCAGTAATCTCCCTATGCTCCAGTCATGAGTTTCCAAGGCTATGGAAGCCGTCTGAGTTCTCCGACTCTTATCTTGTTTAAACAAGGTCATAGTCAAAGTGGAGGTTCTCTCCTCCCTTCAGAGAAAGGTATCTCCTTCTTTGATGACCTGTTCTTTCCACTGGGATCTCACACACAGAGATCTTTTGCCAGAGTGTCTTGGATTTCCATGCCTGAAATACTCTCATGGGCTTTTCAGCCAGATCCGAATGCCTTTAGGGCTGATTCTGAGGCCAGAGTGCTATTTAGGACATCTGCCATTCTATGAGTCTGCTGAGTATCTCACTTCCCATGTTGGATCACTCTCCCCTTTATTTATTCTATCGGTTAGTGTTAGCAGGTACTAGACTTGTTTATGTGCTCCCTTTGACTCTTAGTCCTTTCATTATGATCAATTGTGAACTGAAATTGATCACTTGGAATAGTGAGATGGCATTGGTACATGCCACCTTGATGGGATTGAATTGGAATCCCCTGGTATGTTTCTAACTCTACCATTTGGGGCAAGTCAGCTTGAGCATGTCCCAAATTATACATCTCTTCCCTCTCTTATTCCCACTCTTATGTTTAACAGGGATCACATTTTAGTTAATTTTCAACACTTAAGAATAACCGTGTGATAATTACAGAATTAAACCAGTCATATTAAGTAGAACAGATAAAAAAAACTACTAAGAGGGATAATGTATTAAGTTGTTCATCAACAGTCAGGGCTATGCTGATCAAGTCACCGTTTCCCATAGTGTCCATTTCACTTCAACAGGTTTCCTTTTTGGTGTTCAGTCAGTTGTCACCGATCAGGGCGAACATATGGTATTTGTCCCTTTGGGACTGGCTTACTTCACTCAGCATGATGTGTTCCAGATTCCTCCATTTTGTTGCAAATGACTGGATTTCGTTGTTTCTTACTGCGGTATAGTATTCTAAAGAGTACATATCCCATAACTTCTTTATCCAGTCTACTGTTGATGGGCATTTGGGTTGGTTCCAGGTCTTAGCTATTGTGAATTGAGCTGCAATAAACATTAGGGTGCAGACCGCTTTTTTGTTTGCCAATTTAAATTCCTTTGGGTAAATTCCAAGGAGGGTGATGGCTGGGTCGAACGGTAGGGTTATCTTCAGATTTCTGAGGAATCTCCAGACTGACTTCCATAGTGGCTTGACCAGTTTGCATTCCCACCAACAGTGGGTTAGTGTCCCTTTTTCCCCACATCCTTGCCAGCATCTGTTGTTGGTAGATTTCTGCATGTGAGCCATTCTAACCGGGGTGAGGTGAAACCTCATTGTGGTTTTAATTTGCATTTCCCTGATTGCTAATAACCTTGAACATTTTTTCATGTGCCTGTTGGCCATTTGGATTTCCTCTTTTGAAAAATGTCTATTGAGGTCCTTGGCCCATCTCTTAAGTGGGTTGTTGGTTTTGTTTTTGTGGAGTTTCTTGATCTCTTTGTAGATTCTGGTTATTAACCCTTTATCAGTTGCATAGTTTGCAAATATTTTTTCCCATTCTGTCGTTTGCCTCTTCACTCTCCTGACTGTTTCTTTTGCAGTACAGAAACTTCTCAATTTGATGCAATCCCAATAGTTGATTTTGGCTTTGACTGCCTGTGCTTCCCGGGTCTTTTCCAGAAATTCTTTGCCTGTGCCAATATCTTGAAGGGTTTCTCCAATGTTCTCTAATAACTTGATGGTGTCAGGTCGTAGATTTAGGTCTTTAATCCATGTGGAGTGGATTTTTGTGTAAGGTGTAAGGTAGGGGTCTTGCTTCATGATTCTGCACGTGGAAATCCAATTTTCCCAGCACCATTTATTGAATAGACTGTCCTTGCTCCAGGAATTAGTTTTAGATCCTTGATCAAATATAAGTTGGCTGTAGATGTTTGGGTTGATTTCTGGTGTTTCAATTCTGTTCCATTGGTCTATCCATCTGTTTCTGTACAGTACCATGCTGTTTTGATTACCACTGCCCTGTAGTATGTCCTGAAATCTGGTATTGTGATGCCTCCGGCTTTGTTTTTGTTGTACAAGATTGCTTTAGCTATTCGAGGTCTCTTGTGCCTCCATATAAATTTCAGCACCATTTTTTCCAGATCTGAGAATAAGGTCTTCGGTATCTTGATTGGTATTGCATTGAATTTATAAATTGCTTTTGGGAGAATGGACATTTTGATTATTGATTCTTCCAATCCATGAGCATGGAAGATTTTTCCATTTCTTGGTATCCTCTTCTATTTCTTTCTTTAAGGTTTTGTAATTTTCATCGTAGAGATTTTGAACGTCCTTGGTTAAGTTTATTCCAAGGTATTTGATTGTTTTTGTAGCTATTGTGAATGGGATTGATCTTAGAAGTTCTTCCTCAGCCATGGCATTGTCTATGTATACAAAGGCTGTTGATTTTTGTGCATTGATTTTATACCCTGCTACTTTGCCAAACTCTTCTATGAGTTCCAATAGTCTCTTAGTAGAGTTCTTTGGGTCCCCTAAATAAAGAATCATGTCATCTGCAAAGAGGGATAGTTTGAGTTCTTCCTTCCCAATTTGTATCCCTTTAATTTCTTTTTCTTGCCTAATAGCTCTGGCTAGAACCTCCAGAACTATATTGAATAGCAGTGGTGAGAGTGGACATCCCTGTCTGGTCCCAGATCTCAGTGGAAATGCTTCCAACTTTTCCCCATTCAATAGGATGTTGGCTGTGGGTTTTTCATAGATTGCTTTGATTGTATTGAGGAATGTTCCTTCCAAACCCAGTTTGCTTAGAGTTTTCATCATGAACGGGTGTTGTATTTTATCAAATGCTTTCTCGGCATCTATTGAGATAATCATATGGTTTTTCTTCTGCAGTCTGTTAATGTGGTGTATCACATTGATTGTCTTGCGCACATTAAACCATCCCTGCATACCAGGGATAAATCCCACTTGGTCTGGGTGGATGATCTTTCTGATGTGTTGTTGCATTCTATTGGCGAGAATTTTATTGAGGATTTTTGCATCTATGTTCATCAGGGATATTGGTCTGTAATTCTCTTTCAGTGCTGCATCTTTTTCCGGCTTAGGAATTAAGGTGATGCTAGCTTCATAGAAAGAATTTGGGAGGATTCCCTCTTCTTCGATTGTTCTGAATAGTTTGAGAAGAATTGGAGTTAGTTCTTCTTTAAACGTCTGGTAGAATTCAGCAGTGAATCCATCTGGTCCTGGGCTTTTCTTTGTTGGGAGGGCCTTTATTAGTGTTTCAATTTCTGTCTCAGTTATGGGTCTGTTTAGGTTTTCGATGTCTTCCTGGTTCAATTTAGGTAGGTTGCATGTGTCCAGGAATCTATCCATTTCTGATAGGTTTCCCTGTTTGCTGGCATACAAGTCCTTGTAGTAATTTCTGATGATTCTTTTTATTTCTGTGGTGTCTGTTGTTACATTTCCTTTTTCATCTCTGATTTTATTGATTTGGGTCTTTTCTTTTTTTAGTTAGTTGGGCCAATGGGGTGTCAATTTTGTTTATTTTTTCAAAAAACCAGCTCCTCGTTTAGCTGATTTTTTGTAATGTTTTTCTTGATTCAATCCTGTTGATTTCTTCTCTGATTTTAATTATTTCTCTTCTCCTACTAGATTTGGGTCTGGTTTGCTGTAGGTTTTCTAGATCCTTGAGGTGAATTGAAAGCTCATCTATTTGGTGCCTTTCCAATTTCTTGATGTAGGCACCTATTGATATAAACTTTCCTCTTAACACTGCTTTTGCTGCGTCCCATAAGTTTTGGTATGTTGTGCTGTTATGCTCATTTACTTCCAGAAAGTTTTTGATTTCTCTTTTGATTTCTTCTATGACCCATTGTTCATTCAGGAGCATGTTGTTCAATCTCCATGTGTTTCTGTATGGTCTAGGGATTGCTGAGTTGCTAATTTCCAACTTCATTCCTTTATGGTCTGAGAAGCTGCATGGTATGATTCTAATTCTTTTGAATTTGCTGAGACTTGCTTTATGGCCTAGTATGTGGTCAATCCTAGAGAAGGTTCCATGTACTGCTGAGAAGAATGTAAAATCTTTAGCTGTAGGATTGAAAGTTCTGTATATATCTGTTAGATCCATTTGGGCTATAGTGTCGTTTAAATCTACTGTATCCTTGTTGATCTTCTGTCCTATTGATCTGTCTATTTCTGAGAGTGGAGTATTGAAGTCCCCCAGTACTATTGTATTGGGGTCTAAGTCTCCCTTTAAGTCCGTTAACAAATCTTTTAGGTAAACCGGTGCCCTGTAGTTAGGTGCATATACATTGATAATTGTTATATCTTCCTGTTGAATTGATCCCTTAATCATTATGTAGTGTCCCTCTTTGTCTCTCTTAACGGTTTTTGTGGTAAAGTTTATGTTGTCTGATATTAAGATGGCTACGCCCGCTCTTTTTTCATTTCTGTTGGCATGGTATATCTTTTTCCAGCCTTTCACTTTCAGTCTGTATGGATCTTTGTTGGAAAGATGTGTTTCTTGTAAGCAGCAAATAGATGGGTTTTGTTCCTTAACCCAATCAGCCAATCGGTGTCTTTTAACTGGACAGTTCAGGCCATTCACGTTCAATGTGACTAATGAAAAGTGGTAACTTTGCCCTGCCATTTGCCAAAGATAGGTTCTAATATATGCTTTGAATTCCCTGTAATCTTTTGCTGCGAGGTTTCCTTCCTTGGTTTCCTTCCTTTACCTTCTTTCATATTGATGACCATGTTTCTTTGTTTCTGTGTGTAACACATCTTTAAGCATCTTTTGCAGGGCTGGACGAGTGGCAACAAATTCTTTCAATTTCTGTTCGCTATGAAAAGTCTTTATTTCACCTTCATTCACAAATGATAGCTTTGCAGGATATAATATTCTGGGTTGGCAGTTTTTCTTAGTACCTGGGCTATATCTCGCCATTCCCTCCTAGCTTGTAGAGTTTCTGATGAGAAGTCAGCTGTGAGTCTGATTGGAGATCCTCTGAGAGTAATCTGACGTTTCTCTCTTGCACATTTTAGGATCTTTTCTTTATGTTTCACTGTGGAGAGTTTAATTACAGCGTGTCGTGGTGAGGATCTCTTTTGGTCGTGTTTATTAGGGGTTCTGTGAGCTTCCTGTACTAGGATTTCTCTGTCCTTCTCCAAACCTGGGAAATTTTCTGCTAATATCTCACTAAAAAGGCCTTCTAATCCTTTCTCCCTCTCCATGCCTTCAGGAACTCCTAGAACCTGAATGTTGGGTTTTTTAATAGTATCCTGAAGATTTCCGACAATATGCTTTAGATTTCTAATTTCCTCTTCTTTTCTGTGGTCTGTGTCCTGTCCTGTTCTCTGTCTTCTAAGTCCGATATTCTCTCTTCTGCTTCACCCATTCTGTTTGTAAGGCTCTCTATTGTGTTTTTCATTTGATCTATTGAATTCTTCACTTCAGTCACTATCACAGTTTCCTGTTGTACTAGTTGTTTCATTTCATTTTGATTCCTCCTTAATATTTCATTTTCACGAGAGAGATTTTCTATCTTGTCCATTAAGGATTTCTGTAGTTCAAGAATTTGTTTTTGAGAACTTCTTAATGTTCTTATCAATTTTTTGAGATCTGCTTCTTGCATTTCTTCTATGTCATCATCTTCATAATCTTGAATTGGGGTGTCTTTTTCATTTGAGGGCGTCATGGTGACTTCCTTGTTTTTATTACCTTGGTTTTTGCATTTGTTATTTGGCATATTGGAGATATTTGGTTTCTTCACTGTGGTGCTTTTTCTTGTTATACTATGACTCTAGATTAAGTGGACTATCTGTTTTTTATGGAGCCTTAGGGCTTGAGATGGGTGTGGCCTGAGAGCTCTGTTTGGTGTGCCAAAGGTGACACTCCCAGGATAGGCGTGGTAAACCTCTCTCTCTCTCTCTCTCTCTCTCTCTTTTTTTTTTTTTTGATTCAAAAGGGAAGTTATTCTGCACAGCTGAAGGAAGTTGGAGGTAGTTAGCAGGCAAATGATATACCCACAGGAGCCAGAGATCAGAAGCTCTTTCCCAAGGACCACACAGAGAATCTGTTCGGCCCTCAGAGTGGGCTCAAATTCTCCTTCAGTCTCCCACTGGGTTGCCAAAGTTACGGAATTGTAGCGTCTCTGGAGAGTGCTCACGTGAATTCAGTGAGTTCTCTCCCCCACCGTCTCTTTTTTCACAGTCTCAGTTCAGTAGCACCACAAATTTACTAGGTCCTAATCTCCTGTTAATTCGCCCCTCCCAGAGTCAGGTTTTTCTGCTAGGCTCAGGGCCGGTGCAGACCTGAGGTTGCTCTGCTTATGACGTATGTCCAAGATGGCGCCTGCTCTTTGTCTTGCTCGCCCTTGAGAGGTGAGCGGAGAGAAACCCGTGTCTGTACCAGTCACCTTTTTTTTTTTTCTCTCTCTCTCTCTTCCAGCTAGCCTGGTGAACTCCCCCCCCCCCGGGGGGTCGTTCCCTCTAGTCTCCTCTCTCCGCTTGCCTGCCAGTGTCTCGGGCTATTGAGGTTCGGCTCACCTCGCGTTCCAGCGCTGGTGTGTTGAGTCTGCCGCTGTTGTACCGAACTGTGGGCTCCCACGCTCTCCACGCAGGTCCGCTCCCCTTCCAGCGCCGATGTGTGGACTCGGAGCCCTGGACTTCTCAAGCCTCCCCGCTGTCGTCTGTGTGGCACGCACTCCCCTTCGAGCACTGTCGCGCAGACCCTGCGGCTCGGTCCCGCGGCTCGGCTTCCGCGCGGTGGGCGACCTTGTTCTCCCAGTAGGTCCTCCGATTCACGGCCACTCGATCCAGAAGGGTTTCCTCTGCAATATTTTCCTGGTTGTTTTTTCTGAGGCTACCGTAACTCCCCTTTTATTAAACTAAATTTTCCCGGACTGTCGGCGCACACCCTCACTATTCCGCCATCTTGGCTCCCAGTCCAAATTATAACAGTCTTAATAACAATGAAACAATATTTAAGAATTGAATTATGGGGCTTGCGCTGTACTACATCTGGTTAAGCACCCCCTGTGATGCCAGCATCCCAAATGAGTGCCGGTTCAAGTTGCAGCTGCTCCAGTTCCAATCCAGCTCCTTGCTAATGCAGCTGAGAAAGCAGCAGAAGATGGCCCTAGTGATTTGGACACCTACCACTCACATGGGAGGCCCAGATGACGTTCCAGGCTCCTGGCTTTGGCCTGGCCAAGCCCTGGCTGTTGTGGCCATTTGGGGAGTGACCAGTGAATGAAAGTTTTCTCTGTCTCTGATTCTCTCTCTCTCTCTCTCTCTCACCTTGCTTTTCAAGCAAATAAATATTAAAAAAAAAAAAATTGCAAATGCCGGCACTACGGTGTAGCAGGTAAAGGTACTGCCTGCAATGCTGGCAGCAGAAGATGGCCCAAGTCCTTGGGCCCCTGCACCCCATAGGAGACCTGGAAGAAGCTCCTGGCTTCCATCTGGCCCAGCCCTGGCTGTTAGGGCCATTTGAGGAGTGAACTAGTAGATGGAAGATTCTCTCTCTCTTTCCCTCCACCTTTCTATTTTTCTACCTCTGCCTCTTTTCCTCTGTAACTCTTTCAGATAATAAATAAACTTTTTTTTAAAAATCAAAGAATTGCATCAAACATTTTTCATATTATAGGTATTCCTAAAAATCATCTTACTTGGAAAATCTACTTAATGTCTATGGGTGCTTTATCGGTGGCCATCATTAGCTTTCCTGTGTTAGATCTAATTAGCCCATTTATCATTACTGGCATCATTTATATGGAGAATTTAACCTATATAAAGGTTAAATGTTAAAACAATTTGTATCAGCCATCTGTAGCATTTTCTTTTTGTGATTTTCATGTTAGTATTACTCAGTGAATCTGTCCATCTAGGTAGTACTTAAAACCTGGTTACCACTACTGAAGAGAATGTTACATGTATGACTCAAATTACTCATTTTAATATTAGTCTTGAGTAGGTAAATATAATTTCTCCACATGTACTTCTTTTTCCTATCCAAAACCATTTTTAACATAGTTCAGGGGGTGGCGCTGTGACGTAGTGGGTAAAGCTGCCTCCTGCAGTGCTGGCATCTCATATGGGTCTTACTCCCTGCTGCTCCACTTCCCATCCAGCTCTGCTGTGGCCGGGAAAGCAGTAGAAGAGGGCCCAGCTTGGGCCCCTGCCCTGCATGGGAGACCAGGAGGAAGCTCCTGCCTCCGGGCTTTGGATTGGCGCAGCTCTGGCGGTTGTGGCCGGTTGGGGAGTGAACCAGCAGATGGAGGACCTCTCTCTCTGCCTTTCTTCTCTCTGTGAAACTCTTTCAAATAAATAAATTTTTTAAAAAAAGTACAGAAAGTTGTCTTGTAATTGCTAGATAAAAATACAACAAAATAGGAGCAGGCACTCGACCAAATGGTTAAGATGCTGGTTAAGAAAGATGCTGGGGCTGGCACTGTGGCTTACTTGGCTAATCCTCCACCTGCAGCGCTGGCATCCCATATGGGTGCTGGGTTCTAGTTCTGGTTGCCCCTCTTCCAGTCCAGCTCTCTGCTGTGGCCCAGGAGGACAGTGGAGGATGGCCCAAGTGCTTGGGCGCCTGCACCCACATGGGAGACCAGGAAGAAGCACCTGGCTCCTGGCTTTGGATCAGCACAATGCCGGCCATAGCGGCCATTTTGGGGGTGAACCAATGGAAGGAAGACCTTTCTTTCTGTCTCTCACTGTCTATAACTCTACCTGTCAAATAAAAAAAGAAAGATGCTGAATCACACATTGGAGTGCCTGGGTTCTTAGACCTACCCTGGCTCCTGACTGCAGGTTCTTGCTAATGCAGACCCTGGGAGGCAGCAGTATGAACCAGCAGATGGGAGGGGAATG
Organism: Oryctolagus cuniculus; assembly: GCF_964237555.1. Taxonomy (NCBI): domain Eukaryota; kingdom Metazoa; phylum Chordata; class Mammalia; order Lagomorpha; family Leporidae; genus Oryctolagus; species Oryctolagus cuniculus. The sequence goes on along the minus strand of NC_091446.1, from coordinate 19,221,463 downwards.
TTTTCTCTCTCCCTACTCCCCCCATAAATCAATAAATATTTTAAAGAATAAGCTTGTACTGTGTTAATACTGAGCTGTTCTGAATTACGATTCAAGGCTAAAACATGTAAACAACCTTCAATTATGTGAAATTATTATTTTAAAGATTTTTTTAAAAAAGATTTATTTATTTCAAAGGTAGAGTTACAGAGAGGCAGAGAGAGAAAGAGGCCATCCATCTGCTGGCTCACTCCTCCAATGGCCACAATGGCTGGAGCTGTGCCAATCCAAAGCTAGGAGCCAGGACTGCTTCTGGGTTTCCCATGTGTGTGCAGGGCCCAATGACCTGGGCCGCCATCTACTCCTTCCCCAGGCCATAGATGAGAGTTGGATGGGAAGTGGAGCGGCCAGGACTCGAACCAGCACCCACATGGGTTGCTGGCACCGCAGGCAGCAGCTTTACCCGCTCCGCCACAATGCTGGCCCCATGTATTTTTAAACCTGAGTTACATTGTTGAGTCTGTAAGAATTGCGTCAAATCATTCTGTACTAGGTTATTTAATTAGTGCATTTATAAATATGTGCCAGTGAGTCTTAGAGATTTCCAGTGCTGTGTTTGACGATGGACATGAATTTAATTTTTGCAGTATCACACAACCACGAAAATGTTGAACTGAGAGGAATGAACCTTCATTAATACAGAAAACTTCAGAACAGTAAATGATATGTATAAGGTAAACAAAAGTGCACAAAAACATGGAACAAAATGTTTTCCATGGTCAGTGTATCTGGTTTTTATTTTTACTATTTATAAATCATTAAATTACAGTCTTTTTTAGGATTCTGTTTTGTTATTGCTCCACTCTGTAATGAAGACTGTCCTTGAGTGGAGACATTGAATTATTAGAAGTAATTTCACCCGTTCCCTGAGCCTTCTAGTTCTAATAGTATATTATGTTCTCCATGTGCTGTAAAGAAAATGCTGTTTTGTAACCTTTTGCTCAGCCGCTTAAGATGTCATGGTAACTAAAAGTGGAAATTTTTTTAAAAGATTTTTGTATTTATTTGAAAGATGGAATTAGAAGGAGAGACAGAGACTATATCTTGCATTCTTTGGTTCATTCCCCAAATGACTGCAATGGCTGGAGCTGGACCAAGCCAAAGACAAGAGCCAGTAAGTGCATCTGGATCTCCCATGTAGGTGGCAGGTACCCAAATAACGTTTGGCCATCTTCCACTGCTTTCCCAGGTGCACCAGCAGGGCAGTGTATGGGAAGTGGAGCAACTGGGACTCAGACCGGCCTTCAGGGCCCGGTGCTCACATGGGATGCTGGCAGGCAGCCACGTAACCTGCTGTGCCAGAGTGCTGGCCTCTAAAGGAAACTGAATGCAGGACTCCTGGGGACGGGGGGGGGTGGTGAGGGAGAGGATTGTGATAGTGACTTAATAAATTCATTTAAGTTTGTGTTTTAAAATGTTTCAGGAGAACAAAATCTGTGAAGGTAGAGGAGCGCTTATCCAATAGGAATTATTTTAATTGTCTGAAGATGACTTCCCAAGAGGATGGCACATACTAGTCCTGTGCAGTGTGATTAAATGTCATTTTTCCTCACATTCTTTGATAGTATTTTATTTTTTAAAGATTTTGTTTACTTGAAATGTAGAGGAACAGAGAGAAGAGGAGAGACAGATCTTCCATCTGATGCTCCCAAATGGCTGCAGTGTCTATGGCTGGGCCAGCCAAAACCAGTAGCCAGGGGCTGCTTCTGGTTCTCCAGCGTGGTGGCAGGGGCACTTGGGCCATCCGCTGCTGCTTTCCCAGGCGCTTTGCCCAGATGGGATGCTGGCACTGCAGGCGATGTCTTAACCTGCTGTGCCACAAAACTGGCCCTGATAAGCATTTTTTTTTTTTTTTTTTTTGAAGACCCACTGACTACATTGAGAATGGATTGAAAGAAATCACAACCAGGCCGGCGCCGCGGCTCACTAGGCTAATCCTCCACCTAGTGGCGCCTGCACACCGGGTTCTAGTCCCGGTCGGGGCGCTGGATTCTGTCCCAGTTGCCCCTCTTCCAGGCCAGCTCTCTGCTGTGGCCAGGGAGTGCAGTGGAGGATGGCCCAAGTGCTTGGACCCTGCACCCCATGGGAGACCAGGAGAAGTACCTGGCTCCTGCCATCGGATCAGCGCAGTGCGCCGGCCGCAGCGGCCAATGGAGGGTGAACCAACAGCAAAAAGGAAGACCTTCCTCTCTGTCTGTCTCTCACTGTCCATTCCGTCTGTCAAAAAAAAAAAAAAAAAAAAATCACAACCAAAGAGCAAGAGGTCGATGGAAATCTGTTGGAGTAATTACGGAAGAGAGGGCATTGGTTTTGATTGGGATTGTAGCAGTGGAGATGATTAGAAATATACATTACAGAGAATTTTAGGAAGAAATATTAGTAAGAATTGATGACTGGTTGGTTAAAGTGAGTGAGAATCAAAGATTACTCCCAGTTTTTTCTCATAAGCATCTGAGTGTATTTACTGAGCTAAGGAATTTTTGGATGAAGAAGGATGTGTTAGTATATATTGGATGTTACATGAAGATGTCAAGTAGGCAATTGGATATTTAAATTGCATGCTTACAAAATTAGGCTTAGAAACAGATGATCCAACATGCAGATAGTAATTGAAGCAAAGATTCCTTTACGAGAGGATCTAGAGTGGTAAGAGGATAAAGTTCTGGTGAATGCCAGCTTTTGCATAGCCAGGGAGGAGCTCAATGAACTAAGTAGTAGCTGTAATAGAGGTGGAGTATTTTTTTCCCCCAAAGAACTGGGCTGCAGCAAGCCAGAGGAGAGGGTTAATAAGGACAGATTTTTATCACTTTCCAATAATTTGTCTTTAACAAAATTTTTGATTTGGGACAAAGACATCTCCCCACTGCTGGTTCACACCCCAAATGTTTGGTGACTGGGACTGTGCCAGGACAGGAAATAAATGTAATATAGGTCTCCGAGAGGGTTTCAGGAAGCTGGAGCCAGAGCTGGGAATGGCATGCAGGCACTTTGATGTGAGGTGAAGGGAGGAATCTTAACCATTGGGCTGAAAGCCAGCTCCTAGTGATCTTTTATAGTGCTGAGTGCTTTCTTATTTAACTTTGGTTCCTGAAATTCTTTCTTTAAAAATGTGACCTAAATATTGAACTTATTTTTCTGCACTCCTTATTTAAAATTTGATTTTTATTTTCCAAATTCTGATTATTTAATTAATCAATTTATGGTGGCCTTTCCCTCTTAATTGTTGCTAACTCATTACTTTGAGGCTAACCTTCTGGAACAGGTGGGATTTAAGATAACCAACTAGATTTCTGTGTTTTATTTCTAACCCACCTTTGCTCCAGACCTGGTATTTGGTCTGTCCAAGTCTTAGACTTGATAGCAAAAATCATGTAAAGAATACTTATAATTAAGAGAAACAAAGTCCTGAAGTATACCCCCAAAGTATTCTGACTTGGAAAGAATATCATAAAATAGAAAAATAGATAATTATTAGCTTTATTATAATTACTATAGATTAAAGTGATTATAAGTTCAAGCTATTTTTTTAAACTGGGATTTTTAAAAAATGGTATCATCTTCTTTAAATTACATGATACTGAGAGAACTTATATATTATCTTCAGAAGCAGATTGTGAAGTCCAAACCTTTTTAGAGATTTTTCATGATTGAGTATACAATTACCTGAAATTTTCCTGCTGAATTTAGAGAGTAGAATCTGAATGCTTGAGGATGTTTTTTGGCTCAGTTTTTTTTTTTAATTTATTTTTTTATTTTTTGATAGGCAGAGTGGACAGTGAGAGAGAGAGGCAGAGAGAAAGGTCTTCCTTTGCCGTTGGTTCATCCTCCAGTGGCTGCCGCGGCCGGTGCGCTGCAGCCACCGCACCGTGCTGATCCGATGGCAGAAGCCAGGTACTTCTCCTGGTCTCCCATGGGGTGCAGGGCCCAAGCACTTGGGCCATCCTTCACTGCACTCCCTGGCCACAGCAGAGAGCTGGCCTGGAAGAGGGGCAACCGGGAAAGAATCTGGCGCCCCGATTGGCTCAGTTTTTGGCAATAACTGAAAATTAGTTAGAAGACCTAATTTTAATGCGTTTCCTAGAGAGAAAGGGAAATGGTGGTAATGCTCAGTGTTTAAGACTCTAAATGGCCATAGGACAGAAGCAGCATTCAGAAAGTTTGAGGTTAGCATTCTCATTTTGAAGAGTTCAGTTTTTCTGACTTGTGATTGGAGTAAAGGTCATTCTGAAGCAGTTGAGAACATTGATTATCTTAAGTTCAAAGTACTGATGCTCTTTGATTTATAGAGAATAAAATTATAACATGAATTGTGGATGTTCAGAGACTTTTTTCTGTGAGTTTTGATTTAGTTGCAAGTGCTAAACAGTACAGTTTGGCTTTTGACGTCAACTTCAAAACAACAGTGTATGGCATGCTTTTCTGCTCTCGTACAGTGACTTATCCTGTTCCTTTTCTCAAGGCATGATCAGTGTTACTACACTTGTTAGGTATCATTGGTGAGGTATCTGAGATTATGATTTGCTTTTCTTGATTCATAAACGGGTGTGTGCTCACCATTTTCTGGTTAAATTGCTATGTGTATGGAGATGACATTTCTAGTATTTTTGAATACCATGTGGTAAATGTCAGCTTTAAAAATACAGTACTGCAAACAATTCTTCCAAGGGAAGTCTTAAAACAAGTTGAATTTATGAGCATTTGTTTATACCTGATTCCTCTGGCAGTGATTTTACAACGTCTCTCCACTACTTACTATTGTTTTTTCCAAGAGTGATTTTTTTTTTTTTACAGTTTGGATTATTAGAATTACATTTGGGACACAAATTTTACTGAGTCTTATTGAAGACCCAAGGTTCTTCTGAACTATGAAAAGTTGTTATGATAAGTTGATAATTATGTTTTCTACATTATTATATTTGGTTGTGTCTAGCTTTTTCCTTTTTCTTTTTACTTTCTTTTCTTTTGGAATCATACATGTAGTGTTTTAAGCAACTCATTTCCTTTTCCTTTTTCCTTTGGTAAATCTGACTCCATTACCTCTGTTTCCAAGATGAGAGACTGTCCAGGGAAGGTGAATGAGTTACACATGGAAGCACTGTCATGTTGTCATTAAAATTAGAACCTAGTTCTTTTGACTTCTTAGCATTCATTCTACTTCATTATATTGCTTTCCCATCTGCACCGTGGTTTGGATACTGCCTTGATTGAGTTGAAAGCTTATAAGTGGGGCTCCACTTAAAATAGGTTAACCACATGAAAGCAAAAACAAAACTTTTCTCCGACTAAGAATCTACTAACTTGAAAATTAAGGACAAGATTTAGTTTGTAGTCTGTATACTCAACTGCTAATCTTTTTCTTTGGATATGTTTCATGCTATCAGGAAAATGCTAATAAAATTTTCATCTTTTAGAACTAGGGGTTTGAAGAAATCATGTAACTATTGCCTGTAAGAAAGATAAGCACCCCATTTTAAAGATAAAGTAATCAAATCCAAAGAGTTTTTAAGTCAGCTGGCTAATAAGTAACACAGTTGAGCTGGGGACTGCCTCTTAGTACACTTTTCATTTTGCTCTGTTGCCTTGACTTTGTGATGGTGGGTGCTTAACCGCGTCAAGTTTCAACTCTGAGAGATGGTTCCTAGCTGTATGTGTGCAGCAGTAATTAAGGACAGGAGCCTCCTGACTAGCCAACCTGGTCAGCTTGCATGACCCCAGGGAGACAATGGAATGACAGCTGATGCAGCTAGATTGCATTCACTTCCAAGTCCATAGAAAGCAGGGGTCCTGCAACAGGTATAAATGTGAATTTCCATTATTACAATTATCTTTATAATACAGCTGACATAATTCTGCATTCAAGTTCATTTGTCTTTGTAAATCCTGGGTTTAGAAAGGGAAGCATCTATATCTTTGGAAAACCTAGGATATAGCTGTTTTCTGTGCCCTATTTCTTTGGGAAAAACAGTGGATATTCAGTAAATATCTGAGCACTCATTAACACACCAGGTACTGATTGAGATGCAGGATATAATAATGGTGAATGTAACAGAGAATAGTTAGTGTTCTTAGGAAAGTTCCATTCTAGGGAGGAAAGCAAGTGATAAGCATACTAAGTGTATTTGCTGGTTTATTAGAGATTGATAAATGCTGTAGACAACGACAATAAAAAGGACTTCTGGTTTCTGTTCCAGCATCTAAGGAGCTTAGAAGTTGTCAGCTTGCCCTAACAACAAAGCTACACTGAAAATCAACAACCTTTGTTCTTGTTAGAACCATCAGAGAATGGAGGTCACAGGGCAGACTGCTGTCCCCCGTTTGGAGACAGATGAGCAGATACAGAGAATCACAACTTCAGGAACAGAAATACACAAGCAGAAACCAGCATGGGATCCAGTGCCAGGAGAGGAGTATCCCAAGCTGCAACTGACAAGTTGCTGGAGGCTCAGTGTGGACAAGTCAGTTACAAACTCTGTGGGGATAAGGGTGGTGATGGATGTGTTCATTTGATTGTGTCAATCATTTCACAGCATATATGCATATCTAATTGTCACATTGTATTCCTTGATTGTATTTCATCTTTATTTGACAAATATTTAAATTAAAAGCAAAATGAACCCCAAAGGGCTCATTTAAAAAGATCCCCACAGTTTTCAGAATTTTACCTCCAGGATCCCTACAATGTTCTCACAGTGAAAACTGGAAAGGAGCCTCATGCTTCCAGCATAAGAAAGAAGAAAGACACTGTTTAATTGTGCCCAATCATTCTGTCTTTCAGCAAGGCCTGGTCACAAGCAAAGCTGTCTCAGCAGAGCCTGACCAATCCAGGGAAAGGGAAGTACCCAACTCCTGGTATCTCCAACTTTCCATGTGGGAAGAGGAAAATAACCAATTTAGTTTTTGTGCCCCATTTAAGTGTGTGTGTGGGGGGGACTAAGAAGATGAAGGTCACAGCCCAGGAGCCCAAGCTCACAAAAGACAGTCACTGGCTAGAACAGTCGAGAACGTCCCCTGCCCTGCACCTTCGCACAACATCACTGAAGACCTGTTTACCTCAGTTCCTTTTACTCACACGTCATGTCTAGTGGCCAAATAAAAAGAGCTAGGCAAATGAGAGAGTAAGAACACAATTGGAGGAGACAGTAATCATCAGAACCAGACTTAGTTATGGCAGAGATGCTAGCATTATCAGACTAGGATAAAGTAACTGATTAATATCCTAAGGGATCAAGTGGCAAAAGTAGACAACATACAAGAACAGATGGGTAATGCAAGCAGAGAGAAATTCTAAGGAAGAATCAAAGAAATGCTAGAAATAAAAAAACAAAAGGACAAATTCCTTTAATGGGCTCATTAGTATAGACTGGACATAGCTGAGGAGGGAGTCAGTACCCTTGAAAACCTGTCAGTAAGAACTTCCTAGATGAAAAGAAAAGAGAAAAAACACTGGAAGAAAAATGAATATCTTCTGAGAACTATGGGACAACTACAAAAGAAGTTACATATATTTAATGGAAATACCAGGAAGAGAAAGAGAGGAGGTGTTTGAACAGTAATGACTGAAAAATCTCAAAACATATTTGAGAAACCAAACCACAGATTCACAGAGCTCAGAGTTCACCAAGCAGGATAAATGTCTCCAAATCAACCAAGCATATTATATTCAAATGGCAACAAATTGAATATAAAAGCTTGAAATAAGCCAAAGTCTAAGAACACTTTATCCATACTGGAGCAAGAAGAATGATGTCAGACTTATTTTCAGAAACAAAGCAAGAATAAAGAAAGTGGAGTGAAATATTTAAAATACTAAGAGAATAGAAAGAAACACCCACTCACCAACCTTCAGGGCAACCATTTAAAAATTAAAATAATTTATATGGTAAGAAAGGAGAGAAATGGTGCCATATAAAATGCTCAGTTCAAACCATATATAGCAGAAAAAGTACAGAAGACCATAAAAATAAAAGCAGTGGAAAGAAAATAGTGACATGTGCAGTAACTTATTTTTAAAAATGATTTATTTATTTGAAAGGTAGAGTTACACAGAGGATGAGTCAGAGAGATCTTTCATCTGCTGGTTCACTCCATAAATGGCCATAACGGCCGGAGCTGGGCTGATCCAAAGCAAGGTGCCAGAAGCTTCTTATGGGTCTCCCACATGGGTTCAGAGCCCCAAGCACTTGGGCCATCTTCTGTTTTCCCAGGCACATGTGCACAGGGCTGGATCAGAAGTGGAGCAGCCAGGACTCAACTTAGCATCCCATCCCTGGCACTGCAGGTGGCGGCTTAGCCTGCTGTGACACAGCAGTGGCCCCATGCAGTAACTGTTTTGTTTTGTTTTGTTTTGTTTTTTTGACAGTCAGAGTGGACAGTGAGAGAGAGAGATAGAAAGGTCTTCCTTTTGCCGTTGGTTCACCCTCCAATGGCCGCCGCAGCCGGCGCACTGCGCTGATCCGATGGCAGGAGCCAGGGGCTTATCCTGGTCTCCCATGGGGTGGAGGGCCCAAGCAGTTGGGCCATCCTCCACTGCATTCCCTGGCCACAGCAGAGAGCTGGCCTGGAAGAGGGGCAACCGGGACAGAATCTGGCGCCCCGACTAGAACCCACTGTGCCGGTGCTGCTAGGTGGAGGATTAGCCTACTGAGCCGTGGCGCCGGCCCCCATGCAGTAACTGTTTAGTCAACGCATCAATAATCTCAAATGGTAGAATGGACAAAAATTTTCAAAGTAGATTAAGACAACACCCAACTATATGTTGCCTATGAGAGACTCACTTTAAAGACAAATAGTTTAAAAGTGAAGGGAAGGAGAAACATAGTACAGCAGCATTAATCTCAAACAAAACAGACTTCAAGGAAAATTACCAGGGATAAAAAGGGAAATGACAAAGCCCATCCTCAAAGACATAGCAGTCTAGCAGGTAGGTGCCTAACAACAGACCAGCTGAATGAAAAGAGAAATAGGTCAGTCCCTTATGATCGCTGGAGACTTCAGTGAGCACACCTCAGCACCTCTCCATTAGAAATGGATAGGCACTGGAGGCAGAAAGTTAAGGACCTAATTAACCTTGACAGCACTTTCCATCAACTGAATCAGATTATTATCTGTAGAGGACTTCACCCAACAACACTGGAATACACATTTTTCTTAAACTTTTCTGAACCATTCAAGATTGACCTCATTCTGGGCCATAAAGTACATCAAGTTTACAAGAATAGAAACCATACGAAATATGCAGTCAGACCACAATGAAATGAAATGAAATCAATGAAAAAGATAATTGGAAAATCCTAAAATACTAGAGATTAAATAACAGTTTTGAATACCACATGACTCAAAAACTTTTGTGAAAAATTTAAAAATATTTTTCTACTAAATGAACATAAGAATACAGCTTAGCAAAATTTGTGGTGTATAGTAAAAGCAGTGCCCAGAGGGAATTTATAGAATTGAGTGCATATATTAGGGGAAAAAAGGAAGATGTAAAATCAATTTCTTAAGCTTACATCTTAGGAATCAAGAAAAAGAATGATAATTTAATCCAAAGGGTGCAGAATAAAGAAAATTAAATATCAATGAAGTTGAAAATAGGAAGTCAACAGAGAAAATTAACTGAAAACTCATTGTTGGAAAATATTAATAAAATTGATAAGCCTCCAGCCAGGCTAAATAAGAAGAGAGAATATACAAGTGAATATCATGAATAAAAGAGCACATTTGGGACCAATGCTGTGGTATAGTGGGCTAAACCTCTACCTGCAGTGCCAGCCTCCCATATGGGCCCAAGTTCTAATCTTAACTGCTCCTCTTCCAATCCAGCTCTTGGCTAATGCACCTGGGAAAGCAGCAGAGAATGGCTCAAGTGCTTGGGCTCCTGCACCCATGTGGGAGACCTGGAAGAAGCTCCTGGTTTCAGATAGAACCAACTCCAGCTGTTGTGGCCATTTGGGAAGTGAACTAGTGGATGGAAGACTTTCTGTCTCTCCCTCTCTCTATTTGTAACTCTATCTCTCAAATAAATAAAATATTTTAAAAAAGAAAAAGCACATCCCTGTAATCCTTATCGATATTAAAAATAGACGCTATGAATAACTCTAGATCCACACACTTGGTGGAGCAAGTGTTTAAAAGATATGATGCGTCAAAACTTACAAATGAAGAAATAGATGGTATGAATAAGACTATCAATTAAATTGAATAAATAATAACTTTCCTAAACAAGAAGTACCATACCCAGTTGGGTTCACTGGTAAATTCTGTCAGCCATTTAGGGAAAGATTGTAGCAATCTGCTACAATTTCTTCTGGGGTATAGAAGTAGAACAAATATTTCTTCATTCTCGAGGCTGGAGATACCCTAATACCAAAACTGGACAATTCCATGACAACAAAGGAAATTACACAGGAACAGCTTTCATAGAAACATTGATGCAGAAGTCAACAACATACTAGCAAATTGAATCCAACGGCATATAAAAAGAATTGTACATTACCAAGCAAGGTTTTTTTGGGTCAGATTTGCAAGACCAAAGAATTGACAAAAACAAAAACCCCTAGAATTTATAAGTGATTATAGTAAGGTTTGTTATAAAAAGTCCCCTCATAAAAGTCTGTTGCTTTCCCATACACTTGCAAAGAACAATTGAAATTTGAAACCAAAAACAATATAATTTATGTTAGTAGTCTCTCCCCCAATCAAGTACTTTAGTATACATCTAACAAAGTATGTGAAAAATCCATATGAGGAAAAGTAGAAATCTGATAGCAAAGAATTAAAAATGAAAGAATATTACTTGTGTATGCATAGGAAGTATCATCAGGATAGTTCTTCACAATTTGATCTATAGATTCAGTGAAATTGAAATCAAAATTCCAGCAGCTGGCATTGTGGCATAGCAGATAAAGTTGCCACCTCTGATGCTGGCATCCCATATGGGCACCAGTTTATGTCCTGGCTGCTCCACTTCCAATCCAGCTGTCTGTTAATGGCCTGGGAAAAGCTGCAGAATATGGCCCAAGTATTCGGGCCCTTGCCACTCACGTGGGAGGCCCAGATGAAGATCCTGGCTCCTGGCTTTGGCCTGGCCCAGCCCTGCCTGTTGAAGTCATCTAGGGAGTGAATCAATGAATGGAAGATCTCTGGCTCGTTCACACTCGCTCACTCTCTCTAACTCTTTCAAATACATAAATAAATCTTTTTAAAAAGTCAAAATTCCAAAAGGTTATTTTGTGGATATCAGCAAATTGATTCTAAAATCTCTTTGGAGAGGCAAACGACCCAAAATATATACCCCACAGTATTGAAGGAAAAGTTGGAGTACTGACATTACCCAGCTTGAAAGTTCCAGTACTCAAAAGACAGTATGATATTGGTGAAAAACAGACAAACAGACCAATTTAACAGTGTAACGAGCCCAAAAAAGAGAGCCACACAAAGAAGAAAACAATTCAATGTTAGAAGGAAAGTCTTTACAACAAATGGGGCTAGAACAACTAGACATCCATATGAAAAAAAAAAATCTAGGTCTTAAATTTTTCACAGAAATTAACTCAAAAGGGACCACATACCTAAATATAAAATGTGAAACTATGAAACCTGTAGAAGGCAACCTAGGAGAAAGTCAAGATACCTTTGGGTCTGGTGATGACTTTTTAGGTAAGTTACCAAAGGCACAATCCATGAACGGTATAATTATAAGTTGGATTCAATAAAATTAAAAGTTTGTGCTCTGCAAAAGATACTATCGAGAGGATGAGAAGACAAACTACTGACTGGGAGGAAATATCTGCAAACATTGGTCTGATGAAGGACTCATCCAAGATTTACAAAGAATTTTTTTTTTTTTTTTTTTTTTGGACAGGCAGAGTTAGAGAGAAAGGTCTTCCTTTTCCGTTGGCTCACCCCTCAAATGGCTGCTACGGCTGCGCTGATCCGAAGCCAGGAGCCAGGTGCTTCTTCCTGGTCTCCCATGTGGGTACAGGGCCCAAGCACTTGGGCCATCCTCCACTGGCCTCCCGGGCCACAGCAGAGAGCTGGACTGGAAGAGGGGTAACGGGGACTAGAATCTGGGGTGCCGGCGCCGCAGGCAAAGGATTAGCCTAGTGAGCCGTGGCACCGGCCTACAAAGAACTTTAAAAACAACATGACAAAAGGAGCAATGATTAGAAAGTGGACAAAAGTTTAAACAGACGTTTCACCAAGAAAATGTATGGGTGGTAATGAGCTTATGATAGAATGCTCAATATCCTCCATCAGGGAATTGCAAATGAACAGAATGAGATCACTTCACACCTGTTAGGATGGCTATTATAAAAAAAAAGACGAGAGGGATGTAGGCACAGGCATGGTGGAAAGGGGGCTCTGTGCACTGTTTAGACTCAATTAAAGTTGGAATAGCTGCTACAGCAAAAACTATGTTTCCTCAGAAAACCAAATAGAACTACCGTATGATCCAATAATCCCACTTCTGGGTTTATAAAACTACTTCAAGACGTTCATGAAAGATGGAATTAAAAGAAAAATTTGGTGCAAAAAGTTTTGAAATTCATGCATTTTTTTGAAATTCATATATGTTTTTCATAACACATTTACTTTTTGAAGACCCCCCTATTGTATCCAATAGAAATGTATTAAGTATGTCAGAGATACATGCACTCCATGATACACTGCAGCATTATTTACAGCAGCTGTGATACAGAAAGAAGTGAAGTGTCCGTTGTAGCACACATATGCACACGAGTATACCTTTTTTTTTTTTTTTTTTTTTTTTTTTTTTTAAGATTTACTTATTTGCTTGAGAGGCAGAGTTACAGGGGGGAGGTGAGGGGACAGAGAGGTCTTCGATCCACTGGTTCACTCTGCAAGTGGCTGCAACAGCCAGAGCTGAGCTGATCCAAAGCCAGGAGCCAGGAGCTTCTTTTGGGTCTCCTACATGGGTGCAGGGGCCCAAGCACTTGGGTCATCTATTGTTTTCCCAGGCCATCAGCAAGGAGCTGGATGGGAAGTGGAGCAGCTGGGACTCAAACTGGTGCCCATATAGGATGCTGATGCTGCAGGCAGATGGTTACCCCAATACACCCCAGTGCCAGCCCCAAGAGTTCTTCAAAAAGTTTGGAAATATGGAATTAAAATGTATAGCTACTGGGGCCAGCGCTGTGGTGTAGTGCGTAAAGTCGCCACCTGCAGTGCCACCATCCCATATGGGTGCTGGTTCAAATCTCGGTTGCTCTACTTCTGATCCAGCTCTCGCTATGGTCTGGGAAAGCAGTAGAAGATGGTCCAAGTCCCTGGGCCCCTGCACCCACATGGGAGACTCAGAAGAATCTCCTGGCTCCTGCCTTCAGATCGGCCCTGCTCTGGCCATTGCTGCCAATTGAAGAGTGAACCAGCAGATGGAAGACCTCTCTCTCGCGCTCTCTCTCTGCCTCTCCTTCTCTCTCTGTGTAACTCTGACTTTCAAGTAAATAAATAAATCTTTAAAAAACATTGCTATTTATATAAAGAATCTCAGTATCCATATGTATGTAGATATATTTATATCAAAAAATTGAAATCCATGCAGTTTTTACATAATACAGATTGCCCATGAAATTTTTGAAAACTTGAATTTGAACATCAATGTAATTGAGTGATTATAAGCTATTGAAAACCAGGAACTTGTGAGTCCATATCAATGATAGGTTCATGAATAGGTGCAGAAGTGAGGTTTCTTGCTGGATGCCAAGATCTGACTGATAAATTAGGAGAGAGGTTGAGGTTAGAAGATAATTTGACAACCCTCATAGTAAAAATGGTTTCAAACAAAAAGCATCAATGGGTATAAAAATCCTAAGGGGAAACTAATGCAGAGCAGCGTATCTGCATGCAGGGCTGTGATGTGATTCCCCACAGACTACTTGTTAGTTGCAAGGAGAAAAAAAATGACTATAAAAGGAAGTCCAGTAAACACCTTGATTGAGTATCGCCAGAGAGAGGCAGGGAGACATCATGTTAATCTGCATGTGACGCACTGGGAAGGGTACAGTATCACATGTACAAAGAAACCGCATGGATTTCAATTTTTTGACACTAAAATAAGCTTATCTTTTAAGTCTGCCTTACCATACAATTTTTAAGTGGCTAACACTTGTCATTATCTTTTATTTATTAATTATTTTTTCCTTTTTTTTTTTTGACAGGCAGAGTGGACAGTGAGAGAGAGACAGAGAGAAAGGTCTTCCCTTTGCCGTTGGTTCACCCTCCAATGGCCGCTGTGGCCAGTGCGGCACACCGCACTGATCCGATGGCAGGAGCCAGGTGCTTCTCCTGATCTCCCATGGGGTGCAGGGCCCAAGCACCTGGGCCATCCTCCACTGCACTCCCTGGCCACAGCAGAGAGCTGGCCTGGAAGAGGGGCAACTGGGACAGAATCCGGCGCCCCGACCGGGACTAGAACCTGGGGTGCCAGCACCACAAGGTGGAGGATTAGCCTATTGAGCCACGGCGCCGGTTCCTTTTTTTCTTTTGACATCAGCTTTACCAAGTGGCTTTCTCGGCAGTGCCCCCCCCCTCCCGTGCACGCATCATCTGCTTCTGTCTGTCAATTTCAGCTGTTCTAGTAGGTTTGAAGTGAAACTGTACATGCATTTCTGTAGTGACTAATGAGATTCAGGATTGTCTCACACACTTACTAGTTACCTGCCTATCTACTTTGGAGAAATGTCTCTTCAAATCCTTCGTCTATTTTAAATTTTAGTGACTTTTCTGTTTATTGTTGAGTTACAAAGATTCTTTAGATATTCTAAATAGGAGGGCTCTTTTCAGATCTGTAATTTGTCAATATTTCCCTCTATTTTGTAGGCTGTCTTTTCATTTTCTTCATTGTGCTCTCTGAAACACAGATGGTTTTAATTTTTGTGAAGTCCAGTGTATTTATTTTTTCTTTGTTTATGTTTTAAGTGTCACATTTAAGAAACCATTACCTAATGCAAGCCTGAAAGATTTACACCTGTGTTTTTTTTCTAATAATGTAATTTTAGCTCTTGCTTGATCCGATTTGAGTTATTTTGTGTGAGGAAGGAGCCTCCAGAATCTTGAGGCCAAAAAATTCCCTTAGTTTTTTTTTTTTTTTTTTTTTTTTTTTTTTTTTTTTGACAGGCAGAGTGGACAGTGAGAGAGAGACAGAGAGAGAAAGGTCTTCCTTTGCCGTTGGTTCACCCTCCAATGGCCGCCGCTGCAGCCGGCGCACCGCGCTGATCCTGGCAGGAGCCAGGAGCCAGGTGCTTTTCCTGGTCTCCCATGGGGTGCAGGGCCCAAGCACCTGGGCCATCCTCCACTGCACTCCCTGGCCATAGCAGAGAGCTGGCCTGGAAGAGGGGCAACCGGGACAGAATCCGGCGCCCCAACCGGGACTAGAACCCGGTGTGCCGGCGCCGCAAGGTGGAGGATTAGCCTATTGAGCCACGGCGAAATTCCCTTAGTTTAAGACACCCAGTGTATGGCACTGTGCTATGGCAGCCCTAGCAAGCTGATATACCAAGATTTCCCACGTACTATTCTTTCTTCATTCCTGAGGTTCCAAGTTTCCTTCTGGTATCATTTCATTTCAGATGGAATAACTTCCTTTGGTATTTCTATTGATCTCCAAGTTCACTGAGACTTTGCCCCTGCCATAGTTATTCTGCTATTGAGCCCTTTAGTGAATTGAATAGTGCTTACCCAGAATTCACATTCAACCAGAGCTGTAGGTTGTGACCTTATTTGGTCTTTTCAGATATGATTATTTAAGAACCTTAAGATGAAACTGTCTTGATTTAGAGCATCCCCCAAGTCCTTGTGTCTTTGTAAGAGAAGGGAGAAAGAGATTTGGACATGGAGATGCACAGAGGGAAGCCTTGTGAAACTGAGGCAGAGATTGGAGTGATAGTGCCACAAACCAAGGAATGGAAGGAGCCACCAGGAGCTGGAAGAGGTCAGCAAGACTTCTGCTCTGGAGCTTTGCAGGAGAGAAAGAGCGAGAGAACTAGAGTGAGAGAGTGAGAGCGAGAGGGAGAGAGCCAGCCTTCCCATTCTTTGGTTTCATACCTCTGTGTTCTGCTGCTCTGGAAGAATGCATCTGTGTGACTGTCAGCCTCCAGCCTCCTCGTTTGCTGCAGGTTGTTAGAGTAGTCCTAGGAAACTTGGGCCCTTCCAGTGAGTTCCCATTGTTTGCAGAGTATTTTCTGGTTTTAAGTTGGCTTTTGGGTTCTTTGTTGTTCCTATTTCTCTGCTGAAAATGTCTATCTTTTCATTTGTTTCATGAGGGTTCCCCTTCACCTCTTGTAAGTTACACTAGCTACTTTCATGCTCTGTTGGACAATTTGAACATCTCAGGTGAGGCATGCGTTTGTGGTTTTCCTTGTCCCCTGACACACGGCTCCTCGTCTGTTGAGGAATTTTAGGTCCCGTTTGGATATTGTACCTAGCACTCTGGGTTCTGTCTCCTCTGTGGCTGTGCTCCCAGCATCCACTCCCTGCATGCGCACCGCACTGGTGCACCTGAGACTTATGGCTGCCCATTCACAGGCTTGGGGGACTCCTTGCTCCAGCACGCTTCTTTTTGGGTTCCCCCAAGCACTCTTGGCTTGCTTCTGGGGATCCCTCTTCCCATTCCTGTGGTTGGAAGGACAGGCTTCTTTAGGAGTTTAGTTCTCCAAGATCCTGCCACCTAGTTCTGCATACCTGAGCCCATCCTCAAGCAGAAAAGGATAACAACACCCTGACCCCTCACCTTACTCCCCTGCCCTTCAGAGCACCAGGTCTTCCCTTCCATGTTCTTCCAGTCAAATCAGAATTCTTTTCCCATTGTTTTCGCTACCTGTGCTTCTGACAAGAATTTCTTCCAATTGGAGACCATCTAGTGGCAAAGGGAAGAGAGTGAAAAAGAGAAAAATAAGGGAAAAACCATGCTGGATCCTCGCTTCCCATTTCCCAGCTCAAAGCTGACCTTTTCTGGTCGTCTGGCCTGAAAGATGGGGCTGCTCTCTCTCTGTTGTCCTTGTTTGCACCTGCGGCTCAGCCCCACAACGGAAGCCTTCTGAGGCTCAAATTTGAGAGAGAAAAGATGAAAAAACAAAACAAAACAAAACAATAAAACCTCTCTCTTGAGGATTTTTTCCTCAATTATTTGTTTCCCCTTCTCAATCTGCCTTCCACTGTTTCTTTTCCAGGGCATAGCTGTTTGTCTTTTCCAGATGTTTCAGTTGTAGTGCTGGTTGTTCTCGTTGTGACGTTTCGTAGCACAGAGACAGGATCAGAGGCTTCCCTCGTTGTTCCTGGCACCAGAGTGGCTCAAAGATTTTAAAAAGATATTTTTATCTATTTATTTGAAAGAAGAGAGAGAGTGAGTGAGCGAGAGAGATCTTCATTTGCTGGTTCACTCCTCACATGGCTGCAACAGTTGGGGCTGGGCCAGGCTGAAGCCTGGAACCAGGAGCTTCATCCTGGTTTCTCCACATGAGTAGCAGGCCCCAAGCACTTGGACCATCGTCTGTTGCCTTCCCAGGTACATTAGCAGGAAGCTGGGTGGGAAGCAGAGTACCTGGGACAGGAACAGACACTCCAAACTTGACCTGACCTCACTAGCTGTACCCCAATGCCAGCCCCAGGTAAGTCTTTTTTTGTTTTAATTTTTTTTTTTTTTTGACAGGCAGAGTTAGACAGTGAGAGAAAGAGACAGAGAGAAAGGTCTTCCTTTTTTCCATTGGTTCACCCCCTAAATGGCTGCTACGGCCGGTGCGCTGCGCCGATCCGAAGCCAGGAGCCAGGTGCTTCCTCCTGGTCTCCCATGCGGGTGCAGGGCCCAAGCACTTGGTTCATCTTCCACTGCCTTCCCGGGCCACAGCAGAGAGCTGGACTGGAGGAGCAACAGGGACAGAACCAGCGCCCCAACCGGGACTAGAACCCCAGGTAAGTCATTTTAAATTTCTGTTTTATATCGTTCATGTCTACATCATTGGACAAGCAGTGCTGAAAAGCCCGGCCTCAGAGTGTCAGCATCATGAGAACTATTCCTTGCTTGTTTAAAAGCTCATTTACTTTATTTAAATTATTTGAATACCAGTGAGGGCGACAGAAAAGATTGTTCTCAAAGACTTCCCAGTGTACAGACTTGAAAATTATGTCTTATTGATGGTTACGTCATCAGTGTCTAGCACTGGATCTGGTTCATTGAGGATGCCCAATAAATATTTTTGTGAAATTACAGCCAAGTCTTCTGTTTGTGCAGAACAGAGAGCAACTCACAGAGACTGAGGAGAAAGGGGGCAGTAGTTGTGTGGGTTCTGGAATCTCAAGGAATCTAAGAACAAGAAATGAGAGGTCTGCCTTGGCTTCCTAGCAACAGGACATGCAAGTGGGAGTGCTGGGAGACCAGAGGCGGCTGCTTTCGTGGGGGCCAGGGGAAGGCTACAAGTGTCCTTACATCTGTTACTCTGAGTTTTGCTTAGTCCTCTTTCCTTTTCCCCTGGAGCAGGGATGAGTGGAGAGACAGCATCAGGCTTCTTAGTGACAGTATCGAGCCCCTGCATCAACCTTGTCCAGAGCCAACTCTTTGCCCCTGGCTTGAACTAAATTTCAATTATGTGCATCAATCCATTTCCTGTTCTATTTTGTTTGGCCAGTTAAAGTTGGCTCAGATTGCAAAAGAAAACACACTGAGACTACATCAGCTTATTTATCCTATTTTATCTTAGGTCCTATCAGCTTTAAGATTTAACGCCCCCCCTCCCCCATCTCTCTTTCTCTATACTCTTCCGTATCTGCAGTCCAGGTCTACACTGGACTCAAAATCAACCGGTGGACATGAACTCTGCCTTCAAATTGCCTCCCAAGAAAGCAATTCCATTTTCATCTGTGATAACGACTGTACTGAAGGACCCTGGTGGGAAGCTCCTCGATTCTCTGAATGTCACTGGTGTTTGCACCTCTTCCTTGGTAGCTAACGTTGTGCTTAACTCCACCTGCGCCTTTCTTAGATATTATGAACACTTCTAAACCACCAACACACATACCATCAACACTTGTCAACAGCCATTGAAGTCAGGTTTCCCACTTTCATTTTATTTTGTAGATTATTATTCATCATGCAAATTAATTCCCAGTCCCCCTTTAGGGTTGTCAGATCCACGTATCTGTTTGCTTCTGTCTGAAGAAGCTCCAGATTCAGGAACAAGAAGCTATTACCAAACAAACAAGCAAATGTATCTAATGTCCAGGAGATCTTCAAAAAGTTAATGGAAGAGACTTATTATGGAGGAAAAAAAAAAAAACTGTGTAGATTTCAAAATTTTCTGCATGAAAACTTTTTAAATTGCATTTTCACAAGCTTTTTGAAGTGCCCCCCCCCCCTTTTTTTTAACAGGCAGAGTTAGACAGTGAGAGAGAGAGAGACAGAGAGAAAAGTCTTCCTTTTTTCCATTGGTTCACCCCCCAAATGGCTGCTATGGCTGGTGAGCTGCGCCGATCCGAAGCCAGGAGCCAGGTGCTTCCTCCTGGTCTCCCATGTGGGTGCAGGGCCCAGGCACTTGGCCCATCCTCCACCGCCTTCCCGGGCCACAGCAGAGAACTGGACTGGAAGAGGAGCAACAGGGACAGAATCTGGCGCCCCAACGGGGACTAGAACCCGGGGTGCTGGCGCTGTAGGCAGAGGATTAGCCAAGTGAGCCGCGGCGCTGGCCTGTTTTTGAGCACATGTACAAGCCAATGGCATGCGATATCCTTTCCACATACTCACACATTTAATCTCCATTTAAGAGAACGCAAAAGGTATGGAGAACTATTTCTACTGTCATCTCCAAACGTGAAAGAAACGTAATTCTTATGTTTTTAAAGATTTTATTTATTTGAATGTCAGAGTTACACAGAGAAGAGGCAGAGAGAGGTCTTCCATCCGATGGTTCATTCCCCAATTGGCCACAGTGGCCGGAGTTGCACTGCTCCAATGCCAGGAGCCAGGAGCTTCTTCTGGGTCTCCCACGCAGGTGGGTTTGGGCCATCTTCTGCTTTCCCAGGCCATAGTAGAGAGCTGGATTGGAAGTGGAGCAGCTGGGACTTGAACTGGTGCCCATATGGGATGCCGATGCTTCAGGCCAGGGCGTTAACTTGCTGCGCCACAGCCCCAGCCCCAAGAAATGCAATTATTAAATGCAAGAAGCAAGACCAGAACCCAGTTATCTTACTCCAAAGTCCAGTTTCTTAATGACTTCATGTGAAAGCCTGGGACCTCATAGGCAGTGATCCCTTTAGGAAGGATGAGCGTGTTTGCTTGGTGTCACCAACTAGGGAGAATGGAAACAAAACAAAACAAAACAAAACAAAACAAAAAACAACCAACCAGATCATTTCCAGGGACTACCCCTTAAGTGCTGTGTGTGTGTTGGGGGTGGGGGGACAGCATCTCTGTGGTTTCTCTGAGTAAATGTGACGGGTGATACCCCTCCCCTAATTAGATGAATGGACTGTTAGCTCAAGAGTCATTACTGTGAGTGACAGATATCTCCTTTCTGCTCAGGGGCCAGTGGCTCTAGCTCACCTGCTCTGCCATTGCTCCTCATAGCTGGTGCAACGGAGCAGGCAGGCAGAGTCACCTGGACGTGATGGGCTAGGGCACATGTTTATGAGGACTGGCCTGGAAGACTGCGGCGAGTGGTGCCGAGCTGTGTGCTCAGCCGTGCACAGCCCTGGTCATGTTTTAGTGGAAATGCAAACGGGCACTGCAGAGTAGGGCAGCGGCCAAGAGTCAGCTGGGAGCCCAATGCTTCCTGGCATCCTCAAGGTAAAGTTGATTCTGGCACCAACCACTGTCTTTTTGGTTTTGGCCAGGGACCCTTCCAGAGAAAGAAAACATCTGGCTTCATTTTCCAGGATGGGACAGGATGGGCTAGCACCTAAAAAAAAAAAAGATGACGGCAAAAGCAGGACTTGTCACTTGTTTTGGTGGGTGCAGCAGAATTGGTCTGGCATCGGTGAAGAGAATCATGGAAGGTGGTGAGTAGGGCAGCTTCCCACAACACTCTGGGAATTGATGCTTCTCTTGGCTTCCGTTAACCTTCAGTGTCAGCGGGATTCCAGAGGGTTCCTGCCAGGTACAGTCAGGCGGAGGAATTAAATAACAGTCCAGAAGAAACAAAATTTTTTTTTTCCTAGTGACTTCTCCTCCCTCTTTTGGCAGTGCTGTGAGTTGACAGATATCTGTAGCTCACTGCAGCGCGCGGTTCCAGCAGTGACAGGGTTTGGACAGTAGTAGGAACCCAATGGTCCCCGCCTGCTGGGCGTGTTCAGATGGCTGACAATGTGTGTTTAAGAATGCCCTGTTTGTGTGCATGTGTGGCCACATTTCTCTTGTGAGGGTTTTGTCACGGTCCAGGAGCAATTGGGGGCAATTGGTAGGTTTCCTTGGCAGTTGCTTCTTCAAAAAAAAAAAAAAAAAAAAAAAAAAGGTAGCAATTCATCCTGCCTCCCACCCAGCTCCCTTACTCCTCCTAGATGACATCATCATCGGAGGAAGATAGGAGCTGAGGCTCATTTGGGTGTTGGCTGACGCTCTAATTTCAGATATAACTCCAGGGTGAATGGTGATTCAGCTTACACAGCTTTCATTTATTGGTAAATTGCCTAGAGGAGAGCTAGATTAGAATATCTCTCTCTACCTAAGTGTTCCTTTAAAGAAAAAAAAAAAAGATTAAGAGAATCCTAATCCTGTAGCCCTGAATTAGTTCAGATAACTCCTGAGTTTGGAGTGAAATGCAAGCTATTCAGCCACTGCTGCTGGGCCTCTTGCCTCGTTGGTAGCTCAAGTTTGTAAATGAAATCCAACCATGCACTCACGCAGTCATCATGCAAGTGTTTATGAAGGAGCAATGCCAGTGTGCCTTTCATTTTGGTGTTTATCAAAGTACTTGAGTATTTGTTAACAATACAGTGTGGGGCTAGCGCTGTGGCACAGCGGGTAAAGCCACTGCCTGCAGTGCCGGCATCCCATATAGGTGCAGGTTTGAGTCCCGGCAGCTTCTCTTCTCTCTCTGCTATGGCCTGGGAAAGCAGTAGAAGATGGCCGAAGTCCTTGGGCTCCTGCACCCCCATGGAAGACCTGGAAGAAGCTCCTGGCTCCTGGTGTTGTGACCAACTGGGGAGTGAACCAGCGGATGGAAGACTCTCTCAACTCTCTCTCTCTCTCTTCCTCTCCTTCTCTCTCTGTGTAACTCTGACATTCAAATAAATAAAAAAACTTTAAAAAAAAACAATACAACATGCCCAGATTCCACTTTAGTCATATAGAATCAGAATCTCAAGGAGTAGATTCTAGCAAAATGTTTTTTAAAAAAATTTACTTGAAAGTCAGACTTAGAAAGAGAGATGAAGAGACAGAGACTTTCTACCTGCTGGTTCATTTGCCAAATGGCCACTGGGGCTGGACTGGTCTGAAGCCAGGAACCAGGAGATCCTTCTGGGTCTCCCACATGGATGAGGGGCCCAACTACTTGGGTCATCCTCTGCTGTTTTCCCAGGTGCATTTGCAGGGAGCTGGATCAGAAGTAGGTCAGCCAGTATCTGAACTGTGGCTCATATGGGATGCCGACATCACAGGCAGAGGCTGCTTAATCTTTTTTTTTTTTTTAGGAGGTTTTTATTTAATGAATACAAATTTCAGATGCACAGATTTTGGGAATATAGTGGTTCTTCCTCCCATTCCTGCCCTCCCACTCCCACTCCCACTCCCACACCACTGCCTATTCATTAAGATTCATTTTTAATTATCTTTATATACAGAAGACCAATTCTATACTAAGTAGAGATTTCAACAGTTTGCACCCACACAGATATACAAAGTACAAAGTACTGTTTGAAGACAAGTTTTACTGTTAATTCTCATAGTATACCTCATTAAAGACAGAGGTCCAACATGGGGAGTAAGTGCACAGTGACTCCTGTTGCCGATTTAACAATTAACATCCTTATTTATGACATCAGTGACCACCCGAGGCTCTTGACATGAGCTGCTAAGCCTATGGAAGCCTCTGGAGTCCACAAACTACATCGGTATTTAGACAGGGCCATATGCAAAGTGGAAGTTCTCTCCTCCCTTCAGAGAAAAGCACATCCTTCTTTGATGGCCCCTTCTTTCCACTGGGGTCTCACCCACAGAGATCCTTCATGCAGAACAGTTTTTGCCACTATGTCTTGGCTTTCCATGCCTGAAATGCTCTCATGGGATTTTCAGCCAGATCTGAATGGCAGAGGCTTAACCTTGTCTGCCACAGCGTCGGCCCCGCGAAATGGTTTTTAAAGAGCTCATTTCAGGTGTGCTCTGGGAATACAGGGATAAACAGGATGGTCTTTGCCCCGTGCAAGACCATGGTACAAAGGAATCATGTCACTAGAGCAGGAGTTCATCTAAAGTATGGTTAAATACCCATGGGCACCTCTGACGGGGCCGAGGTTGCCAATCCAGCCAGTGCAATGTTTCCATCAGACTGGTCACGGGGGAGGCTCAGGCTTCTACAGTATCCTGATGCCACTCCAGTGCGCTGGGCAACAGACAAGGACTGAAAGAGTAACGTCTTGTCCTAACTCTTCTGCTCCAGTAGCCACGAATGCACCGGGATAGAGGGAGGGTTTGTCAGCTTGTCTGCACCCTCATCGCTGATGGAGCTCTTGCAGGTTTCCCTTTGCCAGTGCTGTAGGGGGCAGGGGTTCCCTGCAAGGGTGTTAGAAAGCAGGTCAAGCTGACAATTGGGAAACACAGGTCTTAGTCCGACCAGGCCACTTATTAGCTGGGCAATTTACTTAGCCTCTTGGAGCCTTGCTTTTCCCTGCTATAGAGGCAAATAACAGTATCAACACTCAGGGGTTGTTTTAAAATTATACAGAATAATATATAGCACATAAACTGCTCAGCATCATGCCTGGCATGTGGTCTATGCCAATATATAGGACTTATTTTTATGAATAATAGAAGTAGTAATGGACTCGCATTGGTGCCCAAAGGTGAACTTAGGGCATCAAAGCCAACCTCCTCATTTACAGTGACTATCAAATGTTTGCTGCGCCCCAGCTCCCTGGATGGCTATGGCAGCATCCAAGCAGGCTGCTGGCTGGACAAACAGGGCACTGAGTCTGGGACTGGGGCCTCTGCCTTCTAGCTCTGGTTGGCTCCCAAAGTCCCCAGGTAGCTTGGACACGGACACCCCCTCCAGTCCTTGCTCAGTAATCCCTCCCCATTGAGCTTAGTGTTTTGGGTGGTGGGTCCTCAGCAGGATGTGCTACAGCAGCCTCCAATGAGCTCTGCTAAAATACACAGGCCGCATCCCACCCTGGACTGGAGGGATCACCATTTCTCCGGCAGGGCATTGCTAAGTGCATTTTGCCTTCCCAGGCAATGCTGATACACAGGCCTGGGGAAGAATTATTGTCTTCACAAATGGCTCTCTGCTCAGCATTGCCTCACTCAGCAGGCACAGCAGGAAATCCTCAAGCGAAATTTAATGGTGTCCATGTAGCTTTTCAAAGCTGGAGATACGGACCCTGTGACGATAAGGAACCCATGTCAGAGGAAGAACTGTGTATACAAGGGCTCTGCACGTGCCCCTGCTGGACATGACTCAGCTAGGTCCTTAACAAAAGGCAACTGTTATTAACATTGCTTGTGCATCGGCCTCAGGGTCCCTAGCTCTTTGGAAGACCCGTTTCCATTTTAGGAGAAAAGACTCCAAACCCAAGAATTAACAAACCAAATTGGCTGTTTGGGAAACATTCAGAAATTGTGATGAGAGGACTCACACACAAGTTCGCAGCAGCGATTTCAAGACAGGGAAGCCCTGTAGACTTGCTTCCATTTCTCTTTGCTTCTAGTGAAATAAAAAGGAGGCCAGTATGTTGGAAGCCCGTGATGGGTTTCCGTAGCTCCAAGTTCTATGAACGTTGCAAACGACAAAGGGCTGTGGCCTTTGATTTTTGCCAGTCCAAAATCACTCATCCTTGAGGCTTGAGGCTCTCAGTGCTGCATGCAAGTCACACTTCCAACCGAGCCCATTGGCAGTGCACCTGCCCTCTGCCAAGAAACTCAGAGCGTGGGGAAGCGGCTCCTTCGCAGCCTTCTTTAGATTCCCCAGAACTGGGCTATGAAAGGCTCCAAGAATTTAGGCCAGAGAGGGAGGTCGTCCCGCTGGGGGAGAGTTTGGAGGCGAAGTTACAGAGGCTGGATGAGACATCTGAGTTTGAAAGGTCACCAAGGTCAAGGCTACACCAAGAGCAGGAGCAGTAGCAACTGCATCCCTGGGGGCTGCAAGTACAGGGTTCAAAGGTGATGTTCAAGGTCCTCACCCCCAGCCAGACCCGAGGCTGCATCTGGCTGGTCTGTCCAGCCTCTGCCAGTCCAGCTTGGGTGACTACAAAAGGCATTTTGGTTTATTGGTCCCATAAGACAACTTGTCCTGAGATCTAATCTCTCTCCCCCTGACACCTCCTATCCCTCCGAGGCTTTACTCTTATGCTACCCGTTGACTTAGAAGCTATGCCGGGACAGCCAGCACTCATGGGGAAAGTGGCCCGTCACCCCCGCCGTGCTTTGTTAACCCAGAGAGAGAACCTGGAAAACACCCTGTCTGCCTCGGTCGGACCCGTACCCCCACTGAAATTTGGTCTGTGTGCACCTTGAGTAGATTTTGTGTCTCGACAAAGTTCCCGGAGCTGCGTGCCCGGAGACGCAGGATCCGGCGTGGGGGATGCCAGTCCCGCAGAGCCCTTCCTGATGCGACCTTATCATGGAACCTCTGCTTGAGGAAGACTTCGGCAACACAACGAAGTGCGATGAAAGTCGAGGCGCTCCGGCTCTTAGAGAAAGAGGCACCGCAGACAGAAAACAGCGGAGACACGAGGCGCTCGGCGCTCGGGGTCGCTTCCCAGCCGTGGCGGCGAGCGGCCAGCAGGTGTCAGTGCGCCCTCGCTCTGCCGCCACGCGCGGCCTCCGCCTCCAGGACCCCTCCCCGCAGCGAGCTAAGGGGGCGCGGTCCGGAGTCCGGGCTGCTCTGGTCCCGCAGACACCTCTGGCTGCGGGGAGGGGGGGGGGGGGACACACGTGGCCGCCTCTTCCCCCGAGGGGATGCCTGATCCCTGGCCTGGCCCGGCTCGCTCCCCCGCGGGTGCTGTCCATTCCGCCCCAGGGGCTCGATCCGAACCCGCACCTTCCTTCCCCGCCACGAATCCTCGCGCCCCGGCGGCCAGGAGCACCTGCGGACGACGGCGGCCTGGCTGTTGGGGTTGCGAACCGTGCCGGAGGCGAGGCGGCTTCTCCGGATTTGGGCCACGGTTCCCCGCCAGCCCCTTCCTTGCAGGACCCAGCTGGCTATGGGGACTCCTGGGTGCCCGCCGCCTTCTGCCGGCCCGGCCCGGCCCGGCCAGCTCGCAGCAGGAGCCGCCTCCCACTCCTCTGTCTGGTGTCTGTCTGGTGAAGCCCCTCGCTCAAGGTCTCCGCCTCCGGAGCGGGCCGGCTCAGCCTCGGGGGCAGCGCTCCCCGGGGTCCTGCGCGGGGTGCGGGCGCTAGACTGGCGGAGGGGAGGCGCGAGGGGCGGAGGAGGGTCGGCTTCCCACGTGGGGGCTGACGCCGGCTGCTCGGCGACGCCGGCTTGATCCTGGGACTATAAAACCAGTCCACCGTAGCGCGGCGAGCAGCAGCGGCTCCGGCTTCCGTGCAGACGCCCAGCGGCCGGCGCGCCGCCGCCCGGCCACCCCAGCGCTGTCTCTGCGGCCGCGCGCTCCTGCCCCAGCTCACGCCGTCCCCGGACCCCCGGCCCGGCCGGCTGGCAGGGCTCGGCGCCCACCCGGTCGACGGCCAGGAGACGCCCTGCCACGGGCCGGCGGCTCCCGGAGCGGCGCCTGCTCACCTGCCCCCAGCCTGCCTGAGCCCTGGGGCGCTTTCATGCGGCGCCCACACCCCTCGCCCCGCCACCGCCCCCGAGCTCCGCGCGTCGCGCTCCAGCCCCCGCAGGGAGCGCAACTTTGGAAGTCCCGCGGCGCTCCGAGAGGCGGCGGAGTCGGTGCCCTGGCCCCGGGCCGAAGGCGGCCCGCACCGCCGCGCCTGGGGGCAGCGAGAGAGCCGGTCCTCGCCTCGGGGATCTAAGGAGACAGACGCAGGACCCCAGCCCGCACCCGCACGCCGGCTCCGCTTCCTGGGGGCGCGGCGGACCTCGCACACGGTAAGCCAGCCCTCTCGCTTTCGCTCAGGCTCAGGAGTCGAGATACACATATATTCCGTACATATAGAACTTGCAGACACAGAAACAATTTCCTGTCGCCCTTCCAAGCCAGCCGGCCACCGATGATTTCTGTTCCTTCTTGAAGAATAAATCTCGTTTTGCCCACCGGCTCACTCGCCCTAATCTCTCCCTTGGCGGACAAACAAAACTTGGCCGTGTACAGGGGCCCCGAGAGAGAAGGCGCCCACGCGGAGCGCCCGCAGCGGCGGCCGGCGCTGTTCGCGGGAGCCGGGACCATGAGCCCCCACTAGCGCCCTCCCAGCTCGGGCGCGGCCTCCCCGCGGCCCCCTCCCTATGTGAGGCGCTGCGGGGCGCGCGGGGCGCGGGAGGAAGAGGAGGACCCACGGACGCCGGGCCGGAAGGCTGCTGGCAGCAGGCCCGGGCGAGCGGGCGCCCGCGTTCATGTTCCGCCAGGAGCAACCGCTGGCCGAGGGCAGCTTCGCGCCCATGGGCTCCCTGGAGCCGGACGCGGGCAACGGGAGCTGGAACGGGAGCGAGGCGCCAGGGGGCGGCGCCCGGGCCAGCCCGTACTCCCTGCAGGTGACGCTCACGCTGGTGTGCCTGGCCGGCCTGCTCATGCTGCTCACCGTGTTCGGCAACGTGCTGGTCATCATCGCCGTGTTCACCAGCCGCGCGCTCAAGGCGCCCCAAAACCTCTTCCTGGTGTCGCTGGCCTCGGCCGACATCCTGGTGGCCACGCTTGTCATCCCCTTCTCGCTGGCCAACGAGGTCATGGGCTACTGGTATTTTGGCCAGGCGTGGTGCGAGATCTACCTGGCGCTCGACGTGCTCTTCTGCACGTCGTCCATCGCGCACCTGTGCGCCATCAGCCTGGACCGCTACTGGTCCATCACGCAGGCCATCGAGTACAACCTGAAGCGCACGCCGCGCCGCATCAAGGCCATCATCGTCACCGTGTGGGTCATCTCGGCCGTCATCTCCTTCCCGCCGCTCATCTCCATCGAGAGGAAGGGCGGCGGCGGCGGCGGCGGGCGGCAGCGCTGCGAAATCAACGACCAGAAGTGGTACGTGATCGCCTCCTGCACCGGCTCCTTCTTCGTGCCTTGCCTCATCATGATCCTGGTCTACGTGCGCATCTACCAGATCGCCAAGCGCCGCACGCGCGTGCCGCCAAGCCGCAGGGGTCCGGACGCCTCCGCCACCACCACCGCCGCCGCCGCCGCCGCCGCGCCAGCCGGGGCCGCCGAGCGCAGGCCTAATGGCCTGGGCCCCGAGCGCGGCGCGGGCTCCGCGAGCGCCGAGACCGAGCCGCTGCCCACGCAGCTCAACGGCGCGGCTGGCGAGCCCGCAGCGGCCGGGCCGCGCGAAACCGACGCGTTGGACCTGGAGGAGAGCTCGTCGTCCGAGCACGCCGAGCGGCCCCCGGGGCCCCGCAAGCCGCGGGCCCCGGGCAAGGCCCGAGCGAGCCAGGTGAAGCCCGGGGACAGCATCCCTCGGCGCGCGCCCGGGACCGCGGGGCCCGGGGCGTCGGCGGCCGGGCCCGGGGAGACACGCGCCGGGGGCGCCAAGGCGTCTCGCTGGCGCGGGCGGCAGAACCGCGAAAAACGCTTCACGTTCGTGCTAGCCGTGGTCATCGGGGTGTTTGTGGTGTGCTGGTTCCCCTTCTTCTTCACCTACACGCTCACGGCCGTCGGCTGCTCCGTGCCGCCCACGCTCTTCAAGTTCTTCTTCTGGTTCGGCTACTGCAACAGCTCGCTGAACCCGGTCATCTACACCATCTTCAACCACGACTTCCGCCGCGCCTTCAAGAAGATCCTATGCCGCGGGGACAGGAAGCGGATCGTGTGAGCCGGCGAGGCGGTGCGGGGACCCGGGTCCTGCCCGCTGCTGCCCGCGATTCCAGGCTCGGAGATTGCCCCTGCAGTTCGCAGGAGGGCAGGTTCCTGCCGGCAGGGCTGGCCGGCCATGCGCACCCCCGCCCGGCCGCTGTCGGGTGTCCTGGTGGGTCCCCCTTCATCAGTGTTGTTTCCTAAAGGCGGGAGCCCCCCACCCCGCACCCCAGACCGGCTCCCCAGTGGACTCCGCAGGGCCCGACTCGCCCAGGGTTAAAGGACAGCGGGGGTCACCCAGCCCTGGCTAACTGGTCTCCCTCCCCACTTGCAACTTTAAAAAAAAAAACAAAAAGCAAGGACAAAAAAACACTCAGGGCAGTCCTGCCCACGCCTCTCACCTCCCACTGTAAATAGACACTATTTTTGATAGGACGCCCCCATCCCTCGGGGTTCCCCAGCCCTGGGTTTGGATGCTGGAATCCAGGCTGCCCTTAGAACCCGCCAGAGGCAGATGGCAGCCGTCAGGCTCAGGCTGACCCCCTTGGCCACACGAACCCCTGCGACCCTTTCCCCAGCCCCTGGTCACTGGCCCTTGGCTCTGGACTTGTTTTGAGATTTCCAGACGGGGAAAACTCTTCTGTCCACGTTTCTCCTTGTGCCTAGCAGCATAAATGCCTTCTCCCATGTAAATAAATATCACAGTGCTGGACCAAGACAGAAGCGGACCAACGCGTCAGTCTGGCATCAGCCCTGTGTTTTGCAAAGCCATGATCCCCCCTGATGCACCGTGCGCCCCCCCTCGCTTGAGAGCCCCCTCTCCCGGGCGCCCCCTCCTCGCCTCCAGGGCCCTGCTTGAAGAGGAGTGCCTGTCCCTGTCTGGTCCCTGTGCGCGCCCCGCCCGCCCGAAAGCGCTGACCGCGGGGAAATCTTGGAGCTGCTGCTTTTAGATGCAGAGGAGTGGAAATTAGGCGGAAGAAGCCAACCTGATACAATTTGCCCAAGGTAAACAGTTTGCAAAGACAAATGGGCCTGCCAAACTGTCCGCTCGCTCCTGCCCCCAGAGCGCTTAGGGATCAAAGTGCCGGCCTCCCGCCCCTGCTTTGCAGGTTGGGATCCCGTGGAGGAGGAGCCGCCGCCGGGGGAGGAGGGTGGAGACTGGTGTTTACAACTGGGTCTCTCCGCGTTGTAGACGCCTGCACTTTTATTTCACTAAAGAAAAACTGATGATGGCGGCACATGTTGCTGATAACAGTGTTTTTTTTTTTTTTAATAAAAGTTTACAGATCAAATGTGAAATAAACATGAATTAATCGGTCGTCTTGTCTGCTGAGTTTTCGAAAGCCATGAGACTCTGGAAACATTTGACTCGATGTGTCTTTTAGCAAGAGCGCGTGTACCTTGCTAAATACCTTTAAACAGGGGTGCAAGAGCAGCACACCCTTTGCCACTGATTCCTGGGTGCCAGAGGTTGTGGGCAGCCTATGCTGGGTGTCATTTGATCTTTCCGGGAGTCCCATGAAGTAAGTTCTACCATTATCCCCATCTTCCTGATAACAAGCTGAGCCCCAGAGAGCAAGTGATGTGCTAGCAAGCGGGGGCAGTCCAGTCCATAGCTTCATCTGGTTCTGGGATCTGTGTCCTTAACCCGGAACCTTTGTTGAGTTACAGTGCTAACACTCAGGATGCCCCAACACTGAGGTCTTTACCCAAAGAATGCTAAATACACATGGGTGTTGGGTCCAGCGCCAGCATTTAGGTCAACACGAAGTGTGTGTATGCCCCCAAAGTGTGTCTCTACCCCACAGTGTGATACACAGGTGTCTTTGTGTGTGTGGCAGAATGTATGAACTACACTCCCAGATGTGCACTACATGTAAAGTGTGACCATATGTAGCATGGTACAAGGGGTGCTTCAAAAAGTTCGTGGAGAAATGGAATTAGAGGTGCTTATTTTAGTGCACACAACTTGAAATCCATACACAAGTGTGTTAATCCACATTTCCATGGAGTTTTGGGGGTCTCCCTTCTCTGTACCCCATGGTGCGGTGTGCATGGAGTGTGAGGCCAACCTCTAGGTAGACGTGTGAATCTGCTGGTGGCTCCAACTGTGTCTGCCGAAGGCAGAATGCCTTTCTGTGATTTTGTCTGAGTCCTGGAGGGCCCGAGGTCCTGTAGCACAGTCAGGACCCTTGGAAGCCGGAAGTGTCCTTAGAGATCCTGGAATCCAACCCCTCAGCCGGCAGAGGACGCCGCGGCTCCAGGAGGAAAGGAGCTGCTCAGGGTCCTGCAGCTGTGCACCCAGGGCCCAGGGCCCAGGGCCCGGGTCATCTTAGGACGCAGCTGAGCAGGTTGGGGTGAGTATGTGAATGTGGCCAGGTGCAGCAGATGAGCATTGAGCGCCTGGGTATGGGAGCTGGGTTTGCAGCACAAGCACAGGCCACGGGCTGTAGTTTTGGGGAGGACCAGATGTGGAAAGCTTGGCTGCTTCTAACACCTGCACAGACCGGTGTGGACACGTCTCCTCCGCTTCCTCCACCATGGGTGCATGTAGACGGGAGGGCCCAAAGGCCCCAAGAAGTGATCTGGGCCTTAAGGGGCCTGGGACAGCGAAGACCAGGTTCCAGGCGGTGTCTTGAGAGGTGGGGAGGAGTTCCCATCCACACCTGGGCCCTCCGAGCTTATAGTCAGGAGGGTGGACAAGCACATGGCTGTGGTGACCCTCATTCAGGGGCTTTGCAAACCAGCCTCCAGGCAGGGGCGCCAAGGCTGGCCTCCTGGGCAGGCCTGTTGGCCCATACCCACCTCCTCCCAGCCTCTCCTCTCCCTCCTCCCACCACCAGGGCACCCATCGCCCCAAAGGCAAACACAGTGCCAGACAACAGGCCAGCCTGGCAGGCTTCCAGCCCAGGGCTGTGTGTCCCAGCCTCAGGGACAGAGCTGCACAGTACTTGCTGTTTATGGCTCTGCCGCTGTGACAGGGAAGAATTGGTCTAGCCTTCACCCCACTGCTGCTGCCCTGGGAAGGGGCCAGTGTGGTGATGGTGTCACCTGGAGGGGGTGTCTCACCTCCCCCCCCCTCTTGCTGGTAGTTCTCAGAGATGGATGGGGAGGAGGAGAGAAGGTGGGTACCCAGGCTGGGCTGCAGGTTTTCGGGGCTCACTGGAGAAAGCACGGATCATCTTAAGGCTCCAGGGACAGCCTGCAAAGGTGTGGGTTGGGGTGGGAGTGGAGGAGAATAAGTGGCTTCCATAGAGGTCCTGGACAGAGCAGGGGTGAGACCGCAACTCTGCAGCCTCCGGTCCACAGCATCTTGTCCCCAGTAGTGAGCCAAGGGGGTCTGTTGGTGTGGCTGAAGCTCCTGTTTGATTGGACCTTGACTGGGGGTATCTAAGGCCGCTGGCTTTTGGGTCTCAGGTGCAGGTGCACCATGGTGGGGCGGGGGAGCGGCCTCGTTGGGGCCTGGGCACCAACACAAACCTTTGTTCTGTTGCTTCTGCGCTGAAGGCGGGCGGAGGCAATGATGAAACATAGCTTGGGCTTCCCCTCCCTGGGATTCCGTAATTGAATCAGTGCTTTAGAGCCAGAAGCATCCTCAGCTCCTGCATTGTGTGGGTGAGGGACTGAGGCCCAGGAGAGCTGGCTGGAGCTGCGGCATCCCAGGGACCCTTGGGTCCTCTCCTCTCCATGTCTCTTGCTGTGACCGTGTATTTACCCAATGCAGGTTCTAGCTTGTTGTGCTGGGTGCCTGCTCTGGGTCAAACATGGTGCTAGGCACCGTGAGCCCCTTCTCCTCCTTTCCTGCATGCAACTGTGCAAAGCCCCGCTCCTGTCCCTGCTGGGGTCTGCAGAGATTAGGGCCTCTGGAGACTCTGGAGCTGCATGGGGTGACAGGATGTGCCAGGTGCAGCATCAAGTAGCCACAGTGCCACGAGAGTGTGCCCACTCAGGGCGGGGGCATCTATCCGCACGGTGATTGGTGGCTGTGGCTGGTGGCTCCACCAGTAGGAGAGGGGCAGTGGGCTCCTAGATTTTGGCTGGAGGGCGGGGCAGCTGAGCCCTGTGGGACCAGTGCCAATGGCACCAGGGCACAGGTCAGACCTCAGCTTTCATTTCTCTAACCTGACCCTGGGGGGTGCAAGGTAAACTGTCTCCTTTTGGGGAGACCTGTCACGAAGCCTACCTCTCTGACACAACTGCCATAGAAGAATGCAGGCCCCCAGACACCTGCCCAAGGTCAGGCCTGCTCTTGGGAGTCTGCCCTGGGCCCTGCCCCCCAGCTCGGGGACCTGAGAATGGAGCGCAAGAGGGTCCGTTTCTCCTCTCGGTAGAGGGCGAGCCTGCAAGAGGAGCCAGCTGGAGTCAAGGGGCACCATGGCAATCCCTTGAATTGTTTCAGAAGCAGCATTGATCTCTTTGATGACCAGAAATTTTGGGGTTTAGAGTTAACTACAAAAAAGGGAACATGGCCTTTTGAAAGACCCTCGACCTGGACATTAGGTAGTCAGGTTCCAGTGCTAGTTTTGCCTTTCACCAGCTGTGTGGCTTTGAGCAAATCCCTCTCCACACTGCTTTCTAATGTTACATGAAAGTGTGTTCTGTGGAGCGAATTTAACTATAGAGTCAATCTATCATCTACCTATATCCATCTATCATCTATAAATCAATCATATGTCTCATCTATGTATTGATCTATCATCGATCTATATCCATCTATCATCTATCTCTCATCTACATATCGGTCATCTATCGTCTATTTAGCTATTTCTGTCTACCATCTATCTGTCTTCTATCTATGTATCTGTATCTGTCACTGTTCAGCTATTTCTCATCTGCATCTAAGATGCTCAGGGGCAATGCTGGGGTAAGTGACCTGCAACAGGAGTCCCTGGAACCTTTATCAGGCCCATGTGGCTTGTGGCTGACAGAGGGGGACAGTGTGTGTGCTGTCTCCCAAGCTCTCATCTGGGAAGTTTCGTTTTGTACCGAGCACCTCTCTGAATCCGGTAGGCTGGGATACTTGTTGGGCCCTGCTGGGCTGGAGGCTTTTCTATCGCCCCGCTTTAAGCTTACACAAAAAAAGAAAAAGGTTCCAGGGTCTGGGAGATCTGCTGTCGCCTGTGGCTGCATGGGTGAGGCACACTGGGCAGGGGCCAAGCCTTGTGCTTTCCGGGGGGACAGCTGGCTCTACGTGCCGTTGGCCTTTTAGAAGCTTGGGCTTGAATTGAGGGTTTGCTATGTTTGTCAAATGTGGGCTGAGATTTCTGGTGTGTGTGTGTACATGTGTAAGTGTGCATGGGAGAATGCATGTGACCATATGTGTACTGGGTGTGAATGTGGGTATGTGTGTGTGTGTTTGCATGAACCTGAGTATCAGCACCTGAGAATAACCTGGCCCCCCGGCTGTGCAGTGGAAACACTGGGGAGCTGAGGGGAGACATATTTGCACTCGAGGAGGAGTCCTGAGGGGGCTTCGAGGGGAGCGTGGTGTCTCGGTGAGCCCATTCCTGCTTGTGTCTTCGGTCCACTGAAACGGAAATGCCACTTCCCACCCAGGGCCAAAGAGCGGAGTTAGAAGGAGGATGGGGTGGTGGAATGTGGGCGTTTTGGAGACACTGCTCTCTGCAAGGTTATTTCTGTAGCAGCCAGGCCATCCTGTTCTCCAAGGCAGGGGGATTTGTGTCTACAGAAGGTTCTGCAGGATGTGGGAGGCCGGACGTGGGGGAAGATGAGATGTTAGGGTTTTTTTTTAAAGGTTTATTTATTTATT
Source organism: Oryctolagus cuniculus (assembly GCF_964237555.1). Lineage (NCBI taxonomy): Eukaryota > Metazoa > Chordata > Mammalia > Lagomorpha > Leporidae > Oryctolagus > Oryctolagus cuniculus. The sequence goes on along the minus strand of NC_091446.1, from coordinate 19,186,595 downwards.
TGAAAGAGTCACAGGGGGCAGAGGCAGGGAGAGAGATCAGTCTTCCATCCATTGATTTACTCCCCAAATGGCCGCAATGGCTGGGGCTGGGCTAATCTGAAGTCAGGAGCTACTACCTGGTCTCCAACAAGGACACAAGGGCCCAAGGTCTTGGGCCATCTTCCACTGCCCTCCCAGGCACACCAGTATGGAGGCAGATAAGAAGTGGAGCAGCTGGGACCTGAACTGGAGCCCATATGGGATGCCAACATGCAGGTGGCAGCTTTACTCACTACGCAACACCGCCAGCCCCAGGGTTCTCTCCAACCTGTTCAAGGGAAGGAACTTGGGACCTTTTAGGAAGCCGTACCCAGAAAAAACAAGGTGGTATATGGAGAAGGGGTGAGGAAGGGACATTGAGGGTGCAGTCAGGAAACCCACAAGGGGCACAGAAGCACCTTGGGGCTTGTCCAGTGGGTGGCCAGAAGTGCGGAGGGGAGAGAGCTACCACCTAAGCCATCAGCACTGCGATGATGGGAAGGACGCGTGGCGGGCAGGTGTAGCAGTCTCTGCAGTCATGGCTACATCTGTCTGGGCAGAAGAGAACCGGGAGAGCTAAGGCCACCACTGCTGTGTGTGCTATCTGCCCCCAGCAGGGCTCACAGGGCTCAGCCTTCCTGGGCCCAGAGCTGTGGGATCGGGACATGTGGCTGGAGGGGCAGAGAGAGGACATCCAGGGCAGGGCTCCAGGCCCGTGGAAGGCAGCGGGGGCATTGTGCGGGGCAGGCTGCAGCGAGGCCGGCACCCGACGCCTGCACTTCGCCTGAGGGCCAGCAGCTGGGTCACTGGGCAGAAGAAAAGCACAGGCTCCCCTTCTTCCCCAGCCCCTGTGGATGCCTGGGTGGATTTGAAGGTGTTTATGCATGCATGTACCTGTATACACACACACACACACACACACACACACACACACACACACACTCCGTCATCTTCCCTGCCTCAGGGAACCACATGGCTGGCTCTTGAATACAGTCTCTCTGGGCAATCCCATCCCACATTCGTGGTTCAATCTGAGCTTAGGAGGCCAAGAGGCAAACACTGAACTGCTCAGCTGAGAGGGCCACTGAGGCTGGGGTCTGGGTGAAGGGAGGCAGGGCTGACCCAGGTCACCGTCCACACCTGTCCCCTGTACACACCAGGAAGTCAGCTGCTCCTTACTCAGCACCTAGGGGCCCCCTCGGCTGCGTTCTCACTGGACACACTTTCAGGGCTGTCTTCTGTGCCCTAGCCCTGGAGGAGACATTTAATGAATGAATGATGGATTCCTTTCTTTCTTTATTCATTCACCAACTGTCTTCATCGTATTTGAGCTGGGTCCCGGCACAGAGGGTGAACAAAATAACCAGGGCTGCAGCTCTTGTTGGGGAGGTGGAAGTTCAGTGGCAAAGCAAGTGGAATGGTGGGTGACAGGGGACCCCTGGGGCAGGGAGGGGAATTTGGCCTGGGCTAGGCCACAGAGGAGGTGCCCGGATTAGCAGTAAACTACATGGGAGGGGCCTGCCATGTTGGCATCCTGTATGGGCTCTGGTTCAAGTCCTGGCTGCTCCAGTTCCAATCCAGCCCTCTGCTAGTGCACCTGGGAAAGCAGTAGAGGATGGCCCAAGTCCTTGGGCCCCTGTACCCGCATGTGAGACCCAGAAGAAGCTCCTGGCTCCTGACTTTGGATTGGCCCGCTGCGGCCATCTGGGGAGTGAACCAGAGACCTCTGTCTCCGTTTCCACCTCTCTGTAACTTTCTTTCAAATAAATAAAATGAGTCTTTAAAGAAATACTAGATGGAGGCTGAGAGACAGGTCAGGCAAAGGGACTGAGGTACGTTAAGCAACGAATGAAGTCCCTTTTGGTGACCCGTGGTGTGAGAGAGGCTGGTGACAGGAGTGGGGCCAGGTCCTACAGCCACCTGGGAAGGATTTTGTCTTGAGGGCAATGGGGGCATCCCTGGGGACGGGGGATTTTAGGCAGGGGAGGGGAATGACCAGATTGCCTCGTTGGGAACAGCCATTCTGGCTGCTGGGTGGATACAGGTCTGCAGATGCTGATGCTAGACTAGTAGCTGCCTCACACTCAGGTGAACCCAGGGCCATCACCTCCTGTGGGGGCACCCGACCGCAGTGCTGGACCCTATGCAGACCCAGATACTGGGATTTCAGAGCTGGCCCTGCTCGCACAATGCTGTTGCCCCGCCCCCATCCTCCGTGAACTCCTTTCGGGAGTCCCTCCTGGGCTCAGAGCTTCCCAATGCAAACACCCTCTTGGAAAGTTAACCCAGCGCCTTGGCGGTTTGTAAATCCAGCTTCCCACGGGGCCTGGGCTCGCCCTCTCCTCGTTTCCCAACCTCAGCTGTTTTCTGTCCAAACCGGGCCACGGGGAGCGAGAAGACCACGGAGCATAGCACAGGCTGTGGGAAGCAAGGGGGAGGAGTTTGCAGGGAACTCACTGCATCTGGGGCGTCGGCCAGGGAACAGACCCGCGAAGCTCCAAATCCAGCCGCACCTGCTGACTCCCGGCCCATGAGGCACCTGTGAGTGACCCGTCTGTGGGCCTTGCCCTCGCTCTGCACACTCGCTTGTCTGCCCCAGGCCCAGTGCTTTGACCGTCAACACTTGCTTCTCGGAAGGGAGCGGTCTCCCAGGAGCTCCCCGAGGCGGCGTCTGGATCTCCGAGGGCTTGGCTGCCATGCCCGAGAAGCGCTCCTGCTCGTGAAAGGTAAGCTCGAAGCAGCCCCTGCTGCAGCCACACAGCTCTGGCTTGGCGGTGCGTGTATTTATTTGTTTGCTCCCCAAGCTGCCCTGGGCTGAGCAGAGTAGGTGGGGCCGGCCTCATGCCTTACAGCCAGTGTCTTGGGGGAATTCCTGGCAGGGATGGGATCTTCTAGACGGTCAGCTTTGTCTCTCTCCTCCCTGAGGAAGACTTCCTGCTCTTCAGTAGAGCAAGAGGATGGGGCCGGATGAGCGCCAAGCCCCTTACAAGACCCGCGCAGGCTGCGATGGCTTCTCGTTCAGCAGGAACCTCGCGTCTCCTGGCCCAGGTGAGTGGTCCTCCTGGTGCGGTGGCGCCCATGCCAGCTCTCCTCTCTGCTGAGTGTAGAGTTCTCCCTGGTGCCCCGGAAACCCTGCCGGAGCCGTCCTGCCTGGGGAATGCCATGTGCTCCTGCCTTGAACATTGCACTCGAAGTTTAAAGCCGAGCTATGCTGTGATGCTTTTCAATTTTAATAGTAGAGCGAGCGCGCGAGCGCCTAGGGCTTGGCTCCAGTTACACAGGGACTTAAACCTTGGATGTGTGTCTCCGCAGCTTTCCTCCCCAGCCCGAGTGGTCAGGTGCCTGATGAGGGCTCTGCTCTGCTGCCGGGAGGGGCCGCTGCCCCCGCATTCTGGAGGGCTGGGGGCCAGGTGGGTCTTCTCTGTGCGCTCTTCCTGCTCAGACCTTGGGTTGGGGCCGTGGACTGAGGTCGTCAGCGACTCTCCTGTGCCACGACACGGAGAGTTTTGGCTCAGAATGTAAGATATCAGACAAAAGGAGACCATGAGGCATGCAGATGCCTTGTTCTGGGGACAAATGTTTTGTTTTATTCTGGGTTTCTCCTCTTCACACCCTTAACCTTTCCCAGTGCCTGGAAAAGAACAGCTTGGATTGAAGTATTTGATATATGGGACAGACACACACACACACAGCGCTCCCATCTGCAGGTTTATTCCCTAAATGCCTGCCACGGCCAAGGCTGAGGCCAAAGCCAGGAGTTGAAACTCAGGCCAGGTCTCCCATGAGGAAGGCAGGGACCCAGTCACCTGATCCGTCACTGCTGCCTCCCAGAGTGTGCATTAGCAGGAAGCCAGAGTGAGGACCCGGAGGTGGGACTCGAACCCAGGCACTCCGATGTGGGATGCAGGAGTCATAACCAGTGTCACGAGCCTGAACTCCACCTGTGGAAGGATATGTAGCTGTTCCTAGCTGGTTTGCTATTGAGGTGGGCCCAGTCTGAAGAAACATCTGACAGTTTGTAACAAGAACTGGGACATTAATTCATTTGTTCCCACTGCCACACTCTTGAAAAACATACTCTAAAGGAATTAAGATGAAAGAAAAATAAGGATACTTGTTCAAAGATGCTCACAGTGGGCCGGCGCTGTGACGTAGTGAGCTAAGCCTCTGCCTGTGGGGCCAGCATCCCATAGGAGCGCTGGTTCACGTTCCGGCTGCTCCTCTTCCTATCCAGCTCTCTCCTATGGCCTGGGAAAGCAGTGGAAGATGGCCCAAGCACTTGGGCCCCTGCACCCGTGTGGGTGACCTGGAAGAAGCTTTTGGCTTTGGGTCGGCTCAGCTCTGGCTGTCGTGGCCATCTGAGGAGTGAACCAGAGGCTGGAAGACCTTTCTCTCTGTCTCTCCCCCTCTTTGTCACTATACCTCTCAAAAAAAAAAAAAAAAAAAAAAAAAAAAAAAAAAAAAAAAGATGCCCACAGTGGTGATGTTGATATTAGCAAAGCGTTTGGAACAACCCAGTGCTGACTCTCAGGCCCTGGGCACGTTGTAGTGATACCATCCGGGTATAGTTAATGTGTCATTTCTCACATAGGTTTCACCAGTTCCATAGGCAGCTGTCAATTATCAGTGGGAATTGATGGCCCACGGTCACTCAGAGTTCAGTCTTTGCAACTTCAGAATCACAGCCCACAGCTTTCCCTGCAGCGTGATGGCTGCGTGTTTATCATGTCTCCTGCATGTGTGTATCGCATCTTGCTCAGGGCAGTACATCTTCTAGGAAGGGAAGAAGTTTGCTTCCTGCTGAATTCCAAGCACCTGTAACCCAGAGTAGGCGTGCAGCAGATATTCATTGGAAGAATAAGTGAATGATGCTTGAGGTGATGAACTATGCCCAGGTTAGTAAACCTGACATTGACGGCCATGTGAGCCCGGGGAGTGGCGAGTATGTAGTGTCACATGTGACCAGGAGAGGCAACAGCAAGTGCGCCCAGGATGTGACTGAGTTCCACACCTGTGTGCACTAAGGCGGGGGAGTCACTCCCTCCACAGAGGCTACCATGTATAGGAAAGAGAATGGAAGAGTAGAGCTATGTGGAATGCTATTCACCAGGGCAGCACCTGTCGCCAGGTGGGCACACTCCCTTCCTCTTTTTGGTAAAAGAGCAAAGCTCAAACCCAAGGAGAATGGCAGTTCTTCTGATCTCCGAGAGCTGTGGTTCTGATGTGCTTTTGTGCTGGAAACACGACGAGGACACAGTGGGCAAAGATGTGTGCGGGCAGCCTGGAGCCTGGAGCGGCCCCAGGGGCCTGGGGTGAGCACACGCTGGGGGCCATGGAGGGAGCCTCCAGGAGAACAGCTTTGTGCCGGACCTTGGGGGCGTCGAGGAGTGGATGGGAGAGGGTGCACATGTGTGCCATGAGATGCATACATGATATGTGTGCCACGCATGTGTGCACCTGTATGCACACACACACACACACCTCTGCAGCTGGGGAGGGTATTCCTGTCCCAGATTTTAGGATACGAACAAAATGTGGCCTCAGCTCAAGGAGGCTGACCCTCACACAGTAGGAAGGACAAGAAAGGGGTCAGAAATGAGCAGCATATATGGCTCAGTGCTTCATAGTCATCTGCCCAAAAACCCGCTGTGTGCACAGCATCAGATGCCAGCCTCTATCTTGCTCTCTGGGTGAGCCACCTCCGCCATGCTACCTTCCACCATGCTACCTTCCACCGAGCCGGATGGTCAGGGTGTGTTAATGGCCGCTTCTTCTGGGTTCTGTGTTATGTGGCCTGGGTCTGGCAGGGTCTGGGTTCCTTATCCTGGCTCCTGCTCTTCTGCAAGCAGCTCTGGAGTGTGCTCACTCTTCGGAGGGTCAGTCCTGAGGCACTTGCCATGGGCGACCACATATTACTCATGGTTGGAACCAGTTGAGCTGTGAGTGGGGTCATTTGGGCAGCCAGCTTTTCTGTTCATAGGTGCTGCCTCCCTCACATTCCTGGAGGAATTCAGCTGTCACAGCTGTGCCATGGTAAGGGGGCACCAGACCCTGAAAGTGTCAGCAATCTCCATGAATCAGCTGTGTGTGCCTGAGGGTCAGTGCAAAATAAAGGGGCGGACCCTGGGATCTGTAGACCTGGGAGCCAGGTGAGGCTGTGGGACTCAAAGGAGAGAGGAACATCTGGGGGCTCTCATGTCCCTGGATTTTCCAAAGCCAGCTGGGGTGTCTTTGACTCTCCAAACCACTCCATGTTTATTTGCTACATACAGTCCTCCTGGGTTGCTTAATCTCATCACACGGAGGGAGCCCTTCAGGATTCTTGCCTTGCCATGCTAGTGGATTTTTCTTGTCTTTTAGGCCTGTATGAGCCCTTCTTCCTTCCCTAGGCTGAAGCTGCTGGCTGGGTCAAGACTGAGATTTAAATCTGTGAACCCACTCACCCCTCTCCACACCTGCAGTCTGGCACGGCGCCCTGCACGTACAGGGTGTTGGGTGTGGCCTTGTCTGCCTGGGCCTTTACTGTCACAGCAATGGAGGTGACCAGTGGGTGTGAGGGAGGGGTCTGAGGGCAGAGGGAGGTGTGGGTGGGCCAGCCAGGAGAGTAGGGAAGTGTTAGAGGAAGGAGACTACACCCTCGCTCCCCTGCCCTCGGAGTGTTTATGTGCCTTGTAAGCTGTACTGAGCCTTCAGCAGAATGAATACGGATTCGTGGCTTGTGATGGAGTTGGAGGCTTGGAAGCAGAAGCAACCACGTCACCTAAACAAAGGGTCCCTGCTCTGGGGTCCTTTCTCTGGGCTAGCCCCTCCCCTGAGCTAGCCCAGCTAGGAGATCTGCGTCCTGACTCATGGGGAGGTGAAAGACATGGAAGGGCCAATGGCCAAAGAGCTCTCGGCAAAGTCTTGCCCTTCCTTCTTGGGCGGGGAGCAGAAGGGCCTCTGGGGTTGGTCCCTGACTGTCCGCTGACTGCAGCCTTATCCTCAGGGTCTCACAGCTGCGGGGATCTCGAACACTTCGCTGTTTCCAAAACATCTCTGTTGACACGGCCCTGGCTCCTACTGCCTCTTTGCTCTGCCTGCTGCTCCCTCCCTGGGAGCCACGCCTCAACCAGAGGCCCTGGTACATCTGCGTCAGGCTTGGGGGGAGCAGGAAAGAAACTGACTGCTTACCAGGGGAGTAGCCCTGCGCTTCCCCCTCCTGAGCTGGCCTGGAGCTCTTGTCTGCTGGTCTACAGATGTGCAATGTGTGTCTGTGTGTCTGTGTGCACATGCACATGCATGAGAGAGGAGGAGAGGGAGAGAGAGAGAGGGAGATCTAAGACTGGACAGGGAAGTAGTGGGGGAAAGAATAGGATGTCACAGAGAGCGCTTCCTGTCTGTCCACAGGAAGCAGCCCTGTGGACGCTGCCTGGCCTGGGCCTGGGCCTGGGCCTGGGCCTGGGGAGGGAGTGAGCAACAGGGGGCCCAGGTGCTTCTGGGATCCTGCCCTCCAGGAGGCTGTCTGGGGAAAAGGAAGCCATTCTTCACTCGTTCCCAAGTGTGAGACTTCTGTTGCAGCTGGGCCTGGCCCCGATCCAAGCCCCCTGAGGCCGACAGAGAAGCCCTGGTCCTCACACCTGTTTGTCTTTGTTCTTGGAGCACCTTCTCTCCTTTCACGGCCTCGCCTTCCTCATCTGGAAAATGGGCACCTGCAGGTGTGTTGGCTGGATGAGAGCACAGGGAAGGCAGCACGCGGGTGCTGGGTGCTGGGTGCTGGGTGCTGGGTGCTGCACACTACCAGGTTCCCACGGTGATGAGGGGCTTGGCGGGCAGTAGTCACAGGGGCCACCCTAGAGAGCTGTGGATCTGCAGAGGGACCAGAACAGCTTCGGTCTGCCCGAGAGTCCGGTCTTGTCCCCTCTTGCGCGGGGCCACAAGATGCCAGGAGCTCGGCGGGGCTTTGGGTGGCAGGTGTAGGTGGCTGCAGTGGATGGAGAAGCAGGCGGGGGCCCAGGCTTTCTCAGCCTCCGATTTGCAGACTTGCTGGGCCCTCGCCTCAGCTGGTGGCGGGAGCATCCTCTGCGATACTCTCAGGCTGTTTTCTGTCTCACTGCTGCCGAGAAGGCACAGGCCTGGCCCAGCAGGATTCGTGACCAAAGAGAGCCTGGTAGGAGCCCGGGACCTGCAGGGTGGAGGTACGGGCTGGTCACTGAAGCCCCCACACGCCTCTCAGTGGCTGGCAGAGGGCTCCCTGGCGGGGGTGGGCTGAGGCACCTGGGGGCTCTGCTGGAGTTCTTAGTGTGGGTGGGGCGGGGACCTGGCCAAGAAGACCCTGTAGCCCCTTCCCCGCTCTGCCCAGGGGGCCACCACCAAAGCTGTGTTCTTCCCCTCCTTCCCACCTTGCCCAGCATGGACGGGGTCCCCGAGGCAGCTGCCTCGGGACTGTGACCCTGCTCTGAGCGCACTGCACCTGGGTCTCAGGGCCAGGGGCGGGGGGGCGGTGGGGGGCAGGAAGTGGCAGGGCAGAAACGTGGCAGGGAGTGAGGACAGTTTCCCAGGGGCCATCCGCAGGGGATCAGCCCATCTCTGTATGCCTCTGACTTCCACGGTTGTGGCACACAGGTCCCTGATCCAGGGACCCCTCGTGGTGCGGTGAGAACCAGGACGATTGGGTCCACTGCTGCACCGGGACCTGCAGCACACTGCTCCAGGAGCCCAGTGCTCTCTGCGCTGGGTCTCAGTGACTCACCCAAGGGCATGGAGCTGCCAGTGGGCAGAGCTGGGGCTGGGATCCGTGTCCAGGGCTCCCGCCCCCAGCGGGCTGTACTTCCTCTACGTCTCAGGTGGCTCTGTGAGGCGGGGCTCCTGGATCTCTGCAGTGACCTCGGCTAAAACTTCCCCCGTGGTGGAAGGTGGAAGTGGTAGGGAATAGCAGAGGGAGGAGGGGTGACAAAGCCTGCAGCCCCTTCCCGACCCCGCCCCCAAGAAGAAAAGACTGGATCTCTGTTCTAAGGAGCTGACATTTGCTTAGGCAAACACAGCAGGCTGGCCAGTGGGGGCCTGGCCCAGGAGCCACTGGTGCCACCCCCACACCTGTACCAGGGAACAATAGTCAGAGGGTGTGGCTTATCATGATCACACTGCTCTCACTTTCCGAGAAATATGCATTGACTATTTGTTCCTAAACATACTGTTCCCCCTGTTGGGAACACACTCTCCTCTTCTCCCTCCTGTATCTCTCCTCACCCTCATGTCCCAACTCCATCCACTCTTCGGCTCAGCTTAATATTAACGGAACACTTGACCTACAGTGGTCACTATTTGAAGTACTCTGCACAGCTTTTTTAATTAAAACTTAATCCCTTTGGAAACTGTATGACTATTGTACCCATTTTCCAGATGAGGAAACTGAGTGCTGAAGGCCACAGGGCTCTTTGTTAGTCTAGGCTGCAGCCCCCACCTCCTTGCTCTGAGTCCCTGCGGCCAGTCTCTGTTGGAGCCCTTGTCATGGAGCCAAGTGACACCCAGCCCATTTCCTCTGTGAGACTGAGTCCCTGGAGGGCCTGGGCTCTTCCATGCCTTCTCCTTAATTCTAGGCATTTAGAAACAGAAGAGTAAGTACCTACTGCGTGAATAAATGATTGACTTTGTGCATGAATGAAGCCGAGGCCTTAGCTTTGCTACTGAGTACCCCACAGTGGCAGTCTGGCTTTGGCTCCAGGACACCTGACCTTCCTCTCCGGAGTGGCGAGACAGAGAGACAAACTGACTTTTCAACACTAAAACTGTTTTTAATGTTCGAATAACGTGTCCGTTTCATGGACTCACAGGATGAAACACTTGGAGGAAATGACGCATGCGCGGAGGCATCTCCAGGCGAGCACCCGATTCACCGCCCCTTACTCCCTCCTCTCCTCCTCCCCAGCCCACTGCAAATTCTCCTCTGCTGTTGGGACGTGCGGTGGCGGGGAAAATCAGAGATGCGGCCCGCAGGAGCGGCTGGAACGCAGCGTGGAGGGTGAAGGGAGGGCGTCTCAGGGAGGGGCGCTGCCCGGGCGCAGGTGCAGAGATGGGGACGAGCAGCAGTCCCCGCTCTCTGTTCCACCCTCCAGGGGCTGAGTGTGCAGTCCTCACCATCGACGGTTCCAAGAGTGCCTGTAGCTGTGGCCGTCAGCGTTCAATGCCACATCCTGAAGTCGCCCCACAGCCTGGTGGAAAACCTCACACTATTTTTAGTCCCCCTAGCTCAAGAAAATGCCATCTCTTTTCCTCCCCACAAGCCAGTTCATTGTTGATCTTGCCTGGTCTTAAAATCCTGTGCTCCTTTTAGCTCAGTGAGAGCCGGCCGGGTAGGGTGGAGTCCCTCTGTCCCTTTCTATTTTCATACCTTGTGTCGATTGTTCTCATGGGAAAACTTGAGCCACTGCCCCAGGTCGGGGGTCTGGGTAACCTGGCTGTGAGCTTTGGGTGTGCAACTGCTCCAGGTCACCTGGGGACAGATGCTGCTGAGGAACGGGTAGCTCGGGGCTCTAAGCGTCTGAAGTCGCCATGACAGGCGCTGGACACTGACCTTGTCTGTTGCAGAAAGTGTTTGTAAGAAGCCGGTGCCGCGGCTCACTAGGCTAATCCTCCGCCTTGCGGCACCAGCACACCAGGTTCTAGTCCCGGTCAGGGCACTGGATTCTGTCCCGGTTGCCCCTCTTCCAGGCCAGCTCTCTGCTGTGGCCAGGGAGTGCAGTGGAGGATGGCCCAAGTGCTTGGGCCCTGCACCCCATGGGAGACCAGGAGAAGCACCTGGCTCCTGCCTTCAGATCAGCACGGTGCGCTGGCCGCGGCGGCCATTGGAGGGTGAACCAACGGCAAAGGAAGACCTTTCTCTCTGTCTCTCTCATTGTCCACTCTGCCTGTCAAAAAAGAAAAAAAAAGTGTTTGTAAGAAGAGGAGGAATCTGTGCCTTGCGGAGCTGGAGCTGAGGGGGTGATGTTCTCCACTGGGGAGGTTTGCTCCAATTCAGCAGGAGAGCTGGGACATGCTGGGAGGTCATAGTTCTTTGCAGGTCACACAACATTTTTCCAGCCTTGATCTCGTCCTGCTGCTTATATGGCTCTGGGAGGTGAGGAGGCCGGAAGGCATCAGGCTCATCCCACAATGAGGAAGCAGAAAAGCTGGCTGAGCACCGGCATGGAGCTGTGGAGTCCCAGAGCCAGGATTCAGGTCCACAGCTGGAAGCAGCGGTGACGAGCGTGATGGGTTAGGGGTTTGGAAGGACATGGGTGTGTACCAGGTTTTCTCTTTACTGGAGGAGTATCTGCCCACTCACTTAGCTGCTTTGAACCTCAGTCTGTTCAGCTGTAAAGTGGGGCTAGCATCCCCCCACCCCCAACACAATAATGAATGTGAAGTGTGAGCTCAGGGCCTGGCGTGTGTGTGGCACCTGCTCACCAAATGGTAATGCGTTGAACAATACTGTTTCTTGGTGCCAGTGTGCCGTTTCTCTTAGGCACCTTGCTCCATCTTCCCTCGCCAGGGGGGCCCCCATCAACAAGCTGCTGAGAAAGCTGGGGGAGCCCCGGGTCCTTTGAATATTCATGGCCCAGACAGGTGCTGGCCTGCTTTGGGTGTCTCTGTTCTCCTCTGGATCCATGTGATTCCAGCCATGAGGGTTGCAGGGAGAGGCGGCTGTGGAAGGCTGGGGCCCGACCTGGCATCCCTGGGCAGTGGCTCACATCTGGGGGTGTTTGGGTTTCTAAGGTGGGAGCTATCCTGGCGCCGCAGCTACTCGAAGTTGTGGGCATCCGGGCAGCTGCCGACTGCAGGGGATGCAAAAGTCCCATGGGGAAAATGATGTGACAGGGAGCATCGTGGGAACTCTTTGCACCGGGCACTTCCAGGGAATTTTATGAGTTGGGAGAGTTTTTCTGGGTGAGCTGTTTGGGCTGTGGCACGGCTCCTCAGGGTGAGTGCTAAGCAGTCCCTACATGGGGCGGCGACGCCACTCTGATGGACTTCCTGTCGGCTGGGCACTCTTGGGGCCAGAGCAGAATGGTCTGGGGCAGTGGGGAAGGGGCTGAGAATGACCATGCCAGGCCCCTCCTGACCTCTGAGTTCAGGGCTTGTTTCTGTTTAAGAGGTGCCTGACTCTGCTGGCCGGCTCGCTCTCTGGCCCAGTCTGCCTGGGACCTGCCAGGGCAGCAAAGTCCTTGGTGTGGTGACCCTGGTGCCACCCACGAGCCTCCTTCCCGGGGAGTGCACGTTTGCTCTCATGACTCTGGGCAGAATGTAGAGGGCTGGAAAGAGAGGAAGGTGGGAGCCGTGGCGGGCGTGGTGGGGTCCCCCTACTTCTCTGTCGGTTAGCAAGAAGTACCTGTGAATCTGGGGTAGGGTGTGGGCATTAGGCACATGTGCGAAGCTCTGCGGTCACCCTGGCCTCCCCAGCAGGAAAAAAACCCGTTGGACTCTCAGGTGTCAGGATCTGAGGTGGGGCGCTGGGCGGTGAGCATGTCTCAGGGAGGCCACTCACCCGGAAGTGAAGGCAGCAGGGAGGCTGGCCGGTTCTCTCCAGCCCTCACCTGCAGGATCTGCCTGTGGTTTCCTGCACTTGTGGGGTGACCTTGGTTGAGGGTGGAACTCAGCACAGCACAGCACAAACTCCACTCTTTGTGCAGCCTCCCTGCCACCTGGGAGAAGAGAACCCTGGCTCCAGGTCTCATCCTCCCTGGGCCAGCGGGACTGTCCAGCTGGGTAGCCAGCTCTTTTCACCCGAGTCCCCTCAGGGACAGTGGGCAAAGGCCTGGATGACTGCAGGCCTGCGTTGAGCCCCTGCTGTGTGCAGCTGCCCTGTCAGGTGGCCCCCGCTGTAATTCTTTAATTAACAATCTTTAATTCTCCCAAGATGATGACAGAGGGAATCCAAGCGTCCCTACTACGCACAGGGGGGAAACTGAGGCTGCGTTTAAGGACTCGGCCCTGAGTTGGTCAGGGCACCTGCCCCAGGCTAGACAGGCCCTCGCTGGATTCCTGGGAGCTCTGGGTCCTTCATGGACGCGTTTCTCTTCTATAGCATGAGGGCTTCCTGGCAGGAGTCTCCTCTGTGGGTCAGGGGACCACAGGCCTCCCAGCGCTGCACTCTCTTGCTCCTAACCCATGGCAGTCATCACTAATCAATGCCAGAATCTGGCTGGGTCATAGATTTCCCAACAAAGAGCTCACAGTTAGCTTGGTGCTGGCTCTTAGCTGGGGAGGGCCTGGGCCCAGCTATACCGGGTATTGTTCACCGAGGTGAAGGAGAAGCAGAAAGGGGAGGGGCTGGAGACCCCTATCAGGGGAGGGAGTGGCATATGACGGGAGCAGGTATCCTTTCCTGGTACCTTGCTCTCTGGGCATTTAGGGGTGGGGAACCCCAGGGACCAATTCTGCTTTCCTCCTGCTTTTTGCGGGGGGTTTGGGAGGTGTGAGAAGGAAATGCAGGCAGGCGCTGGGCAGAGGTCGGGGCAGAGAGGGTGGATCAAAGGGCCACATGGTATTTACTTACTTGTGCCCGGTGCCTGCCAAAGGCCAGGGGAAGCAAAGTGGTGGTAGGAGCAAATGCACCGCCCGGTCTTGTGTGACGTTGTGCACAGCCAGCTGTCCCTCTGTGGTTCCCTGCTGGGGCAGGAGGGACTGAGACGGAGGGTCGGATCCTCAGATCCTGCCCAGCAGGCACCCAACTTGGTTTCTCGTTTCTGCAGGACTGTGCAACGCCCTTCTCTTTCTGCAGGAGAAAGCGGAAATTGGAAGGCGAAACCTGGGCGGCAGAGCTTTGAAAATTGCTTATAATTTCCAAGTGCACAGCAGAGAGAATGGCAGGTTTATAATGATGCTGTGTGAGTCTGCTGTATCATGGGAGACTCTGTACCAAGGCCACGACCTTTTTGTTTAATGGTTCTTTCTCAAGGCTCTGACCTTGACTTTTGCCCATCAACTCCTTGCATTTATTCTGATTCCTGCTTCTCAGGAACGTTTGCAAGCAGCTCTCTCAGCTGGGGTTGCTTTGTTTGGCCTGACTTCAGTGTGAAGCTTTATTTTCCTCAGGGCAAAACTGGCCCATAGCTTCACTTTCTGTGCACCTCCGCTCCACGGGGGTGGCTAACTGTGAGCTCTTTGTTGGGAAAAAATATATGACCCAGCTGGATTTGGGCATTGATTAGTGATGCCTGCCATGGGCGCGGGCACGGGTGAGAGGCATGAGGTCACCTCTGCCGTCCTCTGCTTTGCAGATTCAATGAAATTTCCTCATTTCTGTCACCAGACCTTTAGCATACCATCTTCTACAGAGATCCAGTATGTGGCATCCTGCACACTCCACGGTGGTGTAGTAAGCTCCACCCAGCTTCAGAGTGAACTTCCTGCAAAATGGGAACGAGCAGCTCCCTGCTGTCTGCAGCAGCACACGGGATCATGGGACTCAGCCTGCCTCTCTGGTGTCAGCAGCACCCCCACACCGCACCTCTTAGACCAGGCATGTCGGACTTCATTTCACAGCGTCCCGGATCCAGGGGCACTTTCTACCTCCTTGCGTTTGCATGCGCTGTTGTCTTTGCTCAGAAAGGTCTCTCTCCCTTTCTTCTTCTCCTTGAAGACTCAGCCAACGTGCTGCTTCCTCCATGTGGTCTTCCCTGATATCTCTAGACTGTTAGCCCCTCCATCATCCGTTTTCCCACAACATTCTGCTCCTTGCTCCCTTAAGGCACGTGGGTGAGGCAGGCATTCAGCCTAACTGTAAGGTGCCCAAGTCGCATGTGAGAAGGCTTTGCTTGGATTCTTGGTGCTGGCTCCTGGCTTCTGTCACTGCAGACCCTCCGAGGAAGCAGGTGATGGCTCAGGTGGTTGGCTGCCTGCCACCCACGTGAGTTCCTGGCTTCTGGCTCCAGTCCCTGCCCGGCCCTCGCTGTTTGTGAGCATTTGGGGAATGAAGCAGATGGGAGCTCTGTCTCTCTGCCTCTTGAATAATAATAATAATAATAGTGATAATAATAATAATAGTGATAATAATAATAATAGTGATAATAATAATAATAATAAAGAGCACGTGGATACATAAACAGATGAGTGGAGATGCAGCAAGCTGTTTCCTGCTGGACCGGCTGCCTCTCGTGTGCTGTGTGCTGGGGGCCATCGTGGGATGAGACAGCAGATCCCATCCCTGGCTCTCAGCAGGGGCTTGGTGAGGGTTTCCTGAGTCGATCTGTGTGAGGATGATGAACTCCAGGATGTGCTGTGAAGTGACTTGAATTTCGATTCCCATTTGTGTGAACTTGCCAAGGGTATAGCATAAATGGCCCTGGTTGTAATGAGAGAAGAGGAGGAAGAACGGTGATTAAGTGTGCCTGATAAAACAGTGAGGGCTGTGATAAGCCAGTGCATTTTTATTTTTTATAGGAAGCTTTTATTTAATAAATATAAATTTCGTAAGTATAACTATCAGATTATAGTGATTCTTCTGCCCATACCCCGCCTCCCACCCCCAAACCATCCCACCTCCTACTCCCTCTCCCATCCCATTCTTCATTAAGATTCATTTTTATTATCTTTATATACAGAAGATCAACTCTATACTAAGTAAAGATTTCAACAGTTTGCACCCACACAGACATACAAAGTATAAAGTACTGTTTGAAGACTAGTTTTACTGTTAATTCTCCTAGTACAAAACATTAAGGACAGAGATCCTACATGGGGAGCAAGTGCACAGTGACTCCTGTTGTTGATTTAAAAATTGTGAGTCACTTCACTTTTTAAGTTTTTATTTAATGAATGCATTTGTTCATAGTTACAACTTTAGGAACACAATGGTTCTTCCCCCATACCCGCCCCCACCCCCCCACCCCAACTCCCAACCCTCCTCCTTCTCCCTCTCCCATCTCCTTCTTCATTATGGTTCATTTTTAGTTTGATTTTATGTACAGAGGACCAACTCCATGCTAAGCATAGACTTCAACAGTTTGCACCCACACATACACAGAGCATATAGAGTACAGTTTGGGAACAAAATTTGTGGTCGATTCTCATAATACAACTCATAAGGGTCAGAGGTCCCATATGGGGAGTAAGTGCACAGTGACTTCTGTTGTTCCTTTAACAATCAACACTCCCATTTATGACATAGAGCCAAGGCCATGAACATCTTTTGTGATCATAGACTCCATTGGTATTTGTCCCGGCCACAAGCAAAGTGGTTGTTTTCTCCTCCCTTCAGAGAAGAGTACACCCTTCTTTGATGGCCATTTCTTTCCACTGAGGTCTCACAAAGATCCTCCGTGTAGGACATTTTTTTGCCACAGAGTCTTGGCTTCCATCCAGTGCATGTTGTAGGGGTGAGAGGGTTTTTCCAGGCATCTCTGATTCTCCCTGGGTGTGGGTGTGGGGCATGGGCTGGGTGCTGGCACAGGGGACAAAGGTTAGAGGGACATTGCCACTGCGATAGGGCAGGGATGGTTTCACAGAGCAGCAGCCAAGTGGAGCCTTGAAGGGAGGGCGGGAGCTTTGTTGGCTGAGGAGACCGTTCCAGGCAAGGAACAGCACAGACAGAGGGTGAAGTGCCCCACATCTGTGGCTCCTGCTGGTCAGGAGAGCATTCGACGGCTTCTCGTTCAGCCAGGTGCCCTGCTCAGCATGGCTGAGACGGTCGTGGCAGGTGCTCCTCTGCCTCTTAGCGTTACTTCCCCTGACGGACTGCATGGCTCCAGGCATCTCTCAGAGGTGGCCTGCACTGTGCTGGTCCCTGCAGAGCTGCCCGTGGCCCTCTCGGATGCTCGGAGCCTGGCTTAGTCTAGGTCCTGTCGCTGTAATAAGATATCTGAGAATAGGTCATTTACTTGGTTCCAGAGACTGGGAAGTTCAAGAGCAGGGCACTGGCCGCAGCTGAGCTTCTGGTGAGAGCCCTCATGCCATAGCAGCTCAGAGAGCAGGGCGTCATGGGACGAGGCACAGACAGTGTGTGCAGAGAGCTCCCTTTCATAATAAAGCCTGTGAAAGTCTGTGAAGCCACTCCTCCGCGAACCAGTCAATCCTTTCGTGAGGGCGGGGTCCCTGCCGCCCAGTTGCCATGGAGCAGGTTTCCAACACCTGGATTTGGGGGCACACATTGAAGCCACAGCAGGGGACAGCCCCTCACTGTACTGCCTCGCAGCCACACACATCCCAGCTCATGGGCAGGCGAGGCGGCCCTGGAGACGCACAGCTGGCAAGGGCAGGCATTCCCGGCCCCTCATCTGGAGCCCAGTGAGGGAAGGAGAAGGCACTCAGGCCACACACGCATCCCCAGGGACCTGCCTCCCTCTCTCCTCAAAGGACGGAGCCGATCAACACACCATCCAGCCCACAGCATAGTCCTGAGGAGGTGGCAAGGATTCCACTCGGGTTTTACAGATTGATTGGTTTATTTGACAGTCAGAGTTAGAGGGAGAGACAGAGATCTGTTTGCTGGTTCACTCCCCAGATGGGCATAATGGCCAGGGCTAAGTCAGGCTGGAGCCAGCAGCCAGGAGCTTCTTCCAGGTCTTTCATGTGGGTACAGAGGCCCAAGCACCTGGGCCATCTTCCACTGCTTTTCCCAGGCCACTAGCAGGGAGCTGGATGGGAAGTGGAGCAGCTGGGACATGAAGTAGCGCCCACGTGGGCTGCCAGCCTCACAGGAAGCAGCTGTACCTGCCACGCCACAGCGCCAGCCCTGCCACCTGGTCTTCAGCATCGTCAGCTCTCCTGACCCACTCTGGACACCTGTGTCACACTTGGCATGTACCTGTCCTCTGTGCACTCACAGTTCCGTAGAGAGATGAGAGCAACAGTGGGGTCCAATAATGCATTTTCTGTCAAATCTGATGCTGTTGGGGAAGCAGATCCATCTTCAGGAAATGAGCGGCAGGTATTTGGTGCCCACATCCCAGTGCCCGAGTTGCAGTCCTGGCTCTGCTTCAGAGTCCAGCTTCCTGCTGATCTGCACCCAGGGAGGGAGCAGGGGACGGCTCAAGTGCTTGGGGCCCTGCCACTCACATGGGAGACCCAGAGGGAGCTCCAGGCTCCTGGCTTGGGCTTGGCAGAGTCCTGGCTTTTTTGGATATGTGGGAAAGTTGGCCAGCAGGTGGAAAATCTCTCTGTCCCCTCCCCCCACTCCGCCCCAGTAAAAAGTGAAAATTATAAAGAAGAAAGCTGCATAAATGAGTTTCAACCACAAATAGGGTTTGTTCTGAATGAAATGTCTTCCATGCCCTGTGCCCCCTACTCATGCCTCGAAGCATAGTATAGAAATACACCATGAGCCAAACGTGTCACTTGAGAATTTCTAGAAGCCACATGGAAAAAAGCAACAGGAAACAGGTGAAGGTAATTTTTAAAGTGCATTTTACTGATCTGTTTCATTTAATCCAACCTATCTGAACTTTCATCACTTCAACCCGGGACAAAAGCAACAATTGCTAACATCTTTATGCTACATCTCTGAGCTGGGGTGTGTGTTGCGTGTCCGACGCATCCCAGTCCAAAGCAACCAGAGCTGAGCGCTCGCTGGCTGTGTGCTGCTGGTGGTGGCGTTGTATCGGGTGGCAGAGCCTCAGCGACTTAAGAAGTCATCGAGCCTCTCTGCATCTGTTTCCTCATGTGATGCACGGAGAGGCCAGCGTACCTGCAGGAGAGCTGGCAGAACAGCTCCGCTGACCCTACTGTTGGTTTCTTCCGGGTGCTGTCTGGCGGGACCCTGGGCAGGAATGAGGGAACACAAGAGGGTCAGAAACTGCCGTGGGGTGAACTCCCAGCCTCCCCGGTTCCCTCCGCACCCCACCTGCTGCCCACCATGCCTCACCCTGTCTGCGTGCGTCTTTGGGGAGCAACTTCCCTTACTCTTGGTGCTGTGGAGGATTAGCCTAGTGAGCCATGGCGCCGGCCAATAACCCTTAGTTTTTCACTTGAATTGTTCTGGGAGCTGGGATGGGAGGAGATCTGAAGCAGTGGGAACAGACACCTGTTCTGGTATGGCAGTTGGTGTATCATGGAAAAGTCGAAAGTGATACAAATTTTTTAATGTTTATTACATTTGTGAATAGGTAATATATTCACGTGATTAAAAGAAAGGTTTAAGGTGAAGTTTTTCTCTGTGCCCCATTCTGTGTAGTTACTGCCCCCTTCCTTAACAGGCAGCCCCTTCTGCTTGTTTGTTTCATAAAACTCAGTGTCTTTTTTACATTTTTATTTATTTTTTAAATGTATTTGAAGGGCAGAAAGTCAGGGAGAGGCAGAGTGATCCCTCATCCACTGGTTTACTCTCCAAATGCCTGCAACACCCAGATGTGGGCCAGGCTGAAGCCAGGAGCCAGGGGCTCCATCTGGGTCTCCTATGTAGGTGGTAGAGACCCAAGTGCTTGAACCCTCACCTTCTGCCTCCCAGGGTGCACATGAGCAGGAAGCTAGAATGGAGAGGGGAGCTGGAACTTGAACCCAAGCCCTCCAATATGGGCTTGGGTATCCCAAGCACTGGTTAACCATTGTGCCAGACATCCGCCCTGCGTTGCTTTGGAAAAGTCAGTAAGTTTAAAGAATAGCTCCTTCCCAGTTTTTACACCCAAAGTAGGATGTTCTAAACACAGCTGTGTGCTTTCCCCTGAACAGTACTAATCAGTAGTGCAAGATTGGCCTCCTGTTTGCTTTTTTTCAAAAACAAGCAAACCTCCAGTAGGGTGGTTGGACCCTAAGACCAGTGTTTGTTTAACCAGTGCTTGCTGGTGGATGCTTGTCTGCTTCCCTCTTTTTCTGCAATCATAAACCATGCTGCAGAGAATAGCCTCATAAATATGTCACCTGTCTTGTTTGCAAGTCCATCCGCCCGCGGGACCAGTTTTCAGAGGAGGGATTACTGGGGTAAAGGGACTGCGTGTTGCAATTCTGACAGCTGTCAGCCGAGTGGCCTCCACAGGGTCCTCCCGCCAGCCGTGTAGGCGGGAGCTGGCTTCTCCAGAGCCTCGGCCACACGGTGGCTGTGAAGCTTTTGTCTCTTGGCCAACTTGCTACCTGAGGAGCATTCTTTGGGTGCAGCGTGCATCTGCATTTTTCTTATGAGGAGTGGAGGATCTTTATGTGTATTTAAGGGTCCTTTATAAATTCCTTTTTAGAAAAGATATATTTTCTTGGAAGGCAGAGTGACAGAGGGAGAGAGATGGATCTTCCATTTACTGATTCACGGCCCAGAGGGCTGCAACAGCGGGGGCATGAGCAGGCTGAAGCCGGGAGCCTGGAGTTCTATTTGGGTCTCCCAAGCGCTTGGGCCGTCCTCTGCTGCCTTCTCAGTCACAGCCGGCTCTTGAACCGTCACTCTGATGCTGGCTGTTAGCAGCACAAGCGGTGGCTTAGCGGCTGCACCACAACGCTGGCCCATACATTTCTTTTCTTTACATTGTCCATTCATATCCATGTGTGTTATTGTCCTCTTCTTATCAGTTTATAAGAGCTTGTGTATTTTAGAGAGATTAGCCCTCGATTTGTGATATGGGTTATAAAAATGCTCCTCCCAGATTTTTCTTGCTTATCATTTTTTTCCATATAGAAGGTTTCATTTTTATTCATCAAATGGATCAGTGTTTTTTCAGTTTTTTTTTTTTTTAATTTGAAAGGCAGAATTGAGACAGAGAGAGGGGGAGAGAGAGAGAAAGAGAAAAAGAGAGATCTAGAGATCTAGAGAGAGAGAGTATCTCCCATCTGTTGATTCACTCTCCAAATGGCCACAGTGGCCAAGTCTGAGCCAGGCTGAAGTGAGGAGCCAGGAGTTTCATCCTGGTCTCTACATGGGTGCAGGGGCCCAAGCCCTCGGGCCATCTTCCACTGCTTTCCCAGATGCATTAGCAGGGAGCTGGATGGGAAGTGAAGCACCCGGGACTGGAGCTGGCGCTCACGTGGGCTGCTGGCTTTGCAGGTGGCGGTTTGGCCTGCGGTGCCACGTGCCAGCCCGTTTGCTCTGGAACGGCTTCTGGAACTTGCATCCTGATGGACAGTGTCACCCATGGCTCTACAGGCATTCTACTCTTTTCTTCTGCTTGCTTTGTGTATATTTTTTGTTTTAAATCTTTGAGGGTAGGGATCTGGCTTAATCTTTCTCCTGATGGCCTCCAGTTGGCCCCACACTATTCATTGATTGACTCAGGTCCCCCGGGTTGTCACATTTGTCACATACTCGGTTCCACATTTAACTGGATTTGCTTCTCACCTTCTTCTCTTCTTCTGGGATGTTTGGGCATACGCTAGTGACACTAATTACTGGGGATAGAGAGCGTGTACCTTTTCATAGCTCCCCTTTCTCAGATTTTCTACAGATATTTTTGCTTATTTTTTGGTAAGAACTTCTTCTACTGCTGCCTCTTCTCCTCCCCTACCTTGATTCTGTTGGCATTTTATAGCCCAGTGGTTGGGAATTCAGCTCTGGAAAGAGACCATTTATATTTAAATCCCAGTTGCCATTTTCTCTGTGAGTAGGCACATTCCTTCCTGGTTTTCAGTGTTGTTTCCCCATTATGTGTTCCATAAGGTACTGGGTTATGAGAACAGCACATGGCGAACTTAACTACTGTTTATTTCATTTACTCTGTACGGTAAACATTCTGATGTTATTGTTCCCATAATCATCACTGAAATGGCTCCATGACAGAGTGTCCCCACATCCGGACAGCCGTAGAGGGAAGAGGGCTCTAGCAGCTAGTCTGGGACCATGAGATTGGGAAGGGGTCTCTGCGTGGGCTCTTGCCATCCGTGGGGAGACTCCCGTGTCCTGTGGTTTGATGCTCAATGCAGCTCTAGGGGCAGGAGTACTGGCTACGCACGCTGCACTGTTCTAAGTCTCAGCAACAGTCCCCTCTCTCCTTTCTCCTCTTGGCCCTCCCTTCTCAGCACCTTTCCCCAGCACCTGCCTTCTGGTGAAAGAGGGGAGAGGCCTGAATAATGGTGAAAAAGATGGCACTGAGCCTGGAGCTGTTGCATAGCAGGTAAAGCCATGGCCTGCAGCATCGGCATCCCATACAGGCTCCTGTTGAGTCCCAGCTGCTCCACTTTTGATGTAGCTCCCTGCTGAAGGACTTGGGAAAGCAGTGGAAGATGGCCCAAGTGCTAGGGCCTCTGCACTCATGTAGAAGACTTGGAGGAAGCTTCTGGTTTTTGGTTTTGACCTGGCCCAGCTCTGGTCATTGTGGCCATTTGGGGATTGGACCAGCAGATGGAAGATCTCTCTCTGAAACTCTGCCTTTCAAATAATTAAATCTTTGAGAAGAGAAAGAAGGAAAGAAGGTACTGATAGCAATGTTCTCTGGCCCTTCATGTCCCTCATGCATCCTGCCAACAACTCGTACAGAGCTGCTGGGAAGGGATCTAAATTAATTGGGACCTCCTGCAGTTGTCAGAGGTTTTTGGTCCATGCACAGCTTCCAGCAATTCCTGCTGGGCTGGCGTTCGGCATCCTCTTGCTTTTTGGAAATGTGTGGCCATGAGGGCGAGTCTTAGGCAGGTTCTGCCATGGGAGGCACTGTGGGGTGAGCGGCTGCTAGTGCTTCGTGCTTGTTCCTGTGAGCTCACCAGGTTCCGGACGCACCAGGAACAAGATGGCTCCAGTGGAGGAACAGGGTTTTGGGGGCAGCACCCACCTCTCTTCTAGGCTCATCAGGTGACAGCTCCTTATGTAAGGTGGGGATAGGACACACAGGACGGGAGAGGACCAAAGTTCCAGAGTTCTGCTGGGTACCTGGGTTTCCCGAGTCTTGCCCGTTGTTTGTACAAAGGATGCTGGGCAGTCTTTGTAGCCAGCCGTGTTTCTTACACCTGCCACGTACCCCTGACATGTTTGCCCCTGATTTCTATTAGGTTGGGCTACAGACTTTGTGGCTGATTTGGGCGATGAACCTGAGAGGACTGAGAGACCCCATTTTCTCCTGTGTGCAGGGGCCTGCGTCTCCATTGTTCTTGGTTCTGGGGTGAGTGGGGGCTGGTAGCCTTTCTTCCCTACCTCCACTGCCCCCCTGCTTGGTAGTATGACTGGGAGGGTCCACGGCTGCTGGGACTGGGTAGGTGACTGTCTAATCCTGGGCTCAGTATTAGGGGCGCAGGGGCTGGCAGCTCTGAGCCACACCCCGAATCAGCTTTCTCAGTGGTGGAAGTTACTTTGGTCTCTCCTCCTTCTCACTCCTCTCCAATTTTCTTTTTTTAACTTTTATTTAATAAATATGAATTTCCAAAGTACAACTTTTGGATTATAGTGGCTTTTCCCCCCCATAACCTCCCTCCCTCCTCTCCACTTCTCTTGGGACGAGGTTTGGAAGAGGGGTCATTTGCTGGGCTTCACCCACCCCTGCCCCACTGCACTGAGGGGTGGGTGCTGGTCTGTGGTGTCCTCTGCCCCCTCCGCCCCAGCTGCCTCAGGTGAGGCTTGGGTGCCCTCAGGGCTGTGAAACCCTTTTGGAAGAGAGTCTGCTACAGGTGAGAGAGAATGAAGGATGTGGAGAAAGATTGCAAGATAAAAATACTGAATGCCCAGAGAAATTTGCTTTTCTGATAAAGAATGAGCATTTTTGTCTCAATATATCATGGACTGTATTATTCTGAACAAAACATTCACTGCTTACCTTTTTTTTTGTTTTAAAGATTTATTTATTTGAAAGTCAGAGTTACACAGAGAGAGGAGAGGCAGAGAGAGATAGAGATAGAAGGAGAGAGGTCTTCTATCCGATGGTTTACTCCCCAATTGGCCACAATGGCTGGAACTGTGCTGATCCAAAGCCAGGAGCCAGGAGCTTCTTCCAGGTCCCCCACATGGGTGCAGGGACCCAAGGACCTAAGGACCTGGGCCATCCTCTACTGCTTTCCCAGGCCATAGCAGAGAGCTGGATTAGAAGAGGAGCAGCCAGGACTAGAACCGGCGCCCATATGGGATGCCGGCGCTTTAGGCCAGGGCATTAACCCACTGTGCCACAGCGCTGGCCCCACTGCTTACCTTACAGTTGAATTGGATGTCCTGTATTTTCATTTGCTGACTGCAGTTTTATGGAGCCTCTCCCAGCCACTTGACAGATGCTGTGCCCTCAGGGCCTACATCCAGACGTGGCTGGATCCCAGGCCTGCATCTGACTGGGGTCTCGTTAGCCACAGTCACATGTCCCAGGCACAAAGGACCGTGGTGAGGGGCCAAGAGCAATCAGATCCACCTCCTGGGGCTCGGCTGGGCTCCAGGAGCCTGGTGCAGAGAGGAGGACCCCTGGAACCCTAGGCGTCTCAGAAGGAAGGGGGAGGTGAGGGGTGGGCCCGTGGTAGGGGTGGTGAGTGAGCCCTGAGCCAGAGCTGACAGCACCCGCTTTTTTTTTTTTTTTTTTGGACAGGCAGAGTGGACAGTGAGAGAGAGAGACAGAGAGAAAGGTCTTCCTTTTGCTGTTGGTTCACCCTCCAATGGCCACCGCGGCTGGCGTGCTGCAGCTGGCGCACCGCGCTGATCCGATGGCAGGAGCCAGGTACTTATCCTAGTCTCCCATGTGGGTGCAGGGCCCAAGCACTTGGGCCATCCTCCACTGCACTCCTGGGCCACAGCAAAGAGCTGGACTGGAAGAGGAGCAATCGGGACAGAATCTGGCACCCCGACTGGGACTAGAACCTGGGGTGCCAGCGCCGCAGGTGGAGGATTAGCCTATTGAGCCACAGCGCCGGCCCTGTCTCTCTGATCTTTCCTGGGGTGCTAGTGTCAGCTCCAGGGGCACGGCCACCAGCAGGTGCTCCTCCAGCTCTCCCTGTGCTCAGCCTCATGTTCTCGTGTCCCTTGTCTGCCCCAATGACAAGTGTCCACTGATGTGGAGGCACCTCCCTGATGGACCTGCCCCATGTCCCCATGGAAGCAGGCTCAGGAGCTCTGCAAGTCCCCATTGCATCTGTGACAGTCCCTGTGGTCCTTCCCCCCTCCCTCCCAGACTGAGCACCAGGTTCTTCCCTGGTCGTGCACAGAGCCTGGTGCACAGCAGGACATATGCCTAGCCGGTAAACGAGTTCTCCCGAGTAAGCAGACGGCAGGAACCCTGGGCTGGCTAGGGGTTAGCCTGCTGCCAGGCCACAGCTCCAGCCAGACTGTCTCAACAGGCTGGCGAGAAAGCAGGTACAGCCCTCTGGGGGCCTGAGGGGTCAGGTGGGGTCGAACGCCCCTCTGGATTCATTGCCAGAAGCCCTGCAGTG
The DNA here is from genome assembly GCF_964237555.1 of Oryctolagus cuniculus. Lineage (NCBI taxonomy): Eukaryota > Metazoa > Chordata > Mammalia > Lagomorpha > Leporidae > Oryctolagus > Oryctolagus cuniculus. The sequence goes on along the minus strand of NC_091446.1, from coordinate 19,161,386 downwards.
AAGGTTCCCAAAGGGAAGGCAGGGGAGGGCCTCAGGAGGAGGGGCTGGAAGGTTCCGGTGGAGGCCACCTGGGCCTGGGCGCGCTGGGAGTCGGGCCTGCTTGGGAGGTGCCTGCCTCCTGGGCAGGAGGAGCTGGCATTTGACGTGGCCTCTCTGGCAGTGCCTGGACCTCACTGGTCCAGTAGAGCTCTTGCTCCCCGCCTCATAGAGCTTGCAGCCTCACCTCCCTGGGCCTGGCTGGTGCTGATGTGGGTGTGGGGGGCAGTGAGGCATCGAGGCAACTCCTCCACCCCTAGAACCTCTTTAGGGCAGAGCTGGGAGTGTGAGCCGCCGTGACAGACTCCAGCCTGCGGCAGTGTGGTGAGTACTTCCTCTGCCAGGCTCTCGCGAGGTGGGGTGCAGCACCCACACTCATTCCGTACCCGGGGCCAAGGCCGGCCCAGGTGCCCAGGTGTTGTAGGTGATGGTCTCTTTAACCTCAGAGTGTCTGCTTCACATCCTCTCCTGCTTTGCAGATGCAGAACCTGAGCTGCTGAGAGGTGCAGTTGCCCGACAGGTGCACAGGAAGTGAGCAGCTGCAAGGCCTCTCTGCCTCATGTCCACATCTGTCTCACTGTCCCTGCAGGAAGAGATGAGCCCCGCCCCCAAAGGATGGCAAAGGGTCTCCCTGTGTAGCCCAAACCCCCAGGCTGGTGGTGGGGCCTCGAGACTCTCAGCCCACCCTGCTTCTGCCCTCCTCACGCTCTTTCTTGGCCAGGATCGTTGCTCTGGTGGAGGGAGGGAGGCAGAGGCGGGGAATGGAGCTAAGAGCTATCAGGGACCCAGAATGGAACCCATCCGACTGTCCTGTTGCCTGTTCAGTCAGGAGGCCTCTCCTTGCTGGGGAGGGCAGGTGTGTACTCCCAGGGGACCCCCGGTGTCCTGCTCGCCATGGCTGCCGGGGCTTGTTCCGCTGCCAGCTGCGCTTGGGGAGCTGTGGTGTCCCTCGTCCTCCCAGCTCCCAGGGAAGGCTGTGCTCAGTGTGAAAGGAACTCCTGCCACGTGCATGAGGCCTTGGAGCTGGCTGGGGTCCTGAGGACAAACCCAGGAGGTGTAAGTGCTGTCCAAGCTCCTCTACGGCTGGTGACTCACACAGTGCAGACCGAGGCCCTGCTGTGCTGGGCGTTCATTCTTCAGGTGCTAGATTGTGAAGCAGCCTGGAGGGTTCTGGGGTAGGGACTGGGCCACGGAGCACTCTAGGGGCTGTACCACCAGGTATCCCACCTGTGATCACTCAGTTGGCTGTCTGGGTGTCCTGACAACATGGTGGCCCTGGTCTGGGGGTCTGCAGGAAGTGGCAGCCCACCGGTTCTGCGGCAGGCAGGCTGTTTCGTCATTGGCCGGCATGTGTCCTGATTCTTTTCCCGTTTGGCTCCCCGAGGGCCTGGTGATGGGATGGAAGACATCTGAATGAACTGTCCGATGCACCACGACTAAGCTTGGAACTTAGTGCCAAGTGTCCCACGGACGTGAGCCTTGGGTGGCAGGGCTGGAGCGCCAGGGCGCTGGAGGCAGGAGGCCAGGTGCAGGGAGTCCACTGACAGCTTCATCGAGTTCTGGAAGTGCTGGTGCTGGGCGGGGGAGGGGGTGTCTCATGGGCTCGTAGCACCCCGCTGCCGGCTGTCTGGTGCAGGGGTGGTGGGAGCAGGGTGTCGGGCAGCACGGGTCACAGCTCTCTTCCTTCTCAGTCAGCTTCGGCTGCCCCCAGGTTTTGTTATTGTCGCATTTGGACGTCCCAGGAAGCCCTACATCTTGGTTTGTGTCTTGCCTGTGGAGCCTTGCAGGGTAATGCTTGCTTCAAGCCCATGTACCCTCCATTTGGAGCATGCTCAGGGCGTGTTTCATTACCGCCCCCCACCCCCCCCAGTTCCTTTTCCCCTTCCACCTCCTACCTTTGTTCGTCTCGGGGGAGAAAGTTCTCAGTATCATCAACTGTTCTTCCTGTGGCTTCACGTGTCATCCTGTTGATCAGTGGACTTGAGATTTATTTATCACCTGGCGGTTACTCTTTTAAAATCTGGTACAGTAGGGGAGGTGGCTGATAACTTCTGGTGAACTCGAATTCAGTGCCACAACCTTCATGACCATTTTCTCTTGGAGTCTCATCCGCATCCTTTGACGTCCACACTGCCTCTTAGCTTATAGATGGGGAGAGTGAGATTGGTGAAGGTGTAGGCATTCCACCCTCCCCCTAGCTCACAAGAAGTGAGGGGTCAAGCTGGGATTGGGAATCTTGGCTCTTAAGCCCCTCTTGTCCTGCTGCTCCACAGGTGGCCTGCAGACCCACAGTGTGGGCAGGTGCTGGGGCCTCTTGAGAACTGTTGACTCCCAGGCGCCTACCCAGACCAGCTGGGTCAGGATGCCAGGTGAGTCATGTGACGTTGGTTGGGGAGATGCTCCCCCGGAAGGCTGGGACCCCTTTCTTCCACTGAGGCTGCTCCGGAGCCTGTTGGACTTTGGTGGTCATGGTCCCCTGCAGACCTTCGCTGATGTTCTCTGCTTCATGGTTGTGCTGTGCAGGCTCTTCCCCCGTGAGACACATTTTATCAGAATGGCGGTATGGTGGCCGATTTTGCGTCATTGGCTGGGTTGTGGTACCCAGATAATTTGGTCAAACCTTATGCTGGATATTTCTGTGAAGCATTTTTTAAAGATGACTTTGACATCTGAATCAGTACAATTTGAATAAATCAGCTTACTCTTTAAGCTGAAGGAGGCTAAAGGCAGAGGGGGAGCCTGACCGAGTGTTTCATCAAGAGACGGTGGTATTTCTGCAGAGAAACAGAGGGTGTTCCTCGTAACATAGCTCACGCTGGTCTCGGCTTTGCACGGCATGGGCAGTGGTGAGTGCCTGGGCCCAGATATTGTCTGTACAGTCACGCTGCATGTGCCCAAACTCATGTCACTGGCCCCATGGCTCTGGCTCCTCCTGGCACCTGTCTCCCTGGGGACCAAGCTCTGGGGCCATGACTCTGCCTCCGGGTCCGGAGAAGCTGTGAGTCATAGGAGTGCACAGATCAGACTGGTTAAGAGAGAGCAGAGCTGGAGCAAACCAAAAAGGCCTTTCAGCAATTTGCTGTCGTGGGTCAGGTCGTGCTGTTATTTATTTCTTTACTTATTGAACCCTGACAGACTGGGCTTTGTGGTTCTGTAAGTCATTATTTTTCACCAAGTTTAGATTTTTTCCACAAAAAGTATACTTTTGTCCTAATCTCACTCTCTTTTCTAGTTCTCAAATTACAGCTGTGCAAAATCATTGGGTATTTTCCTACTAGTCTTGGATGCTCTGTTTATTTTTCTTAACTCTCCTTTCTTTCCTTCAGATTAATATTTTGATAAATCTTTCAGTTTACTGATTTTTTCTGCTCTCTCCTTTGGATGTTACTGTCATCTAGAGAGATTTTTACTTTGGCATTTGTATTTTTCACTTCCGATTTTTTAAAAAAATACTTTTCATTTTTCCTGTTGAGACCCCCATCTCGTCATTTATTGGGATGATGTTTTCCTTTAATCCTCGAATGCCAGGGTCTCATCTGGATGCAGAGCGTGGCAGTGAGGTGTCAGGGGTTCTCAGTCCTCTGGATGGGACAGCAACCCAGTCACCTTCAGCCCCTGGCTTCTCTGTAACAATCTGGAAGGGCCTAGAGAGACACACCTGGGCCTAGACTACGCCCTCACTCTGGGACGTCTGTGGTGCAAGTCTTCTGTCCTCAACTTTGCAAAGGTTGTCTACTGCGCGGGGCTTTGCCCTGCAGGTCTCAGCTGCTTCTGCTGCCGGGCTGCCCTTAGACTCATGTTCAGGGCAGATTTCCCTAGGAAGGGAGGAGGAGTGACTCACAAACTATCCCTGTTGTTCCTCTGACGTCACCCCCAAGAATGCTTCACCTTTCCTCTCCAGTCTCAGGACACATGGCCAAATCACTTCTCTGGCTTTCTTGGTCCTCACAGCATGGCGCCTGGCCTTTCTGTCCAGCTGCTTGGTCACAGGAGCCTTTATTCATCGTGAGTGGTAACAGTTACTGAGCACTGACTAGGTGCCAGGCGTTGTGACAGATGCTACACTTTCCTTCTCATGCTCCCATCAGCCTCCTGGGGGAAGTGTTCACATAACCCCCATTTACATGGAAGGGGGGTGGCATAGAGGGCTGAAAGCATTTATTGTGGTCATGAGTTAGGAAATGGCACAGTTTGAGACTTGAACTTGGCACTGCTGGAGATCACCCCGTGCTCCTAAGCATCGTGCTCTCCTGTTCCTGTGCGCCTCACCTCAGCCAGACTTCTTGGCCAGAGAGGGATTTAGCCACGTTACACACAGAAACAGATGGCTAGGAAGCGTGGATCCCTAGGAACCAATCTGCCATTGATTGCCCGTATTTCTGCAAGTGTCCACCCCAATGTAAACTTCAACTTGTATCCCAGAGCCGTTCCTCTATGCTTGTGCATGCCCCAGACCTTCTTCTCTTTTCCCATCCTGGGAGCCTTTGGTGTAGCTGTTTCCAGCACCATCTCTCTCTGTGCACAGTAGTGTCTTAGAGACCCTGGAGATGACTTGGGAATAATTTTGGGGAAATAAGTATTCTGGCCTCTCTCCTCCAACCATGGAAAGGTTGCTCATGCAGGTTGTGGAGCTGGGCCTCCCAGGACACAGAGCCCAGCCTGAAAGGGTGAAGAAAAGATCTGGGAGGGAGCCTGTGCCGCATATGAGGGGGCTTCAAAAAGTTCATGGAAAATACATATTATGAAAAACTGTGCATGGATTTCATGGTTTTGTTTTTAAACAACATTATCTTTCAATCCCATTTTCCATGAACTTTTTGAGGCCCCCTTGTACTTTTTTTTTTTTGTGCTGCTTTATTATTTTGACTAAACCATGTGAATGTGTTACATATTTATCAAAATACTACATTTTTTTTCTTTTTTGATTTTTTTTATTTAATAAATATAAATTACCAAAGTACAGTTTATGGATTACATTGGCTTTCCCCCCCTACATGATATTTGTCCCTTTGGGACTGGCTTAATTCACTAAGCATAATGTTTTCCAGATTCCTCCATCTTGTTGCAAATGACCGGGTTTCATTGTTTTTGACTGCTATAGAGTATTCTATAGAGTACATGTCCCATAATTTCTTTATCCAGTCTACCGTTGATGGGCATTTGTGAATTGAGCTGCAATAAACATTAAGGTGCAGGCAGCTTTTGTGTTTGCCATTTTAATTTCCTTTGGGTAAATTCCAAGGAGTGGGATGGCTGGGTTGAATGGTAGGGTTATCTTCAGGTTTCTGAGGAATCTCCAGACTGACTTCCATAGTGGCTTGACCAGTTTGCATTCCCACCAACAGTGGGTTAGTGTCCCTTTTTCCCCACATCCTCGCCAGCATCTGTTGTTGGTAGATTTCTGAATGTGAGCCATTCTAACCGGGGTGAGGTGAAACCTCATTGTGGTTTTGATTTGCATTTCCCTGATTGCTAGTGATCTTGAACATTTTTTCATGTGTCTGTTAGCCATTTGGACTTCCTCTTTTGAAAAATGTCTATTGAGGTCCTTGGCCCATCTCTTAAGTGGGTTGTTGGTTTTGTTTTTGTGGAGTTTCTTGATCTCTTTGTAGATTCTGGTTATTAACCCTTTATCTGTTGCATAGTTTGCAAATATATTTTCCCATTCTGTTGGTTGCCTCTTCACTTTCCTGACTGTTTCTTTTGAAGTACAGAAACTTCTCAATTTGATGCAATCCCAAATGTTAATTTTGGCTTAGACTGCCTGTGCTTCTGGGGTCTTTTCCAAGAAGTCTTTGCCAGTACCTATATCTTGCAGGGTTTCTCCAATGTTCTCTAATAATTTGATGATGTCGGGTCATAGATTTAAGTCTTTAATCCATGTTGAGTGAATTTTTGTGTAAGGTGAAAGGTAGGGGTCTTGCTTCATGATTCTGCATGTGGAAATCCAATTTTCCCAGCACCATTTATTGAACAGCCTGTCCTTACTCCAAGGATTGGTTTTGAATCCTTGATCAAATATGAGTTGGCTGTAGATGTTTGGATTGATTTCTGGTGTTTCTATTCTGTTCCATTGGCCTATCCATCTGTTTCTGTACTAGTACCATGCTGTTTTGATAACAATTGCCCTGTAGTATGTCCTGAAAGAGTAACCTGTAGCATTAGGCAGGGAAAGGTACAACATTCAAGACACCAGTTGGCTTTGCTGCCAGTGGTCTTCAGAGTGTCAGAAAGGAGGTGGGCTTTTTTTTTTTTTATTTTATTTTAGACAGGCAGAGTGGACAGTGAGAGAGAGAGACAGAGAGAGAAAGATCTTCCTTTGCCGTTGGTTCACCCTCCAATGGCCGCTGCTGCAGCCGGCGCACCGCGCTGATCCGATGGCAGGAGCCAGGATCCAGGTGCTTTTCCTGGTCTCCCATGGGGTGCAGGGCCCAAGCACCTGGGCCATCCTCCACTGCACTCCCTGGCCATAGCAGAGAGCTGGCCTGGAAGAGGGGCAACCGGGACAGAATCCGGCGCCCCAACCGGGACTAGAACCCGGTGTGCCGGCGCTGCAAGGTGGAGGATTAGCCTATTGAGCCACGGCGCCGGCCTAGGAGGTGGGCTTTACAGGAAGAGTGATCTGTGTCACTAAGTGCTTAAAGGAATGGCATTGAAGGGAGAGGAACAGCATTGCAGCTTGGGGGCAAGAGAGCAGGAGGCCAGTCCAGGCAGCCGAAAGGGCAAGCACAGGTCTTCAGGTAAGAGAAGCGAGAGATACGCTGAGTTACAGAGGGAGCTCTCAAGCTGGATCTTGCAGGGCAGAGAGAGGACAGGAACGGTGGGTGTTTACGGGGAGGTTTCTTCTCCTCGCCTGCTGGGCTCAGCACTGGCGTCATTTGCCGCAAGGCCTTGACCTCAGTTTCATCTCTGTTGTCCTGAGCGTCTGGCTGACTCCTTGACATATTTCTGGAGTCTCTGGGACTTCCCTTGCAATGGGGGAAGGACACCGGCACCTGGGTTAGGCCACATGAGTGCCTCCCCGAAGGTTGCCTGGCCAGGCCCCTGCTGCGCTGCCTGATCCTGTCTCCCATCCACTGCCTCCTTCACTCACTAAGGCCCCGACACCCTCTCTGCCTACCCAGCCAGTCTGCTCGGGCTCCTCCTGCCGCATGGCCTTGGCACCAGAATGCTTTTGTTGTAGCACAGCACATGCGTGGATGCTTCTCCTCTTTCAGTTTCACCCCTCAGAGTGGCCATCCCTGCAGCTCACCCGCTGAGGTACCCCTCCCGACTTCTCGTTACTTCGGCGACATCACCACCCTGTGTCTACTACTTGAGGATGCCTACCATCTGCCTGCATTTCCTGACCCATCCTGACCCTCTAGCATCTCAGCCATGTGAGAAACATGGACATGACGTGTGTTGTTGCCCACCCAGAATGCGCCTGACATGGAAGACACTCAGTCAACAGTTGCTGAGTTAACGAATGAGCCCCATTGCCACCCAATCAGGGAAATGCAAATCAAAACCACAATGAGGTTTCACCTCACCCCAGTTAGAATGGCTCACATTCAGAAATCTACCAACAACAGATGCTGGCGAGGATGTGGGGAAAAAGGGACACTAACCCACTGTTGGTGGGAATGCAAACTGGTCAAGCCACTATGGAAGTCAGTCTGGAGATTCCTCAGAAACCTGAAGATAACCCTACCGTTCGACCCAGCCATCCCACTCCTTGGAATTTACCCAAAGGAATTTAAATTGGCAAACAAAAAAGCGGTCTGCAGCCTAATGTTTATTGCGGCTCAATTCACAATAGCTAAGACCTGGAACCAACCTAAATGCCCATCAACGGTAGACTGGATAAAGAAATTATGGGATATGTACTCTTTAGAATACTATACCGCAGTAAGAAACAACGAAATCCAGTCATTTGCAACAAAATGGAGGAATCTGGAACACATCATGCTGAGTGAAATAGGCCAATCCCAAAGGGACAAATACCATATGTTCTCCCTGATCAGTGACAACTGACTGAACACCAAAAAGGAAACCTCCTGAAGTGAAATGGACACTATGGGAAACGGTGACTTGATCAGCATAGCCCTGACTGTTAATGACCAACTTAATACATTATCCCTCTTAGTAGTTTTTTTTTGTCTGTTCTACTTAATATGACTGGTTTAATTCTGTAATTAATACACAGTTATTCTTAAGTGTTGAAAATTAACTGAAATGTGATCCCTGTTAAACATAAGAGTGGGAATAAGAGAGGGAAGAGATGTATAATTTGGGACATGCTCAAGCTGACTTGCCCCAAATGGTAGAGTTAGAAACATACCAGGGGATTCCAATTCAATCCCATCAAGGTGGCATGTACCAATGCCATCTCACTATTCCAAGTGATCAATTTCAGTTCACAATTGATCATAATGAAAGGACTAAGAGTCAAAGGGAGCACATAAACAAGTCTAGTACCTGCTAACACTAACCGATAGAATAAATAAAGGGGAGAGTGATCCAACATGGGAAGTGAGATACTCAGCAGACTCATAGAATGGCAGATGTCCTAAATAGCACTCTGGCCTCAGAATCAGCCCTAAAGGCATTCGGATCTGGCTGAAAAGCCCATGAGAGTATTTCAGGCACGGAAAGCCAAGACACTCTGGCAAAAGATCTCTGTGAGTGAGATCCCAGTGGAAAGAACAGGTCTTCAAAGAAGGAGGTACCTTTCTCTGAAGGGAGGAGAGAACCTCCACTTTGACTATGACCTTGTCTAAACAAGATAAGAATCGGAGAACTCAGAGGGCTTCCATAGCCTTGGAAACTCATGATGGAGCATAGGGAGATTACTGATGCCATATACAGGAGTGTCAATTGGTAAAGTCAACAACAGGAGTCACTGTGCACTTACTCCTCATGTAGGATCTCTGTCCTTAATGTGCTGTGCATTGAGATTTAATGCTATAATGAGTACTCAAACAATATATTTCACTATGTGTTTCTATGGGGGTGCAAACTGTTGAAATCTTTACTTAATGTATACTAAACTGATCCTCTGTAAAAAAAAAAAAAAAAAGAAATTATCAACTCCCAACTTGACTCTCACTGGGATTAAACATGACAATAGGTCTGATCTGATTTCATCATCATTTAAAAAAAATCATCTATTATTTTTCACTTTATGTTTCTGTGTGGGAGCAAACTGTTGAAATCCTTACTTAATGTATACTAAGCTGATCTTCTGTATATTAAGATAATCGAAAATGAATCTTGATGTGAATGGAAGGGGAGAGGGAGTGGAAAAGTGGAGGGTTGTGGGTGGGAGGGACGGTATGTGGGGGAAGCCATTGTAATGCATAAATCGTACTTTGGAAATTTATATTCATTAAATAAAAGTTAAAAAAAAAAAAGAACTTCTTTTCAGCCGCAGCATTACCTGTGTCATGATGGCATAGTAATGGAAATAGATAAACTATATTGAGCTCTTCCATGATCTGGAGATGATGTTAGGTGCCCCACAAAGCAGTACTCGGATGCCACCTTAGCACAATCCTATGATGTAGTTCTAGAAGGAACCAGAAACTCTGAAGGACTGAGTATTTGTGCAGGACCTCACAGCTGGGACACAGCAGGGTGAGGATTCCTCGTGTAGGTGCTAACAGTAGGGTTGGTGTGCAATTGTGTGCATTGTTCATGCTCAGGAGGATCTGGGCCTCTTGTCTGGAACATGCCAGGGACTCAGTATCCTTTCCTGGAGCTCTGTAGGACCCAGGACTCATCTTTGATATGCCGAATCTTCAGGAAGCCGGAGCAGAATGCTGGAAGGCCATTTAAGCCCCATAACAAGCCAGCAAGGAGGCTGGGGACCAAGAACACAACGTGAGACTTACTGCTCAAGCTCTGCTGAAACTCCCCTTGCCTGCTTCTCACGTGCCCAGGAGAACGAATTAGAGGGTGAGTAGAGTCGATATCCTACACGGTAGGAGAGGGGACCCTCGTCCTCCAAAGCACAAGCACCCTTCCCAGAAGGACAGCCCTGTGGCTGTTCTGAGCTTGCGGTCTGGCCCATTTCGGGGGAGCAGGGTGTGGCCCCCCAAATCCCAGTTCACATCCTTCCCTACTGGGTGTGGTGTGCCCTGGGAGACGGCCAGGTACTCATTCAGCTACGTGTAATATGTGAGGCCTGCACAGAGCTGTTTTTGTTGCACTTGGTCTTCACAACAACCTCCTGTGGACAGAACTCACGTCATCCTCATCACTGGCTGAAGAGGAAGCCGAGGCTCAGAGGTGTCGCGTCACCGTCCAACATCACAAAGGCAGGACGAGGCTGGTGGTTATTCCACAGTCAGCTGCAGGCCCTTTGTCGGGGCACTGGGGATGAAAAGACGAGAAAGCGCTTGGACAGATGTGGGGCCTGGACACACAGGCAGAATGGATACACTCACCCATCTCTGCCTGGCTCAAAGCCACGAGCCATCTTCTGAGTGCCAGCTCTGTGCAAGATGCTCTGGTATGTGTGTAAGAAAGGGTGGTGCCTGCTCCACTCCATCACTCCTGACCTAACAGAGCTTCCAGTTTCCTTGCAACGATGAGTACCCTGCATGAAAGAGTAACCTGTAGCATTAGGCCAAATACCGCAGGGAAAGGTACAACATTCAAGACACCAGTTGGCTTTGCTGCCAGTGGTCTTCAGACACTCAGTCAACAGTTGCTGAGTTAACGAATGAGCCCCATTGCCACCCAGATAGCCTTTGACCAGGCTCAGAAAGTGTTCAGGGTAGACTGGGCTGGGGAGGGGGTATTAGTTCTGGTGCCTCCTAGAACTGTTGGTGAGCTTCTATCTTTGCATTCTTCCCCCTGGGAAGCAGTTTGGTCGTTAGCATTCTTCACCGGATACTCCAGCTCTTCCTTATTTTCTGGGCAAAGAGTAGGATTGTACTTCCCCGTCCCCTTTGAAATGAGGCTTTGCCCTGGGGCTTGTTTTGGCCTCTGAAATGGCGGTGGCAGGGGCATGCGTCTCCTCTGGGCAGACATTGTAGGGCCCACGTGTGATCCCCTGTGTTTCCCCCGCCACCATGATGATCATGGACATGGACGTGTTTGTTGAGATGGAGCCTCCATCACTCTGGGCCTCCAAATAACTCCAAGGAGCAGAGCCTCTGGTCACCGCAGCCAGACATGAATTAGGCTCAGGAAGGAAACTTTGGTTGTGCTCAACCATGGAGATTTTGGACTTTTATGTTACTATAGCACAGCCTACTCCATTTTCACTGATCAGGAGTTGGGAGTTTTTATTAGGATATCAGAAGGGTTTGTTAGCCAAATAAGGTCAAGAACGGCTGGCTCAGGGGTCAGCCCGTCCCATTCTGTAGCTAGTGTGGAAGTACAGGGAAAGCAAAGCTCATGTTTATTAACACATGCCTGATTGTGTGCCAGACCCTTTGCTGAGTGCTTCCTCTATGTGATGGCATCAAGACTCCAACAGTTTTCAAGGCAACTGCTCTGAGCCCCGTTTTATACATGCAGCTGAGGCTCAGAGAGTTTAGGGCATTGCTCCCCAGAGTCCAGCAGCATCAGTATCACCTGAGACCTTCTGAGAAATGTAGACTCTCCAGGCACTCCCCAGCCTGCTATATCAAAATCTGCATTTTGCTAAGCTCTCAAGGTGATCTGTGTCGCTCCCCCTCTTCGTGGAGGAACGACACTAAACCCTGCCTAGGCTTCTTATCCAAGTCACGGCACCATTATGTCGCTCCCCCTCTTCGCGGAGGAACGACACAGGACCCTGCGCTGTTCTTTTGTCTGCTCGGCCCTCCCCGGGTTTGCTGCTGGTTCTTCCCGCGTTGGCTACTATCCCTTCCACCTCCGTGGAAGGGCGGTTCCCCCTGCCACCTTCCCCACTTCCGCAGGGGAGCGGCACACCGCCGGCCGGCTCTCTCGGGGGCTGCACAGGTGTTCCCTCCGATGTTCCCCTTAGATGTTCCTGGTGCATGTTGTCTCTCTCCTCCTTTATAGTCCTCTTCCACCAATCCCAACTCTGCTACCCACACGCAGAGTACGCTGCTCTCCTCCAATCAGGAGCAGGTCCTACAGTTTATTGGTTGAACTGGAGGCAGCTGTGTAGACGCTGTTTCTCCCTTCTCAGCGCCATATTGTGGGAGAGCAGATGCATAGAATAAGTCTTAATTCCAGTAACTTAGTTTAGTCCGGGTTGCTCCCCACAATCTGTGTGACATTGAAGTTTTTTTAAAAGATTTATTTTATGAGGCTGGTGCTGTGGCACACTAGGTTAATCCTCCGCCTGCAGCGCCGGCATCCCATATGGGCACTGGGTTTTAGTCCCAGTTGCTCCTCTTCCAGTCCAGCTCTCTGCTGTGGCCTGGGATAGCAGTGGAGGATGGCCCAGTTGCTTGGGCCCCTGCATCCGCATGGGAGACCGGGAAAAAGCACCTGGCTCCTGGCTTCGGATTGGTACAGCTCCGGCTGTTGCGGCCATCTGGGGAGTGAACCAGCAGAAGGAAGACCTTTCTCTCTGTCTCTCTCTCTCTCACTGTCTGTAACTCTACCTGTCAAATAAATAAATAAAATCTTTTAAAAAAATAAAGACTTATTTGAAAGAGTTACAGCGAAAGGTAGAGCCAGAGAAAGAGAGGTCTTCCATCTGCTAGTTCATTCCCCAAATGACCGCAATGGCCAGAGCTGAGCTGACTGATCTGAAACCAGAAGCCAGGAGCTTCCTCTGGGTCTCCCATGCAGGTGCAGGGGCCCAAAGACTTGGGCCATCTTCTACTGCTTTCCCAGGCCACAACAGAGAGCTGAATTGGAAGTGGAGCAGCTGGGACTCGAACCGGCGCCCATATGGGATATGGGAGCTGCAGGCTGGGGCTTTAACTCGCTGTGCCACAGTGCTGGCCTCGACATTAAAGTTTGAGACATGCTGGTTTTGGGGACTTGCTTGGCAATGGTTAGTTCCTGAGTAGGGAACCCAGGTGGCCATCATCTGAGAGATAGGCATGGTTTCCCCATTGCCCCACCCCAGGCTTGCCAGGTGAGCAGGAACCAGGATTTAGGCATCCAATCCTCTCCCAACCTGTATCTGTTGGTTCCCCCAGCATCACATCTTCACGTTGAGTAGTACTTGGTGGTAACCCAAGCTCTTTGTTGACTTAGAAAACCACACATACCATGTGCCTAAGACATGTTTTCCTTCTAGCTGTGGATCTGCTGGGCAAGCCCTCATTGTGGGCTGGAGGTGGATCAGATACTGTACCCAGGAGGCAGTGTCACTGCTGATATGCCGGTGGGGACCAGGGAGCTGCAGTAACTTCCTGGTGGCAGCCACTTGTCTTGGTGCCTCTGTGAGGACAGAATCGGGCCCCCTAGGCTTTGAGTTCTGTATCTGGTGGGAGCTGGAAGTGCCTTGACTCCCTGATGGGGTCCTAAACCACTAGAGGGTCTCACATAGTGCCTCGTGTGGCAGTGGCTGGAACACAGATCTCTGTAGTTTCTCTCCATGGGGGCTGAGCCCTAGACAAGGAAATAGCTAAGAAAGATGTGCCCAAGGAAGGAGGGCGGCTCTCTGTGGACACAGCATCTGGGGGACGGTGGATCTGGTGACCGGGGCCTCTCTTACTCTTACTCCTTGGTGCCATTCACCTCTGGGGAGAAAAGGCGGAGATGCGGAGGACTTAAGAGCTTTTGGGCAAAGGAGCATGGTTTGGCCTCTTCCCATTGGGATTCCCAGCCTGGCTACGGCTTCTCTCTCTAGAGAGTTAGGTTTTCTTTCTTTCTTTCTTTTTTTTTTTTTATTACAGGCAGAGTGGACAGTGAGAGAGAGAGAGAGACAGAGAGAAAGGTCTTCCTTTTGCCATTGGTTCACCCTCCAATGGCCGCCGCAGCTGGCGCACTGCGGCTGGTGCATTGCGCTGATCTGATGGTAGGAGCCAGGAACTTCTCCTGGTCTCCCATGTGGGTGCAGGGCCTAAGCACTTGGGCCATCCTCCACTGCACTCCTGGGCCACAGCAGAGAGCTGGCCTGGAAGAGGGGCAACCGGGACAGTATCCGGCACCCCGACCGGGACTAGAACCCGGGGTGCCGGTGCCGCTAGGTGGAGGATTAGCCTATTGAGCCACGGTGCCGGCCAGGGTTAGGTTTTCTATGAAAAGGGTGCAGCTCCCTCTCCCTTGGTTGAGATCTAGTCATGCATTTGGCTAAGGGAGAAATCTCACATCACAGTCATCACTTAATCGGACACATTCACCCTCTGTATCCATGGGTTCAACCAGCCACGAGTGGAAGTTAGGAAAAAATAGCATCTGCACTGAACCCATACAGACTTTTTTCTTGTCATTCCCGAAACAGTGCAGTGTAACAACCATTTCCATAGCATTTGCATTGTATCAGGGGCTGTAAGAAAGCCTGAGATGATTTACAGCACATGGGAGGACATGCACAGTTTTTATGCAATACTACACCATTTTACTTAAGGAACCTGAGTGGCTGCAGATTTTGGTATCCTCAGGGGTCCTGGAACCAACCCCCCATGGACACTGAGAGAGGACCGTATGGGAGGATTTCACGGTGCCGTGCTGTGGATGGTAGAGGTGACATGGTCCCTGAGCGCTGCCTGAAGACTCAGGCCCAGCCTCCTGTCCTGCCCTGCCCTGTGCCCCCTCTGAGCCATGCTTAAAGGAACACCCCGTGGGGAGGATGTCTGGGGAGCCCCGCCGTGGACAGAGCACGCGTTCTAAGCCCACTCCTATGCCGAGGCTCCTGAGATGCACGAGTATGGGAAGCTGAAGTCAGCTGGTGGTCAGGGGCTGGTCCCAGGAGGGCCTGACCATTGCAGAACCTCATTTACGAGCTGGGGAGTGAGTTGTCCAAGGCGCCAGGGCAGTGGGTGGCAGAGCTGGCTGTGGCTCCCAGGCCTCCGGTCTCTTTCTGTGTGGCCTGGGTGCTTGCCCCACGTCCCTGAGCTGGGCTCTGTTTTTGTTCCAATACGGAAATGTGGCTGCAGAGGGGCTGTGGTGGCAGAGGGCTGGGTGGGACGGCCGCCAGCTCCCTTGCTGTGGGCAAACCGTGCCCGGGCCCCGGGTTGGCAATCGTCAAGAAAGCAAATTAAAACAGAGACTCTCCCATCTCCTCTCCCCCCTCTCCCCACTCTGACAGGTTTATTTGGAAAAGCGACAGGAGGCTAATGGAATCACTTAATTTCTCCAATAATAAATTTCCCCCAAGTGCATTAATTGAATGTTTTGCAACAGTCTCCTTCCACACACCCTTCCTCACAGGCTGCTCTGTGCTGATGGCCCTTCTGGCACTGCTGTGCCCTGAGCTGGCCTGGCCCGGCCTGGCTGCTGAGTAGTTTTGCAGTTCCGGGTTAAGAGTGCCAAGCCAGGCAATAGCACTTTCAGGAGGGCCCTCTGGGATAATGGGGCAGAACAGCAAGTGTCGTTTCAGAATCGCCTGGTTCAGCATCTGAATCCAGGCTCTGTCACTTCCCAGCTGTGTGACCTGGGAAAGTCACTTAATTTCTGCTTTCTTTGCTTGCAGCATTTGCAAATGGGGATAACACGGCTCAGCTGCCAGGCTGTTAATGGAGCTTAGAACCGGGTCCTGGGAAGCCCCGGGCACATAGTAGGTCTTCAGCCAATCTGAACTACTGGTTACTTTGTATCCAGTTAATATTTGCAGTCTATTCCCCCCTCCCCCCCCCCATCTTCATTGCCCTCAGTTTCTGGATGAGAGAGAAAGAGAGAGAGAAGGAAAGAGAAGGAGGGAGAGTGAGAGAGAAGGAGGAAGAGAGGAGAGGGAAGAGGGTAGAGGGGAGAAAGAGGGGAGAGGGGAGAGGGAGAATGGCAGAGACCGAAAGAGAGAAGAGAAAGGGAGGCGCTGAGGTGGGTACCTTGAGATCACTGCAGGGCCAGAGACAGCATGTCTGGCTTTGTGAAATGGTGCTCAAGCCCTTATGTAACTCAGCAGCCACAGTCAAGGGACTGCACAGTTGCCAATCTTCCTAGCCAGATGTCTGAGGCTTGATAGCCAGAGAAAGGGGCCAGCTGGAAGTCAGAGAGCTGCCTCTAGTCCCCAGCAGCTGAGAAGCTGGGTGCCCACCTGTGTGTCGGCAGATTTGGAAGCGATGATGGCACTTGCCCGGATGATGCATGATTAATGTACAATTGACTGTGGAATGCACAGCTGTTGTGTGTTTTCAAGACAAATAACTCCCCACGACTAAGAGGTTGCATGGGGTTTACATAATATAAGCCTTGACTTTGGCGTTAGTTATGAAGAGTAGGCAAGGGCAGCCCTGTGGTCCCTCCAGCCTGGAGGATGGGAGCGAGGTATCTGGGGGGTCTTCCCAGTGTGAGCATCCCTGGGGAGGAGCAAACATCCTCTGTCCATGTGGCTTCCTCTTGTGTCACCCCCTAGGTCACTGTGGTGTCTGACGGTAGCACTTGGGATCCAAGACGGACAAGGCACCCTTGAGGTGCTCTCAGTCCACAGGAGGGTCAGATGTGTTTGTGTCTGACCTAAGGGGGGCAGTGGCAGGGAACAGCGCCCTCCTGGGATGGGAGCTGCAGAGAGGCCGCCACTTCTAATTGGGAAAATGAGAAGACTTCATGGATGAGTGGGTGCAAGGCATTCTGGGCACTGAGCCTTTGAAACACTCTGTTTTCTGTGTGTTCCTTGGAGCTGAGGGGAGCCGCAAACCTCTTCTCTTGCATGCTCAGCCTACCTCCTTGGATCTAGGGTCCATCATTTGTAGAGAGAGCAGCTTCTGCTTCCCTTGCAAAGCAAACGAGAGAATGCCCCAAAAGCTGGGTCTGGCCCAGTTGAGCAGGCTGCAGGGAGGTTGCTCCTCTTTGGCGTGGAGCCCCTGACCCTTCCCGCCTCCCTCAAGGCTGCTAAGCACAGAGCCGTGTCGGGATGCTCAGCCTGCCTGCTGTCGGCCAGCAAAGCAGGTGCCTCTTGGGCCCTGCTCCGGCTCAATCGGAAAGGATTGTCATTTTGTTTCAAATGTCCAGTTTTGAGTTCAGGGAATGCAGCTGGGGGATAATCCAATAACCACCAGACTCATGATGACAGCCGCACATGCCTTGGCCTAGTTCGGGCAATGTGTGGGATTAACTGGGTGGGGTGGAAGTGGTATTTACCCACCAATCTGCCGCTTGCATGTGCCTTTCTGGTGGGGAAACTGGAGCTGAGCTGGTGAATTGCACAGCTGAGTGTAATTGTGGAATACGGAAATGAAAGGGGCCAGAGAGGGAGAGGGAGAGGGAGAGAGCGAGTGCGCGCGTGCGAGAGCGCACAGCCCAGGAGTCCCCCTTACAAGCCAGTGAGCAACACTCAGAAGTGTCCTTGGTCCTGTGCAGTCACCAGCACTCTGCTCTTCCTGCGGGGGCAGGGGGATGGGGTTAACCAGACCTTACCTGCAGCTGGCTGCGATGTGGGACCCTCACATTCTGTAGTTCCCTGTCCCGTCCCCGGTGGGTATGTGGGGGAGAGAATGGCTTTGTGTTTGCTCCCTTGATTTACTCAACTGTCTCCAGAAAACCCGGTGAAAGTGCAAATATGTTTTCGGGGCGAGGCAGCCTGCTGAGCTCTTGAGTTCATAACGCCAGTTTGTTGATTACTTCTGGTAACCCAATGCCATCCCGAGGAGCCACGGGAGGTCATTTTGGTCCCAGGCATGGAAGGTCAGGTCAAGACGAGAGGGTGGGGGTTTCAGCTGAGGGCCTCCCGAGGACTCCTGGCCTCTGCAGGCAGAGTGGCCTGGCTCCACACTTGGCCGTGCCTGCTGGTAGGGTTTGGTGCTATTGCCGAGGCTTGGGATGCTCCGGAAGAGCCATGGAGAACTAGGTCCCTTCAGGATCCTTCCAGAAAGGTCTCCAGAAAGGAACTGAAGCCTGGGAAGTACCCCTGCCCCTTGCCAGCTGTTCTCCAGAAAACAGTGAAGGGGAAATTGAGAAACCTCCCAATCACTCATCGTCACTGAAGTGTATGCCTTATATACCTTTTCTTAAGATTATTTTTTTATTTGAGAGGCAGAGATACAGACAGAGAGAGGGGGAGACAGGGAGAGAAGTCTTCCATCTGCTGATTCACTCCACAAATAGCTGCAATGGCTGGGGCTGAGTCAATTTGAAGCCAGGAACCAAGAGCTTCTTCCCAGTCTCCCATGTGGGTGCAGAGGCCCAAGCACTTGGGCCATCCTCCACTGCTTTCCCAGGCCACAGCAGAGAGCTGGACTAGAAGAGGAGCAGCCAGGACTAGAACTGTTGCCTAAATGGGATGCCAGTGCAGCAGGTGGGGGATTAACCTACTGCACCACAGCGCTGGCCCTTTCCTTATATACCTTGAAATATTCTTTATTATTGTGGTAGATTACACTTGTCATCCATATTAACCATTCTTAAGCAGTCAAGATGTTAACTCAGGGGTATGCAGGACATTCACAATGCTGTAAAGCCATCACCACCATCCATTTTGAGAATTTTTTATTTTATTTTATTTTTTTTAACTTTTATTTAATGAATATAAATTTCCAAAGTACGATTTATGCATTACAATGGCTTCCCCCACATACCATCCCTCCCACCCACTACCCTCCCCTTTCCCACTCCCTCTCCCCTTCCATTCACATCAAGATTCATTTTCGATTATCTTAATATACAGAAGATCAGCTTAGTATACATTAAGTAAGGATTTCAACAGTTTGCTCTCACACAAAAACATAAAGTGAAAAATAATAGATGATTTTTTTAAATGATGATGAAATCAGATCAGACCTATTGTCATGTTTAATCCCAGTGAGAGTCAAGTTGGGAGTTGATAATTTCTTTTTTTTTTTTTTTTAACAGAGGATCAGTTTAGTATACATTAAGTAAAGATTTCAACAGTTTGCACCCCCATAGAAACACAAAGTGAAATATATTGTTTGAGTACTCGTTATAGCATTAAATCTCAATACACAGCACATTAAGGACAGAGATCCTACATGAGGAGTAAGTGCACAGTGACTCCTGTTGTTGACTTTATCAATTGACACTCCTGTCTATGGCATCAGTAATCTCCCTATGCTCCAGTCATGAGTTTCCAAGGCTATGGAAGCCCTCTGAGTTCTCCGACTCTTATCTTGTTTAGACAAGGTCATAGTCAAAGTGGAGGTTCTCTCCTCACTTCAGAGAAAGGTACCCATTTTGAGAATTTTTTAATCCTCCCAAACAGATATTCTGTACCCATTAAAGGTAACTCAACATAATCTTTTCCCCTACCCCCTGGTTACCACCATTCTCCTTTCTGTCTCTAGGAATGTGAAGTATTTCATGTAAGTGTAATCAAATGATAGCTTGGGATTCGATGATTTCATTTAGCATGATGTCTTCAAGGTCCATCCACGTTTAGCATGTATCATCGGGATTTCATTCCTTTGTAAGGCTGAATGATGGTCCATCCTGTCTGTCTGTCTCTGCCTTCCTACCTGGAATACTTGATTTATCTGTTTGTCTTTTGAAAGATGCTTGGCTTGTCTCTATGTTTTGGTCATTGTGAATCAGGCTGCCATGCACATCGGTGTACAAGTACCTGTTTCAGTCTCTACTTTTTATTCTTTTGAGTATCCCTCCGGAAGTGGAATTGCTGGGTCATCTGGCATTTCCGTGTTTAGCAGCCCGCAGGGTGGTATCTAGCCATGGGAAACCAATCAATAGTTAATAATGTGCACGGGCACACACGCAGCTGGTCACAATCAGAAGTGGGTCCCTCAATGGAAGGTTCTTTGTCAGATTCTATACAGCCCCGACAAATGGAGTTTTTCTTTCAACTTTTTCCAGTAGCACACTGGTGCTCAGTAGTGTGTGTGTGTGTGTGTATTGTGTCTCCCTGATGCCTTCTCTTGGCCCTAACACTGGTGTAGCTGGCCTCCCAGCTGGCACGACAGGAGTCTGCCCCATGCCATCCACACTCACCACACTGCAGCTACTTCCCGGGAGCCCACCGTGCTTGCTCTCTGCCGACACAGGCTGCAGTGCCCCTGCCAGAGGAGGTCACCTTTGAACGGCCCGTGTGCTGTTGCCATCCCACAGTGAGAAGACTGATCACACGAGGAAGGCAATGTACTGCAAGAAAGCCTTTGTGTGCCTGCTCTCTCCGTGACTGTCTCTGAAGGCAGACACATGCATCTTCCACTAGCGTGCTGCCATGTAAGAAGTGCTTCAGGAGACATGTGCAAAAGTCCTGTGGCAACAGTAACAGGACCTCTCCCCACAGGGATCGATGAAAGCTCTACCGAGCAAGGGGCAATTGGGTGGAGTGTTGCAGGGTGAGTAGAAGGTTAAAATATGGAGAAACAGCAGATTAGCAGGGGTTGTGAGGTATCTGGCTGGAGACTTCTCTTGATAACATTCATACAGGCCATGCTCAGGTGGTTGGACATTGGTCTGTTGGCCTTGAGGATGTGTCAAAGGAAGGATTTTAAATGAGCTACTAGAACCCAGGGTTCCTTCTACTCCTTGTGCCCTGACAAGACTTTCCTGTCTGGAACTCAGTGCCGGGACAATTGGTTACCTGTGTCTTTGACGGGTACGTGTTGTCAGCTTCTATAAACCATAGCATGACCTGCAAGATGCTTCTGGCTTTCTAATGCATTTTGGGAGATTCTGCCCTGTTGCAGTGGATGCAAAATACTGTGCAGCCCTTCAGCTTCTGCGCCTCCCTGCCCAGCCCCCATGCCCTTGCCATGGGGCTCTGCTGAGGGTCCAAGGAGCTCGTTGCCACGCCGTGCTCGGTGTGTAAGACTTGAAAGCTGGGCTTGGCTGGCATCACCTCGCCACTCTGCAGAAGTGGAGACTGAGCCGTGAAGACGAGCGCCTCGAGCAGGGGTTATTTTACATTTTTAATCGACACGTTGGAGCCGGCGCTGCGGCTCACTAGGCTAATCCTCTGCCTTGCGGCGCCAGCACACCAGGTTCTAGTCCAGGTCGGGGTGCCGGATTCTGTCCCGGTTGCCCCTTTTCCAGGCCAGCTCTCTGCTGTGGCCAGGGAGTGCAGTGGAGGATGGCCCAAGTGCTTGGGCCCTGCACCCCATGGGAGACCAGGAGAAGCACCTGGCTCCTGCCATCAGATCAGCGCAGTGCGCCGGCCGCAGTGCGCCAGCCGCGGCGGCCGTTGGAGGGTGAACCAACGGCAAAGGAAGACCTTTCTCCCTGTCTCTCTCATTGTCCACTCTGCCTGTCAAAAAAAAAAAAAAAAATCGACACGTAACAGGGTGATACTCTGATATATGAATGCGAAGTTTAATGGTGAAGTCAGGGCGATTAGCACACCCACCACCTCAAACATTTATCATTTCTTGTGTTGGGAACCTTCCATATCCTTTCCTGTAGCTGTTTCACAGTGAGTCCAGGGGAGTCAGGGCATTGACCTGGGTGGCCCGGCTGCCAAGCCCTGCGCTTGGGGTGGGCCTTTGGCTTAGCAGTTAAGATGCCACTTTGGATGCCAGCATCCCTTGCTGGAGTATCTGGGTTTGAGTCCAATCTCTGCTTCCAATCCAGTCTCCTACTATGCACAGTGAGAGGCAGCAGGTCGCAGCTCAAGTACTTGGGGTCCACCCTGGGGGCAACCCATATTGAGTTCCTGGTTTCCACCTGACCCTATCAGGTGGGCATCTGGGGAATGAGCCAGCAGATGGAAGATCTTTATATCTATGTCTCTGTCGCTCAGCCTTTCAAAGAAAATGAAATAAATAAAAGCAACCAAAAAGAGAAACCTGATCTTATCATGATGTTGTTCTCTTCTCTCTGCCTGCCCCCCCCCCCCCAGAGCCCCCTAAATGCAGCTCGGTCCTTTGCAGTTGTGCAGTGAGAGTCTTAAAGTTCTCAGGAAATGCTGACTAGTGCGGGAGTGGATTTGGAGCTAGATCCGAGATTTAAATCCTGATGGCACAAATTTCCAGCAGTGAGAGCGGCGGTGCATTGCTGGACTCTGTGCCCGAATTTCCCCATTTCCATCAGGGCTTACCCTGTGGCATTATTTGAAGATTGGAAAAGGCATACTCAGAGCACACAGGGCAGGGCCTGGCTCGCAGCAGCTGCATAGGAACGTGATGCATAATAATAATAGTAGTAGTAGTTATGAGTTTCTTTAGCAAAGTAGAGGGCGTGGCCTACCCCCAGACTTGAGAATATGAGGTTGGTAGGTGTTTATGGACTGATGGCTGTTGGGGATGGTGGTGAAGCCCTTGTTTTTCACAGGAAATGAGGACATGGGAAGTCAAGGTGATGCAGAGCAACCAGACGGACGTGCTTGGTCTCAGGCTGTACACAGGGCGTGGAAGAGCAGGTCACGGGGGGAAGGCCTGGGTGGGCACGCAGTGCAGGCTGAGCGGCCAGGGAGCTGGGGAGCTGGGAGCAGCTGCTGGAGTGGGTAAGGAGGCACAGGGTGAGGGCAGGCCAGGGAAGGTGGCTCCATGGGATGAGGGAGGCCAGAGGCTGGGAAGAGCGGTGAAAGGGAGACAAGAAAAGAGAGGGGGCTGGGAAGAGGCCCCCCTGGGTGAGGGTCACAGGCCCGCCGGGGTGCTGGGGATGACACCAGGGCGTGGGTGAGGAGCCAGCTCAGGGGTTTTTGGGACAAACACACGGAGGTGCGGGCAGAGGCCACCAGAATGTGCCCCGAATGCATCCAGGGGACACTAAACACTTTAGCATATTCTCTGATGAATCATTTCTCCAGCTCTAACCACATTAGGGCCCCACGAGGCCACGGCTTGGTGCTCTGTCTGTCAGATATCGTTGCCATTTAAGTGAGCGATGCGGAGGGGGCCGGCCGCGCGCCTGGGTCTGAGATGAGACAGGTGGCCCGGAGAGCTGGCCGTAGAGCCCTTATTTCTTTGGCTCTGTAATCAGATTGGAGGCAGGATGCTTTTCTGTGTCTCTCCTGTGTCGTCTCTCAGGCTTGGTATTGTTTCCCCTGGTGTATACCCTGTGGGTTCACCTGGCACGATGCCCATGTGGAGCGGAGACGGGAAAGACCCCTAGTGTGGTCCATCCCGGGTTCTGTGCCCCTGGGGAGTGGAGGAGGGGAGAGATGGGCTTAGGACCTCCCAGGGAGCAGAGCCAGGAGGCGGAGGCAACCCAGGCCAGAAACAGGAGCCAAAGGGCCTGGTACCCAGGCGTTGTGGGAGGGGTGGGAGATGGCATCGAGGCTCAGAAAGGCCCCGGAACACAGGCCCTGAGCTTTATTTTTTTGGAAGACTAAACGTGGACTCATTTTGTGGTAGGCACTACTTAAAACACTGAGTGTGATCTTATAATACAGACTGCAGGTGTTAGAAAAGACATTCTCACTCATTGCAAAAACATTAGAAAATTACAGAAAAGAGTGGGGAAGGTTACTTAGTTCCGTCTCCCACAGTGATCTTGTAGCCTATTTGGCTATAAACTATTTTTCCCCCTAGGAAGATAAGAAGGATATATAAAATAGGATCCTATTTTTTTTAAAAGATTTTATTTGAGATGTAGAGTTACAGGCAGAGAGGGAGAGACAGATAGAAAGATCTTCTATCCACTGGTTCACTCCCCAAATCGCTGCCATGGCTGGAGCTGGGCTGATCTGAAGCTAGGATTCAGGAGCTTTTTCCAGGTCTCCCATGTGGGTGCAGGGGCCCAAGGACTTGGGCCATATTGCTTTCCCAGGCCATAGCAGGGAACTGGATTAGAAGTGGAGCAGCCGGGACACTAACTGGTACCCACATGGGATGCTGGCACCACAGGTGGTGGCTTTACCCGCTATGCCACAGTGCCAGGCCCCTAAGATCCTATTTTTGAAAGAATGTATTTTGCAACTTGTGTTTTGTATAACTACATATGATTTTTTTGCCATTTTAAAATATTATAAAATATTTTGTTTTAGAGATTTACCATATCTTATTTATAAAGTTCTGTTTTTTTTATTATATATAATTTTTTTTTAACTTTTATTTAATGAATATAAATTTCCAAAGTACGACTTATGGATTACAATGGCTTCCCCCCATACCGTCCCTCCCACCCACAACCCTCCCCTTTCCCACTCCCTCTCCCCTTCCATTCACATCAAGATTCATTTTCGATTATCTTAATATACAGAAGATCAGCTTAGTATACATTAAGTAAGGATTTCAACAGTTTGCTCCCACACAGAAACATAAAGTGAAAAATAATAGATGATTTTTTTAAATGATGATGAAATCAAATCAGACCTATTGTCATGTTTAATCCCAGTAAGAGTCAAGTTGGGAGTTGATAATTTCTTTTTTTTTTTTTTTTTTTTTACAGAAGATCAGTTTAGTATGCATTAAGTAAAGATTTCAACAGTTTGCACCCCCATAGAAACACAAAGTGAAATATATTGTTTGAGTACTCGTTATAGCATTAAATCTCAATGCACAGCACATTAAGGACAGAGATCCTACATGAGGAGTAAGTGCACAGTGACTCCTGTTGTTGACTTTATCAATTGACACTCCTGTCTATGGCATCAGTAATCTCCCTATGCTCCAGTCATGAGTTTCCAAGGCTATGGAAGCCCTCTGAGTTCTCCGACTCTTATCTTGTTTAGACAAGGTCATAGTCAAAGTGGAGGTTCTCTCCTCCCTTCAGAGAAAGGTACCTCCTTCTTTGATGACCTGTTCTTTCCACTGGGATCTCACTTACAGAGATCTTTTGCCAGAGTGTCTTGGCTTTCCATGCCTGAAATACTCTCATGGGCTTTTCAGCCAGATCCGAATGCCTTTAGGGCTGATTCTGAGGCCAGAGTGCTGTTTTTTAAAGATTTATTTATTTGAAAGGCAGCATGTCGGAGAAAGGAGGAGGACAGAGAGAGACCTTCTTTCTTCCAGTCCACTGCCTAGATGCTCACAAAAGCCAGGACTGGGCGAGGCCAAAGCCTGGAGCCAGGAACTTCATGCAGATCTCCCACTTGGCCCAAGTCTCCCTTGGGTGGCAGGAACCTGATTAGTCTTGGGCCATCACCTGCTGGCTCCCAGATGCATTTGCAGTGAGTTGACCTGGGAGTGGAGTAGCCAGGGCTCCAACCAGCACACTGACATGAGATGTGGTCGTCCCAGGTGGCAGCTTGACCCGACACACCACAGAGCCTAAAGTTCTATTTTGTACACTCCTCCCCACCACCTTTTGTCTACTATAATGAGTCCTCGGTGAATAGCCATAGGACATACATTTTTGTGCACATTCTTAAATATTTTCTAGAAGTGTTTGTGGCAGTTAAAGGATCCAAAGTGTTAACTACATTTTGAAGTTTTAGATGTTTGTTTACCGGTTTTTGGATATGTTTGGCCAAATTCATCTCACACATTGCCTGATGTGTGAGAATACCATATTTCCCGCATTTCCCCCAGTACTGAGCATTATGACTTTAAAATATCTTGCCAGATTTTGAGGCTGATGCTGTGGTGTAGAAGGTTAAGCCACCATCTGCAGTGCTGACATCCCATAAGGGCACTCGTTTGAGTCCTGGCTGCTCCACTTCCTCTCTAGCTCCCTGCTAATGCACCTGGGAAAGTATCAGAAGATGGCCCAAGTGCTCGGTCCCTTGCACCTGTGTGGGAGACCCAGATGAAGCTCCTGGCTCCTGGTTTCATCTGGCTCAGTCCTGGCTGTTGTGGCCCTCTGAGGAGTGAACCATTGATGGATGATGTGTCTCTCTTCCTCTCTGTCTCTCCCTCTCTCTTTAACTCTAACTTTCAAATTAATTAAAAACTAATAAAAAATCTCAGAAATGATTAAAACATCTTACCAGATTTATAAGGGGAATGTGGCATTTTACTTTTGAATGTTAAGTGAGGCCAAACATTTTTTCTTTCATATTTGACATATTTAATCTCTGTGAATTGCTGATTTGTTTCTTTTGCCCATTTTTTTCTGCTGATGTTATCTTTTTATTATTCACTTTGAAGTATTTAATATTAAAATTATTAGCCCTTTGTCTTTCACCTGCTTTGAAAACACATCTTTTCAGTTTACTTCTTGTCTTTGATTTCAGGTATATGTATTTCAAATTTTATCTTGGCAAATCCATCCAAGTTTTATTTAATTTTTCTCTGGTGTGATAATTAGAAAACTCTGCTGGGGGCTGGAACTGTGGTACAGTGGCATAAGCTTCTGCTTGGGATGCTGGCATCCCATGTGAGCACTGGTTTGAGTCCTGGTTGCTCCACTTCTGATCCAGCTCCCTACTAATGCACTTGGGTAAGCAGCGGAAGATGGCCCAAGTGTTTGGGCTCCTGCTGCCCACATAGCAGACGTGAATGGAGTTCCAGGCTCTTGGCTTTGGCCTGGCTCAGCCCCAGCCAATGTAGCCATTTGAGGAGTGAACCAGCAGGATCCCTGTCTCTCTGTAATTCTGCCTTTTAATAAATAATAAATAAATCTTTATTTTTTAAAAAAGAAAATTTCTTCTAAGATTATATGTTCACCTGTCTTCCTCTCCATACATTTTTAGGTTTTCCTTTTACATTTAAATCCTCATAGTTTAATTGCCATTCATCTTAAACTAATATCCATATCAAATGAGGTAAGTTATAAGGAGGAAAGTTTTGGTTTAATATGTGAATGAAGTTTCTCAAGGGCTAGAGTTGTGCACAAGGGAAAGACTGGCAGCCAGGGAAGTGGCTGATCTCATGTCTGACCTTCCTCTGGGTTCAGAAGTCCTTGGCGTTCTCCAAGTGCTCAGTTAACATGGACTGAATGAGTGGGATGGAAAAAGGCACCACCACAGGGTCTTTCAACACCGAGTCCCTCATCTTGCTTGGGTTTCAGCTCACTCCAGCTCCACAGATCATTCCAGAATTGGAAATTGGGGCTCCCAGGGGTGCGGCAGCTTCCAGATGTGGAGTCAAGTTTTGCTGAGCACTGGGATGGGAGGGAACTGGGTCGGTGAACCGGTTTCTCAGCAGAGGGATTGGCTGGCAGGCTGGGGAGGTGAAGCAGGCACCCCAGGGCCCAGGCATAGCGTGGAGGCAGAGAGGGCTGCGGAAGGGGGTGAGGCAGGGGGTTGCTGCCGTGCGGCATGTGAGAGAGGGACAAGACGCATTTCAGGAGTCCTGTAGTTTTTCACCGCATGGTTCTTTGTCGAGGGACTGGTCCAGAATGCTCTCTGTTCAGGTGAACTCAAGAAGCCACCGTGCAGTTTAGAGTCTTCTTTTTCCAAGTGACTCAGTGACTCACTGTGTACATTCATTGAAGAATTCACAAATGAAGGAAACATGAGCATGGCCACGTCCACACGCACACACTAACTGTGTGTCTGTGTGCATGGAAGTAGTCATCTGATGTTTGGTTTGTTATAATTTTCTGGGTAGAGGTCACTGTGCTTCCCAGATGGCACCTGCCTGGGGACAGAGAAGGTGCTTGGTGATGGGGGAAAGCTAAGCCTTCCTCTGGCTCTGCCTCATGCAGGCCGTGAAAGTGCAAGCCCTCCTCCGAGCACTGGCAGGCACGTCTGCTCTCCTCCTGGTACCCAGTGCACCTGCTGCCACCATCTGCCATCTGCGCCCAGCAGCCAGTGTCCACGAGGACCACGTCCGCATCAAGGTGCTGCCTTCTTTCCTGGAGCAACTGAGTCTGCCCCAGCCCCCGGCAACTTGAGTGTGTAATGCCGATGTTATTGTCCCCGCCATGGACAAGGTTCACAGGAGTCTCTGGGGGCTGGGCTGGGAGGCGGGGGGATGGGCAGCTGTGTGTGGAGCCCTTGCCTGTCCTGACCCTGTCTTGGCACCTTTGGAAAGGACTTGGGGCAACTCTGGGCCTCTCTTCCTGAGCTCTTTGCTCCTTCAGGCAAAGCCCTCTCATTTAGACATGGCTGAATTCCCAGATGAGCACAGCCAATGGGATGTGCTTAACTCCTGAAGCCTAATGTAGTGGATGGAACGGGGCCTCCGCCTTGGCTTCAGTCATTTATCAGCTGGGTGATCCTGGCCGCACGACTTCACCGCTTTGAGCCTTAGTGCTTGAGCACTATATGGAGATGATAATAATGCCTGCCTCATAGCATTGCTATAGAAATTCTCAGTTAATTTGCATGACATGATTCGAACAGTGCCAGGCAGGTAATAAGCACATAGGCCAAAATATGTTATTCTCTGGTGTATTTATATTGGTTTGATTGTAGGTTTGTTTTTTTTTTTTTTTTTTTGTCTTCATGGTCCGTCAAAACGGGGGAACCAATGACCTCCCTAGAGGGACTTTCCATTTTCTTTCCTGTGTCCTTCCTTCAGTGTGTGTGTGTGTGTATGTGTGCGTGCACGTGTGTATAAAGTTTTTTCTTATTTGAAAAGGGGAAATAGAAGAGAAGAACGAGGGGGAGAGAGAGAAGGAAAGAGAAGGAGAGGAGAGGGGAGAGAGAGAATATGAGTATCAATCTGCATTCACTGATTTTTTGAAAAGATTTTACTTATTTATTTGAAAGGTAGAGTTAGGACAGAGAGAGGAGAAGACAGAGAGAAAGTTCTTCCATCCACTGATTCACTCCCCAAATGGCCGCCTGCTACAGTTAGAGCTGGGCCAGTCTGAAGCCAGGAGCCTCCTCTGGGTCTCCCATGTGGGTGCAGGAGCCCAAGCACTTGTACCATTTTCCACTGCTTTCCCACCCATAGCATAATCCAGCCATAGCAGAGAGCTAGATAAGAAGTGGAGCAGCCAAGACATGAACCAGCTCCTACATGGGTTGCTGGCACTGTAGGCAGTGGCTTTACCTGCTGTGCCACAGTGCTGGGCCCCCAGGATCCTATTTCTGAAAGAATATATTTTGCAACTTGCTTTGTTGTATAACTACATATGATTTTTCTGCCATTTTAAAGTATTATAAATATTTTGTTTTAGAGATTCACCATATCTTATTTATCAAATTCTGTTTTTCAATGATTTATTTACTTGAAAGGCAGCGTGTCCAAGAAAGGAGGACAGAAAGAGACTTTCTACTTCTTCTTCATCTTCTACTGCTTTCCCAGGCCATAGGAGAGAGCTGGATGGGAAGTGGAGCAGCCGGGACTTGAACTGGTGCCCATATGGGATGCGGCACAGTAGGTGGTGGCTTTACTCACTAAGTCACAGTGCTGGCCCCTAGAAGATCATTTTTAAAGTTTACCACAACAGCATCCCTCTTACATTGCTTTCTCTGATCAGGTTTTTCTTTCTTTTCTTGACTTCTAGAAGATGCGCTTGTCTGCAGTGGTGCACGTGAGATCCGCCCATGGAAGCTGACGCCCAGGATGGCAGCTGCATCACTGGCTGTGACTTCCACTTCTGCCTGCTGGTATCGGGAAGTGATGTGAGCAATTGATATGTTTTGTCACTTTCCATCTGTCCCTCCACACTGGTATTTTTGGAAAAGTGGTTAAGTACATCAACCTTTAGACAAAGTAATTATTGCCTCTTTCTTGTTGTGAAGACGTGGGGCTGCGTGTCACGTGTAGCCCTTGGCAGTGTCTAAATCTGGATTTTAGAAACAGGATGAATTTTTTTCCCCTTGGCCCGTTCCCCCTCTCCTTTGAACAGGTTCAGCGTCTGTAGCTACGCAGCGGTTACCTTTCAGAGCTGGTCCCCACCAGTACCAAAATGACGTTGCCACGTGAACGGCTCTGCTGGGGGTCACCAAGCCACACCCCACTGAGTAGCTACCACAGTGGCTTTGCCTCTCATCAACCATAGGGTATTTTGTTTTATTGATTTTTCATCTCCTGAGCCTAAAATGTGGGGCTTCAGTCATGGATCAGTTTAAGCCCTGCCGGCTGAATGGAGGATCGGTGCTCAGGGTGGCCACCGTGAGGATTAGCCATTGTCATTTACTGAGTAAATGACTACTCTACATGAGGCACTGGAAAAGCACTTTGGGGCATTATTTCTTCTATCCCCCAAACAAGAGCTCATGTTTCTCCAGGGCTTACTGTGGGCTAGGTTAAGCTCAGCGACTTTAGGACAACATCATTTGATGTTCTTGTTATCTCCTGAGGTGCAGTTACTTCTTTAGCATGCAAGTGACAGTAGCTCAACTCAGTTCCCTTTGCTGTTGGAGTGTTGATGATGGCAAAGGTAGTCACCAGTGACTGGCTCACCCCCTCCCAAGCTCAGAAAGCCAAGTACAAAGACCGAGCCTTTTGCCTCATGGCTGCGGCATTCATAGTGGCCATGTTTGAACACGTGGGTCCCTGAACCAGGGCAGGTGGACTGGGTGGACAGGCCACACCGGGTGTGTACCCAAGGTGCTCGGGGGAACAATTCTCACCTTGTCCATAGCACGTGGACGGTGGATGGGAGGGAATGGTGCCTCCCAAGAAAAATCAAGACCATTTAACCAACAGACAAGGCATCAGGCATCTTCTGTAGTCCTGTTGGTGGGCCCATGCCACAGAGGAAGACACCAAGGGCCAGAGAACATATGAAGTTTTCTCCAAGATCTTGCTGTTGGGAAATACCATAGCTGGGTCTCGAACCCTCCTCTGCAAGGCACTGAGGCCCATCTTCTTTATCTTCTCTCCTTTATTTGGCTTGCGTTGGGGTCCATCCGAATATGTTACTGTCCCTGCCTCTGGAGCCCGGATCGTGGGCTTCCTCTGGCTTGGATTCCTAAGAATCTACTTATGAGCAAAATGGAGTCAATCATCAAACATGAAATAACCTGGTAATGCAGACAGGGGATTGGAAAAGAGCCCTGCAGGGCACGCTGCCGCTGTCTGACTGCTGTCAGTAGTGGGTGAGCACGGCCCGACGAGCAGGCACAGAGCCTACGCTCCTTAGGAGGCAGTGGAGTCGCCGAAGGCCTCTTCCTTCTGACACTGCTTCCTGGGGCCTGGGACCCTTGCCTCTCGGGTGCAGGCAGTCCCAGCAACCACCCCCTGGGCGTTTGGGGCTGATGACTTCTCTCGCTGCTGGGGAGGGGACTGGGTCCTGTGGTTTCTGCTGCCTCCTTTGCTGAAGCAGAGGCATGGCACTGCTACCCTCGTAGGTCACCAGGGGTCCCTTCTGCTGGGTTATGTGCCTGGGGTGCCTACTAGAGACAGGTGCAAGTGTGTTGATTCCACTTTCCTCTGGGCCTCACAAGGCAATTGCTCCAGACGCTGAGCATGAAGGGAACCTTCCCATGCGCGTGTGGACCACTTGCTGGCAGCCCTGGTGTCTTGTCTCCGTAGGTGCCAGATGGGACACTCTGGCTGTGCATGGTAATATTCGCGACGTGCACAGATGCCTTGTTGAGTTTCAGAGAGCACGGGGAAATGTGTTCCCGTCTCACTTCTCTGTCGGGGACTCTGATCTGCATCTCCCTGAGACATTGACTTAGAGGCACACGTGTTCCAGCACCAAATCAGCTCACTCTCATTTTCCTCCTACTACCCGCAGGACTGGCCTCGTGCGTGGAATCTTCGGCAGGCAAGAACACCCAGCTGGGATTCCATGGCATGCCTGTTGTTTTCATTACATTTATCTTTACGATTTTCTTCCATTCTGGAAGGTGGTACTGATTTTCTGCTGTGGTAGGGACATATATTTTGTGTATAAAATACATTTATTTTAGTAAAAGAAAGTGAGTGGATTGAAAAAAAAAAAACCTAATTCTGCATCTCTGTCAGAGTTCAACCAGAAAAATAAAACGGGCAGTAGGGGCTACATATTAAGAGATTGCAAGGTCGTGGCTCATGTGCTCTGGGATCTGGCTAAGCAAGTTCAAAGCCTGTAGCACAGCCTTGTGGAAGGGCAGCCTGGAACCTCAGGTGTGGGCTGTAGCTGCATCTGCAGGAGTTTCTTCCTCATCAGAGAAGACCTACTTCTGTTCTTAGGGCTTTTCAGCTCTTACGTCAAGCCCCTGGTTATAGATTTTAATCATATTGACACCATGCCTTCAAAGCAACAGCCAGATTTGATGTTTGGTGAGCTAACTGGGGGCTGGAGCCCAGCAGAGGCGACTGCTAAGACCCATGAAGGAATAGCAAGCCCCCGACACAGAGGCTGGCTGAGGTTGTGCAGACAAGAAGTCCATGGCAAACCTGGCCGAGCAGGTGGGCTGAGCGGCTGGGGTGGTGGACTCCGAGGGAAGAAGCTGCGAGTCTGAGAGTGGGGGAAGAAGCCTTGTGTGCTGGGTGATGTGGTTGGTGGTGGGGGGGACGCAAGGTGGGGTGGGGAGGGAAGAGCTCAGAAGCCTTCCTGCCTCCTGTTGTTAGGTACACTGACTGTGGAGGGCCGTGTCTCTGCTCCCTTGTCTGTTGCCCTTAACAGAAGTACTTTTCCTCTTAAATTTTCACCACATAGTGGCTGCAATAGCCACAAAACCTGACCCCCCAAGCCCAAGTGACACCCCTTGTATCAAAGCCTTAGCTGTTTGAGTTGTTGATGGATCTCAGCTTCTCAGCTCCAAGGCCTCCTGATCCAGTGACAATAGTGATAGAATTGGGAGTGGAGTTACATGGTTATTAATCAACGTGTTTTTTTCCTGGATTGAAGGAACCACTGAGGAGGTCCAGAGGGAACTTCGCCTGTGAAGACAATCAGCAAAGGAGTTGGAGCTTGTATTTAGATGGGAAGACTGGCTTTGTGCAAGTCTCCTGGGGTGGCAGGGGAGGGGAGAGTAGTTGTTTTTACTTTTCAAGATCAGAGTTTTCTGTTTCTTACAGAAGCCTTAATTAATTTTCTGAACCGTGAGCTGTGCCCATGGGGAACACGGAAGGCTGATCAGACTTCCAGTGCCTGCCCCACGCAGTGCAGGAAGGAAGTCAGCAACTGGGCTGACACTCAGAGATTGACACGCTGACAGGTGAAGTGGCCTGGAAATCCCTTTTGTGATGGCTGAGTGTAGAGTTGATAGAGTACTTGCCCTGGGCTGGTCCTCTCCCTGAGTATACCAGCAGCACTTCCTACTGGTAGACCAGTTGAACACTGGGGTCACTTTCTACCATTGGAGAGAGTGGGATTGTATAGGTTTTGGGGCCTGCTTCTTGCTCCCTGCCATCTGAGAGGCAAGTCATTTTTTGGAGTCTCTAGGGGGAAATTGTCTTAAGTTGGCTGAGATGAGAGAAAAAGTCTATTTGAACTCATTCTGTGGTCTGACCTCCCCAGGTAAGCCGGGTAAATAGTGCTCATTTCAAAGGCCAGCCAGAGCTGAGTGGTAGGGGTTGGGTGGGTTGGAAGGCAGGGCAGAGGGGAAAAGGGATATGCCTGCTGCCAAGGTGGTCGTGGGTGATGTGCACGTGGGGTGTGAAAGTGGCACTGAATGAAATGCCAAGAACGTCAAGGTTAATACTTAGATTAAGGTAGATTTTCTTTGCTCTGCTTCTTCAGTTAGATTGAAAACTGCCCAAGTGCGAGGTCTGGGACGTGTCCATTGTAATCCAGCTGACCGGGTTCCTCTGGATGTGTTGTTCTCTTGTCCTGTGCATTCTGGAAAGACGGGGTCACCTTGTCACACACTTCCTTCTCGGGGACCCTATCACACCAGGATACCCACGGCACTGGTGAGTAAGGTGGCGTTTGCTGAGTGTCTTGCGTAAAGATGGACAAGTTAGTGCTGCTGCTCATGTCAGAGCAGCCCCCGTGGGACTTTCCCATGGATTATTTAGGATTTGGGTTTGGCTGCGTGGGATGGTAGCTTGACTTCACAGCTTAACCCATGAAGTTTTATTTTTCTCACATAACAAGACTTCTGGGGATAGCTGTCCATGGGCAGCAGCTCCCCCATGTTGTCAGTTGTACAGGCCCCATCCACCTCTGTGCTCCACCAGCTCCTGCGTGTGGTTTGCATCCTCATGGCTGTGTGTCATGGTAGCAGGAGGACCGTTTCTCGCTCCAGCCTCAGGTCCATGTTCCAGGTAGGAAGGAACAGAGGAGGAGAGGGCCACAGGCATATGTTCATCTCTTTTTATCAGGACCTTTCAGCAGAACCTGGCTGCCTGGTTTACAGCTGGCTGGCCAGGGTTGGGTTACATGGCTGCTTCTGGCTGCAAGGAATTCTGGGAAGGTTCTATGCTTGAGCAAGATGGGGAGAACAGATCTTAGGTAGAGAACCAGCAGTGATTGGCATCACCTCACAAATACCCTTTTGTCTTGCCTCTGTGCCCTGATGAAATTCCCACCACCAGCCACATAGGTTCCAGCCCCAGGGACCTCCTGCAGGGACCTTTGCCTCTTGTCTCCCAATCTCCCCTTTCCCTCCACGCCCCTGGGGTTCATGGAGATGCTCTGCTCAGATCTCCTTGCTGTGGAGAGCACCGTTCATGGCCCAGGATCCATTGTGGTACCCATGCTGACATTAGGCTTCTCCTGGGTGCCCCCCAACGCAGGACCAGGCACACTGGGGACAGAGATGGCCATTCCTGCTCAGTGTGGGAGGGGGGCTCCTCTCCTTCACAGCATTTGCTCAGAGCCTCCACCTGCACCTGGCTGAGATTTGCCCAGAGCTGTGGATCCCCTCCCCTGCACCTGCTCCTTTTTCTCATCCCTTCTAGGCATTTCCCCCAATATCGTTCCTGCGTGTCCAGTGCTGTCTTGGCATCTGTTTCTCTGAGGCCTGGAAGTAGCACATTCATATCTTTTCCCTTATCTAGAGAGATCTCATTCCCTCTGGGCTCCCATTTGCAATGAGAGGGGCAGAGTTTTCCTTGAAATCTCATCATCCCTTGCCTTCTTCTTCTTCTTCTTCTTTTTTTTTTTTGACAGGCAGAATGGACAGTGAGAGAGAGACAGAGAGAAAGGTCTTCCTTTGCCATTGGTTCACCCTCCAATGGCCACCGCGGCCAGCGTGCTGTGGCCGGCACACCACGCTGATCTGATGGCAGGAGCCAGGTGCTTCTCCTGGTCTCCCATGGGGTGCAGGGCCCAAGCACTTGGGCCATTCTCCACTGCACTCCCGGGCCACAGCAGAGAGCTGGCCTGGAAGAGGGGCAACGGGGACAGAATCCGGCGCCCCGACGGGACTAGAACCCGGTGTGCCGGCGCCGCAAGGCGGAGGATTAGCCTACTGAGCCGCGGCACCAGCCATCCCTTGGCTTCTAAAGAGGGCAGAGTCCCAGATGGATTCTTTGAATCCTTATGCTATTTTTCCCATTGCCATGGAATGGATCAATCACATTTATTGAGCCTTTTTCTAGGTGCTGGGGGATACTGAAATTGATCAGTCTGGGTCCCTGTCCTGGTGGAATCCACACTCCGGCGAGCTTATGAAACAGCATCCATCTCTCATTGGTGGGTGATGGGCTCTTCTCTCTGCTATGGCGTTAAACTCCAGACACCTGTCTTGTCCCGCCTTCTACCTTTTGAGCTTCTCTGCCACTTTCGTGGCAAATTATGAGGAAGCAAAGCAGCTGTTGCCCCTGCATCCAGCACATCAAAGGTCCAGGTAACGCAGGCTAGGTGTAACCATGGCAACCCTAATACAGTGCAATGACCCAGCATAAATGCAGCTCAAGCTCCCTTGTGAAATGGGAGGGAGCTCTGCCTCAGGCCGTCTGGAGGGAAGGGTGCCTGCACCCTGGGGGTGATGGGCAGAGGGTTTCCTGATGGCCAGTGGAGGAGGAAGGGAAGTGCTGACGTCAGTGCAGATTGATGTTCCGCGGCCCGTGAACCAGGATGATGTGTTCACCTGGTCACTTGCTTCTATGTCTGGGTGTGCCCTGAGCTTGCTAAAGAAAGCCAGACGGCAGCTGCCGTGGAGCTGGGACATCTTGTAACACACACGCACCTGTGCGCGCGCTCCAGGACGAGGCCGAGCTTTCTGGTGCATCCGCTACAACTCTCCCTCCGCTTCGCTTGCCTGGGAAGGGCTTTGCTGCCACGCATGCTGGTGTCCACAGTGCGTTTTCTGCTTATTTGCTGGAAGCTGTCTTCCCCCATCCTCCAGGCTCGGACTCATGTGTCACACTTGAATCTTGGAGCAGGTGCCCCGCCCCCAGTGCCTCTCTCCTGTCACCCTTTCCTTTTTGGTATGACCATACCCATTTCTTTGTGCATTTGTTGGTTATGGTTCTCTCCGGTGACATGCACGTAGCTTCTGTGTCTGACATGTTTTGTCTCTTTAGCACCTCGCAAAGGGCCTGGGACATAGTAGGTGCCCAATAAATATCTGTTGAATGACCAGCTGAACGCTGTCTCCAGGTGCTTGGTGTCCAGTAGTGGTGGGGGGTTTGGGAGCCACAGGTAGGCTCAAATAGAGAAGACCCCAATTTTGAAGGATTTTTTTTCCCCTAGAAGCTGTTCCTCCCTCCTCCTCCAGTTGCTGAGACATTGCCATGAAATTTCGTTCCAGGCGGGTACATAGGTTTTCAACTTCTGAGAGAGCAGGGCCTCTCCTCCTGGGTAGCAGGGTGCCTGGGATTGAGGGCAGGTGTAGGGCAGGTGTAGGCCAAGGGCAAGAGGTGGCCTGTCTTCCCATTTTGTGTGTGTGTGTGTACATCTTTCTCTTATTGTTTTGGAATAAAAGCCATCTAGGCCGTGTAGAACAAGCTGGGAGGTCTCAGGTACAGCAAGACGCAAGTCTCTGTGTAACTCATGGGCTGATTACCTCCTGCTGTTTCTACAAAAATGAAACAAAGAAAATGAACTAAAAACCCCTCCACCCAGGCCTCTTTCACATTCCCCCTTTAGAAGACGTGAGCCCTGATCCTTTGGTGACAGATGTGGCAGCAGTGGCTTGTTTTTCCTGTGACTCTGCTGGGGCCTGCTCTCCTACTGCACTTGAAATCCTGACTCAGGATAATGAAGATCCTTGACTGTCTGAGTGGCCATGGCTAGAAGCTCATTTATAGATGGATTGATCTGCTTCTGCATAGCCCGAGGCTGGGGATGCAAGGCAGGGCAGGGCCTGGATGCGATGTCCTTTGGAGAAACTTGGGGGTAAGGATTAGGAGGTGGTCACACTCCACTGACAGGTGAATGCAGCTGCAGGGGGAGGTTGGTGCCAAGCTCAGGAGAGTGAAGATGTTTTGAGCCCACGACTGCCTTCTCCCTGACTGGAGGGCCGGTGTGCAGGCAGTCTCTCCAGGGAGTCGGGGGAGCCCAGGTCCAGCAGGAGGGCTGGGGACAGGCTGGCAGGTGCCTCAGCACCGTCTCAGCCTGCCTGCTGTCTGCCTCCACCCCTCCCATGCACCCAGCTATTTGTTATCCTGAATCTGCAGGGACATTGGCTCCTGTGGGCTGGCCCCTTGATTAGGACTGCTCATGCCTGGGGTGGAGCTGTCCAGCTCCCGAGGTGTCTGCAAGCTTTTCTCTGTCCCGTGCCCCTCCCTGATGGCAGTCCTGGCACTGACAGGCCAGACTGTCCTTGCTAAGGCTGAAGAGCTGTCCATGACGAACCCGCAGTCTCTGTCGCCATGCGTGTGGTTTTCTAGGTGCTGTGGGGATATTGAGTGCTCTTCTTTCTCCAGCTACGCGTGTCCTCTCAGCCGCGGTCATCACTTGCCTGCTCTGGTGGCAGCAGGGGACTCGTGATGTGAGCTCCACCCTCCCAGGACACGATGAGTGGCAGCAGAGGCCGAGCTGTCACTCCTTGTTGGAGGCAGTTTATTCAACAATGATATTTTGCTTGTTCCCCAGCGACTTTTCAGATTCTTCCAGCAAACATTTTTGGAATCGCTTAATTCCTTAGAGCCCAGAAGAATTCTCCTTGTGCGAACAGCCTGCATTCTTGATTGCATTAAAAGGCACTGAAACTACACTTAAGGGATTTGGTTTCCTGGCCATCACCCACCTCCTCTCATCACCCAGCAGGGGCTCCTTTGGCCCACTGGCTTCGCAGGGAAGATTGATTTTCTTCACAGCATCTCCGAGTCTCAGGGGAGGTGAAACCCGGCTGGGAAGTCTCGAGATGGCTCGTGGGACTGTGGAGTGTGGAGCTGAGGTCAGGGGCACGCGGGATTGAGGATTTATAAATCGCCTTCACATCCAGGCCCTTACGGCCATATTGCAGTCCTAGGCACTTGCTGTTAACAAGTGGAAAGAGTGGATCAAGCAAGCAGGGTCAGAGGTCACACGTTGGGATGCAGCAAAAGGCAGAGGGACACTCTCTGTGGAATCTCTTGAAGGTTGAGCTTGTGCAGTGGGCACCATTCAGTCTGGTTCAACAGGTAGCATGTTGGGAAAAGAACAGCAACTGTGAAAACGGAATACTGGCCTAGGCCTGCTCAGGATGCTCATAAACACCTTGGCATTTTATTTACAGTAAAGGTAACAACCATGTGAAAATACGGCCCATTCACTGAGTTCCTACTATGCTTTGGAGGCACTCTGTATACAATAGATTGCATCCATTGAGTTCCTCCTGTGCCTCGTGAGGTGGTTTGTCCATATTATCTGTAGGCATCACAGAAACCATGCAGGCAGGTGGAATTATTTTCGTTTTAGAGATGAGCCATTCCACAATGAACCTGGCCAAAGGGATCTCTCACTCCCCTCCACTCCCGTTCTTCCCCGGGCTTGTCCACTGGAGTAAACTCTGCTGCTCTCACCCTGGGGAAGCTGCTAACTTCAACCTTGATCCTGTGCCATTTCCACCTTGGACCTCAACCTCCAACATCTATTTCCACTCTTGTCAGCCTCATCCAAACATCCAAACCCCCATGGTCTCCTGGTTTCTTTCCTGTGCCTTCCAATGTCTTCTCCATGTATGTGAAGGCTCCAGCAATACACAGAATCTTCAAAAAGTTCATGGCATGTCTGTCTGGTGAGAAAACTGTGGACGGGTGTTAAACATTTGCTCTGAAATAAGCTGACCTTGTGTAGTTCTATTTTCCATGGATGTTTTGGTGTCCTCTGGTGGACCAGAAGAGTTTTTATGGAAGACAAGTCAAGGGGTGCTGACCCACTTACGATCCCATGGTGACTCCCCGCTCCCAGCCTCTCCTCCCCCACTCTCTTGTCTGGGGTCCCTGTGCATGAACCCCCTTCGTCGTCCCTGGGGTATGTCCCTGTGCCAGAGGCTTCCTGAGTAGGTGCCCCCCCGCTCCACTGCTTTGTCTCCTGCTGCTCCTGTGACTGCTCCTCTTACCCTGTCCGCCTCCCCAGGGACCTCATCAAACTCCTTTGTGATTCTTTGCCCAGGGATTCAGTTTAATTTCCTCAGAGGTTCAGCGCAGCGCTCAGAAATCAGCATTGTAATGAGCTCTCCCTTCCTGTGGTTCCCACGCAGGTGGTCCTGTGCCGATGTCATGGCAGGCATATGGAGAATTTTCTCTCAGGACAATCCATCCTTTGGGAAGCACTTGGAGGAAAGTCAGATGCAAGACTTTGTTTGCCCAGGACAATACACAGTGGGTGTTTTGTGCAAGCGCCAGCGTGGTGCTGCTCAGCTTGGATCTCTAGTTGTGCCCCACACTTGGACCCAAATGTCCGTTGGGCACTTGCTAAAGCTCTTATTCTTTGGCCTTCATTGGGTAAAATGGGCCAGCACTGAGGATCTGAGAATGGTGGTTGCAAAGCCAGTTTGGGTAATGGTTTTGTGCTCGGAGTACATGTTTAATCTCCTGCGGTGACAGGCGTGCTGTCTGTGGGAATGGATGTGTCTGGGTATGCTCGCCGTGCACACGCATTGCTCATTCCTCCGCGGCAGCCCTGAGCCCAGGAAATGCACAGAGCTCTGCTGAAGGTACTCTTGGGTTAGACAATTCCCATTTCCATTTGATAAATCTGATGGTGTGCACAAACAGTGGATTCTAGGGCTATAATGATTCTGCCGGGAATTTCAAAACTCTTTAATATTCCCAAGGGTTGTGTATAGTTTTTGGAAAGAGGAAGAAAGGTTGTGAAAGGATCCCTGCACAGAAACCGAAATCACTGCTGAGAGGAGCCGTCTGCTTCCTTCGCTCGAGTTATTTGGAAACCAGGGGCTTGCGGCAGGGAGCCGCGTTTTTAGTACAGGTCTTTATTTCCAACTGACACCTGTTCTTCACGTGATGCGATTTGGCCCCATCTCATATGTCAGTCTAAGCTTGGATTTTTCTGGGCTTCTCCTGCGACTGTCATGAAGAAAACATTTTTATGTATATGCATGCACAGGCTTTTCAAAAACAGCTTTCTTTTGAGTCATCGAGAAAAAAACTCATGGGAAATAAGTATCACGAAAACACTGTTCACGAATTTCAGGGTTTTTTTTTTTGCAGCAAAATAAACTTTTTTTTTAATTCCATTTTTTCCAAGAACTTTTTGAAGTACTTGCCTGTTTGCTTTGTTCCAAACGTAAAGGAGAGATCACTTCAAAAGAGGATCAAACAACTGTTCTCCCCTTTCTTTTCCCTCTCTAGTTTCCTCTCTGTTCTTCCCCTAACACTTCCTGAGCATTTATTTTGGGTTTGTCTTACTCACACTGGATATCTAGAGTGAAGGGCAGCACCTGGTACAGTCTCAGCTGGCACTGATGTCGCAATTTGGGGATTGGTATGAAGCAGAGGGACATTGGCATTCAACAGACAGTGACAAGAGCAGTGAACTAGTAGTGGCCTCAGTACTATGAAAAAATACAGGCTATTTGAGGGCTCACTGTGGTAGATCGGAAAGATGTCTCCAAGAAGGTGGCATTTAAGCTGAGATCCGAGGAATAGACAAGATGCAGCGGGGTGTAGTTGAGTAGGGACGCGCATCTTGTATACAGATGGACAAACAGAATGTGCAAAGGCTCTGGGGGCAGGCAAGGACACAGTGCGTTTGAGCAACTAAAAGAAGGCCAACATGATACAGAGTGTTGAGAGATGAGATTGGAGAGATGCACAGGTCTCTGTATTTAATTTCAAAAGTGGTGTGAAGCCACTGGAGTGTTTATTCAATGCTTTGTGTTTTTTTTTTTTTTTTTTTTTTTTTGACAGGCAGAGTGGACAGTGAGAGAGACAGAGAGAAAGGTCTTCCTTTGCCATTGGCTCACCCTCCAATGGCTGCCGCAGCTGGCGCGCTGCAGCCGGCGCACCACGCTGATCTGATGGCAGGAGCCAGGTACTTCTCCTGGTCTCCCATGGGGTGCAGGACCCAAGTACTTGGGCCATCCTCCACTGCACTCCCTGGCCACAGCAGAGAGCTGGCCTGGAAGAGGGGCAACCGGGACAGAATCTGGCGCCCCGACTGGGACTAGAACCTGGTGTGCCAGCACCACAAGGCGGAGGATTAGCCTAGTGAGCCGCAGCACTGGCCAGTGCTTTGTGTTTTTAAACCACACTCTGGTGTTGAAACGGATTGAAGGGTGGCAAGAATACAGATAGGAGTACTAGCCAGTAGACCTCCAGATTAGCATCATAATAAGACATAATAAGATCATAAAGATTTGAAAGGTGATGGTAGCGGAGTTGGAGGACTGTCTAGGAGGTAAATTACTAATGAATTAAGAGAAAGAGATACAAAGGTGTTTCCAGTGTTTCTTTTCTGAGTAGCCAAAACTGCCATTTTTCCGAGACATGAGCCTTGGAGTGGGGTGGGGAGGGAGCAGGTGGCAGGTTCCTTTTTGCACTTGTGAAGTTCAAGTTACCCATGCCTGAGTCACCCGCACTGAGAAGGCACGTGATGTGTGGGACTGGCCCACACACACGGCAGTTTGGCCCCGGAGAGAGATGGATGGAAATTTTGCCACTTGCTAGCACTGAGTTTTCTCGACTCTGGGTGTCCCTGGCATAAAAAACATTCAACTGCCATGCAGGATTTGTGAACGGGCCAGATGTTTGTCCACCCACTGGGACTTTGAACAATCAGTGTCTGAAACTCCTTCAAAGTGGACGTCTTTGGCACTGTGTTTTGCCCACGTCTTCTGCTGTTTAAAGTGTCCAGGGAGGGCAGCAGCAGTCGTCACAGAGAAGGCAGTACCGGCTTGTCATCAGCTGGGGTGCGGCTGCAGGCACCACACCTGAGGGTCTGGGCTAGAGGACAATCCATGAGGCTCAGAAGTCAGTGTAGAGCAGGTGGACAAGCCCCAGGGCAGGCGGGTAAAGACACCAGGGGTCAAGTGTTTGCTGAGGCTGGTGGGGCAAACAATTGAAACCAGCCCATGCGGTGTCCAGGGTTCAGGTCCTAAGCAAACATGTGGTGCAGGGCAGGGCAACAAGCCTGTGTCTAAGCTCCCCAGGGGAGGAAAAGCCCTTGGCTGCTGGGGCTCTAACAGGGTCAGAACAGATGAAGTCACAACAGAAACTGAGAACGGCAGCTCTCGGTCCTGTTTAACAACTGTATGAAAGGCACAACCCCAGCAGAATAGAAAATAAGAGCACAGACAAGCCGGGAAGACAAGGAAGGGCTTCGGTTTGGACCTTGGCAGGATTTCCATTGGCTCCTGTACACCACAGTCTTGGTTCCTTCCCTCCCTCCCTCCCTCCCTCCCTGCCTCCATTTCTCCATTTCTCCATTTCTGCCCCACAAACCTCTGTTTTCCTTTTGCCCTTCCATCGTGTAGCTTAACATTTCTGGAAGAATTAGGTAGGGATGCTAAAAGGCAAGAGAAATAGCTGGGTCGCGGTGCAGAGTGAGCAATCCAAGTGGGAGACAGTGACAAGTGTGTGACGCTGGGTGTGAACAGCGATTTGGATCTTGTTGCACGGCTGCCACTGACACGGGTTCTGCCTCTTTTGGTCCCAGCCACTTCCCAAGAGCTTCTGATTTGTTTCCTTTGAGGAGTTGTCATGTGGGCCCCAGGTGGGGGAAGATGAGCTTACCCGGCTATGAAGTAGAAGAGAAGAGATAGGTGTTCCTGTGACTTAATGTATGCATTTGTTTTCTTTTTCTTTAGCTGTAAAATTAAGAGATCCCACTGGATTTGCCAAGCTGTTTTTCCTGGCTCCACTGTGTGTGTTGGATCATTTAATCTCCCTGATCCTCAGGTGACTTTGCCACATATCTAAGAAGCCTGGAATAATCCTTGTTTCACCTTCATTACCACTAAAAAAATTAAG
Organism: Oryctolagus cuniculus; assembly: GCF_964237555.1. Taxonomy (NCBI): domain Eukaryota; kingdom Metazoa; phylum Chordata; class Mammalia; order Lagomorpha; family Leporidae; genus Oryctolagus; species Oryctolagus cuniculus. The sequence continues at coordinate 19,118,475 of NC_091446.1, read as the reverse complement.
ATAAAATAAAATGATACATGGACATTTCTTATAAGGAAATGAATTATTTTATTATCCCTGATACGAATCTGAAGTGGTTGCAATAAGACACATATACAACATAACCATAGAAACATGGGTGAAAGAAAGAAGGAACAAAGTAATATAGTGGAATGAATATGAAGAAATGCACCTGCATATAGAGAAATCTTAGGCCAGAGACAGTCCTTGTGCAGTGCCGAGTATTGAGCTTCCTGGCAGACAAGGGGTAAAGGGAAGCTGACTAACCAGAGTGCTTCATATTTAATCAGACCCAGTAATTACGTTGGTAACCACAATCCCAGTTTCTAACTTAGGGTAACTCAGAAAACGTTTGGTGAATCGGAAGAACACAAATAAGATGACCATTGCATGTAGCCTACTGACAGGGATCTTATTATGTGAAGGCATATAAATTGAGTAAAACCCAGGAGCCAATCTCCAAAAACTGCTTTACCAGAACATCAGAGTTGTCTGGTTCTGACAGTTTCGTCTATTGCATTCCATTGGGCAATCAGCAATCATTTCTGGGGCACTGTTTGTGTTAGAACCTGCCTCAGGTCCCTGCAAGTGGAAAAGGAAGTTTATAAAGACTTCAACTTCTACAATGTATTCCCCGAGAAATACTCCCCATGGGCACCAAGAGATATGGACAAAAACCCTCATGGTAGTGTTGCTTTTATAGCCAGAAAAATGTCAATAATCCAAAAGTCCATTCATAGGGGAGTAAACAAATTATGATACCTCCCTGTAACAGAATACTATGTAGCTGTTAAGAACAAAAAGGTAGAGCCATGTAGCTCAACAAGGAATTGTGCTCTTACCTTGCCCTATTTGATGATAAAAGCAAGTTGCAAACCCAAGTAGATAATTATTTCATCTTTAGAAACAATTGTACTAATCATTTATATATTTTTTAATGTATGCCTTGTTGGCAGAGTATGGATCCAATTGATAGAGGTTACCTGTGGCAGAGAAAGTATGGGGCCACTTCGAACTACACTTTGTATTTCTGTGAGAGGTGAATTTTATATTGCCTTGTATTACTTGGGTTATCAGAAAGAGCAATAAAGATACCTAGCACTGTATGGTGAGCTGAGGGGAACATAGCACCTAACTTATGGTCCCCACCCTTGGATAGGTCAAAGTTTGGTTAGGAAGAAAGGCACATAATGAATGACACAGCCATGTGAGCCCTGCCATAGCAGAACTGTGCACAAGGGGCACAGGTGCTCTGGGGGGAGGGACAGGCAGGGAGAGACCTGGTTGGAAGGATGCTGTAGGGAAGGTGATCCTGAACTTGGTCTGGGAGGACACATGGAGTGGACGTGACAAAGCAGCTATGTCAACAGGTGCCCCGCAAAGACTCAAAATGGTCACCAACATGTTCGTGACTCAGGAAGTAGCCCAGTCGCTGGGACATTCTGACTCACGAAATGCCACAGGAGGCCAGACAGTACGGGGGACATTTAAAGACAGATGGCCCAAGGGAGGCGCAGAAGGTCACTGCCAATTTTCTATGGACCTGTCACATGGTGCCACTTGTTCCCTCTTTTGAAAGGACTTGGCATTAAATCAAAGCTTAGTTGGTGATCTAAGGAGCAATTCCAGATGATTCTAATTAGCCCTCAAGCCTTCTGTATCACATTGTTCTTAAATCTTGACTTTATGGCCAGGAGGCAAGACACACGTGTCATCCGAGTGAATATTTATCTAGAGATGAAATCAGTGTTTGATTGATAGCTGGGTGAGGACAGAGCTTCAAGTGTCTTGTTGACAAAAAGAATTTGATGTTTTCACAAGTGTCCTGACACTTTCTGAGCCCGTGCAGGGCTCTAGGGGACACTTCGGTGACCTGTGTCGACCTTCTCTGGCTTTTAGAGTTGGACTCTCTGGTGCTTTCTCCTGAAAGACCCATTTCCCACCTTTGCACCCTGTCCTGGGGAGGCGGTGAGAGAACAGTGTAGGCCAGAGGGAGTTAGTCTGGGCAGTCGCTCTCCAGCCCCATTCTCATGCCAATGGGCTAGGGAGGGATAGAGATAGAGATAGAGATAGAGATAGAGATAGAGATAGAGGTAGAGGTAGAGGTAGAGGTAGAGGTAGAGGTAGAGGTAGAGGTAGAGGTAGAGGGGGGGAGAGGGGGAGAGGGAGAGAGGGAGAGAGGGAGAGAGGGAGAGAAGGAGGGAGGGAGAGGGAGGGAGAGGGAGGGGGAGGGAGGGAGAGGGAGAGGGAGGGGGAGGGGAGAGAGGGAGGGAGAGAGGTAGGGAGAGAGAGAGGGAGAGAGAGAGAGAGGGGGAGAGGGAGGGGGAGAGAGGGAGGGAGAGAGGGAGGGAGAGAGAGGGAGAGAGAGAGAGAGATAGGGAGAGGGAGAGAGGGAGGGAGGGAAGGAGGGAGAGCAAGTGGGGAATTTGCTGAGAAAGATGAGAGGACGGTTGGAGCAAGGACTGCTGATCTAAAAGCTGTACCTAATCAGATTTTCATCTGTGCTGATGGGAGTCTGTCTGTCTGTCTGTCTTTTTTTTTTTTTTAAGATTTATTTATTTATTTGAAAGTCAGAGTTACACAGAGAGAGGAGAGGCAGAGAGAGGTCTTCCATTAGATGGTTCATGCCCCAGTTGGCCACATTGGCTGGAGCTGTGCCGATCTGAAACCAGGAGCCAGGAGCTTCTTCCTGGTCTCCCACATGGGTGCAGCGGCCCTATGTGTACTGCTTTCCCGGGCCATAGCAGAGAGCTGGATCAGAAGTGGAGCAGCCAGGACATGAACCAGTGCCCGTATGGGATGCCGGCGCTTCAGGCCAGGGCATTAACTCGCTGTGCCACAGCACTGGCCCCAAGGAGTCTTTATTTCTTATGGTTTGTTTCCACTGGTTGGCCCCATGCATAGCCCCTGTGCTGCCATGGAATCCACTTGCTGGGCTTGGAGGTGTGCTCATCCCAGGGGAGCTTTCTCCTCCCATCAGCACGCTTACCAGTGGGTGCGCTGTATGTTTAGAAAGCTACAAGTCCTAACTGAATGGCTTGATGAGTCGTCACAAGCAGAAGATAACTGTCACTTCAGCACCAAGACATGGAATCTGTCATTACCCCAGAGGCCACCCTCACGATCTCTCCCCCACCCCCAGGACATCCGCTCTCTTGAGTTTTGATGACGTCATTAAGTTTTGCATATTTTTAAACTGTATAAATAGAGTTATTTTCAAGAAATACTGTGAAGAAATCATTTAGTCATTTTTGAAAAATATTTTATTTATTTATTTGAGAGGTAGAGTTACAGACAGTGAGAAGGACAGAGAGAGAAAGATCTTCCATCCACTGGTTCACTCCCCAAATGGCTGCAATGGCTGGGCTAAGCTGATCAGAAGCCAGGAGCCAGGAGCTTCTTCTAGGTCTTCCACGTGGTTTCAGGGGCCCAAGCACATCTTCCATTGCCTTCCCAGACCATAGCGGAGAGCTGGAGTGGAAGAAGAGCAGCCGGGACTTGAACTGGCACCATATGGGATGCTGGCACTGCAGGTGGAGGATTAACCTAGTGCGCCATAGTGCCGGCCCCATAAATCCTTTATTTTAGAGGCATGCAGACAGACAGACACATACAGAGAGCTCCTATCTATAGCCTTACTCCTCAAATGCTTGCACTGGCAAGGATTGGGCCAGGCTGAAGCCAGGAGCCAGGAACTCGGTCTGAGTCTCTCACAGGAGTGGCAGGGACCCAAACACTTGAACCATTACCTGTTGCTTCCTGGGGTCTGCAGGGGCAGGAAGCTGGAATTAGACGCCAGGTTCTCTGTTGTGGCATGTGTTTCCTTCTAAGGGTTTTATGGTTTTATCTCTAGTGCTTAGATCCGTGGTTCATCTGAAAATGATGTGTGTGTACAGTGCATAGTAGAGAGCAGGACTGATTTTTTGCCAGAGAGATATCCAATTCAATTAGTTCCCATTATTTAAAAAATGCCACTTTTCCCACTGCCCATGTACGTGGTTTCGTCATCTTTGCCTGTCAACGTTTCTGAATTATCTTCTGAGTTGTCAGTCAATTTACTCCTTATGTCAATACAACTCTGAAGCTTTGATATCCGGTACCCTCAAGTCCTTCCTTACTATTCCTTAAGACTATTTTTTTTTTCTCACTGCATTTGTATATAGATTTTAGAATCAATTCTCGATTTCCAAAAAAAAAAAAAACTATTGAAATTTAGAATGGGATTATATAGTTTGTAGATCAATTTGGAATGTGGCATTTTTTAAAATTTATTTGAGAGGTAGAGTTATAGACAGTGAGAAAAAGAGACAGAGAGAAAGGTCTTCCTTCCATTGGTTCACTCCCCAAATGGCTGCCATGGCCAGCACTGCACCGATCTGAAGCCAGGAGCCAGGTGCTTCCTCTTGGTCTCCCATGTGGGTGCAGGGCCCAAGGACCTGGGGTCATCCTCCACTGCACTCCCGGGCCACAGCAGAGAGCTGGACGGGAAGAGGAGCAACTGGGACTAGAACCCAGGGCCCATATGGGATGCCAGCACTGCAGGCAGAGGCTTAACCAAGTGAGCCACGTGCCAGCCCCGGAATGTGGCATTTTTACAACATTGAGTCTTCCAGGTCACAAGCATAGTAGGTATATCAATTTTTTGACTTTTCTTTCATGTATTTCAATACACGGCCAGGGCTGAGTAAGGCTGAAGTGACAAGTCAAGTCTCCCACATGGGTGTCCGGGACCCAGGTACGTAGGCATGTTTTTCCACCTACCCAAGAATATTAGCAGAAAGCTGGATTGGAAGTGGATCATCTGGGACTCAAACTGGCACTCGGATAGATGATGCTGGTGTTGCAGGTGGCAGCTTAGCCCACTGAGCCACAACACCAGCCCCCATCGTAATTTTCAATACGTTCATTCTCTGTTTTGTTAATTTGTTTTATTAGGTTCATTCCCCCTTTTTATTGGTTAGTTGCCCTAGAAGCTTATCAATTTTATTAATATTATAAAGTCTCCACCATTAGCTTTGTTGATTGAAACCATGTGCTTTTTTTTTCTTTTTGGGAAAATTTTTCCCACAGAGGTTTTTTTGAAATAATTTTAGATTTACAAGAAGAATTGTGAAGATAGTACAGAGAGTTCCCATATATTTTTCACTTGGCTTCCCCTAATGTTAACATCTTACATAACCATGGTACATTTTTCAAAACTTAAAAAATGAACATTGGTCCAAAAATACTATTAATTGAACTGCAAATTTTATTCACACCCCACCCCCACTTTTTCCACTAATAAACATTTTTTTTTTCCTTTTCTGGATTCAATCCAAGAAAGCGCATTCCATTTAATTTTCATGTCTCCTTAGTCCCCTCCTGTCTGTAAGAGTCTTTTGGTCTTTCCTCGGCTTTCATGCTCTTTTCACTTAAAATGTTTATTTGTGTCTTTTTTTTTTTTTTTTTTTTTTTTTTTTTTTTTGACAGGCAGAGTGGACGGTGAGAGAGAGAGACAGAGAGAAAGGTCTTCCTTTCCCGTTGGTTCACCCCCCAATGGCCGCTGGGGCTGGTGCGCTGCAGCTGGCGCACCGCGCTGATCCGAAGCCAGGAGCCATGTGCTTCTCCTGGTCTCCCATGCGGGTGCAGGGCCCAAGTACTTGGGCCATCCTCCACTGCACTCCCTGGCCACAGCAGAGAGCTGGACTGGAAGAGGGGCAACTGGGACAGAATCTGGCGCCCCGACTGGGACTAGAACCCGGGGTGCTGGTGCCGCAGGCGGAGGATTAGTCTATTGAGCTGTGGCGTGGGCGCCGGCCGTTTTATTTGTTTATTGGTGGAGGAGGGAGGAGGGGGGGGGGGAGAGAGAGATCCCACTCACTGGATCATTTGTTCCCACATGCCCGAGGTTGGAGCCAAGGCCAAAGCTGAAGTTGGGAGCTGGGAATTCAGCCCAGGTCTCGGGACAGGGGTGGAGGGATCCGGTTACTCGAGCTGTCACTGCTGCCTCCCAGGGTCTGTGTTTACAGGAAGCTGGAGCCAACAGCTTGAATGGACTGTCAAACCCAGTTCCTCCAACACCGGTAGGAGGCGGGTATACAGGCGAATGTCTTGATCACTAGGTGAAATGCCTGCCCTGCCCTTGTGGGTGTTGCTGTTTTCTTATGACTGCTCTGAAGTTACGGATGCTGGGGCAGACTCCGACGGAGAGACTGTCTCCTCGTTCCCCCAGAGCAGGTGGTCACAGCTTGCAGCACTTCCTTAGGGGGCTGTCTGCCAGTTTCTTCCCTGCCACATGGTTGTTTTTCTGTGGTCTAGAAGTCAGCTAGCAGGTGTAGCCCTCACTGAGGGGGAGGGGAATAAGCTCTGGGCCTGGAAGGAGTTGGATCAGAGAATTCGTGGATACCTAAAGCGTGTGCTACAGCTGATGAGTAGTGCGGGCAGTGTTCTGGGGCTGCGCGGCTGTCCGTTTCCCCTTGATGTCCCCTCACCTTCTGTAGCATCGTAAGCGGGGGCTGCCTACAGCCACTGGCTGCTGCAGAGCTCCAAGGGAGAGCAGCTGGTTCCATTCCATTTCTCTCACTCATCTCTTCTGTCTTTCATGTATTTCTTTATTCATTTATTTTAGGATGGATGGGCATTTGTTCTTTGGATTATAATCCCACACTATTATTCATTTTATTGTTCACATTTTTTGAGCTTTGGTCATTGGAAGCTTTCTCAGTTTGCTCTTGTATGTGTTTTTCTAAATAAAGATTTATTTGCTTTATTTGAAAACCAGAGTTACCGAGAGGGAGGGGGAGACAGAGAGAGAGCTCTTCCATTTGCTGCTGCATTCCCCTGATGGCTGCAATGGGCAGGGCTGGGCCAGGCAAACGCCAGGAACCAGGAGCTTCAGCCGGGTCTCCCATGTGGGTGGCAGGGACTCAAACACTTGGGGCATCTTCTGCTTTTTCAGGCCACTAGTAGGGAGCAGGATTGGCAATGGAGCAGCCAGGACACAAACCAGCACCCAAACCGGATGTCAGCGTAGCAGACAGTGGCTTTACCCGCAACGCTACAGTGCCAGCCCCTCCAGCACTTTGTTGCTTTATGGCACCGTGAGATGCTATAGGTCCCAGACAAAAAACAAACAAACAAACAAACAAAAAAAAAACAACAACAAAAAACAGCAGTTTGCTTGATTTGTTTACTTTTTTTTTTTTTTTTTTTTTTTTGACAGGCAGAGTGGACAGTGAGAGAGAGAGACAGAGAGAAAGGTCTTCCTTTGCCGTTGGTTCACCCTCCAATGGCCGCCGCGGCCGGCGCGCTGCGGCCGGCGCACCGCGCTGATCCGATGGCAGGAGCCAGGAGCCAGGTGCTTTTCCTGGTCTCCCATGGGGTGCAGGGCCCGAGCACCTGGGCCATCCTCCACTGCACTCCCTGGCCACAGCAGAGGGCTGGCCTGGAAGAGGGGCAACCGGGACAGAATCCGGCGCCCCGACCGGGACTAGAACCCGGTGTGCCGGCGCCGCTAGGCGGAGGATTAGCCTAGTGAGCCGCGGCGCCGGCCGATTTGTTTACTTTTATAGAGGGGGAGAGGCAGAGGCAGGGGCAGGGGCAGGGGGAGAGGCAGAGGCAGAGGGAGAGGGAGAGGGAGAGAGACGGAGACGGAGACGGAGAGAAAACTCCCTCGCTTGTTGGTATCTTCTTTCTCTGATGGTGACAACCCTGATTCTCATCCACAATATATTTTTGTGTTTTTCAATCATAGTATATATATATATGTGTGTGTGTGTGTGTGTGTGTGTGTGTGTGTGTATTCATACAGGTATAGACTTGCTAGCCTGTGCCCCTGTGAGAAGCGAGTTTATCAACCAGAGTGCTGTGTTATTACACAGTTCTATATATCTTCACCTTTGCAGTATCCAGACTCTAGAGTCTAGATGAAACCTTGCTTTTCAGTTATTTAAACAAGTCCTGGGCCAGTGCCGTGGCTCACTTGGCTAATCCTCTGCCTGCGGCGCTGGCATCCTATATGGGCACCGATTCTAGTCCCAGTTGCTCCTCTTCCAGTCCAGCTCTCCTCTGGGGCCCCGGGAAGGCAGTGGAGGATGGCTCAAGTGCTTGGGTGCCTGCACCCGCATGGGAGACCAGGAGGAAGCACCTGGCTCCTGGCTTTGGATTAGCGCAGCACCGGCCGTAGCGGCCAATTGGGGGGTGAACCAATGGAAGGAAGACCTTTCTCTCTCTCTCTCACTGTCTAACTCTGCCTGTCAAAAATAAATAAACAAGGTCCTTTCTTCTTCCTCCCCTCCAGCGAAGTTCTACTATACATTTATTATACTGCAAATTCCTCTGTATTGTTTATACGTTATCACTTATAATTTATAATTATATATAATTATATTTATATTTTATATATAATAATATATAATATATATTTGTATATACAATATATAATATATAATTATATGTACTATATACTATATATTATATATATTTGTATATATTATATAATCTATAATTTATAATTATAGTTTATAATTCTCTGAATGTATAGTTTAACCAGGAAAAGCTCATGTTATTGGAGAGAAACAGATTAGGAATCCATTAATGCAGGCAAAGGGAGCTCAGGCGAGGTCAGGGACTCCCCTCTCCTTTTCTCGAGATTCTGATCATTTACAGTCACAGTTGCTAGGTGGGAATCAGCTCGTGGCAGCACCGTGGATACTCATGAGGATGGGCGGAGAGACGCAGGGCAGCCTCCTCTCCAGTGGCACCTGAGCAGGCTTCTGGGGCCCAGGTGCACAAGGGCAGAGCTTGCTTGCGGTGGGCTGGGGTCAGTGGAGGTGAGCGGAGGGGAAGGTAGATCCTGTTTAGAGAACAGGAGCGGGGATGGGAGAGGGGACACAGCAGAGAAGGAATCAGCTTTACTCCTGAGGTGCCTGTGGGTTGCCGGGGCAGCCGGGAATCAGGCTCTCCAGACGTGAATGTGTTCTGAGGCCAGAGCAGGAGTGATTACTTCAGTACTGGTTGTCATCTGCGGGGAGCGGGGATCTCTTCCAGAAACCTGAGTGGCAGGTGTTCCCTCTCTGATGGTGACTCTGCCTGACCCATAGACTGTAGGCCTGCTACAACTTTCCCAGGAGGCAAGATGTCGCAGCGTTCCTGAGGGGGTAATTTAAACATAGGAGGTTTTTATTGTGATCATAACAAAACATTTAGGAGAGATCAACTATAAATAATAAAATTCACATATAGTCCAATATGTCCAAATGAAAGAAGTGTTACCATTTTGGGGTATTATTTCTGTTTCTTTTCATTCATTTCTTTTTCTTTTTTTAAAGATTTATTTGTTTATTTGAAAGGTGGAGTTACAGAGAGACACAGGCAGAAAGAGGGGGGGGGGTCTTCCATCTGCTGGTTCACTCCCCAGTTGGCCACAATGGCCAGAGCTGCACCGATCCAAAGCAAGGAGCCAGAAGCTTCTTCTGGGTCTCCCATGCAGGTGCAGGGGCCCAAGGACTTGAGCCATCTTCCTCTGCTTTCCCAGGCCACAGCCGAGAGCTGGATTGGAAGTGGAGGATTTTTTTTTTTGGTCAGATAGAGTTAGACAGTGAAAGAGAAACAGAGAGAAAGGTCTTCCTTCTGTTGGTTCACTCCCCAAATGGCTGCTATGGCCGGTGCTGCACCGATCCAAAGCCAGGAGCCAGGTGCTTTTTCCTGGTTTCCTGCGCAGGTGCAGGTGCCTAAGCACTTGGGCCATCCTCCACTGCCTTCCTGGGCCACAGCGGAGAGCTGGACTGGAAGAGGAGCAGCCGGGACTAGAACCACCTGGTGCCCATATGGGATGCCAGTGCCGCAGGTGGAGGATTAGCCAAGTGAGCCACGGTGCCGGCCCCAGCAGCTGGGACTCAAACCAGCGCCCACATGGGATGCTGGCACTGCAGCCGGCAGCTTTACCAGTTATGCCACAGTGCTGGCCCCCATTTTTTTTTTTTTTTTTCATTTCAAAGAAACAGCAAACAGCTTTTGGTTTCCTTGATTTTCTCTATTGTTTGTCAGTTTCTGTTTTTATTAATTTTCATTCCTTGATTTCTTCCACTTACTTTAGGTTAAATTTTTTCTTCTTTTTCTAGTTCTGTGAGGTACAAGCCTGGGTTCTAGATTTTAGACTTTCTCCTTTTCTTGTAGATATATTTAAAGAGATAAACTTCCCTGCAAGTACTGCCTTAGCTGTGTCTTTCATATTTTGATATGTTGGTTTTTCATTTTTGTTCTCAAGCTATTTTCTAGTTTCCTTATAATTTCTCTTTGACTCATAGGATATTTAGAAGTACACTTGTCTAATTTATAAATGTTTGAGAATTTTTCCAGATATTTTTCTGATTTTCTTTTTTTTTTAAAGATTTATTTTATTTATTTGAAAGGCAATTACAGAGAGAGGTAGGGTTCCTCAATCCACTGGTTTCACTTCCGGGATGGCCTCAGCAGCCAGAGCTGTGCCAATCCAAAGCCAGGAACCAGGAGCTTCTTCCGGGTCTCCCACATGGGTGCAGGGACCCAAAGATTTGGGCCATCTTCTACTACTTTCCCAGGCCATAGCAGAGAGCTGGATTGGAAGTGGAGCAACTGGGATACAAACCGGCGCCCATATGGGATGCCAGCACTATAGGCTGGGGCTTTTACCTGCTGGGCCACAGAGCCAGCCCCCTGATTTTATTTCTAAAAATGAATATCAGTGTGTTCAGATAGTATACTTTAAATGATTTAAATTCTTTTAAAGTTAGTGAACTGTATTTTATGGCCCATATGATCTCTGTGAGTGAAATATTCATGAGCAGTTGGAGATAATATATATTCGGCTATTGCTGGGTGGAGTATTAGTTCAGGTTGGTTCAAGGTATTGTTTAAATGTATGTCCTTATACATTTTTTGCTAGTTTTAATAATGAGAGAGGAGTGTTAATATTTGTAACTGTATTTATGGTTTTGACTGTATTTATGTAACTGTATTTATGGTTTTGACATGTATTTTGAAGTTTTCTTTTTTAAAAAAGACTGACTTATTTATTTGAAAGGCAGAGTTAGAGAGAGAGAGAGAGAGAGAGAGAGATTCCATTTGCTGATTTACTCCCCAGATGACTGCAAAGGTCAGGGCTGGGTCAAGCCAAGGTCAGGAACTTCATCCATAGGGGTAGCAGGGATCCAAACACTTGGGCCATCTTCCACTGCTTTTCTCAGGCCATTAGCAGAGAGCTAGGGGCAGCCATGGCATGAACTGGCACACATATGGGATGCCAGCATCGCAGGGGGTGGCTTTTTTTGTATGCCACAATGCTGGCCTCTTCAAGTTTTCTTATTGAACATGTACCTATTTAAGATTACATCTTCTTGACAAAATGCTTCCCATAACATTATGAAATACTGCTTTTCATTAGTGATATTCCTTCTTCTAAAGTTTATTTTATTTGCTATTAAATAACCAATCCAGATTTCCTTTGATATTTGCACAATTAATTTTTCCATGCTTTTAAAGTAATTCTTTTCTGTCGTGATTTGAGAGAGGGGGGAGAGAGATGGACAGAGTGAGCATTCACTTTCAGCTTACCTATGTCTCTGTATTGAAATTGAGTTTCCGGTTGACTTACATGATTGACTTACATTTTTGCCTGCATGACAATTTCTGAGCTTTTCTTTTTTTATTTTAATTGGTACATAATAAATAAAAGTACCTACTTATGGAATACAGAGTGAGAATTTGATAGGTGTATGCAATTTGTGCTCATCAAATCAGAGTAATTAACATTTCTTATACCTTAAATATTTATAGTTTTTTTTTTTATTTTAGGAATTTCCAAGCTCTTCTTTTTCTAGTCAGTCTCTGTGTTTTAACTCAAGTGTTTAGACCACTTACATTTAGTGTAATTCTCAACATAGTTGATGCTTAAATTTGTTATCCTGTTAGTTATTTTCTAGTTGTCCCATATTTTCTACTCCCTTCCTTTCCTGCTTTTTGAGGGTTATTTTTTAGCATCCTATTTTATTTCCACTGTTGGTTTGTAAGCTATATTTTTATCTCATGTTTTTAGTGGTTGGTATTAGTTGTACAAATCCAAGTACAATGTAACAAACATATTAATTATACCTCCATTCCCTTTTTTTTATTGTGGTACATTTTACTTCTGCATATTTTATAAACCCCACAAAACATTATATTATTTCAATTTTAAAAAGTGAAATTTTTTTAAAGAAAAAATAATTTATGCTTACTCATATATTTATTTCTGGAGCTCTTCATTCCTTTGGGTTAGATTCAAATTCCCACATGAAAATTAAATTCCCAACTTCTTTATTCATGTATCTTTTGCCTGAAGAAATTCTATAACTTTTTTTTATTCCAGGTCTACTGTTGACAAAATCATCCAGATTGTGTTTATTTGAAAAAGTCATTATTTTGCCTTCATTTTTGAATAGAGTTCAAATACAGTTCTAGGTTGACAGGTTTTTATTATTTATTTATTTTTTTATCGCTTTAAAGCTGTCATTCTGGCTTGCATTGCTTCTGACAGCAGGTTGCAGTCATTCTTATCTTGTTTATTGCTCTACTGCTTTTAATATTTTCTTATCATAATGTTAAGCAATTTAATTATATATCTTGGTGTGGTTTTCTTTATGCTCATATCGCTTGAGGTTTATAGCATTTTTGAGATCTATAGGTTTACAGTTTTCATCAAATTTAGAAAAAATTTGGCCATTCTTTTCAAATATATTTTCTGTTTCATGTTTACTGCCTCTTTCTGGTGCTTTAATTATGCACATGATGGATTGCTTGATAGTGTTCCACAGATCTCTGGGACCCTGGTAATTTTAAAAAAATCATTTCTTCTTTCTCTTTGTGCTTCCATTTAGATAGTTCCTATTTTATTGATAAATCTTTCCTTTTTAAAATTTTTCATAGTGTCTGATATACAGTTAATAACTATGATGGTTAATTTAAATGTCAACTTGTCTGGGCCGTGGTGTTTGGATATCTGGTCATACATTATGTAGCTGTTTCTGTGAGAACGTGCGAGGATGAGTTTTACGTTGAAGTCAGTGGACTTCAGGGTAAGCAGTTTGCCTCCTGTATTAGTCTGTTTTCCCATTACTATAACTAAATATCTAAGGCTAGGCACTTTAAAAGAAAAAAGTTTTATTTTATTTATGGTTTTGGAGGCTCAAGGGCATGGCCCTGGCGTTAGCTCAGCTCTAGAGAGGCCCCCTTGGCTGTGCCACATGGCAGGTGGCATCGAAGCAGGAGCTCATGCAGGAGGGAGGATTCACATGGCAAGAGAGAAAGCCAGAGCCAATGGGAGGGACTGGTCTTACTCTTTCATAATGATCCTCTCTCAAGAAGAAAACCAGGATCCCAGAAGAACCACACCAAGGTCTTCTGAGGGCAGTGCCCAGTGGCCAGATTTCTTCCTGAGAGGCCCCATTTTGTAAAGGTTCCATCACCTCCCAGTGTCACCACTCTGGGGACCAATCTCCCCCAGCACATGAATGTTTGGTAGACCTACTCAATCCATATCCAAGCCATGAGACCCTGTGTAACGTGAGTGGACCTCACCCAATCAGCTAAAGACCTCAATAGAGGGCAGTCCAATGGCCCCTCTCCCCGGGGCCCATCCCCAGCCAAAATTCTCTGGAAGGAATTTTGCGGGCAGATGGCTTTAGGACTTGAACTGTAACATTGGCTCTTCCTTGGGTCTCCAGCCTGCTGGCCCACACTGCAGATTTTGGACTTGCCAACCTCCATGATTGCATGAGCCAGTTCCTTAAAATAAATCTTGCTGTACATGTGTATACGTGTCCCATTGGTTCTGTTTCTCTGGAGAACCCAGACTAATATAACTGCATCCAATATGCTTTCCATTTTGATGTACCACTCCACTGGTTCTCTTTTGCAAGTCTTTTAGATCTGTGATTTCTATGTTGGTTATTATTGAACATGTTTATAATAGATGTTTTAAAGCCCTTGTTTGCTGTTCCCCTCATTTCTGGGTCTAGTTCATCGGACTGACCAGTTATGGTCGAGTTTTTTCTGCTACTTTGCATCCAGTTTTGGGCTGCGTGCTAGACATTTTGAGCTTCACGTTGTTGAGTGATGGTTTTTTACCAGTTGGACCTATTAGATTAGGACTCATTTCTTTTGACCTCATTTAACCTTAATTGTGTCTTTTCAGGCCCTATCTCCAGACACAGTCAAATTAGAGTTCAGGGATTCAACCTATGCATTTTGAGGAAAAACAACTCAGTTCCTAAATTGTTATTGTTTTCTTTTCCTTAATGAGAGCCAGGCTTTGTTCTGGCATGGCGTTACCTTGCTTGGGGATTCACTGAATCCTTTTGAGGCTGGTTTTTATTTCTTGTATGGAAATTCCACTGTATCTTGTACTAGATCTAGTTTAGCCATAGTAGTATGGCCTGACCCTTGCACTCTGTCTACTGAATGGTCTGGTGTTTGTGTGAATCTCTACTCTGTCTGGTCAGAATTTAAGTTTCTCTTAGCCTAGATGATTCTGGGAAACGTTCAGCTTATAGATCAGTGGTCAAGGTTTTCCTGGCGCTGTGGAGATTCCTCTATGAATGCCGGGATTAATATTTGACAACAGACTAAGGAGCCCCTTAAGAGTTTTCTAAAGCTCTTTCTCTGTGTAGCTCTCTCCTTTCTCAAACTCTGCCCTCACAAAGTCCAGCTGTCTCATCCTGCTCAAATCCAGGTATCCAGATTCTTAGTCTGGCCAGATTCCCCAGTTCTGCTTGATTATAAAATGCCTCTGATCAAGAACAAGGGCAAAAACAGGGCTCCCCTGATTTTCAATTTTGAGAGGTCCTGCAGTGACTTGTTTAAATATCTGGAAACTGTTGTGTGCATAGCATTCCCCACTTCCTAGCTGCCTGCAGTGAGAGGCCACTTGCATCGGCAGTATCTCTTCAAGATGTACCCATGCATTCTCCCATAGTTAAGACCTACAGAGTCTAAAGTGTGTGTCTGCTTTGGTTTGCTCTATTTCAAAAGCATCTTCCTTACCATGACATGCTATTTAGGAAAATTGTTTTAAATTTTATTTTTAAAATTTGTTTTGAGATGTAGAGACAGAGAGATTGAGATTGAGAGCACCCATGTACCGCTTCACTTCTCAAACGTCTGCTGTGGCTGAGCTTGGGTCAGGCCAAAGCCAGGAGCTGGAACTCTATCCGAGTCTCCAGTGTAGGTGGCAGGGACCCAAATACTTGCTCCACTACCTGCTATTTCCCAGGTTGTGCAGTAGCAGGGAGCTGGAATCAGGGGCAGGGCTGGGACTTGAACCCAAGCACTGCAGTGTAGGATGTGGGTGTTGCAAGCAGTGTCTCAATGGATAAACCAAATGCCCATCCTGGGAACATTGTTTTGGAAGGTTGCCTATTATTCTGTTGTATAAGACTGCACATTTTTTGACTAAATAATCAGGCCAGGAGTGGATTCAGACCTGCACTTGGCCGTGGTCTTTGTGAGGCAGTGGCAGGTAGGAGAGGGGACCCTAGGCTGGGGGAGGTGGGACACTGGGGCCGTGGAGCTCTGGAGGACAGAGGTGGCTTCCTCCAGCACAAGGGCACACTCACCTCCTCTCCCAGATTGAGTCCTACCTTTTCTTTTTGTCAAATACATGCTTCTTCGCGCGACAGTTTTGTGCACTAGGGAAAGTCGTGCTACTTCTCTGCAGCGGGTTCTTGCTCCTGTGAGATAGAGACTGAGGGTAATGAGCTCACGGGGCACTCTCAGGTGTAATGAAGATAATTTCCTCCAGTGTAAGGGGTACAAGCTCTGACTGATGATTGGGTTTCCTTATGTGATTAGGTGTCGGACTACAGGCTAGACGTATCCAGGCCTGAAGGGTGCTGCAGGAGACTTGAATTCCCAAGATGCTCTCTTTAACATCCTTTGCCTCTCTTTGCTCTCAGACTGGAAAACGAAACCAGGCAGCAGCCCTCCTCGAAGGTTGTCACATTGGTTAGAGCCTGGTTACCACACGAAGCTTATCTGTGTCTGACAATTCATTGGACTCCTTGCGTAGGCTGAGGTTTTCAGCTCTCACACCCAGCCTAGCCAGTCAGATGCCCAACCTTCCCGTGCAGGCTACCAACAGCTGTGACTGCGACTGGCTGCCTAGGGTCAGGGGGAGCCGTCAGAGAGTAATCTGTGTTTGAGTTATCGGCAACAAGGTACTCGGTCATTACACTTACAGATAATTCCATCATCCACTGTGACCAAGGTGGCCAGGCCAGTAGTCTCATCAAGGAAAAAGTTTCCAGAGACTTGAGACGCATGAATGTTAATGTAGAAGGTGCCGTGGCTGTCATCTACCCAAATATTCTTCCTCTGGACATGTTCCTCGCTCAGTTGTCCCCGGGCAGTGTGAAGGTAAGGCCTCCCGGTGCTCCTGTCTGTGCAGAGGGCAATGCTGTTAGCATCCCATGCATGCGGCACACTTGTGCAGTGTGCAGCCTGCGCAGCTATGTACAGCAGCTCTGGGCCCAATCCCCTTGGTCGTGCTTGGCCCTGATGTGTTGGCCAAGTTGCGAGTTGGTCTTCATTAGACCCTTTGTTTCTATTCCTTTTGCTTTTTCTTTTGAGGGCCAACATGTAAACTGCATGTCTTGCCTGCATTATGTCATTCGACCCTCAGAGGCACCCTCCAGGGTACATGCTGTTCTCACCATGCTACAGGCAAGGAGTCCTGGGCTGCTTCAGCTCGGAAAGTTGATATGTGACTGAGGTGGGGGTGGACCTGGGTGCTGTGTGCTTCCTTCCTCTTGCGCTGTCTGCACTCACTCCCTGCCTCACTCGCCCCTTCTACTACCTTCAAGAAGCCAGGTCCACCCTCCTTCCTGGTTCCATCACTTCCATCCGATCTTGCACTTCCTCCTGCTCTGAAGGGTCTGGCTTTGAGATCCATCAAAATGGCCTTGTCCTTTGTTCGGGACCCTGCTTGGTGATCTCTACCTAGTCTGGTTAACTCATTGCTGTGAGCGTCGTGGGAGGATCCTGTTGGCTAAGACTGACCCAGTGAGTCTGAGAGTGCCTTTTCTCCTGGATAGAATGCATGCCTCGTTCGGAAAGAATGTCTGAGGGATGCTGGGAATTTCTGGCACCTTAATGGTTGCTGGGAGAACGAGTTTACATGGCAGAGATGTTCAGTCTTCTGCTCAAAGTGCGTAAGCAGCAGAAAAATCCCTGAACAGCACTGTGAAGACCTGGATGTGAGTCCTGGTTTTCTCGTATCTGCCTGTCAGTTTGCACTCGCAGCAGTGGCTTCAAAATCTTCAGCTCTCGATTTCTTCACCTTTAAGAAGGGAGGCATTGGATACCCGTGGCCCAGATGAGGTGTTTTTTTGTTTTGTCTTAAGCTAGGTCTTTCCTGTGAGAGCGTGTGCAGTTTCCCATACTCCAGACCTTTCCACTCGTCTTGGCTTAAGCTCCTCCTTCTAACAGCAACTTCCGTTTCAGAAGGTGTGAGCGCAGGTTAGTGGTGAGCGGTCAACGGTGCAAGTTCATTTCCTCTCATTTGTTCCTGGCCAGGACAAGGAACCCAGATCTCATTTCACTGCTCTCCCTCTTCTTTTCCTTATCTGGCCTGTTATTTCCTGACCTGTTCATCACTTGTGCTCGTCTGACACCTCTGTGTCTGTTCTTCCTTCCTTCCAAAATGCCTGCTTCTCCATCTGCGTCTGGCTTCTGTGATTCACCCTCCAGACATGGCCCTCAGTTGAGCCACATTTTCTTCCCTGCCGCTCAACCTCCTGCTAGTTCTCCCTCTACTAGTTAGTCATTTCCTGTTTGTCCATACACATTGTCTGGCAGGGCAGCTATTTGATTGACTAGTTGAAGAAATAGGGAGGGAATATGGTTCATCAATTTGATTTGTGAAGTTCAACAACAATAGGGGTCGGAGAGGTGACATAGCCTACACAGGACCCCCTGCCAACTAGGGGAGATTAGCGGAAGACCGGTCACACCAGAAGACCCTCTCATTTGAGAAAGTCACAAGCCCATGGCAGCAGGGGAAATTCTGCAGGGTTTCCAGAGTCTATCTGAGCATAACCAAGGCCTCATTTGCTGGCTTGACCTGCCGTTAACTCATGCATTTGACATTCATTGGCCTTTCTGTGCCCGACACTGTTCTCGGTGCTAGAAATATGACTGGTGAACAAAGCAAAGACTCAAGTCTTCATGGCACTTACATTTTATTTGGGGACAAGAGAGCTCTGATAAGCCAGGTGGTGGCTAGCATTGTGAAGAGGAGTGAGTTAGCATTAGGGACAGGAAGGGTATGGGAACTGCATTAACTGGAATAACCAAGGAAACTTTCTCTAAGAAGCCACATTTGATCAGAGACCTGGGTGAACTGAGGGATCAGCCACTAGTATATCTGGTTAAAACAAACAAGCAAACAAGCAAACAAGCAAACAAACATATTCTGGGCAGAAGGAAGAGCACGTGCAAAGGTCCTGGTGTAGCAGGCTTTATGGCAATAACTGTTGTTGCTTTTCTTCATGATAAGATTATCAGAGAGCTTCCATTTTCTATTTTATCCTTTTGCATTACAGAGCTTACAAGATAAGCCAAATAATGTTACAGGTCCATCTCATTATATATAGTGGGCATATTCCTGGAAATGTGAGCATGTCTATATGATTGAATTTCTGTAATTGAATTCTCTTTAAAGGCACACAGGAGCTTGTCATTCTAAGGGATCCCATGGCTAAACCTTTCAGGAAGTGACCAACCAGCCTTGGGGGATCCCTCCGGTTCTCCTCCTTCTAAAACCCTATGGTTGTCTCTAGAGAGGCTGGGCTTGAGTACCTTTTCAGGAAGGTGGAAACACAGCAGTAGATGCATATATGTGGCAATCAGCAGTGAAACAGGCAGGTGAAATTTTGTTGGAAGATATTGAATGTTTTCCCTGAAATACAAAACATATCAACCCTCTCCTCTACTTTCCAGGCTGTATCCATATTATGCAAGGATGACAAGCCTTGGCACAAAGAAAATAGAAATGAAAATCTGGGTGAGGAGGAAAAATGAGATTATCTAGTTGCTGTTTCTTAAATCCCCATGTAGAGGAACAAGCCAACCTTTTTTTTCCTCGTGGGAGGGCTGCCCTATCTTCCAAATTTCAGTTCACCTGGGCTGTGTTAAGCATGGTCTGGTGGCAAGCCTTCTGCCAGTTTCCAGGATTATCTGGGTTATTGTAAACAAATGAGCAAATTCAACAGTGGCATGAAAGGCATCATGCTAACTTTGTGGGTGCACGTGGGGTTTTCACATGAGAATGTTTTACTGTCTTCATAGGAAGGTCTGACTTTGGCATGGTGGGCTCAATGAGTCGTGCGGGGTGGGTGTTGGGTTATATGGCTCTTACCTGACGTGTTTCCTGGGGATGGCTTGTCTGTGTGCAAGCCCAGCTAGTGTGTAGCATGACTACTTCAGTTGCCTTTTGAACATGTCATTTAAATATTTTTAGCTACTAAAGCAAAAGAGGGAAAAATAAATAAAGGCAGAGAACAAATACAGCTGGCCCTCTGCATCTGTAGGTTCTGCATCTGTGGATTTAACCATCCTTGGATGGAAAAGATTTGGAAAAAAAGTTGTATCTGTGCTGAAGAGGTACAGATTTTTCTTGTCACTAGTCCCTAAACAGTAAGTCGAACAACATGTACATAGCATGCACATTGTATTAAGTATTATAAGTAATCTCGACATGATTTACAGTAAAGTCCATTTAATACTTTGATGCTTTGTAGAAGGGTCTTGATCACCCATGGACTTTGGTACCCACCAGGTTCCTGGCACTGTCTCCTATGGTGCCAAGGATGTCGAGGATAGAGTAATTCTGTGGCCAGAACAAGCAGCTGGTCCTCAGACAAGCCAATTCAGGGTGTAGCCGTTCCTGGGTCTTCTCAGCCAGGGTCCCCGGTGCAGCCTGGACTGCTTTACAGCCACTTGTTTTAGTAGAGGAGGAGAGAAAAAGCTCTTTTCCTCCTCTTTTGACCAGAGGTGAGTCAGCAGGAATCCGCTGTGTGAGATGGCCTGCCATGAGGTGTGTGCTCCCTAGCTCCTGGTCTAGTACACTGTTTTGGCAGGATTTTGCTTTCTGGGCCTGGGAGGCCCAGGCAGTGCCACTCAGAGGCCCTGAAGGGGAGCAGGGAGTTATCCTGAGGGCAGCTCCCATTGGTAGAACTATGTGTGTGGTGCCTACCAAGGGCCGGCACCCATGAGATCATCCTCCCTGCAATTTTGCAGATACCATCTCTAGCCGTACCCACAGTCTGATGAGAAACAAATGAAGCTCTGTCTGGAATGGCTCACGACTGGAGTTCTAGCATCCTTCTCCCGAAACGTCCTGTGAGCTGTTCTGTTTGAGCTGAGCGGCTCTTTTCTGGCCCACTCATCTGCTGCCCTGCACGTTCAAATTTTGGGTGGATTGTGTCCATGTTCATGATATTCGACTGGGCAGCAGGTTCTTTATAAATGGCCATTCACTCCTTTAGGTAGCTCCTCCATGGCTGCTTGGGGTCAGGCACCATTCGTGCGTTTGGCTTCATGGAATCCACTTGGTCAAATACAGGAAGCGTTTGATCCAATTCTAGAGTCCACTTACCTCTGGACGTTTTATAGATGAGTGTTATACCTCCAACTCTGCCTGGATCATGGCTAATGGGTTAATGCTCGGAGGAATTTTTTTTAAAAAAAGATTGATTTTATTTATTTGAAAGGCAGAGTCACAGAAAGTGGGAGGGAGAGACACAGAAAGACTTCCATCCACGATTCACTACTCAGATGGCCTCTGGGGCCAGGCCAAAGCCAGGACCCAGGAGCTTCTTCTGGGTTTCCTATGTGGGTGCAGGGGCCCAAGGACTTAGGCCATCTGTTGCTTTGCCAGGCCACTAGCTGGGAGCTGGATAAGAAGTGGAGCAACCAGGACATGAACTGGTGCTAAAATGGGGACGCTGGCACTGCAGGCAACAGCTTAACCCACTTTGCCACAGTGTTAGTCCCTGGTAGGAATATAGACTCAGCACTGTGTCTTTGGTCCAGTGGGCAAGCAGTGAATGCTGGTGCTGATGCAAATGGGGATCAAGATTCCATTGAGGGAGCCAGAGACACACAGAGTCACTCAGTTCCCTCTTACCCATTTCAGTTTTGTTCTTGAAGTCAAGGTTCTCTCTCCATCCCTTCCTCCTTTCCTACTGTGTGGTTTGGCTGTGAGCTGTCTCATGTTTTCAGCTCTGATAAAGAGCTTTGATATCAAGTTTATTTGAAAAGAAAATTAAACCGAATCCAATAAAGATTTTCAGAAGTGTTTATTTTCCTCTCAATGTTTTATTGTTGAACTAAATATCTTGGGAGAGATTAAAAGCAAAATGATCATCGAGTGGACCTCATTGCATGTGCTTGACTTATTCTTGGAAGGTTGCATGTAGACCAGAATTTTGTAACTCAAGTTCTATTTTAAATCCACCCTGAAGAGTTGTTATTTAAAGCAATCCTGTAAAGAGAGTAATCACCAGACCCCCTCTGAATGTTAGGGTTGGCGGGGGCAGTGGACTTTTTTTAAAGGAGGATGGGAACTTGACTCCTAAAGCCACCCTAGCTTTGTCCCCAGGCTGATGGGGCCTGGGAAATATGACTTTTTTTTTTTTTTTAGGAAGTTTGGGAATAGTGAAAGAAAAAGTGTATTGAAAGTTCTGTGGAGAATAGTTAGTAGCTACATTTTTCTCCTTTGGGGGGAGCTGGGTGCACCCCCGGGGAAGGGGTTCAGGGAAGTGAGGTCAGTCTACCCCGAAATGACCGTGGAGTGTGGACACTCCCTGCTGTCGCAGCACCTGACCATTGGCTAGAGCGTCCTTTCCCAGGAGCTCGGGCACAGCGCAGCAGGGAGGGGGTTTCCCTGCTGGGGAGCAGTTCCTAGGGGCATAGTCACAGTGTTTGGTTTGGAAGAGAGGCAAGGCCACTAGTCTGAGCCTCTGCATTGGCCACAGGAAGCCTGTAGTTGGTATTTACCCGTGTATTTGGTGGGATGTCTTGAGAAGAAACAGAAAAGTTTGGTTCCAAACTCAACATTTTGCAAGGAAATGGGATTTTCACTGCTCCTTTCTGACATCCAAAGGTCATTTTGTTGTTTATCTCCAAGGTCAGGGAACCCAGAGTCAGTGATTTGCAAACACTGGCCCAATGCAGAGAAGGCTGATGGCTGTTTCCTCTCTGTGCCCTGTTTTTATTTAAAGATGTTGGCCTCATGAAGTCTCCAAATACAGCTCCTTCTCTTTCATAAGAGAAAGGCTTTTGTCCAAAAGGAAACACCCAAGGTCAAGGTGCCCCAGGACCTCGTCCAGAGACTGAGAACGTAGGGGCTGTAAGGCTGCTTGTCTCTGGGTTACAGGAGGCTGGCCTCTCCTGGACACCCAATCACCACCACAGGGAGATAGGGAGATTTCAGAACATTTAGCCTCTGAGCGGAATGCTGACATAATGTATTCGTGGCCCCACGAAAAACGAAAGTGTGGAGCCACTTGCTTAAAAACCAGGAAAAAAGTACAGTCACAGATAGTCATTTACAATTCTTTTCCTTAAAAAATAGGCGAGGGGGCCAGTGCTGTGGTGTAGCAGGTAAAACCGCTGCTTACAGTGCCAGCATCCCATAGGGCGCCAGTTCAAGTCCCGGCTGCTCCACCTCTCTGCTATGGCCTGGGAAGGCAGTAGGAGATGGTGTAAGTCCTTGGGCTCCTGCACCTGCGTGGGAGTCCTGGAAGAAGCTCCTGGCTCCTGGCTTTGGATTGGCTCAGCTCCGGCCATTGTGGCCATTTGGGGAGTGAACCAACAGATGGAAGACCTCTCTCTCTCTCTTCCTCTCCTCTCTCTGTGAAACTGTGACTTTCAAGTAAAATAAATATTTTAAAAAAATGTGAGTATTTACAAAATATATTACCATTTTAAATGATATTGCATACAATGGTATAATAGTGATATGTGATTAACAACAAAAACTTACAGATAGTGAAATAAAACTGGTGTTACATGTTTATATAATATGGTAAAATAATGCTTCATTGATGTGATGTCTTATTGCTATAGTATTTTTCTGGTTTCCCTTTCTGCACATTCATTTGTTAGGTTATCAAAAATTCTCAAACTTGTAGTGATTTCATTTCTGATGGTATAATTGAAGGTGACATCTGTTCTCCAAAAATACAAGATTACAAATAATTAAATTTTACAAATTTGTTTGAGAGGTGGATGCACACATACACACACTCGCACACAAGAAGGAGAGAAGGAGACAGACAAGGAGAGAGCTCCTATCCGCTGTTTCATTCTCCAAATACCTTGCAATGGCCAGGGCTGGGGCAGGGCTGAGGCCATGAGCCACTAACTCAGTACGGCCTCTCACATGGCTGCCAAGAACAGTTTCTTGAGCCATCAGTGTTGCCTCCCATGGTCTTCACTGGAAGGAAGCTGAAGTCAGAAGGTGGTGCCAGGAATTGAATCCAGACACTCAAGTGTGGGAGGTTGGCATCTTAAAATCTCTAGGTTAAATGCCTCTTTCCACAAATAATTTTTGAGAAGTTTTAATTTTCAGAAGTTTCTTGATGCTGGTAACTGCTACTGAGGTTGTCTAAGAGTATTGTGTGGCCAAGGTAACAATGGGATAAATTTCTGAAAAATAAAAAGTGTTTTGAAAAGAGACTTCAGTAGTTTAGACCTGAGAATTTTTCTAAAAAAGATCGAACTCTTCATACAAGTTAGTTTTGTGTGAGTCTGAGTTTAATTTTTAGCGTAAATTTATATAATGCCAGCATAACAGGTGGCGGCTTTACCCACCACAACACAGCGCTGGCCCCATACAATGACATTTTAATATTTTCTTAGACTTTCCTGTAATCTGTTTGCTTTCATTGACATTTCCTGGAGGCAACTGAAAATGGTTTCAAATTTGTATATAATTTAAAATACCTATTTAGGGAAGTCTGGTTTTTTACCTCAATACAAGAAAAAATTTAAAATTTCTTTTAATAACTGACTTATTAAAAATTTTTATGGGGCCAGTGCTGTGGTGTAGGAGGTTAAGCCTCCACCTGTGTCACTGGCATCCCATGTAGGTGCTGGTTCGTGAACCGGCTGCTCCTTTTCCGATCCAGCTCTCTGCGATGGCCTGGGAAAGCAGTGGAAGATGGACCAAGTGCTTGGGTCCCTGAACCCACGTGGACCTGGAAGAAGCTCCTAGCTCCTGGCTTTGAATTGGCCCAGCTCCAGTCATTGCAACCATTTGGGGAGTGAACCAGCGGATGGAAGACCCCTCCCCCCCGTAACTCTGCCTCTCAAATGAATAAATAAATCTTTTAAAAAGAGTTTTCTATGCAAGTGGTTTTCTTTTCCTTTTCTTTTTACCATGACAACATGTAATTTCTCAGCCTGTGGATATATCTTTTGCAATGTTGTCATAGTTTACAAAAATGGAGATGCTAACCTCTTTGAAGAATTTTAATAACTCTTGGATATAGGTTATTGTGGTGTCCTTGTGTGCATTTTTATTTTGGGATAATTTACTAACAAAGTTTATGGCTAGGCATCAGCAGTTCCTGTCCTGGTACTCAGAATGGAGAGTTAATATGTTTGCCAATGCCATAGGAATGGGCTCCAGGGACGGCCAGGGAAGCCAATGTCCCACTGCTGGGGCCATTGCTACTGACATTGCTGTCCCTGCCACCAGCTGTCTGGGCTCAGGGCCCATCCTTGGTTGCCCCTCTGGGCCTCCCTGGCATGCCTGGCTGCCCTGATGTGCCAGGTCAATTGGTTGGCACACACACAGCACCCACCTGCAGTACACGAAGGGCTGAGCCTGCACATGTTGTTGCCTGGTGTATCTGCCCGGCTCCCCTGTCTCATCATACCTCACCTAGCAAGGTCAGGTTCAAGGATAGAATTATTGAGAATTCCAGGGCAACAGCTGTAGATCATTAAACCCATTAAACCAGGCACGGGGCCGCTTCTGAGAATGAGTTCTTGTGACTCACATGCATGGGTCACATACACACGAAGCCAGCCCTGCCTTGAGACTCAGAATGTGGTTAGTTACTTAGCATATGCAGCCTGGCTGAGTTCGACAGAGCGTCTGCATAGCTAGGAAGTTCACTCTCATGTCTAACCTTGTCCTCAAGGTTTTCTTTTCTTCCAAGTTTTTGCTGTTCACATGTATCAGAGCCTCTCATTAGCTCACTGAATGAGCACAGGTTCTCATATCTGGGGACAACAGTTACATTCTTGGTTATACTTATAAAGCAGAGAGATTCAGATTCAGCTGCTCTGGTAGGGGACCCAGGAATCTGTATTATAATAGACCTAGCTGGGGATTCTGATGGTTTTCCTGATTAGCAATTTGAAGGATGCTGTCTGGTTTCACTTCTCTGTCCCTGAATCCAGCGCTCGGCTCACGTTTCTCACTCTTGGTTTTGCTCTGACTCAGCAGCCCAGGTTGCACATGTGATAGGAGGGGGCTTTGGGAGGCTCAGGGAAAATGCCCATTCTCTTTTCATTCTATTTTTCTGCAACCTTTTTGAAGCCCCTTTACCCTTTGCCCTCTAAGGGGAAAGCAGAAGAGGGTACTCTGTCTGCACACCCCTTTTATATGAAATCCTTTCTGGAGCTCTGTAACAAGGAAGGAACCCGGTTGCCAGGCCCCTGCTAAGCAGAATGTGTATACATGTGTGTATGTGTGTGAGTGCACATATGTGCATGTGTGTGAGAGTATGCTAGAGGAGGATGGGCAGTGACAATGGGGGAGGAAGTGTATCATGGTGAAATTTAAATGCAGGGCATTTCAGACTGGAAATACCCAAGCTGTCAAGGCCTAGAACTCCTCAGTAGTTCAGAAAGGCTGGCATGGATTAGCTCATCTAATTCCCAAATATACCTTTTGAGGCATAAAAGGAATGGTTTTAGCTGCTTCTACATTTACAATGACCGGTTTTTGTAACAATCAGCAATCCCACAATTTTAGTGACTTTAACAATTCATACCACATGTCCACTGCACATCTACAGGGGACTCATTTCTGCTCACAGCCGCTCTTTTTGACACTTGCTGCTGAGTGACCCATCCCAAACGTGGCTGTTTCCTGCTGGAGGCAAAGGCAAGCTTGGAACCCCCTGCGTGTCATTTCTGCTTGCACCTCATTGACCAGAATTAAGTACCTGGGTCAAGGAAAAGAGGGGATGAGAGCATGCTCAAATGGCGTGTAAACCATGGAGCACTCTCTGAGCTCGGTTGCTTTTTTGATGTACCCTGAAGATGATACAGCCGTCTTTAGTAGGTTGTAAATATGTAGCCTAAGGAGTGGAGGAGTCCTTGCAGAAGGCCTGGGGAAGTGCACGAGGGACAGATTGCTGTCATTGGAGGCTGAGGGACTCTCCAGCTGCAGGCGGCATTTTGGAGGGTCTGGCTGAGATGAAAGTGTTTGGCAGTTCATTGTATTACAGATCTAGGTGGGCAAACAGGCTTTCCTCCTGATTATTTTCTGGGCATGTTTCTAATTCTGACTTTTCTACCCTAGCCTCCTTGGAAATCTTGATGTTGAAGGTGGGCCCTGGTGGGTGTGGTTACAGGTGCTAGAATCTGTGAGTGACTGCATGGGAGTTGGGTCCCAGTTCTCCATAATTTTTCGTGTTCCTAGATTTTTCATCACTTACCTTCATCCATCTTGCCTCCTATGTCCGTATTTGACTCCCTGTTTTATGCTTGTTTTGGACCAGAGTTCAAGTGTGCCTGCAGGCAATCATTTTTTCAGGATTTGGGACTCAGGATGAACTTCAAAGGTATTACAAATAGATGAGGAACCATGGATCCTTACATGGGATTTAGGAGAGCCAAATATGGTCAAAGTGCTTTGTGTTTGGATTTAGGTAGCAGTGGAGAGTAAGGAACACAAGTAAAGAAACCATAACAAAAATAAAACCACAAATACCAACTCTAGGCATTCTGTTTTTGTTAAAGATTTATTTATTTGAAAGCAGTGTGATGCAGGGGAGAGAGGGAGAGAAAGAGAGGGAGTGCAAGAGAGAGAGAGTACATGAGAGAGAAGGGAGGGAGGGAGAGAGATTCTTTTTACATAGACTGGTTCACAGCCTGAGTGGCTGCAACAGCTAGGGCTGAGTCAGGCTGAAGCCAGCAGCCAGGAACTCCATCCTGTTTTCCCACTTTCCCACATGGGTGCCAGGGGTCCTAATCTTGGGTCAACTTCTGCTGCCTTCCCAGGTGCACTAGCAGGGGAGTTGGATTGGAAGTGGAGTGGAAGAATTTGGGGAAGACAATCAACTTGTAAGGAAAACAAGTTGCTGTTTTATTGTCCTACTGTGTCTTAAGAATGGGTGACACTGTTAAGCATTCTTTCTTTGGGGTCAGAGGTACTTGGATTCAAAGTCCAGCTCTGCTATTTAAAAGCTGGATGAACTTGAACATGTTACTTAGCATCCTTGCTTCTTAGTTTTCTCCTTTAAAAGTGTGATGAATAAAATTGCTGATTCACAGGCTTGTCTTGGATCTGAATGAGAATATCTCAAGCCCAGAGCTACAGTCTGCTGAATGCTTGGAGGATTTAGCTGCCGCTGCTGCTGCAGGTGCTGTCATGGTCGTGGTGTGGTCACCATCATCTCCAACAGCAGACTGGTCTCTTCCCATCTGGAATGATTTGGGAGAGGCAGGTTATGGGTGTGTGGTAGGGTCTAGTTGTCTTCTGGTGGTGGTGTTCTATGGTTCAGGGACCGTCTAAATTCCTTTTCAATTTTTCCTTTTTAACGCCAGCCTCGGTTTCGAGGAGAATTTCAGTCTACCTGCTTGTGATTTATTTCCAGTGAACACATTGCTCAGTAGGTTAGTAAGTGTCACTTAAAAGAAATACGGATCTTCTGAGCCTCTTTAAGAAAGGCGAGTGGAGAGGTTTCTGCAGGCAGCAGACTGCTCGGCCCAGTGTAATGACTCTGGGGCCCCAAAGGTGCGTGTCGGCGGCGCCGGTGCCGGGGCTCATAACTCAGGAGTTCCAGCATGGGGAGCAGACCTCCCGGTCTTTGCTTTGTTTGCTCTGAGGTCAAATGGGTTTTACATTCAATACACCCAACCGGACTCCATCACACTTGATAATGTTAGGTTTATGGAGACACAATTTACATAAAATAAAATTGACCATTTGAAAGTTTACGATTTGATGAGTTCTGACAAATGCAGCCACCACCACAATAAACCTTTAGCACTTTTCTTTACCCTCTGAAAGTTCCTGGTATTCCATTAGGTCAGCTCCCTCCACACAACTTCTCCCTTAAGCCATTGGTCTGTGTTTTCTTTAGTCCCTGGAGTTCTACCTGTTTGTGGGATGTAATAGAAATGAAATCATACAGTATAGAGATTTTTGCACCTGGCTCTTTTCAATTAACAATGTTTTTGAGACTCATCTACGTTGCACCCAACAGTTGTGCTTTTGTTAAATTGCTAGGTAACATCCTACTGTGCTGATAGGTGGTAATTTGTTTACTCATTTACTGGATGGAGGAAATTCGAGTTGTTAGTAGTTTTCAGCTATTACGAATGAACTACTATAAGCATTTGCATTTAGATTTTTATGTAGGCATATATTTCCGTTTCGCTTGAACAAAAAACTTGTAGATGGATTGCTGGGTTGTATGGAAAGTACGTGTTTATAAGAAATTGCTAACAAGTGTTCTAAACTGGCTGTTTCACTTTTCATTCCCCCCAGCAATGTTCATGAATTCCAGTTGCCCCAAGCCTCATTTATGCTTGGCATTGCCAGTCCTTTTCGTTTTAGCTGCCCAAGTGAATGGTGTGGGTATTTTTTCATGGATTATCTATGTGTCTACATTTTCTGGTTGAATATTCAAATCTTTTGTTCATTTTAAATAGCTTTTGAAAAATTATTATTGAGTTTATTGAAGTTCTTTAAATACTCTGCATCTATGTCTCCTGTTAGATATGTGTTTTTCAATTATTTTCACCCAATATTCTGTTTTTTTAAAAACATTTACTTGAAAGGCAGAGGCAGAGTGAGAGAGTAAGAGAGAGAGAGAGAGAGAGAGAGAGAGAGGTGTTCCATCCGCTGGTTCACTCCCCAGATGGCGGCAACAGCCAGAGATGGGCCCATCTGAAGCCAGGAGCCAGGAGCTTCTTCTGGATCTCCCACGTGGGTGCAGGGGCCCAAGGACTTGGGCCATCTACTGCTTTCCCAGGCCATAGCAGAGAGCTGAATTGGAAGTGGAGCGCCTATATGGGATGTCAGCACTGCAAGTGGTGGCTATACCTGCTACGTACAGTGCTGGCCCGGGTAATAGTATATTAATATTTCAATTTCTAATTGTTTGCTGTTAATACATAGAAATAAATGTGTGTTTAGTATATTGATGTTCTGTCCTGCAGCCTTGCTGAATACAGCAATTAATTCTAACAGCTATTTTATTGGTAGATTCTTCAGGGTTTCCTGTGCATTCAGTCATGCCATCTGCAAATGAAACAGCTTTATTTTTTTCTACCTTATGCTTGACCCTTCCTCCCTCCCACCTCCCTCCCCTGTCTCCCTGTTTCCCGTTCTTCCCTGCCTTCTGCTCTCCCATCTTCCTGCCTCCCTGCGCTGGAAGGGGCCTTGAGTTTACCATTGGAGCAGAACTAGAGAGATCAGACATCCTTGCCTGTTGCCAGTCTCTGGTGGACAGCATTCGCTGTTCCTGCTAAGCACAGTGAAAGCTGTAGGCTCTTCCTGGATTGTCTTGATCAGGCGGAGAACGTTCCTTCTCTCTCCTGGTTGCTGAATGCTTCTATCGTGAATGGATGTTGAAGCTCTTCAATGCCTTTTGCTTCATCTTTTGGGCAGATGTTTCTCTTCTATTTTTTTAAGATTTTATTTGTTTATTTGAGAGGTAGAGTTGCAGAGAGAGAGGAAGAGACAGAGGGGAGAGAGAAACAGAGAGGGAGGGAGAGACAGAGAGTGAGGTCTTCCATCTGCTGGTTCACTCCCCAGATGGCGGCAACAGCCGGAGCTGGGCCAATCTGAAGCCAGGAGCCAGGAGCTTCTTCTGGGTCTCCCACGCAGGTGCAGGGACTCAAGGACTTGGGCCATCTTCTGCTGCTTTCCCAGGCCATAGCAGAGAGCTGGATTGGAAGTGGAGCATCCAGGACTTGAACCGGCACCCCTATGGGATGCCGGCACTGCAGGTGGTGGCTTTACCCGCTATGCCACAGTGCTGGCCCAAATCTTTCTCTTCTAATCTGTTGATGCAGTGAATTACATTAATTTATTTCCAAAATGTGAGCCGATACTGTATTTCTGACACGATATTGACTGACCATGAGGTATTCTCATGTCTATATTTTGTTGTACTAGATCTGCTAACCTGCTGTTAAGGATTTTGTGCTGACATTGACAAGGGATGTTGTTCAGTAATATCTTTTTCTTATACTACTTTTCTCAGAGTTTGGTATCAGCGTAATGTTGGCTTCATGGAATGACTTGGAAAGTATTATCTTCCCTTCTATTTTCTGGAAGTGTTTGTGGAAATTGTTCATATTTGTTTCTTCAGTGGTAGAATTTGTCAATAAAGTTATCTGGGCCTTGGGGTAAAGCTCTCAGTTGTATTGTGCCTCAGCTCTACCATCTGTAAAATGGGAACACCGACGGGGCAGGAACTTCATGTATAGAGGAGAGAATTCATTCGCTATTAGTCATTTATTTATTTATACTTAGCATTCTATTTGAAAGGAGACTGAGACAACAGTCATAGGCTGGTCATGTGATTATTCTGCTCCAATTACACACACACACACACACACTCACACACATTAGCTGACCATCCTCTGGGGTGTGTTGGTTTTGTAGCAGGTTGGATAAGGAGAAATGGCTTTGATATCATTTAGCTTAGTTTGGAATTTTGGCTGTACTAACAGTGTGAGCTATGGGAACTTACTAAGCAACTTTGTCTCCCTTTTGTCATCTCATCTCAGTAATGAGAGGGTGGTGCCCTGCCTCTTACTGGGACCCACAACAAGGAGAACAGGAAAGGTGGGAGAAGGGTAACAGTGCAGTGCTCATGGAAGGGCTCGATATAGGGCCTATTTTTTTCAAAGATTTATTTGAAAGAGTTAAAATACACACGCAAACACACAGAGAAAGAGAAAGAGAGACCGACCAATGTTCCATCCATTGGTTCACTTCCCATATGACTGCAATGGCCAGGGCTGGGCCAGGCTGAAGCTAGAAACCAGGAGCTTCGTCTGTGTTTCCCACATGGTGGCAGGGCCCAAGCACTTGGACCATCCCCCTCTGTTTCCCAGGTGCATTAGCAGGGAGCTGGATTGGAAATGTGAAAATGGAGCAGCTGGGACTTGAACTGGTGTCCATATGGGATGCCGACACAGTGGCTTTACCTGCTATGCCACAGTGCTGGCCCTTAGGGACTGTATATGTTTTTAAAGATTTATTTATTTTATTTACAGAGAGAGAGGGAGACAGAGAGAGACCTCCCATCCGCTGATTCACTCCCCAAATGGCTGCAATGGCTGGAGTTGGGCCATACTAGAGCTGGGAGCTTTTTTTTTTGGGGGGGGGGTCTCCCACGTGGGTGGGACCCAAGTACCTGGGCCATCTCTGCTGCTTTCCCAGGTACACTAGCAGGGAGCCGAATCAAAAGTGGAACAGCCGGGAATCGAACCGGTGCCCATATGGAATGCTGGTGCCATAGGCCACGACTTAACCCACTAGGCCACAGTGCAAACTCCAGGGACTATGCTTTTATTATGAAAATTATAAACCTTATTTCATATTTCTATGTAGTCTGTGTAATTCAGTTTTGTGTCTGCACAATAGTGTGTAATGCAAATACAAACCCCTGTGAATAAAGTACTTCTGTTATATTTGACAGGCTATTTCTGGTTTCAGGGCATTCTAGATAGCACTGTAATAAATGGGTTTGTCAGATAATATGCTTTTTGCTTCAGTTTACTGATAGCTTTTATAAAATCTCTTGGAATATTTCTGGGTGAAGGGTGTGAATCCTGACACAGTTCTTGCAGCATAGCCAAGCAAATCTTTTCTTTGGAAAAAAAAAGATATATTTATTTATTTGAAAGGCAGAGTTAAAGAAAGAGATCTTCCATCTGCTGGTTCACTCCCCAAATGTCTGCAATGGCCAGGCCTGTGCCAGGCAGAAACCAGGAACCAGGAGCTTCATCCAGGTCTCCCATGTGGGTGGCAGAGGCCCAAGCACTTGGCACGTCTTCCGCCACTTTCCTCGGCTCATTAGGAGGGAGCTGGATCGGAAGTGGAGCAGCCGGGACACAAACAGGCACCCATATGGGATGCCAGCACTGCAGGCAGTGGCTTCATCCACTATGCAACCGTGCTGGCCCCCAGGCAAATCTTTTGGAGCCACCATGGGGATGGCGGAAAGGTGTACCTCTCCTCGTCCGGTTCTCGTGGGGGCCACAGGAGACTCCTTGCTTGTTTCTCTGCCTTTGAAAGGGGCCTTTTTCTGTGTTCTGTGTTGTGTGACGTTCCCTGCTTTTCCCACTCATCCTCGCGCTCGTGACTCACACCTGTCACCCATCTCAGTGGTTCTGGGACACTACAAGTCTCATTTTCCTGTCATCTGCCTCTGCTTGGGTGCTCCCCAAGAAGAAAAACGGTCTGATGGAGACTGTGGGATGCCCGTTTTGCTGCTCTCTCTCTCTGTTCAGCTCAGCTGGAAGCGCCCATCATCTGAGAGAGATTGGTTTGAGGGCTCTCAGTGCCCAGGCTAGCCATTGCGCTGAGCTGGGA
The DNA here is from genome assembly GCF_964237555.1 of Oryctolagus cuniculus. Lineage (NCBI taxonomy): Eukaryota > Metazoa > Chordata > Mammalia > Lagomorpha > Leporidae > Oryctolagus > Oryctolagus cuniculus. The sequence continues at coordinate 19,085,621 of NC_091446.1, read as the reverse complement.
GGTGGGGAAGAAGCACCAGCTCCCCGGGCTGCTCCTGCCGCAGCATCTGTCTGCTCCATCTACCTTCCCTGTCTCAGGCTCTCGCTGCCCCTGCAGTCTCACTCGGTATCAGTCTGCTAGTGCTGCCGTAATAGAAGAACGGCAGGTGCACCAGAAACCCCGTTTCTCAGGCCAGGGGTCTGCGATCAGGACGTCGGCTCGTCCGATGTCCCTTGAGGCCACTGTCTTTGGCTAGCAGATGCTCCTTTCTGGCTGTGTCCTTCATGTGGTCTCTCTCTCTCTCTCTCTCTCTCTCTGACACACACACACACACACACACACACACACACACTGGGATAGGACTTGACCTTTATGCCTTATGTAGCCTTGACTGCCTCACTAAAGGCCCTGTCTCCAAATACAGTCACCTTGGGTAACACCATTCAGTTTATAACTCTGTTTGACCACAGCAAGATTAGAGAAAATATACACGCACACACCTCCAAATGCATGGTTTTGAATCAGCAAAGGCATCCAGTTCTGCAAGAGAGTTCTCCCAGATACATCCCGACAGCACGAGAAAGTTGCCCAGTCTAAGGAAGGAGGGGACTGCAGTGAGCTGGAGGAATCTCTGGCACTGGCCCTTGCTTTGTGTGCCCTTCCTGGCTGATCCTGGGCCCGCAGGCATGGGTCACAGGACAGCAATACCTAGGCATCCACTTGTTTTGAAGTTGACAATGTTTAGGGTGGACAATATTAGAAACCCTGTGGGGCCGGGGCTGCAGGACTAAGTGTGCAGTGGTTAATTCATGCCACCCCTTGACTACACTCTGCTGCCCTGATGTCTTGCCTGCAGGATTGCAAGGGCCTGTGGCAAAGGCATTGATCTGTGGCAAAGGCTGGTCTTCCACGGCCAACTCATTTCATTTTTCTCTTTGAGCCTTAAATCCTGTTGCTTTTTCAGATGTTTTCTGAAAAAAACCAGTGATAAACTGGTGTCTGGGAGGGGACTCGGGTACTGCTATGGTTTGGGTGTGGCTTTCACGCATTCCCCCAAGGGCTCACGCACTGGAAGCTTGGTCCCCGGCATGGCAATGTGCGAGCTGGGGAGCCTTTGAGAGGTAGAGCCTAGCGGGAGCTGGTCAGGCCACCAGAGACATCACCCTTGGAAGAGATTCATGCAGTTCTCGCGCGACCCCGGTTCGTTCTCAGGAGAGTGGGTTTGTTAAGAGTGCGTCCACTCATGTTTGTGCTCCTCTCTGCAGGCCAGTTTCCCTTCTGGTCTGTGCTATGCTACAGTGCAACACAGGAGGCTCTCCCCAGAGGCCAAGCCAATGGAGTGTCCTGATTTTGGACGTTCAGCCTCCAAAACTGTGAGCTTAATCAGCCTGTTTGCTTTATAAAATACCTGGCTTCAGGTATTTTGTTATAGCAGCAGGTGATGGAATGACCCAAGGGCCTTGCCTTGATCAAATGTCGATAGAACCTAATGGGCATTCATTGTCCAGGTCACACATTCTTTCCAGTCATAAAGTAGCTTTCTTCCCCACATTTGTCTCTTCTTACTTCTCTTAAAGTGCCAGGTAGTGTAGGCTTAACTCCTAGGGAGACTAAACACATGTTCAAGGTCTTGGAAGGACACAGATATCCTAATGAAAAATTAGGTAACTGTGTATTACCAGGTAATCTTCCAATTTCTGTGAGATCCAGAATCTAAGTGTTTCAAATTAAATTCTTTTTGGATCGTTGAGGAAAACGTACGTGTGTCTTCAGGGAGTCCTGGGTCATGCTGCCGTCTCATGCATGGATTGGCTGTGTGACCTGGAGGGTGACTTCAACCCGGGGGCATCTAATGGCCTAGTATGGGAGATATTTGGATGAGGCCCACGGAATGTCCTGTTCCTTCCTTTTGTCCTCCGTTCTCTCCTTTCTCTTCCTCTGCCTTCTCTCAGGCCTCACTGCTTTCCCACACTGAACATCGGTGTATTTGGGGGAGGCGTCTGAAAGCTCAGCTGGAGGAGGGGCACAAAGAGAGCTCAAGGAGGGGCCGTCTGGGGGATCCTCTGGGCATGGGGGGCTCAGCAGACAGGGCTCCAGGGAGAAAAGGTCAGAGCTGGCTCGGGGCCCTGCAGCCTGCCCAGGGCCGAGGGCCGGGCCATGTGCCTCACTTGTGGTTAGCAGAGACACGGGAGCCCCGGGGATGAGGTGCTGCGGAGGCTGGTGCTGTAGGGGCCGCTGTGGTGCTCGGGTGGGAAGGGCCATTCCTACAGGCCTGGAGTCCCGGCAGGCTTCCGTGTCAGGAGTCACCCAGGGCACTTGGGAGAGGTGCGTGGGGACAGGGCCCGTCTGCCCGTGTGAGAGTCCTGCTCCTCTCCTACGCCGTCCCTCGTTTCCCACCTTGCTCAGCCTGGCCCTGGAGTGCCGCCGACTCTGGAGCCGCCTGAGTGTCGCTCTCACTACTGCTTGCCAGCGCTACTGTGGCTCCTGTTCTCGAGCAGGCTGGAAGGAGAATGACTGTCTGTGCACCCTCAATGAGTTCATTGTGAAAACAAAAGCCCTTCGTTCCCCAAATCCCTTTACATTCTTGATCTTTCCTCCAGTTTTCTGGCCCTCATCCTGCACAGTCCTTTCCTGGGAACTTTCTCCTGGCTTCGAATCCCAGCCCTGCCCTGAGTGAGGAAAAGGCTGGTTGTGCCCAGACTCGGGAGCAGCCAGTGGAAGGCCCGGTCTTCAGGCCTCTCCTTGGCAGAGACCCAGTTTCTTAGCATGTCTGTCTGAAAAACTCTGCAGCAGTCAGACAAGGGGGGGTCTAAGACTTCCAAGCAAAGATGGCCCAAGAGCTTGGGCCCCTGCCACCCATGTGGGAGACCTGTAAGAAGCCCCTGACTTCTGGCTTTGGCCTGGCCCAGCCTTGGCCATTGCAGCCATATGGGGAATAACCCCATGAATGGAAGATCCCTCTTTCTCTCTCCCTCCCTCCCTCCCTTCCTCTGTATTTACCTCTATCTCTGTAACTCTTTCAAATAAACAAATAAATCTCAAAAAACAGACCTCCACGGCGACTGCCTGTATTTTCATGAAAAGCATATTTTATCCATGTGATTGACTTTGTGGTTTGAATTTAGTTTGATGGCTTTTGAAAATTTGTCATTTAATGTCCATGGTACATAAATCCTTCTTAAACCCTTTTCCTACCACTTCTCCTGCCTTGCTGGCGCCTGACTCAGGACTGATGTGTAAGACTCTGTCTTGCAAGGAATCAGTGTTGGCTGGGCTGCCAACCAGGCTGTCACCTGGTTTCCTGCCTGACTAGACATCGCCTGCATCAGGCTATTGTGGGTTTTGTGGCTGCATCTTTCTTCTGTCCTTTTTGTTCATGTTTACATGATTATTTTAAAGATTTATTGCTTTATTTGAAAGGCAGAATGACAGAGAAAGAGAGCAAGAGCGTGTGTGTGTATGTGTGCTTGTGTGTGTGTGTGAGAGAGAGAGAGAGAGAGAGAGAGAGAGAGAACAGAGCAAGCAAGCTTCCACCTGCTGATTTACTCCCCAAACTCCTGCACTAGTTGGGGCTGGACTAGATCAAAATCAGGAGCCAGGAACACCATCTGGTTCTCCCTTGTGGCTGGCAGGGGCCCAGGCAGCTAAGCCATCATCTGCAGCCTCCCAGGAGCGTTAGCAGGGACTTGGATTGGAAGCAGAGAGCATGAACTTGAAGGAGCCCTCTGACAGTGGATGTGGACATCCCAAACTGTAGCTTAATTTACTGTGCCACAGTGTCCACCTGACTTCTAAATTATTTTACTTTTCCTTCAAGTTTCTATCACATGCTGGCTGGGTCACAAACAATGTGCTCAGTCCTGCAGAGAAGAGGTATCTGAAATTGCATATGGAGCCCAAGCCTTTTCAAGGGCCTTAGAGATTAATGAGAGGAATGTTCCCAATATTCCAAAGTAAATTTAGATTAAAAATATCTGATGGCCGGCGCCGTGGCTCACTAGGCTAATCCTCCACCTGCGGCGCTGGCACCCTGGGTTCTAGTCCCTGTTGGGGCACTGGATTCTGTCCCGGTTGCTCCTCTTCCAGTCCAGCTCTTTGCTGTGGCCCGGGAAGGCAGTGGAGGATGGCCGAAGTCCTGGGAGACCAGGAGGAAGCACCTGGTTGCTGGCTTCTGATCGGCACAGTGCGCCGGCTGCAGCTGCCATTTGGGGGGGTGAACCAACGGAAAGGAAGACCTTTCTCTCTGTCTCTCTCTCTCACCGTCTAACTCTGCCTGTCAAAAAAAAAAAAAAAAAAATCTGAAAAGGGGTGGATGTTGTGGCACAGCAGCTCAAACTGCCACTTGGGAAATTCCATTCCCTCGTAGGGGGACCTGGTTCAAGTTCTGCCTACTGCATGCTTCTGACCCAGCTCGCTGCTAATGCGCCGGGGAGTTCATAATGTCTAAGGTTCTTGAGTCCCTGCCACCAAGTGGGAGACCCTGGTGGCGTTCCAGACTACCAGCTTTGGCCTGGCCTAGCCCTGGGGGCTGTTGTAGGCAGTTGGGAAGTGAACCAGTGGATGGAAGACTGACTCTCTCTCTCTCACTCTCACTCTGCCTTTCAAATAAATAGTAAATCTTAAGAAACATATATATGAGAAGTAAAATAGGTAATGCTTATGAGCACCTATGGTTTGCTTAATTGATTTTCTTATATTCTTGGATTACTTTGACAGTCCTTAAAGCATGTATTTCCCCATTTTACAGATGAGGAAATTGAGGTTGGGAGAACTGAATAACTGGCTCTGGGTGCTAAAACCAGAGAGGAATTGCACTCAGACCTTCTAACTCTAAACCTTAAGAGAGAAAACGTTATCACTACAATAACAGAGATTGGTGGTCTCTTGTTTCTCAGTTTCTCACCTGCCAGACAGGAATGGGACCCTACCGTCCTCCCCACAGGGCTGTTGACAGGATGAAAGTACACCCGAGAGGAGTGCTGGAGTGTTTTAAGAGCCACCTGGGGTCCAGGTGGTTGGCACTGATTTTCTGCTGGGCTTGTGGTTGAAGTCCAAAGAGAAGGGAAGAAAGCGTTTTCAACTCATCCTGCCCAGAGATGCGGGTCCTGCTCCTGTTCCTGCTGACGCCACACTGCTTACAAGTGGCTTCTGCCCCTGCAGGACCCTGGGGTGCCACCTGTTGCTGCTGCAACACAGACATGGCCTTGATGTGAAAACTGGACCCTGCCATACGCTGCCCTACAAGAGACACAGGCAGAGGAGCACAGAGATAAATTGATTGTGCTGGGGTCCAGTGTGGGTCAAGAGTGGAGAGGAGGACCCTTGCCTCATCCATCCAGCCCTGGGGCATTGGTGGTGGCTTCTCTGCTATGTCTGTCTGTCAACGCGTGCCTGTTTGCTGCTCCCATCCTCCCACCTTCCAGCTGCTTCTGAACACAGAATTCAGCATCCCTGGATACCCGTGACCAAGACTGTGCCACTGGGAGGGGTGGCTGTGAGTTTCAGCACTTGGCTTCAAATCTGGGGTATAGAAATGCTCAAGATCAGCAAAGTGGCACCAATGCCAAGGTCAAGGCTACTGATGGCGATGCGTCTTCTGGGCACATTTGTGACTATCCATTTCTCTGGCTGAGAGGGCCCCCTCCTTGAACCCTGAGGTCTAGAGGAGTCTGCTCTGGCATTCCTCCCTCTGGGCCCTCCCCTAGAGCTGGGGATGTCAGTGGCTCAGTGGACTGTGCCTCTTAAAGTCTTTGTTCCGCTACACTCCTGGGAATCCCAGAATTTCCTGTGCACATGACCCTCCTATGTGAGCATTTTCCCTGAACCCACATCTCCAAAGTCTGACAATGCTGCCTGTTTGCACTCCCAGGCCAATGGGTGGCCGTGGGGGAGGTCAATTTTCAGGAGGTGTGGCCTGTGATGTTTGCACGAGGCAGTGCCAAGTGCTGGTGGGCTAGAGTGGAGATGGCTGGAAAGAGCTGGCCCCCTGGGAGTGGGCTGCCGGCCAAGGAGTGTGTGCTTGTGAATTCTGCCTCAGTGCCCCAGACGTCACGGGAGTGCCTATAGCAGGCACCGTTGCGGTGTTACCTTCTGAAGAGCTCGCAGTGACATGGAAAAGCTGAGAGTCACAAGGCTTGTGTGGGATCATGGAGCTGGGCTTCTAAGCCAGGTGCTTTGCCCAAGCCCATGTTACTCTCCACCTTCTTAACGCTGGAGTCATTTTTGGGGGATGAGGGGGATGTGGATTCCTGTCCAGCAAGCCATGGAGAGTTTATGCTAGCAAGCTCTGCGTGTGCAGCTGTGCTCACTAGCGGGGCACACAACCAGACCTGCCTTCTTCTCGCTGTTTGGCCTTGGCCAAATACATGCACCTTGTTGAGTCTAAGCTCATCTATAAGTAGGGACAATAGCATGTGTTCTGGAAGGACGCCAGTGAACATACACAATGCATGGTAAGCATTCGGCATGGGACAGGTGCTTGGGTAGGGTGGGTGGACGCCCCCCTTCCTTCTGACTTTTCCGCCTGTGCAGCCTTGCTCTCCCCATGGCCCCATCAGGGTCCCACTTCCACAGGCCAAATCAGCAGTAGCATCTGATAAGCTTATTTATTTCTGAGATCTTGACTGCTAAGACTTTTACAGTTTCATAACTCCCTTCCTTGGCAATGGGCAGAGGATAGGGGACTTTTGGAGATAAAAAAAAACTTCAGGGCTTGGCATTGTGGCACAACAGGTTAAGCCGCTCCCTGCGATACCACCTGCGAAGCCGGTATTCTATATGGGAGCTCTGGTTTGCATCCTGGCTGCTCCATGTTGGAACCAGCTCCTGCTAATGTGCGGCAGAAAGCCACGGTTGATGGCCCAAGCAGTTAGGCACCTGCCGCTTATGTGAGAGACCAGGATGGAGTTCCAGACTCTTGGCTTTGTCCGGCCTAGCTTTGGTTGTTGTGGCCATTTGAGGATTGAACCAGCAGATGGAAGACCTCTCTCTCTCTCTCTGTCTCTGTTTCTCTGTAACTCTGCCTTTCAAATGGATAAAATAATTTTTTTTAAAAGAAGAGACATTCAGAATCTCCACTGTCCCAGCTCCCTAAGGTTTTTCAGAGGTAGAGAAGAAAGTCACCACGTTGGAACCCACCAGCTCTGCTCTGTCACGGGGCCACCTTCTGGCCCCTGGGGACACCCCCTGCTGAGGCCCAGCACCTTGCGTTTGGTCTCCTGTGCCTTGATTCCCTCCCCACTTAACAGTGGAGGAAAAAGCGGTGGCTGCCTTCAGCAGGGCTTGTTCACAGTTTCCGTGAGAAGATCTCGGCCGGGAGCGGCGGCAGAGGAGGTGTGAGAGCCTGACAAATGTCAGGAGAAATTGATCACAGAGAAGGGAAGAGGGCAGGGAATCGATGACGCTGCCTCCCGGGGAGATGCAGCGGCCAGCCGGGCTGTCAGGACGGGCAGCACAGCTTGTGCCTTGCAGCTGTGTTTGGGGCGGAGGAGGGACGTCGCCTCCATCAGGCCTGGTTTATTCAACAGCTTCAGCCTGTGCAGGCAGCTCGCAGTGTCTGAAGGGTGCACACGTGATTCCTGGCCCCGGAAGCCCCAGGCTCACCAAGGAGGCGAGGCGCAGGGTTCAGGAAACCCTTAGCAACTCCAGACAGGCCGGGAGGTGGGTATCCAGCTGGGGTGCCAGAGACCAGGCTCAGGGAAGCTTCCTGAAGGCGCGGGGCCTGTCTGCTGGCCCTGACAGTGTGCTGGCCCTGCTATTTTTTACATCTTTGTCCCAGGGAGTGAGAGGAGCAGAACAGATGTTGCAATAAAACCCTGGCTCTGTTCATAACACGAGGGAGGCTCGGGCTGGTGCCCTGCGTGCCAAGTGCTCTGTGTCTGGCAGCCGCTGAAGGAAGTACTGTTACCATAGTCGATGTCGCTTCTGGGAGGTTCATACGCCCTGCTTCCCGGGGCAGCCATTGCTGCACGAGGCTGTGCCAAGAATGACCTGCGGTGGCTCACTTTGAAATTCTTAAATGGGTCTGGGGTACTGATTCCACAGTGGTCCCCTCCCTGGCATCAGCTGCCCTGGGCCCCTGCTGACCCCTCCCAGCTTGCCATGGGTGTGTCCCTTGCACATGGTGCCTGTCATGTGGAGCCACATGGGTGCACCGGGCAGGCTTCTGTCTGCCTGCCACTTCCTCCCACAGTGCTCGGGATACTGGCTCAGCCTCAAATCTTTGGATCTCTGCTCTGACCTGCTCCTCTGCTCCATCACCCTGAGAAGCCTGAAGGGCTCCCCACGTGTGGTCCTAGCTCACAGACACACAGCCTTTCTTCACTGCCACAGACCTGGACGGGCCTCTAAACGCTTCCGAGGGCACAGACTGGACTTAGTTCCCCATTGTTCCTTCCCCCAGCTTCTTGCACTGGCTCCTGTGCTCTGCATGAGTTTGTTGAATGACTGAAGGATGGCGAGGCTGCAGAAACAGCACCAGACAAAGAATCGGGGGACAAGAACTCTGAAGAGCTGGATGTGGAGGGAGCCAGCAGTCGTGTGACCTTGTCCCAAACAGCCCCACCTGCATGAGATTATGCTCACAAAAGCATGTGGGAAAGTACAGATAAGAGGTCAAGGTTCCCAGTGAGTTGTCTGCATTTCAGGGTAGGCCTGTGTCCGATATGGAGAGCAGCCAGGGCGCTGGCTCTTGATCACGAATGGAAACAGGCAGAGGCTGGCCTCACTCCAAATACAGAGTCCTTAGAGCCAATAATTTAGCTTAATCATCTACGTGAACTGAATATATGGTTCCAGAAAAGACACTCAAAGGCTGGAGTTTGGTCTCGGCTCTCTTGAGATAACCGTGTGACCTGGAGGGATGCCTCGCTGGAAACACATGAAACCCAATGTCATTGTCAAATGCTCCTGCCTCCTGTGCCTCACAGGGATGCTGTGAGCGTTCCTGGGGAGGCACCGGGGAAGGGACAGGAAGGGCAGCCGCGTGTCCCCCCATGCCGTCTGCCAGCTGTGCTGTCCCTGAGGTGCACAGCCATCACCTTCTCCTACACTTGCTCCGGAGGAAGGGGCACCTCCTCACAGAGAGGGGGTTACCCCTCCTGCCCCGCCAACCCACACGCGTGGCCCACGACACAAAGGTGCAGAAGGAAGCCCGGCCACCTTGCCCCAGCTGGGGACCCGTCTACGGGCAATGGTGTCCTACGTCGTAGCTTGTGCATCCTTAACAGGCTCTCTCAAGGAGTTGCTGTCATGGTCATTTTGGAAATTCTCCAGAGGTCGCCTAATCTTTGTTTATCGAATACCAAGTCACAGAAAGAACAAGGGACCACTTTGTCTGGCTCTTCAGGGCCCCAGAGTTCTGCAGGGAGATCCTGGGGATGGCTTGTGAGTGGGAAAAAGAGGGAGGCCCAGAGGGCGCTATGGGCCACCCCCATTCCCCGGTGAGGAGGTGGCTGAGGCCCAGAGGGGCAAGTTGATCAGCTCGCAGTCTCACAACTGTGCCCATGCAGAACCAGGTCTAGAACTCAGCTTTCCTTAGTCCAAGGTCAGTGCCCTTTACATTGTATCTCTCCACCAGCCATGGCCTGCCAGGAAACACAATTCTGTCTGGACAGGGGGGAAAGCCTCACCGAGCCATGGGCAGGGTAATGAGAACTAACGAGGAAACAGAGGCCTCCAGAGACAAGTGGGAGCTGGGTGGAGCCTTCAGTAGCATCTCTAGGCCTGAAGAGCCAAAGGGAGAGAAAGCATTATTGGAAACCAATAACACTTGGAGGGGAGAATGGCAGGTGCAGGGGCTGAAGTGTGGATAGAGGTGCACCTGCCAGTAAAGGCCCAGAGCAGGCAGGGGTGGAGGAGGGAGGTCTGGACTCCTGCATGTGCCCTGTGAGTTTCTGGCTGTGCCTCGCTCTGGGGGAGCCCCGTGGAAGGTCAGTGGCTAAGGGTCCTGCAGCTGCTGTTCCTAGAACACCTGTCAGTGCAGGAGGCACACGGTACAGGCCACAGAGCCTCAGGGTGACCTGCACAACCACAGGCTGACTGCACGGTACAGTCGCTCTCCGTCCACCCAGCATAGCATGGATGGTAACACAGCGAGACCTCAGCACGTGGCTAAGCAGCCTTCTGGGACCCTTTGGGCACTTGGTAGACCAAGTCAAGCTTGCAAGCATACGTCGAGTACCCTCAGCCTCAGAGCCATCTACGCTTCCAGGAGGCGCCTGTCTTTCTGAAGACCAGGAAACAGGATGTTCTTCTGTGGAGGGTGAGGGAATAAGTGACACGACAGAGAATTTTTGGACAACCCTCTATGGGAAACATAGCAGGCTCTGCAGCAGACGGTCTCCATGGAGTTGGCAAGAACGATTCATGGGTGTGTGCCTGGTGGGTTCCGACAAACATTGAAATTGGACTTTGCTATCAAAGCCGCACTCCGCCATGGCAGACAGGGTGCCCCAATGGCCAGTTTTCAGATTCTGAGGGTCAGTGTTTGCATGGTGTCTCTATGAAGAAATTCCTTCAAAACTAGGCTGTTCCTTGTGGCCTTGTGCGTTTGAAAGAGAAAAGCTGGCTCCCACAGAAATAACTTGATGGTGTAAGAAATGCAGCATCCTCTTCTGAATTCTTGCCCCCAAGGACTAGAGCCTCTTCTTGGCAGTTCTTCTTCAGAGAATGCCCAGGGGACGAAGCAACACTCCAGCTATTTTTAAGTCAAGCATATTCACACTGATTTCAAGGACAGTGTGCAGCTCTTGTTGACTCAAGAAACATAGCTCTCATAGGATATTACGACCAGAAGACCGCATTGCAAGGTGGAAGAGAGGACCTGCCTGCCCCTCCCCAGTACCCAACATGGCGAGAGGACACCATGTAGATTAAAATGTGATTTGATGTTTCATGTGGCTGTGCCTGGAGTTTCTGTCACCACAGCCTGTTGGTTGCTCGCCTTTACATGCTCATCGGCCCAGCTTCCCTGGTGAGGGTCTCCATGGATGTCACTAAACACGTTTTCTCTTGTGATTACATAACGAGTACTGTGCCTCTGAACGTCACAGCCTGCTGATTCTTTTCTGAACATCGTGCAAGGAAGTTGATGGCATCCGAGCAGATTGTCTTAGGGACCCTTGGGAACTTCCTAAGGCCTCTGCTCTGTGCTCTTCTGCTAGGAATTTAGAAAGCAGCTTTACCCTCCAGATACTCCCAGCTGAGAGGGGCTGTGTGTGTAGCATTTGACCGGGAGGGATATGGCCTTTGAATTTTCCCCACAATCTGTCAGAGAAGCTGAGATCTATAAGTGAAACCTTTGTAAGTAGCTGGATGAGCTAAGAATGCTTCTGTGTGACAACCTTGGGCACAGAGACATCACTTCCGTTATAGTCCTCTTTTAGTCCACAATTTTGCTTGAGAAGTGATTGAGTATAAGGCAGTGTGTTAGGTTGTGGAGAAGGGCAAAAAGTCAGGTCCAAGTGTACCTTTGACTTAAATTCAGTGCGGTTTTTGGTGAACCCGTTCATATATCATCTGTGTGTTTTCTTCATATTGTCTTGCATTGCCACATAACTCCATGTGGCTGGAAGTAGTAAACTCCATGTCATTTAGCTCACAGGTTAGGCAGGTCTACAGTTTTGACACACTCAGGGTGTGGGGACCACAATGTCTGAGACCCTGTCGGTAGTACTGGGGGCTGGGGGTGTGACTTTCCATATGGTAGGAAGGATGGAGGAAGACCTCTGAAAGAGGGATGATGCTCTGTGGCCTATACCTCCTCTCTGGTATCTCTTGATATTGACAGTTATAATCTTTCACACATTGATGCACATATATTCGCTCAATAAATATTGATTAAACACCTGCCAGATACAGAGATGAACATGATGTGATCTGTGCCTTCCAAAGATCACAGCCTGGAGGATTAAACTGATCCCCAGCGAGTCTCATGCCAGGAGTCGGCATCTGTCTCTCCATGCTCCCCAATCCCAGCCTCTTTGGTAGTTGGCAAGAGGGGCTGTTTGTGTCCTCTTGACTCTTCCAGGAAGTTGGATCAGCCTCTCAGCCTGGCCCTTCTGGTACCTCTGACGGAGAATTGCAGCAGATGTGCATTTGGGTTTCCTTCGTGGCAGAGTTTCTGGGAATCGAATATTCATGTAGACTTGAGTGGGGTGTAGAAACCCACAATGCTGCAGCTAGTTTTTCAGCTGGTATTCTGGTTGCAAGCAAAAGCCCAGCTCTTTGCTACCTCAAGCAATTACCCCTTTGTCCCTTTCTTTCTTCATATGTAAAATGGTGATAACAATAGTGCCTAAATCATGGGTTTAGGAAACCTAAACCTTTCCTTAGGAAACCCTGGTGGTAGGTAAGTGACTGTGCGTTTCTATCTCCCACCCCCCAAGATGTTTGTTTATTTAATCTACTTGAAAGGCAAAGTGAAACACACACACAGGTGGGGGTGAGGTAGGGAAACTCTTTTATTTGCTGGTTCACTTTCCAAATGTCTGCCAGGTGAAGCCAGGACCCTGAAACTCCATCTGGTTCTCCCCCAAGGGTGGCAGGGGCCAAGCACTTGAGGCATCATTCACTGCCTACTGGATGCATATGCAGGAAGCTAGATTTGAAATGGAGCACAAGGGGCCTGCGCTATGGCATAGTGGGTAAAGCCACTGCCTGCAGTGCCCGCATCCCATATGGGCACCAGTTTGAGTCCCAACTGTTCTATTTCTGATCCAGCTCTCTGCTATGGCCTGGGAAAACAGTGGAAGATGGCCAAGTGCTTGGGCCCCTGCACCTGTGTGGGAGACCCAGAAGAAGCTCCTGGCTCCTGGCTTCGGATCAGCACAGCTCCGGCTGTTGCAGCAACTGGGGAGTGGACCAGTGGATGGAAGATCTCTCTTTCTCTCTCTTTCTCTCTCTCTGTAACTCTTTCAAATAACTAAAATAAATCTTTAAAAAAAAAAAGGAGCAGCTAGGACTCGACCCAGGGATTCTGATATGGATGTGGGCATCCCGTGCAGCTCAACTTGCTGTGCCACAATGTTTGCCCCAACTGGACATTTTTTTAAAATGCATATTTGATTGTGTGGAAACTTGAAAAGTCAACGAGGACATGTATGTGTGTGTGTGTGTGTGTGTGTGTGTATGGGCAGGTGGGTTGTGGTGCTGGTAGTGGGAGGAATTGGATTGCAGACTAGGGCAAAAAAATCCAACGTATTTAGAATAAATAAGACAACTGCACTGAAGGGCATGGCGAAGAAAGGAACTAACAGAATTGTCCATAAGCCCAGCACACTCATTGATACATTCCTTTCTCACAAGGGTTTAGGTTAGCAATTCTGCAAGTGCTTACACTTATTCTGTTGGTGACTAATTTATGACTAATAGTTTTGTAACCTAAGGAATCTCTGTTTTGTATTCCAGGAAATTTCCTACTATCTGGTTATGTGTGTGTGTGTGTGTGTGTGTATGTGTGTGTATATATATATTGCCTTTCCTCAGTATCTGGTTTTGCCACTTCTTGCTCTTTCTTCCATGCTTCCTGAGTTCTATTTTATTTTCCACATCTACTATCTGTCTACACAACACTTGGAGCACATTGTGCAGTTCCAATGCCCATTCACTAATTCTTTATTGTTGGATCTATCTACAATTAAACCAGTCATTTATATTTTTCTCTAGCTCTTATACACATTCAATTCTCTTGCTCTCTGTCTCTCCCACCTCCTCACCCCACCCATTACAAAAACGGTTGGGTTGATATGATATTCTATAACCCAGCACTGTAGGGTTCACTGTAGGACTTCCTTTACTTGCTTATAACTCCTTTCCCTTACACAGGGAGAAACCTGTCTCTCATGACCTACAACACATCCACCTACTTACTTACCATATACTGCATCATAGAGTTACTGCAGTGTGCAATTCCTTTCTTCCTCATGTCCTTTAGTAGGGATATGAGGTTAATTAAAAATTGAGTTACATTCATTTATGACAGTATGCCTTCCAACTTCTTACCTCCACATGCTGCTGATTGATTTGAAAAACTCGTGTGTAGTCAGATTTATTATTTTTGGTATGTAATTCTATAGATTTTAATAGATCCCCAGTCATGTACTCACCCCTACAGTTCTATAGAGAACAGGTGCATCATTGCCTGAATTCCTGCTCCACTTTCTTATATTCAACCCCTCTCTCCAGCAACCAAGTTCTGTTGATCATTGACCTGTATTCCTTCCCTACCCTTTTGCTTTTTCCAGAGTGCCATTTAAATGGAATTTTCAGTATTTAGATTTTTGGACATGGCTTCTTTTATGTAGTAGAATGTACTTCATGCATTGCATGTTGCTCCGTGGTTTGTTGATTCATCTGTCAACTGAAGGATACCTAGGTTGCTCCAGTTTGGAGAGATCTGAATAAAGTAGTAACAAACATTTATATATGGGTTTTAATGTGAATATGTTTTCATTTCTCTTGAGTAGTTGCTGAGTAGGATTGTTAGGTTACATGGAGTTATGGATAGATGTAAAGTAGCTTCCTAAGTGGCTATACTCTTTCCCATTCTGACCCACACTTTTCTGTGAGTGTTCTGTTAGCTCTGTATTCTCACTGACAACTGGTATTATCGCTAGTGGTTTCTGATTTCAGACAACCTAAGGCATATAAAGTAGTCTCTCAGTGTGGTTTTATTTACATTTCTAGAATGACTCATTATGTTGGATGTGTTCACACATTTATCACTCATCTGTCTTCTTTCGTGAAGTGTCTGTTCATAACTGTAGTTTGTTTTCCTATCTGATTGCCTGTTTTCATGTTGCTGAGTTTAGAGATGTCTTTACATATGATACATATGAGCCTTTGTCAAAAATCTTATTTGTAAGTAATTTCTCCTTGTCTTCTTATTCTTTAGCAGTCATTCACAGAATAAAAATTTTATGATTTAATAAGTCCAACTATGCTTTTTTAAAATTTTTGATTTATTTATTTGACAGACAATGAGAGAGAGAGAGACAGAGAGAAAGGTCTTCCTTCCATTGGTTCACTCTCCAAATGGCCGCAACAGCTGGAGCTGTGCAAATCTGAAGCCAGGAGCCAGGAGTTTCTTCCTGGTCTCCCGCGTGGATACAGGGGCCCAAAGACTTGGGCTATCCTCCACTGCTATCCCAGGCCACAGCAGAGAGCTGGACTGGAAGAGGAGCAACCAGGCTAGAACCCGGCGCCCATAGGGGATCCTGGCGCTGCAGGTGGAGGATTAACCTAATGCGCCATGGCGCCAGCCCCCGACTATGCTTTTTTGTGTAGTATCTTTGCCTAACCCAAGGTAACCTATATTTTCTCCTACATTTTCTTCTGGAAGTATTATAAGTACACAGATTTTATTTAAGATTATAACTGATTTGAAATTAACTCCTGTATTGAGTATGAGGAATAAGAAAGAGCTAAAGTTTTTGGACATGGATGTCAAATTCTTTTGGTACCATTGGTTGAAAATGCTATCTTTTCTCCTTTGAATCACCTTTGCCCTTTTGTCAACAATAACCTGGGTATTTCTGTGTGGGTCTCTTTCTGGATTCTTGCTTGTATTATGTTGATATGTGTGTCTGTACCAGTACTTCACAGTCTTGATTTCTGTTTATCATGAGTCTTTAAACTGGGTAGTGTTAGTCCTCTGTTTTTGTCTTTTTGACTTCGAAAGGCCAACTTAGAAAGTTCTTGGTGTTTCCATTTAAATTTTAGAATAAGTATTTAGAATCTATCAGAAAATCTGCTGGGATTTTTGATGGAGATTACATTGAGTGTATAGATTAGAACAGGGATAATTGACATCTGAACCATACTGAATCTTTTGATTCATGGACATGTTACATTTCAACCTTCAGTTGTTGAGATTTATTCATTTAGCTCTTTGATTTCCTACATCAGGGTTTTATACACCTATTTTGTTAATTTATTATTTAAAAATTTCTATTTCTAAATGTTCACTGATAGCATAGAGCAGCATAATTGGACTTTGTATTGATTTTTTTTAACGTTTATTTAATGAATATAAATTTCCAAAGTACGACTTATGGATTACAATGGCTTCCCCCCCCATAACTTCCATCCCACCCACAACCCTCCCCTTTCCCACTCCCTCTCCCCTTCTATTCACATCAAGATTCATTTTCGATTATCTTAATATACAGAAGATCAGCTTAGTATACATTAAGTAAGGATTTCAACAGTTTGCTCCCACACAGAAACATAAAGTGAAAAATAATAGATGATTTTTTTTAAATGATGATGAAATCAGATCAGACCTATTGTCATGTTTAATCCCAGTGAGAGTCAAGTTGGGAATTGATAATTTCTTTCTTTTTTTTTTTTTTTTCTTTTTTTTTTTTTTTACAGAAGATCAGTTTAGTATGCATTAAGTAAAGATTTCAACAGTTTGCACCCCCATAGAAACACAAAGTGAAATATATTGTTTGAGTACTCGTTATAGCAATATTGATTTTATAATTTGTAGACAAATTCATTTATTAGCTGTAGTTTTTGTATTTTTCTTTTAGATTTTCTAAGTAGTCTAAAGATAGAGACAGTTTTATTTTTTCCCTGATAACATTTGTGAATTTTTTTAAAAAAATTATTTATTTGAAAGGCAGAGTTACACACACACACACACACACACACACACAGAGGTAGGGAAGGAGGGAGGAAGAGGAAAGAGAGAGAGAGAGAGAAGGAGAGAGAGATCTCCCATCTTCATCACTCCCCAAATGGCCACGGTGGCTGGAGTTAGGCTAGTCTGAAGCCAGGAGCCAGGAACTTCTTCTGGGTCTCCCAAGTGGGTGCAGGGGCCCAAGGACTTGGGTGTCTTTCACTACTTTCTCCGGAGCTTGAGCAGAGAGCTGGATCAGAAGTGGAGCAGCCTGGACACGAATCAGTGCCCACATGGGATGCTGGCACTGCAGGTTGTGGTTTTACCTGCTATGCTACAGTGCCAGCACCGATATTTTTTATCCTAATTCGTGTGCATGTGTGCAAGAGTATGTGTTGTCACACAGCTTGGACTACCAAGTCAAATACTGAGAAGAGTAAGGAGAGAAGATATCTTTGCCTTGTTCCAATCTTGGCAGGAAAGCATTTAATCTTTGTTACATATGATGTTATTTATAGATCCTTTGTTCTTGATACTAGAAATTGTGTTATGTTCCCTTAATTTTTGATCACTCTAGCTGTAATTTATGAATTTTTTAGCTTCTAAAAAGCAGATTTTGGTGTCATTGACTTCATGGCTTTTGTTTTCGATTTTTTTAAAAGATTGATTTACTTATTTGAAAGTCAGAGTTTCACAGAGAGAGGAGAGGCAGAGAGAGAGGTCTTCTATCTGCTGGTTCACTCCCCAGATGGCTACAACAGCCGGAGCTGCGCTGATCGGAAGCTGGGAGCCAGGAGCTTCTTCTGGATCTCTCATGCGGGTGCAGGGGCCCAAGGATTTGGGCCATCTTCTACTGCTTTCCCAGGCCATAGCAGAGAGCTGGATTGGAAGAGGAGCAGCTGGGACTTGAACCAGCATCGATATGGGATGCCGGCGCTTCAGGCCAGGGGGTTAACCCGCTGCGCCACAGCGCCGGCCCCTGTTTTCGATTTTGTTTGTTGGGCTCATCATTATGTCTTTTCTTCTGTCTATTCCATTTTAGCTTGTTCTTTTATCTAGTTTGCTAGCAATAAGATTAGGTGATTGATTTGAGAATTTTCAAATGTTCTGCTGTAAACCGTTAATGCTATAAAATTTCTTGTAAACACTGCTTTAATTACATTGTTCCAGTGATTATGTTATACTTCCATTTTGTTCAAAATATTTTATTCTTCTTTCACACATGACTGATTTATCAGGATGTTGCTTAATATTCAAATAATTGGGGATTTTTTTTATGCAACTGTTGGTTATTGATTCCTAGTTTAATTCTCTGTGGCTGGAAGACATACTTTGTGTTATGTCCATTCTTCTAAATCTGTTGGGGTTTGTTTCACGGCCCAGAATATGAGCTATGGGGTAAGTATTCCACATTGGGTGGGGTGTTCTCTAAGCATCAGTTAGGTATAGCTGACTACCAGTGCTCAGGTCTTCAATAGCCTTACCAATTTTCTTTCTGCTTGTTCTATTGGCTTCTGAAAGGAATATTGACGTCTTCAGCTAAACTGTGATTTGTCTCTTTCTCCTTCCAGTTCTGTCTGGTTTTGTGACGTATTTTTGAAGCTAGATTTATTATGTGCACACTTACTTAGGATTGTTTTCTCTTGGAAAATTGGTTGTGGTCTGGGAGAACTGACCCATTTATCATTATGTACTCCAGCTCTTTGCTACTGACAGTATTCTTTGATCTAAAATGTACTTTGTCAGATAGTAACACAATTACTTCAGCTTTTGTTTGTTTAGTGTTTGCGTGGTATATCTTTCTCTATATTTTTATTTTTTTAATAGGGATTTATTTTACTTATTTGAAAGTCAGAGTTACAGAGAGGGAGAGACACAGAGAGATCTTCCATCTGCTGGTTCACTCCCCAAATGGCTGCAACAGCTGGGGCTGGGCCAGACTGAAGCCAGGAGACAAGAATTTCCTCCAGGTCTCCCATAGGAATGCAGGGATCCAAGCACGTGGGCCATTTTCCGCTGCATTTCCCAGGCCATTAGCAGGGAACTGGATGGAAAGTGGAGCAGCTGGGACATGAACCGGTGCTGATATAGGATGCTGGCATTGCAGGTGGCAGCTTTATCCGCCATGCCACTGCCATGGCCTTTTTAAGTTCAATTATGTCTTTAGGCTTAAAGTAGGTTTTTACAATATAAAAAAATCATTATATTTATTTGCGAGAAAGAAAAAGAGAGAGAGAGAGAGAGAGAAAGAGAGAGAGAGAGAATGAATGAATGAATATGAATCTCACTCTCTGGTTCACTCCTAAAATGACTGCAGCATCTGATGTGCTGGGCCAGGCACTCAGGTTCTTCCACATGGCTTGCGTTGCACGACTACTTGAGCCATCACCTGCAGCCCCCCGGTCCACATGACATGAAGCTGGAATGGGAGCAGAACTGAGACTTGAACTCAGGCACTCCAAGACAGACTCTGATGCTGGATGCAGGATTCCAGTGGCACCTTAACCACTATGTAACCACTATGCCGAATACCTGCCCCTGCAGCAGCGAGAATACAGCTGAGTTTTGGGTTTCTTTTCCTTTTTTTAAGTAAATCTTACAGTTTGGCTTTTAACTGGGATGTGTACTCTATTCATATTTAAGTGCAATTTTCAGTAAGATTGACTCAAAATCTACCATGTTGCTATAAACTGTGTGTTCCATTACTTCTTTGTCTCTCCTCCCTCAGTATGGTATGGCTTCTTTTGGGGTTACTTGAGAATTTGATGTGTCTTTATATACCTATCTATCAATCATCTACTGAGAGACAGGGATAGTTCCATCCATTGGTTTAACTTCCAAATGCCTTCAGTGGCTGAGTCTGGCCCAGGCTGAAGCTGGAAGCCAGACATTTATTTATTTATTTATTTTTGACAGGCAGAGTTAGACAGTGAGAGAGAGCAGAGAGAAAGGTCTTCCTTCCATTGGCTCACCACCAAATGGCCACTACAGCCGGCGCCTGAGCCGATCCGAAGCCAGGAGCCAGGTGCTTCCTCCTGGTCTCCCATGTGGGTGCAGGGGCTCAAAGACTTGGGCCATCCTCCACTGCTATCCCAGGCCACAGCAGAGAGCTGGCCTGGAAGAGGAGCAACCAGGACAGAATCTGGCGCCCCAACCTGGAGGTGCCGGTGCCACAGGCGAAGGATTAGCCTAGTGAGCCATGGTGCCGGCAAAAGGCAGACATCTAATCTATTTCTCCCATATGGGTAGCAGAAACCCATCTACTTGAGCTATTACCTGCTGCTTTCCAGGGTCACATTAGCAGGAATCTGGAATCAGAAGTTGGAGTCAGGACTTGGCACCCAGGTAATCCAATTTGAGAGGTGAACATTTTAACCATCAGGTCAAACGTCTACCCTTATTTGAAGAGTTTTAAAGATCTTATTCAAAAAGGATCAAGTATATAAATTTAAGATCTGAAACCATCAAATTATTAGAGGAAAACATAGGGGAAACACTGCAAGACATTGGCCTAGGCAAAGGCTTCTTGGGTAGGACCTCAAAAGCACAGGCAGGCCGGCACCGCGGCTCACTAGGCTAATCCTCCGCCTTGCGGCGCCGGCACATCGGGTTCTAGTCCCGGTCGGGGCGCCGGATTCTGTCCCGGTTGCCCCTCTTCCAGGCCAGCTCTCTGCTGTGGCCAGGGAGTGCAGTGGAGGATGGCCCAAGTGCTTGGGCCCTGCACCCCATGGGAGACCAGGATAAGTACCTGGCTCCTGTCATCGGATCAGCGCGGTGCGCCAGCCCCAGCGCACCGGCTGCGGCAGCCACTGGAGGGTGAACCAACGGCAAAGGAAGACCTTTCTCTCTGTCTCTCTCTCACTGTCCACTCTGCCTGTCAAAAAATAAAAAGAATTAAAAAAAAAAGCACAGGCAATAAAAGCAAAACTAGACAAATGGGATGGTATTAAGGTAGAAAGCTTCTTCACAGTAAAGGAACAATTAACAAAATGAACAGACAACCAACAGAATGGGAGAAAATATTTGCAAACTATGCATTGGATAAAGGATTAATATCCAGAGTATATGAGGAGCTCAAGAGACTCAACAACAAAATAAACAATCAAGTTGAGAAATTGGCAAAGGAGGTGAATAAACGTTTTTCAAAAAGAAGAAATGCAAATGGCCAACAGACACATGAGAAAGATGATTCAGATCACCAGATGTCAAGGAAAAGCAAATAAAAACCCCGATGAGGGATCGCCTCACTGCAGGTGGGATGGCTATTACTCAAAAATAAAAAAAATAGACAATGCTGGTGAGGTTGTAGAGAAGAGGATGCTGTAATACAGTATTGGTAGGAAGGCCAAGTGTGGCAAACAGTATGGAGATTCCTCAGGCAACTAAAACTAGCTCTCCCATATGACCCAGATATCCCACTCCTGGGAATATTTCCAAATCAAGTGAAATCAGCACATGAAAGAGGTATGTTTGTGGCAGCTCAGCTCACAATAGCAAAAGTATGGAATGCATCATCTAGATGTCTATCAGCTGATACTTGGATAAAGAAAACATCGCATATTACATGGTAAAATATTACTCAGCCATAAAAATGATGAAATCCTGACATTTGCAACAAGATTGATAAAATAGAGAACATTATGCTAAGTGAAATAAGCCAGACTCAGAAAGATAAATATCACATGTTTTGTCTTAATGGTGGAGGTTAATATAGAGAAGCTAAAAAATGTGTGAATGTCATATTTTTTGGATTTAGTTGCAAATACTGTTTTACTGAATTATACCAGCTACATGAAAATATGCCCTTCCCCCCACATTATGATCATTATCACTTTGTGATATTAATATCTGTTTTCAAGAAAAAACAGTATGTGCATATATATAATGTCAACCTATAAAATGAATGTGACAAAATATGAAAATTTATTGTTTTTTAAAGCTAAAATAACAAACATATAAAAGATTCTTTTTTATATTTGTATTCTCTTGAGTTATTATTTTATCATTTAAATTTTAGAGATTAAATCAAGGTTTATAATATACATTTGTAATTAATTAGAGTCTTCAAATAATATTATGCTGCTTTATGTGTTTTATAATGGCCTTGCTGTACTCTATTTCTAATTTCTTCCCTCCAATCTTTTGTGTTATTGTTGTGACATAATTTACTTTTATTTGAGCTGTAAACCAAGTACAGATTTTTTGCTTTAAATTAAAAATGAGAAAATAAATGCATTTTATTTTGCTTTCCTTCATTCCATTTTTAAAAAAGATTTATTGATGTATTTGAAAGTCAGAATTACACAGAGGGAGGAGAGGGAGAGAGAGAGGTCTTCCATCCTCTGGTTCACCCCTCAGTTGGCTGCAATGGCCGGAACTGTGCTGATCCGAAGCCAGGATCCAGGAGCTTCTTCCAGGTCTCCCACATGAGTACAGGGGCCCACGGGTTTGGGCCATCTTGTACTGCTATCCCAGGCCATAGCAGAGAGCCAGATGGGAAGTGGAGCAGCCGGGACTTGAACCAGCATCCATATGGGATGCCGGCGCTTCAGGCCAGGGCGTTAACCCACTGAGCCACAGTGCCAGCCCTCCTTCGTTCCATTTCTGTTCTCTGTGTAAACCTAAGCTTCAGTACACTATCATTGAGTTTCTTCTGCCTGAAGAACTTTCTTTATGTTTCTTAGCACATCTGCTGGCAAGATAAATACCCTATCTTTGTTTCTGTAGGAAAATCTCTGTTTTTGTATTGTGAAAAAAAAAACCACATAAATGTAATCCTTAACAATTTTTAAATGTGCGTTATAGTACTGTTAACTATATGCATATTATTGCACAAGAGCTTTCTAGAACTTTTCCATCTTGCGTGACAGAAATGCTATATCCTTTGTGTGTTTTTTTAAAGATTTATTTATCTGAAAGAAAGACAAAGAAACATGGGAAGAGGAGAGCAAGAGCGAGAGAGCGTGCGCATGAGAGAGATCTTTCACCTGCTGGTTCCCTCCCCAGATGTCCAAAACAGCCAGGGCTGGGCCAGGTGGAAGCTAGGACCCAGGGACTCCATCTGGGGCTCCCACATGGGAGACAGGAACCCAAGAACTTGAACCATCTTCATCTGCTGCCTCCCAGCCACCTCAGAAGGAAGCTGGACTGGAAATGCCGAGTAGCCAGGACTCAAAGTGGCATTCTGATACAGGAGTCCAGCATCAACTCGCTGTGCCCACACCCGCGTCTGCTCTGTGCTTTGAACAACTCCCTGTATTTTCCCCTTTTCCCAGCATGTGGAAACCATTCTGCTCTCTGCTTGTGTGTGCTTGATCACCTTGGATATCTCATATTAGCGGAATCATACAGTATCTGTCTTTTTTGTGATTGGCTTAGTTTCCTTAGCTTAGGGAGCTCAATGGTCATACACGCCATAGCAGATGTCACCATTTCTTTCTTTGTTAAGAATGAATGAAGAGTATTCCACTGTGTGTCTATACCCCATTTATTTATCCACTTATCCCGTGAAAGACATGTATGCCAATATCCTGGCTATTTTGAATAATGCTTCAAAGAACATGCATGTAAAAACATCTCTTCAGTATTCTTGTCTTAACGCTTGTGGATATATACTCAGAAGCAGGATTTATAGATCATACAGTGGTTGTATTTCCGATTGTTAGAGGAACTCTTACATGGTTGCCCATAGCAACCCACCATTTTAAAATCCTACCACAAGGGTTCCAATGTCTCCAACGTCTGATCCAATACTTGTTGCTTTCCTGTCCTTTTCTTGTTTTTGGCACCATCTTAGTTGTTCTGAGGCCTCAACTCTCTTACGCATTGACAAAAGTCCTGAAGTAGAAGTTAACCCAAAACTTGTGCATTGGAGGTGTGGAATGACCCTCTACCCAGCTCTAAATGGGAGCCCAGATCATGCTTAATCCATTTTTAATAGTCCTCAAAATACTTTCTCTTTCCTTGTGGTATTTCGTGACTCTCTCCCTCTCTCTCCTTGTACTTCGTATCTTTGTATGTTATATGCTGGTGAGTTTTCACGTTGAGCTAACCTTTAGTGTGTTTTGTTTTCCGTGAGTCTTAAATGTCCTGGATTATGGATATGTCTGTGTTACTTTTTGTCTCATCTCTGCTAAGGTTTCACTGATTCTGGAACATTTTTTATTTTTTTTAAAGACTCATTCATTTGGAAAGCAGAGTGACAGAGATAGAAAGGGAGAGGGAGAGGAAGATATCTTCCACCTTCTGGTTCATTCTCCAAATAGCTGCAATAGCCATTCTAGACCAGGCTGAAGCCAGGAGCCAGGAGCTCCGTCCGGGTCTCCCTCATGGATAACAGAGGCCAACCATTTGGAGCATTCTCTGCTGCCTTTCCAGGCGCCTTAGCAGGGAGCTGCATTGGAAGGAGAGTAGCGGAGACTCAAAGTTGCACCCTGGTATGGGATGCTGGCATCACAAATGGAGCTTAACCCTCTGTGCCACAGCACTGGCCACAGTGCAGTTTTTAAAATCAGTTTCTTGACTTCCCCCTCCCCCTTAACTCTGCTCTCCACCTCCGTTTTTTACAACCCATCCTCTGGGTAGTGTGAGGGGGACGCACACCTCATGTGGCACAATGCCAGAATTATGATTATGTAAGTAGCCTTTCCACACGGTGCCCAGAGTGTGTGGCCTGCTGCCGTGGCATATGCTCGGGCCAGAGCAGCCGAGGTTTTCTTTCCATCTATTATCAGATGGCACAGCCCGCTGCAGCTTCTAGCTTTATGGAGGCTCCAAGATCCTGCCACCTTCTGCCCTGTACACAGGGCCAGTGGAGTTAAAGCTTTTAGGCCCCCAAGTGTGTAAAAAGCATGGGTCCCTTTCAATTGCTGCTCAGGGCTTTCAGGATTTGAGTCTCCCTTTTGTGCTTGGTATAAGGAGGTGCTCTTTTCTTTCAGGCTTATCAGTGTATTTATTCATTTATTTATTTATTTATTTATTTTGACAGGCAGAGTGGACAGTGAGAGAGAGAGACAGAGACAAAGGTCTTCCTTTGCCATTGGTTCACCCTCCATTGGCCGCCGCGGCCGGCGCACCGCGCTGATCCAATGGCAGGAGCCAGGTACTTATCCTGGTCTCCCATTGGGTGCAGGGCCCAAGCACTTGGGCCATCCTCCACTGCCTTCCCGGGCCACAGCAGAGAGCTGGCCTGGAAGAGGGGCAACCGGGACAGAATCCGGCTCCCCGACCGGGACTAGAACCCAGTGTGCCGGCGCCGCAAGGTGGAGGATTAGCCTAGTGAGCCGCGGTGCCGGCCATTATCAGTGCATTTAAACATGTCACAACCAAGGGACGACAGATGGTTGGTGTGGTGATTCAGATGCCGATTTGGCCTGCTTCCTATATTGGATAACTTGGGCTTGAGTTCTGGCTCCATTCCCAATTCCATTCCCAATTCCACCTTCCTGCTAGCGCACACCCAGGGAGGCAACAGGTGCTGGATCAATTTCATGGGTCCCTGCTGTCCACATGGGAAACCTGGATTGAATTCCCTGCTCCGAGCTGTCCCTGCCCCAGCCATTGTGTGCGTTGAAGACGTGGCCCAATGGATGGGAGCTCGCTCTGTTGCTTTTGTCTTTCTCTCTCTCTGCCTCTCAAATAAATAAAAAATAAATTTTTTAAAATTAAAAAATAGCATGCGGCACCTGGAGCAGAAATGAGACTTCCTATTTTAACTCGGTCTTACATATTGACTAGAAGTCAATTAATTTTTCATTACATCAAATGATTAAAGGTTAAATCAAAGCAATTGATTAATTTAAAATCAAGAAAGTTAATTTTTTAAAGATTTATTTATTTGAAAGGCAGAGTTACAGAGAGGCAGAGGCAGAGAGAGAGAGAGAGAGAGTCTTCCATCTGCTGGTTCACTCGCCAAATGGCCACAACAGCTAGAGCTAGGCTGATCCGAAGCCAGGAGCCAGGAGTTTCCTCCAGGTTTCCCACACCAGTGCATGGGCCCAAGGACTTGGGCCATCTTCTACTGCTTTCCCAGTGCGGTAACTGTTCCTTGCCACCGCCAGAGAATTAGGCAGGCTGCCCGCAGCTTGCCTTGACCGAGGAGGGGAAGTGCGCCAACCGCCACTCAGCCTTCCCCAAACCCGGGGGACAATCTGGCACGGTGTGGAGCCCAGTCGAAGCCGGGTCTCAGTTTATTGTAAAAGGGAGGTGTATATATAGCTGTTGTACAGAGCAGATGAGCGAATTCGGGCAAGGGGTGGGGTGTTGTGATGCAAAAGGGTCTTAGCCACTCCTATTATACTACCTTAATGATCCTTAGGCAGAAGGGCCCTGGGGCTGGGGTGTTTGCTACCAGAGACTTGAAACTTAAAGCCAGGTTTTCAAATTCGAGGCAGGCTCAGTAAGTTCCTCTAGGCCTCTCCAGATTCAGCATCCCCCACATCCCAGGCCATAGCAGAGAGCTATAAGTAGAGCAGCTGGGACATGAACCGGCACCCATAGGGAATGCTGGCACTGCAGGTGGCAGCTTTACCTGCTACACCACAGCACCAGCCTCAAGTAAGTTAATTTTTAACAAGATCCCCAACCACAGTCCCTTGGAGCTTGGCCCTGGCATCTTAAAAACCTTATTCCCTTAGCCTCAGGTTTCTCAGTATCCTGAAGTATTAGTTGAGACAATCTCTAAGGTTTTGTGACTTGTTCTAACATACAGAGCTGGAATACAAAGCCCCTATCCTTTGTGCTATCTCAAGGGAAGAGCCTTTATTTAAATCTGAGGGCCACCTCTTCTAGGAGGTCTCCTAGGACTGTCCCTTGGCCGCCTGGTGAGCTGGGATAGGGACATCATGTTTCACCTTCCCCTGGTGCCTACACCTTTGCTCTTGGACTCATTCCCTCCTCCATAGAGCTGGGCACTCAGGGAACAACTGTTAACTCCATAGTGAGAAAGGCTGCAGGTGTTAGGGACAGCAGGCAGAGACAAGAACACTGCTCAAGTACAGCATGCAACAGTTAGTGAACAGAGGCTGGAGAAGGGGCTCGGCTCAGGGGGTGCAGCCAGGTGGGGAGGCTCAGGGGTGCAGTCAGGTGGGGAGGCCCAGGGGGTGCAGCCAGGTGGGGAGGCTCAGGGGTGCAGCCAGGTGGGGAGTGAGAAATGGGGAAAGCAGCAGAGGCATCAGAGTTGGAGAGGAAATCAGTAGCAAGGGGAGCAGCCCAGACATGGGGCTCAGCTGTTTCTTTCTCACCCTACTGCCTTTCAGTCTTCGGAGCAGAAAATCCTCTTATTTGTCAGACCGTGTCATGTTTGAGAAAGTTGAGTTATAAGGGACTGTGCTTGTTCAATATGATTAATTATACTAAACATCTCCATCATGGAGCCAGAAGTACACTCCAGCAAGATCATCTTTTACTTTTCCTTAATGGAGTAAATAACAGGATCTTTCTGTACTATGTTCCATACACAGGGGGTAATAAAAACAAAATAAACAGCTTCCTTAAACAGAACAGAGAGCTGGGAAAATGGCTCTTTGTTGTTGACATCTGGACTCAGTGTCACGAGGGCTGTCCATGCTGGTTGGGACACACTGGCTCATGAAATGTGTCCATGCTATGCTTTGCCTTCATGACGGCTACTACAAAGTTCAAGGATAAGGGGACTGTTTGCTTCAGGAAAACAGAACCCCTCTAGTTACTCTAGGACTCAATGGAAGAAATCTGCTGCTCGCAAATCTTTGGAACGTTTGGGAGAAGAAGGTCAGGGTACACCCTGACCAGCTTTCGGGAAATCGGAGAATTCTGGAATCTCTGGATGCTGCTGGGGGTGATCCCAGCTGCCTACATCCCCAAAGTAGTGACCGATGGGAGCCTACACAGAGGCTGCTGCCAACCTCAGCTCCTCCAAGGGGCCCGGGTGACTTGCGGCTGTTGGAAGAAAGTAATGGCAGGCTCTCCACTTTCTGAATTTTATGTGAATGTATTGCTGGATTCTAAATCAGAGTCTTGCTGACAACAGAGTTTGGGAAACGCAGTTTCTAGGCTTCTAGCCTCTGTGGTACAGGGCAGAGCTTTGGAGAGAAAATATAGTGCTGAGTACCGACAGAGAGTCTCCAAAAAAGAATCTCTCCCTGACACTCACAGTTTGGGATGTTGCTGTTTTCTTCAGTCCATGTCTCCCTAATTGATAGGCTCTCACGAAAATATATTAAATATTAGCCAATAGCTTCCCTGGAGACCTGGTAGAATTTCTCTGCCTGGTGTACTCTAGGAACAGAAAGCTTCCAGGGGAATTGATTTGGATCAGCTCTTGTGGTCCCTTTACTCTCACAAGTGAAATAACAACACATACAACATTATATACAACAATGACTAATATTAATCAAGTACTAAGTTATTCACAGCTACTCCTTTTTTTCTGGAGATATGACAGTCTCCAACAGGTTGTTATGATCCTCCTTTCACAAATACAGTTGAGGTGTTGGGAGTTCAAGTTGGGTACCTGAAATGTGCAACCGGAAGTTAGGGAGCCCAGATCTGCACTTGACTTTTTAACTCCTTCCGAGTCCGACAGTCTCAACGCACACATGCCAGCCAAAGGTTGCTCAGTGGCAAGGGGTGGATGAGACAATGCCTGGATCATGATGGGCTGGAGGCTGGAGGCTGGAGGCTGGAGGCTTGGTCAAGGCTGTCTGTTCTCAGAGCTCACCAGTAGCTGTAGAGTGCGATACCAGTTAGGATGGTGGAGAAAGGACTAGCAGGTCCAGACAGTGGAGGAGCAGAGCAGAGATGAGAAAGCAGGTGCCTCCTGTGCAGAAGAGAGTGGGATTTCCCCACGTGGAAGAGGAAGGCAAGCAGCTGTGGGGGGGGCATTAAAATGGATGAAATCATGGTGATCCCTTACAAGTGGTTGTAGAGGGGACTGATTGAGGCTGCCTCAGCCGGGTGAGACAAGGGAGCCTGTTATTTGGACAAGTGGCAGGGGCAGAGGCAGGGTCTTCTCCCAGCAGGCCTCTTCCTAGGGTTCTAGTCGTCATGGAGGTGGGACTAGCTGCGGTCAGGCCAGAGAGGTGCAAGTGGGGCCAGGACTGGAGCCACAGCAGGGTTGCTTAGAGGCTGCTTAGCTTTGCTGCCCATCCCATGCCAGGTAAGCCGTTCTGCTCATGTGGCTGGGGCTGAGGCTGTAGCTCCCCCTCCAGTGGCTTCTGGAGCTGACTTGGAAGGCAGTGCCCTGTTTCCTGGTGGCCAGAAGACCCCCCCCCCCCCCAACCAGTAACTCATCATCTGCCCCTCAGCCCAAGGCTCAGGGCCTTTGAGGAGGCATTTGGTGTAGCTTGGAAAGAGGTTATTTAACACTCCATGGAAAGGGGCTGGGCTACTGTTTAAACTACTGAATTCTCTGCGTTTGACTTCAGCAGGTTTTGAGTCTACCCACCAGTCTGCATGCCTACAACCACTCCCTAGCGTGGAGCCCAGGACTCTCCCTCCTGGAAAACAGGCCTCCTAGGGTGTCTGCCCCTCTGCGGTTTGCACTGTCTCCATCTCCACTGCCCCCCTCACCTGCCCTCAGTGATCTTTCTAAAGTGCAGATCCGGCCATGCTCCTGTCCTTGAGATGGTGGCAGATAGTGCCTCCCTTTTATTTTTTAGGAAAACAAAGTTTTATCTTATTTATTTGAAAAGCACAGCAACAGAGAAAGAGGGAAAGAGAGAAGGATATAGGGAGGGAGGAGAAGAGGAAGAGGGAGAGGGAAAAAGAAGTCTCTTCCATCTGCTGGTTCACTCCCCAAATGGCCACAACAGCTGGGGCTGGCTGGGCCAAGCTGAAGCCAGGATCCCAGAACCCCATCTGGGTCTCCCATGGGGATGGCAGGAGCCCAAATACCTGGACCTTCTTCCGCTGCTTTCCCAGGTGCCTTAGCAGGAAGCTGGAGCAGCTGGAACTCTAACTGGTAACAATCGCCTCTCTCCGCCTCTCTCCCTGTAGCATCCTCTCCTACTGTCCTCTTGCTTGAATTCTCTGCTCCTTCAGTGAAGCCGGGCCTTGTGGACTTGGCTCATGTCTTTGCTTGGTAAAGCCCTCTCTCTCAGCCTCTTCTTCCTCTGGCTGGATTCTGCTCACTCCTCATTTTCTGCTTAGACCTCTCTGTGAGGCTCTGGGGCACTTGCATGAGTGTTAGGTGACACTATTCCTGGCTGCCTTTTCTAACATCCTCTGTGGTTCTGCTCAGGAGACATGCCCTTCACATCATTGGCATTAATTTTTTTTCCAGAGTCTTCTCTTCTGCTTGGGAAACTGCTGAGGGTGTGTCCCACACCCCCTCATCTGCCCAGTGCATGGCTCAGCGCCTGGCACAGGGTGGGCGCTCAGTCAGTATTTGTTGAATGGAGGGACTGGTGTTGGCCGTCCTCAGAAGCACCTGCTCCAGACAGAGTCTGTCTTTTGGGCGGCTTTCTCCTTCAGCTGCCTTTTCCTTTCTTCTGCCTCTCCTCCCCCTTTGCTTGTTTTTACGTCTGGAAGAGTTGGACTGGGGAGGCTCCCTACTTCCTACCTCTCGCCCTCCTACTTTCAGCCTTATTCTACCACACTCGGATGCAGCATGACTGAAGGAAACAAGCTCCCGGTCTGAGTCCCTAGGCCACTGGTGAAAGCTGTGTCCCCAGGTTGGTTACCTTCCCCTTTTTCTTTGTCCTGGGAACCAAAATGCTTCTGGTAAATGATCCTGCCTCTCAGCACTGCTGGGTGACCAAGCCCTCAGCACGTGGAGAAGACACAGTTTCTCTTTTGGTTTCCCTGTGGTTTCTTCCAAGTTCATGTGATGCTTGTCTTCCCAGAAGGACAGCGCTTGCTGAAACAGGACTGACATCAATCAACAGTGAGGACTGACATCAATCAACAGTGAGAGAGGGAGAGAGAGAGAGAGAGAGAGAGTGAGTGAGTTCTGAGAATCCCATGGCTTTCTCAACGGTCCCTCCTTTGAGCCAGTGCTAACTTTCTCACCCTGGCAGCCTGGGCTGTGGGTGCTGCCATTCATTGAGGAGCTGGGCTGTTGCGGCAGCCAGGCAATGACTTGTTCCTGCGTAGCTCCCAGGCCAGGCAGCAAAACTGGCCAACTTATTGACCTTCAAGGGGATTCAGTCTATACAAGCGTCTTTCACTGCAATGAATCAGTGAGTGGGACTGGCAGTGACCTGCCTTGGGATTTGCTGATGTCTCGTCTCTATGTCATATAGTTCATTTGGTTCAAGGGTAGCTGCTGAATACCAAAAAAAAAAAAAAAAAAAAACCCATAAAAATACTTATTAGAAACATCCAGGAGATCTTGCTAATTCTCCTGCGGGTGCAGAGACCTACTAAATGGCACCAAATGGTGTTATTAGCAGAGAACAGGAACAAACATGATTTAAAACAACCCAGGAGGGGAATGGGAGCACACGTTCCAGACTGTGCCAGGAGAAGCAGGCATGGGGGGGGGCAGTGTTTTCTGAGTGACTCACAGCCCTCCTGGCTATGGGGGGGTCTGCTCCCCTCTTGGCTTAGTTTGGATTCCCCTAAAAGTAGATCCCAAGAGAAAATCTGGTGCAAAAACCAACCATTCATTTTGAAGGCAAACTTAGAAATTACCAGGAGAGAGTTGAGGATGTGAGCCAGGGGAGGGAGGGAATCCCATAAGATGAGCTGATGGCTAGGACCACCAGAGTAAGGGGCTCAGTCTTGCTGGAGACTCCCTGAGAAATCGCGGGACTATCTCAGAGTTGTCCTCCTGCTATCCTGAGAGGAGAAGGAACTGGAGCATTTATCATAAACTCCTGCCCTTCACTGGTCAAGGGTTGCCCCAGGAGGCTAACTCCCTGACATGGTGGCTTCCCCAAACATGGTGCAGCCTGCCCTGCTCCTAGAGATGTAGAAAGCCAGCAGCTCTGGGAACCCTCTGTAGGTGACCCTGGGGCAGGTGTGTGGCCATGGCTGTGTGCTTCAGCTCCAGCCACAAAGAGGATGCTGGTTACTGTTAATTGCCAACCCAAGCCTCCACCTCTAAAAATAGGCTCTGATGGGCACTCAGGGGCAATGTGACTGTCGGAAATCTTTAGTCTGTGGACCATGGCCTTCAGTGGCTATTTCTACTCTCCTAGGAGAGTTTCCCCTAGGAGGCGTGAAGTAGGGGGTGGGAGGGGGCACTGTGGACACACATAATGGCACTCATATCCCAGCTTCTCTGTGAAGCCTCCATGACCAGCTTGGCCAAGCCCAATGTTTCCAGTGACTGCTTTTATCCTAACCCCATTGCCCTTCCCTCATCCTGTGACCCTTGCTACCTACAACCTCCCCAGACACCTGCCATTTTCATTTTTTCTTGTATGGGTCTGATCTCCCAGCCAGGAGCAAGGCTGTTGAGGGCCAGGACCAGGACTTGCTCCTGGATATTCAGATCATTGAGCTGTTCACAGTGTGATTACCACAGAGTTAAACACGGTAAAGTGTACCACCAGGTACTCACAGAGGAAGCCAGAGTGGTTATCACTGGGTTTTCAGGCAATATGCCCTCCTTTCTGGGGCTGAAAGCAAAGAGTACTTGACCCAGAGAGAATTAAAATATCATTTCTACTGGAATCTAGGAGCTAATGTGCCAGGCACCACTGAAGACTGTGGCATGCATTAATCCCTTTAGTTCTCACCAGTCCCCATTGCTTAGATGAGAAAACTGAGACCTAGACAAGACGAGAAACTTGCCAAAGCTGCCTCCCTGAAGGGCCCTCATCTGGATTCTGTATTCCTAGTCTCCCCTTTCGTGGTGCTCCAGGTTCTCATGGTAAGACAAGCGGGAGGCGTGGCATCAGTTACTCTACTCATGTGTCCATCTGTTGAATGAGCAGGAACCCACTCAAACCCTGGGGTGGATTCCTAGGGCCCAAGGCAGCGATGGCCACTGGGATTTGAGGCAGGCTGGAGTGAGAGCCGGAAGGGACAGCTGCCCCCTCTGTGGCTTACCCCTGCTTCACATGGAATGTCTGCCCTCTCCTGGCTCACACTTCTGTATGGCCTATAGTTTAAATATCTGCTGAGACTGGCCGTAGGAACTGTATTCCCATCCCAATCTGCTGCCTTCGAATCTACCATGACTGGGGCTGGGAAACCAAGTGCTAAACCCACTCTCCACTTAGTTCCTGTCTCACTGTGTCCTCCTTAAATACGCCCATTCAGCTGTCACTGTTCTGAAGAAAATTCTGGAAGGGTCACCACCAGCTGGGTTCCAGTCTGTTTTCTGGTGCTGTTGCATCCTGTTTCTGGGGCCCTTGGTCTTTGATGAATTCCTGCTTGAAGTCAGTTGGGGACTTGGGTGCTTGGGTCTCTTGGGCAAGAGAGAATGGGTTGAGAAAGGGGGATCTTCATTTCCTCTTTGGCTTGCCTGGGCCACTTGTACTTAGGTGCCTTGGAAGGGACAGGAAGTGTATGGAAGAATCATGCTCTCTTGCCTCAGGAGTTCTCACTTCTTCCTGGACTCATTTCTCTGAAAATTCTGACATTTTTGGTGTAGGTGGGATTTCAGCATCAAAAAGTTTCATAACGCTCCCTGGTGATATGCGAAGCCATAGGGGAGAACCTTTACCTTGGCTCTGGTTTGTGTCTTTTTAAGGAATACAAATTTTATATGTACAACTTTAGGAATATAGTTATTCTTCCCACTATACCCACCCTCCCACCTACACTCCCAACCCTCCTCCTCATCCTTCTCCCCTTCTCAGTACCCTTCTCTATTAAGGTTCATTTTCAATTAACTTTGTACACAGAAGACCAACTCTATACTAAGTACAGATTTCAACAATTTGCACACACACACATACACACACAAAAAACTGTTTGAGAGCAAGTATCACAGTTAACTCTCATAATACAACTCATTGAGGACAGAGGTCCTGCATGGGAAGTTAGTTCACAGTGACTCCTGTTGTTAATTTAACAATTAACACTCTTATGCATGATGTCAGTGACCACCAGAGGCTCTTGACATGAGCTGCCTATGGTTTGTGGTTTTGAAAGAGAATTCAAGGTCCCAAGCCACCCTCTAAGGATCAGCAAATAGCAAAGTGGCTTGTCTTTCTCAAGCACCCTTATCTGCTGACCCTGTCACAGAGTTCTAGAATGGGTATTCCACCACCACTTTGTGTTGGCAATTGGCAGCACCAAGGGATGATTTGTGCCCTGTCACCAGCCCTTCAAGGAATTCTGATAGGGGTTATGCAAGGCAATTGGGTGGGCTGAAATAGTTTTGCATCAGTGCCAGTTCTGCCCAGAGAACCTCTGCTAGAGACAGTATCTGTGTGAGTGCCACCTTGTGAAGACTTAGGCCCTGCATAAATCACTCTGAAGGTACAGATCTCTCCTTCCTGATAAAGAGCTTGCTTCTCTGCCATCCAGAGGGTTGTGGATGACTTCCTGGCATTCTGCCTAGGAGATGAGCAGAGAGAAGTGCTTTGGGAGGCCACAGGGAGAGTGACTTGGTGAAATCCATGAGTGTGTTCCCCTCTCCTCATTTCTGGAAGGTGGTTATGAGAATTCTCATAAAAACATGGTGCTTAGCATCACAAGTAGGGATTTAGAAAGGCTGACTCAGGGATTAAGTGAGGACCTTCCAGAAGGCTGTGGGCCAGGGCTGCAATGCTGGCTCTCATGTAACATCAGGACTGTCTCCAGCCACCCTGAGGCTTAGAGTAGCTTCCAAGGGAAGACCAAGATAGTTTCTTTCCTAGTGTTCTCTGAGCCTTGTCCTTATGCTCTTTTTTCTTGCATTAGATACAGTTTTGTGGATCCCTCCTACTATACAGGATGCTGGAGGTCCTGCCAGTTTGTTATTTCAATGAAATTTAGGGGTGATCCTGTTTTCCAGAACTCTCCCTGCTGTTTGGTGTCTTTCCATCACTGAGTATCAGCCCCCAGTCTCAGTGGCTGTATTAATTGAGTCTGTTTCATAAAAATAAAATGAAACAAAAGACAAGAAACTAAATAACTTGGTTTTTGTCAGTGGTAAATCTACAAGTTTCAGGCATGGCTGGATCCAGGGTCCAAATGATGCTATGTGGCTCTACTTTCCTACTCTTCCCTTGGTATGTTGCCTTTGTTCCCAGGCAGGCTTTCTCTGTTTGGAAGGAAGGTAGACTCTGGCAGTCCCAACCAACATCTCCAGAGGGAAAAAGGACTGATTTCTCCTGTATTTATATTTCCACCTTCAGGCAAGATTCCTGTCAGCTCTTCTCAGATCATACATCTATGCTGGAATCAACAACTAAGGTTGAGGGTTGGCACACTCAGTTAATATTGCTACAATATCTACCTCACCTGGAGGTGAATGCTTCCTCAAGTGCATGGAATAGGTTTTCCTTGGGAAGGGGGTTCCATTAGCATCTGGAGAGGGGAAAAGGGATGCTGGACTGATGGACGCAATGACTTTCCACCTCAGAGCCTGGGACTGTTTTTCTCTTGGTCTGGGTAGTGTTGTGAGCCCTGTTTACACTTCCTCCTACCATTGTGAGGTTATTTAATTGCTTCAGATGCATAATTGGCTAAATTGGCTAATGTGCCTTGTTCCGTGGCTCCACAACTAGCCCGTGTGCTCTCTGTCTTCTTTCTCCATTCTCTCCTATCCCCCACCCCCAGCATGAGTCACCATGAATGTCTTTCCAGGGCTGTGCAGCTCTGGAGGGATAACTCCTTGTTCATATCGGAAGAGGATGAGAGCAATTAGCCGAGGAGCTGGGGCAACATCCATCCGGGTCTCCTTGGAGGATTCTATGTTCTGTGGGAGGAGGATAATCTGGTTAGAGGTAATTCAGGCAAGCCAATGGGGTGAGGATGGCTCTTGGGTTTGCTGAAAAGGGCACTTCCCATACGTACCAGGATGGAGCATTCTGAGTATTGCAGCCTGAGAAACTTGGACTGGGGAGATTCTGTGTCTTTGTGGTTACTGAACAATGTCCCAGTTGCTGGCATTGGGGACAGAAGAATAGAATGCATCATTTTTGCTTTCAAAGGGATGCTTAGTCTACTTGGAATATAGGTGCAAAGAATCATTGACCAAAGAGAGGAGTCACATACTTACGTCTAAGCTTTGCTTTGGATTATAAATGAAGAGACAAAGACTAGTGAGGGCTAGAGAAGCCAGGGAAAGCTTCCTGAAGGTGGTCTTGAAGCATGAGTAGGAATTGACAATATAGTTGAAGAGGCATGTCAGATGAAGGAAGTGCTACAAACCATCCCACAGAGGAGGAAATGGATATGTTTCAGGACTAGATTGGAAAGTGCCTTGATAGGAGGGGTGGAGCCATGGTACAAGCAAGGCTGTAGAGCCTTGGAATGTGCTGCTGTAGCTCAAGTTCAGGGTCACCTCCCTGATTTAGCCACACTGGAGGCTTTGTCTTTGTTCTGCATCTCTCCAATCTTGATTCTCATTGACTCCATTTGTGCCAAATATTGAGTAAATTTCCAGGGTTGGTTCCTACACACTATGGGAGCTGTATACTGCCCATGAGGTTAAAGAACATGCAGTAGAATGACTTCCCATCTAGGGATCAGGAATGTCCAGGGTGTATTTCTTAGGGATGAAATTGAAGGGACTTTGGGGTTTAATATTTTTTTAGTAGACTTTCATTTGTTGGAAGTCAGGTAAGGCACAGGACTCAGCAACAGTGGATGACAATTTGGAGAGCCCAAGCTCCCATTATGTACTTGGGAACTTAATTTAACAGGTCTGTATTAAGTTGCTCTTAAGTGATTGGGGGACATTATCCTGCCTTTGAGTAGCTTACCATCTGGTAGGGTCTTTAACAGTGAAGAAATGGGGGCACAGTAGCAAACTTGGCTTAGTGGGCAGACAGGTCCAAGGTTAAATCCTGCCCCTAGCCATTGCTAGCTGAGTGGCCTTGGAGAAGCTGAACAGTTTTCCAAAATTAAGTTTATCTGGTGTTGGCTGGTGTGTAGACTGAAAAACCTTGTAAGCATGTCCTTACTTTCATAGTGGACTATCGAGGGTACAATGAGGAATCTTGGATAACATTTTCCATTAAGCTTCTTGCCTCATATTATGTAATAATAAATGTCAATGATATATATGATTTAGGTAGAAATCAGTGTAGCATCCTTATCTGGTTTGAAATGGTCCCTCATGATGAAGAGAAACCCAAAACTACTTATTGGCCAGTCATCACAGCTCAAAGCATTTTCACTGGAAATACAAACACATTTTCATTCTATGGTCATCTAATAATTATAACATTGGAAGAAAGTCTAGAAGGCTAGGATTTGGGCAAATCTGTAAGTATAAATTTTAATGGAGATTAATGAAGTAAGTAACCATGATTGCACTCTTTCTCAGATTACTGGCATTGTTGCCCCATTTGGGTATTTAATGACTTTTTTTGAATGTTTATTTATGTGGCCTGATACTTTTCTATGAATTTTTAGTTTTGATTTTCTATCATAGGAATAGCAAGGTTAAGTAACAATGGCGAACCCAGCTGACACTGGTGGGGCTGGATTCAACTCTGATGTCAGTATCCAGTGTGATGCCAGTATCCAGTCCTCAGAATAACTGACTGCCCATTCCCACAGAGGAATGTAACCTGGGTATTGGCTGATGTGTAGGCTGGAAACTGTCTTAAGCATGTTTGTATTTTCATAAGGGACTTGAGTAAACAAGGTCTCAGGAAATCAAGTTCCAACAGCAAAAAGACAGGATGTGGGGCTACTTCTGGGGGCCTAATAATTCTCCCAATCATCCTCTAGTGGTACTAGAACACTAGTGAAAACTAACACTGGTGGTCCAAGAACCCCCAAGATCCCTCATAAGCAAACTGGAAGTTTATTCCAGGATTCCTGGAGAAGTGTCAAGGGTCACCTTGAGAGCAGAATTTCCAGTTTCAAGGATCTTTAGATACCATCTACCTTGAGCTTCTTTTTTTTTTTTTAAAAAAAAAGATTTATTTATTTGAAAGTCAGAGTTACAAAGAGAGAGGCAGAGAAGCAGAGAGGCAGAGAGAGGGAGGGTGGGAGGGAGGGAGAGAGAGAGAGAGTGAGAGAGTCTTCCATCCATTGGTTCACTCTCCAAATGGCCACATTGGCTGAGGTTGGGCAGGGCTGAAGCCAGGAGCCAAGAGCTTCATCTGGGTCTCCCATGTGGGTGCAGGGGCCCAAGGCTTGGGCCATCTTCTACTGCTTTCCCAGGCCATAGCAGAGAGCTGGATTGGAAGTGGGGTAGCTGGGTCTCGAACCAGCGCCCATATGGGATGCCAGCACTGCAGACAGCAGCTTAACCTGCTATGCCACAGGTCCAGCCCTGCCTGAGCTTCTTACCAGTGCAAGATTCATCTCTCTGCCTGGGAAAGCCATGGCATTCTGTTTTCTACGCCGATACTCTAACAGGGAGCTTGCTATACCTGTCATTTTGTTTCTGGTCAGCTCCAGTTGTTAGGAACTTTCTTTGTCTCTTGAGTTAAAATCTGCCTCCTCCTAACACCCACCAGCATGTTCCAGTTTCCTGATGGAACAAATCTATTTCTTCTTTTGGATGATAGGGTGTTGGGGCAAGACTGTGTTATTGTTGGCATTTGCTGCAGAGTTGGCAGAAGCTCC
The DNA here is from genome assembly GCF_964237555.1 of Oryctolagus cuniculus. Classification (NCBI taxonomy): domain Eukaryota; kingdom Metazoa; phylum Chordata; class Mammalia; order Lagomorpha; family Leporidae; genus Oryctolagus; species Oryctolagus cuniculus. The sequence goes on along the minus strand of NC_091446.1, from coordinate 19,047,406 downwards.
CTAACTTCTAGCCTAACGTATTCAGCCCCATTACAGATATGCACCCATTCTGACTTTTGTGCCTCTCCCTCTAGGAAGAGATGCTTAAGCCCTGGATCCCACCTCCCCTCCCTCTTCTTCCCCAAGGATCTCTATCTACCAGTTATCTCCTTTCACTTCTTTAACTGCTTCTTCAATTGGCTCAGTGCACTCAGCATTTAAATATATTTAAGTATTTCCATCTTCACAACAAAAATAAAACTCTTCAGTCCTCAGCCTACTCCCCTGGCTTTTCCTTTCTTTTCACAGCCAAACTTCTGGGAGAGTTGTATGTGTTCTTCCAATTCTTCACCTTCTAGTCTTTCCTCGACCAGCTCCAAACTGGCTTTACTCTAACCCACTCCTTGCAGTGAAAGAAGGGGTGGGTGAATATCATCTAAGATCTCTTTGTCATTAAATCCTTCAGCTGCATTTCAAATCTAATATGTGATCTCTGCATTATGTGGTGCCATGGGCCACTCTTTTGGGCGACATTCTCTTCATTTGGCTTTTCCTGATGCACACACTCTTCTGTTTGCATTTACTGTCTCCTCCCTACTTATTCACCATGTTGAAGACCCATAATTCAATTTTTCAAATATTGGGTTCATTGGGGCTCTTTCCTCGTATCTCTTCTGACTTGGAATTCTCCCTCTCAGTCACATGCCTTTGGTCACCACTTGTGTTTGACAAATCCAGTGTCCCTATAGTGAGTTCAGAGTATCTTTTGAGTTCTGGATCTATATTCAACTATGCACTTAGCATTTCCAGATGGATAGCCCATAAGTTCCCTAAACGCTATACATAAAAAACATAATTTGACATCTTTTATTCAAATGTGCTTGTTCTCTGCTATTCCTAATTCAATATTTGGCACATAATGCTACCTATTGACATTCGCTTCCCTTTTCCCAAGACACGCCACGTTTTCCTCAGCCATATTTAACTTATTCTAGTGCCTAATATTTCTTGAAACTTCCATGTTCTTTCTAGTTCCTGTGTTAGTCTCTACATTTTTTCATTACATTTTTCCTGAGTTAATGCTTTAGCCTCTAATTATTATCTTGTTTCCTTTTCATTCCTTGCACTGAGATCAGCCTGATCTTTCCAATGTGTTCCAAATGTCTTCTTCAAATGTGTTTCAAATGGCCAAATGTTTTGCTAATTCTCCTCTGCTTAAAGTCCTCCAGTGACCTCACAGTCCTCACAGGATGGAGTCCAAATATTTACATTGCATTCAGTGACCTGAGATAGTGTTGGGCTGGGTTGTGGAGAGGACATCTTCATCAAGAAGTGGAATTTGGTCCACTGAGGCTGGGGTATATTGCTGAACAAGTAGAGATTGAGAACTAGTGTGTTTGTAAAGGCATTGATAGGGACTACAGAAGTAGAAGAACAGTGATAAAGAGTTGGATATGGCAAGCACGATGGATAGACATATCAATTGGTATGACTCTGGGATCCTTTGTGGCTGTAGCTGTTGAGGCAGTACCAGGGACAGCTCCAATGCTATGATCCATTTGTAACCATAGCCCTTTTATTTGGCAACAGTTTAAGATTTTGTTAACCTGTTGGGGTTCTTTGATACTAGGAGGACAGACTGAAGGATGCAACTGCCTGGAGGCTGTCTTGTTGTCCTTTTAGAGCTGCTCAAATTTCAAGAGAAGGTGACCTAATTTTCTGGGTTGGTGGTTTGATACTTGGGTAAGGAAGCATGGGGAACGATTCCTCCTTGTCCTTATAATTGATCTCACTATAGTCCCTTTATTTCAGGACTCTACCACTCTATTTGTTTTTTTAAAGATTTATTTATTTATTTGAAAGAGTTATGGAGAGAAGGGAAAGACAGAGAAGGATCTTCCATCTGCTGGTTCACTCCCCAAATGGCCACCCTGGCTGGGGTTGGACCAGGCTGAAGCCAGGAGCCAAGAGCTTCATCTGGGTCTCCCACATGGGTGCAGGGGCCCAGGCACTTGGACCATCTTCCCAGGCACATTAGCAGGGAGCTGAATCAGAAGTGGAGCAGCCAGGACATGAACCAGTGCCCATATGGAATGCCCACGCTGCAGGCAGGGATTTAATCCACTGTGCCACATACCAGCCCCAACTCTACCACTTTAATAGTCTTGAAGTTTGAGTGTTTGACTTGAGCATTGGTGTGGAGATTCTCCTGCTCCTGACTCTTGGAAACATCAGCTGCATACTGTGCCATACTGGGCTTTCTTCCTGGCATAAGTGTGAAATGGTGCCAATGACACATGGCAAGCAGGTGCTTACAGTCCCCCAGAACCCCCGCCCCCAAGCCCTCGCAGGGACTCACTCTGTCTGGGGAACCTCAGGAAAGCAACTTGGGGACACTCTCTGAGAAGGGCCCTCCAGTCTTGCCTCCTAGTTTCCAGGCCTTTTCTTCCAAGCATACTTTTCTTCCTGCATGCTCTTCTCCAAGGCCACCTCTGGAGGGGTTCAGGGGGAGATAGGACTGGAACTGGGGAGAATCAAATTCTAGTTCAAGTCTACATGAAAAATAAATGAGCTTATTGGGAAAAGTGCTGACTGCACAGAACACAGGGACAGATCCTAGATATTTTAAAGACATTCTAAGGAAAACAAATTCAAATTTTAGCATTTTGTCTCCGAGGCTCAGTCAGAAAATGTGTCTCTGCCTCCTGGGGAAAGAAAACATTTTTCTTGCTGGCATGGTAATGGCGAAGATATTATTATCCTTTTAGGTGGGCACGAGAAACTGAGAACTGTTTTTGGGAGGGGTGGGAGTGAAAACTCATTTTCTCAAAGATGAGACTAATTTCCTCAAGTCAGCAGGCTCTGGTGGTTTGATTTCTTTAAGAATCTAGGGAAGTGAAAGGCATTCATTAGTTCCACAGTGGCAAATGTGCAGGATGGAAAGTGGGCTGGATCAACCTTATCGTGAAGCTGTCGTCTGGGATGAAAGCCTTGAGAGTGCTGTGGTGAGAGTTTCTGGTACTTCTCCAGCAGACATGTGAAGCCAGCCTTGGAGAGGAGAAGAGATTCTTAGAAAACTCGCCAAAGCCTTTGCAAACACTGACTCTGGCCTCCAGCTTGGAACCTGAGCTACCCTGTGGGGACCGGAGGGGAGGGCTTCAAACCATCACAGATTGTGAGCACGGGAGTGGGGAGGCACACATCTGTTGGTTGCTAAGACAACTGGCATCCGATGTCACTGCTTCCCACAGGGCTCTTGTAACCCTGCTCTGAAAGTTAACAATTCATAAGTGAAGGAGTGCCACAAAGAACCCTAAAAAGAGTTGGAGGTAGTCCCAGACTTGCACAAGATTCTCCAAGTTGCATGACACTACTGATGGGAATTTTTATAACTTGAGAAGCATTTACCATCAATGTTCTCTTGAGAAATTTCAGCCTGATGGTCTATATATTAAGTTGATGATGCTGGTTGCTTGGGGCCAGCTTCCTGGTTTTCAAAATTTCAGAACGAGGGATTAATCTGCAGAGGGAAGTTTGCCGTGATTCTCAGTACACTTTGATAGCTCCACTTATCTTGGGTTTTTCTAAATTTGTAAATGCAAACTTCTGATATGGTGGTGAGTAGCCTGCAGGTAAAAGGCATCTTTTTGAAATAAGACATGAATGTAGCTGATGACTGGCTTTGTCTCTTCCTAACAGGGAGACTGCAGCATTTATTTAATCTCTCCAAATCTCAGTTATTTGTCTATAAAATGGGGATATGGCCTACATCAAAGTACTACTAGAAAGAGTCAGTGATAATAAACATAGGAGACCATAACAGATATTATGTGGCAGGCACATAATAATCCCACCTGCATGAAAATGAGAATAGAGTTTTGTTTGGTCTCTCCTAAATGCATCAGCCACAGGAAGAAGTCATAGCCTACCTCCTGTTGAATGTATTGGTGGGGAGTTTTGGCTCCGGATTCAACCATATATGGGACTAAATCCAAGCTTCATCACATAGTAGCTTGGTGATTTTGGATAGTTCTCTTAACCTCCATAAGCCTCAGTCTCTTATCTGTAGCATAGGATAAAATAGCATGGATAACCCTGAATTGTTGTGAAAATTAAATATACGGCCCATATAGAGGGATTTGCCTAAAAATGGAGTCTCAAATTTAACATTTTAATATTGTTATTTTATAATAATTATTTAAATAGCTATGTCCTTGGTTAGCTAGCTTAGCTTAACAGAAAGGGAAAATGTAACTGTGCTGTTAATCAAATGAATTTGCTACCAGAATTTTTTTTTTTTTTTTTTTTGGCCAAGGTTGATTTTTTTCCCCTACTTTAAATTTCACTGCCAACTTAATAGAGACATTGTTAGGCTTCAAATGTGACAAATTCTTCTTTTGTTAAGTGCCTTTCCTAATCCAGCTAGCTTTATCTGTGAGGGCCAGCTGCTCTTATAAACTGGCATAGCTCTGGTTGAATGGCAATCCCCTAATTGCTACAGTTAGTGTTGAACTTGTTTCTGAAGGAGCAAGGAGAGGGCAAAGGGACTCAATTTGTATTAGTGTTGAGAAGTCCTAGCCTCCAGTTATTGCTCCTGGAGTCTTGGGCTCAGGGATGCATGGGGCCAGAATTTAAGTTAATCTGAGCATTGGTGGGAAAACCCAGAGTAGCTGTGCAAAGAAGCCATGTGCCCATTGGGGGCTTTACCACTGAGTCTCAAGGGCTAGTAGGGTGTTAGGTCCTGTGACAGGCACCCTAACAGGCGTTCTCCCAGTGTCAAGGCTGTCCCTTCAGGGACAAGTTCAAGTAAGGAAGACAGGTGCAGTGGGAACCCCTGGCCTCCTGTGGGTCACTTGCAGGCATGAAAGGGAAGTTGATATTTACACTCTGGGCTCAGAAGGCCATCTCTGCTTGAGCCCTGTTGGAGAAAAGAGCGGGTGCATTTCCTGTCTTAGAAACCAGTTGTCCCAGGTCTTCAAAGAAGGAGGTACCTTTCTCTGAAGGGAGGAGAGAACCTCCACTTTGACTATGACCTTGTCTAAACAAGATAAGAGTCGGAGAACTCAAGGGGTTTCCATAGCCTTGGAAACTCATGACTGGAGCATGGGGAGATTACTGATGCCATAAACAGGAGTGTCAATTTGTAAAGTCAACAACAGGAGTCACTGTGCACTTACTTCTCATGTAGGATCTCTGTCCTTAGTGTGCTGTACATTGAGGCTTAATGCTATAACGAGTACTCAAACAGTATATTTCACTTTGTGTTTCTATGGGGGTGCAAACTGTTGAAAGCTTTACTTAATGTATACTAAACTGATCTTCTGTAAAAAAAAAAAAAAGACGAAATTATCAATTCCCAACTTGACTCTCACTGGGATTAAACATGACAATAGGTCGGATCTGATTTCATCATCATTTAAAAAATCATCTATTATTTTTCACTTTATGTTTCTGTGTGGGAGCAAACTGTTGAAATCTTTACTTAATGTATGCTAAACTGATCTTCTGTATATAAAGAGAATCGAAAATGAATCTTGATGTGAATGGAAGGGGAGAGGGAGTGGGAGAGGGGAGGGTTGCGGGTGGGAGGGACGTTATGGGGGGGAAGCCATTGTAATCCATAAGCTGTACTTTGGAAATTTATATTCATTAAATAAAAGTTAAAAAAAAAAGAAACCAGTTGTCTTTTCTCAGTGAATCCAACACATGTATGCACATCTACTCTTGCTGTGGCAGTGTGTCCTAGCTCTGAGGATGAGTTCCAACCTCTATGTCTGGGAGGCCATTTGGTGCTCGAGTTATTTTCTAGAGAACTTGACTTCCACAGAAGAGTTTGTTTAAGCACTTCAAAATCTCTCTGCTTCTGCCCTCTAGTCAAAAACCTGGGGCCAATCAAGATTGCCAAATGATGAGAAGTGAGGCTGTATTGGGATGGCCCCTTTTTTCTTCTAAATTATCCTCATTGATAAGGAGTTCTCCAAGCAATGATTCCCACATTGTGAGCCATAAAATATTGATTATATTAGAGGATTCATCAAAAAAGGGGCCCTGGGGTAGACACATCTGACAAACACTGGTCGAGCTGTGTTTCTCATTGTGGGAGTTAGTTCTAGAACTTTGGCAGGGGTCCTGGGGGGCATAATCGTGTGGCCTTTGCTATTTTGCTTTTGCATTTTGCTATTTGTCTTCTCTGGGCCTAAGAAGGTTAAACTTACAGGGTTGTGGGAGTAGTGTTTGTAGGACTTAACTTTCAGACAGCTTCCTAGGGCACTTGTTAATGCCTATGAAATAAGCACCGTGTTCCCATCTTGGAGGCTAGAAGCCATCACCTGGTGGTTTATCTTGGTCCCAAGCAGAGAAAAGTAGAGGTTTAAAATGGAACAGTGTGGGCAGTGCATGCACATATAGACAAACTAATGCACAGATGTAGATGCTTCTTGTCTTTGGGATGCAAAACAGAAATAGTTTCTGAGCGTTTTATTGAAGGGGGAGGCTGAACTAAGTTGTTTTAAAGCTTAAGCAAGTTGGAAATGTTCTTCCATTGAAATCACCTGTTTACCTCATCAGCTGTGTATTCTTTTACAAGACTGCATTGTGTTTAGCTACTTTCTCTGGAAAGCAATGATTACCACACCTTTGTAATAGGCTTTCTCCAACACCCCCTTTGGCACATTAATTCGTCCCACAACCCGTGATCAAGCAAAAGGAAAGTTCAAGTTACAAAGCAGAGTTATTATTTTTTCAAAGTAATGTACAGCATACATAAATGACAGGTTTGCAGATGTAGGTGATGCTGATAAATTCTGAGGTTTGGAAAAATGTACCTTCTTGTGTAGCTGGAGACAATCTAAGCCAAACCTCCCTGCACAGGCTCCAAGTCATATATAGACCCACTCATTCCTCCTCATAGACAAGGTATAGTTTGTTGCCAGAAATTTGGGCTTCTATGAAATAAGCATCTTGCCTTCCTAATTCTAGCGTGAGATGGTTGCAACTGCCAAGGTAGACTTTTGTAAAAACTCCAAGCTCCACAGGAACCCAAAAGACCAGCCCTGATTTTGTTAACCCCCAAGTAAGCCTGTGTTTCTCATGGATAGTTGGACACAAAGAGAATGCTAGAATCAAGACCATGTGGCAAGAGGGCAATACCTGGCAGAAGTGACGTGTACCCCTTATAGCAGTGGGCAAGGACCATGGGAGAGGGAGGGTGCTGATATTTATGGAAACCTACCTTTCCTTCTCTTTGTCTCTCTCCTCTGTCATTTTTCTTCTTGAGACAGAGAAAGTACAGATAGATGATAGTAGATCAATAGATAGATACAGGGAGACAGAGCTCCCACCTGCTGTTTCAATGTCCTAAACACTTCGCACAGCTAAGGCCAGGCCACACTGAAGGTAGGGACTGAAACTCAGTTCCAGTCTCCTGCGGGAGCGGCAGGAACCCACGTGCCTGAGCCATCTCTACTGCTGCCTCTCAGGGTCTCCGTGATTGGGAATCCAGACTCAGGGCCTGCAGCTGGGAGTTAACCCTACATGTTCTGATTTGGGATATGGGAGTCTTAACTGGTGTCTTCAGTGCTAGGCTAAATGCCTGCCATTTCTTGGGATTTGTTTGAAAAATTTTATTTTCATTTTATTTAAAAGTTGAGAGAGAGAGCTTTCACCTGATGGTTCACTTCTTAAATACCTATTGGTCCAGCCTGAGGTTGGGCCAGGAGCTCAATCTGGGCTTCCCACATGGTGGCAGAGCCTAGAGCTACCACCTGCTATCTCTATGGCATTAGCACATAAGCAGGAATTGGGAATCGGGAGCAGATTCAAGGCTTGAATCCAGGCACTCCTATCTTATCCATTGTGCCAAGTGCCTAAGCCCAGGCAAGAGTTCAGGCATCTGCATATATTAGGGTACGTCAAAAAAAAAAAAAATCCATGGAGAATGAAATTTAAAGTATGAGTTTATTTGGTGCCCAAAACACTTGACATCCCTACACAGTTTTTTTCCTAATACATATTTTCCATGTATTATGGAACAAAATGTTTGCACTAAAATAGTCAGGTTCTTAATTCCATCTTCCACGAACTTTTTGAAGTACTCTCATATTGGCCCCATTAGGATAAATATGGGAGCCTGGTATTCTTACTGCTGTGGGATGTCCATTACATCTGAAAGTCCAGATAAATATACATATAAAGTCATTAAGAATGTGTTCAATGTGTAAAATCTTATTTTCTCGCTTTTTGGATCCGGGTATTTGCAAACAGTTCAGGTGAGGCTCACCTGGGCGTGGGGCTGCAGGGGATCAGAACCCAAGCCTGTCCGATGCAGCAGACCTGGTTTTTGCTGGTTCACTCGCCTGGCAGACCGCATAGTATTCTACCAATAGGAGCAGGCGAAGCGGCTCCAAGACAGCTGGCTCAGGCCATGGGAGCAGCAGGGGTAGTAGATCTCAGAACACGTTTCTGGAGTCCAGGGGCCAAGATGGCCAATGAGGGCAGCTCCAGGAAGCTGAGGTCTGGAGCTGGGCCCCTGCTTCTGCGAGGGGTGATCATGGGCTGCAGGTGAGGCCTGTGCCCAGCAGGCATTGCTGCAGGCTGATGGGCTATTTGAGAAAAGAGCCCTCCCCAGAAGCAGCTGGGCAGGCCTTTTAGCGGAGGATCAGCGGTGGCCTCCACACACAGAGTGACTGTAGGCCCCAGAGGAGTAGTCGGGACGACCAAGCGGACAGTGAATGAGACTCGGAAGGAACGGTGAGAGAAACTTCGCTGCCTTTCACCCCGAGGAAGGGAGGGGTGTGCCAGGCGCACCACAGCTCCCTTGGGAGCACGCTCTGCGTAGAAGGGAGAGAATCCCGCAGTCCTGCACAAGTGCTGAGAAAACACCTCTGGGATCCCGAGATCCCACTAGACAACGCCTGGCCCATTCTGCCAGGCCAGACCCCGCTCCTGGGGCTTGGCGATCATCCTCTGCCCGCGGTGTCGTATTTTCCACAACTCCCTTGGTTCTGTGGTTTGTGAACACTGCACTCATGTTTTTGCTTGGGAGAACGTTAGGCAGTGAGTCCGAAGGCTGCGCTTTCCTGCAGGCCTCGCTTGCATTCCAAATGAGCTAGCTGCGTGGCCCCAGAGGCTAAGATACAAGCCCAGGGCCAGTGCCAAAGCAACAGTGCCTCGGAGCCCAGGGCCGGGAGCTGCCGGACCGTGAGATGGTTCCTAGAGACGGTTCAGTTGGACGCGTTGAGTAGAGTGCTCACTTGTCAGAGGGCTGGGTTCTTGGCTGTCACTTGTTGAGGCTCCTGAACAATCTCCAGGCGTGTCTTTGACCTTGTTTTTCTCGATTGCATGTATTGCAGTGTTTGCTTGGCTAGTTCTTTCTCTAAGAACGTGCATGACCATCTTCAGCGGACTCTACCCTCCACCAGGATGGGCTCTGTATGTGGCTATTCAGGTTCTACCCATCACTGCTAGCGCCAAGCACACGATAGGGATTTGGGGAACAAATGAAAGAGTGGACATCGGGAATGGCTGGGTCTGAGTTGATCTTGATGTTGAGCACCGGCCATGGTGTGGTGCGGTCTGTCTCCCTGCATAGAAGCACAGCCGAGGCAAGCTGACCTTCAGACTGGTCTCAGCAATGGGAAAATGGGGCACTGAATGTGGGCTGGATGCGGTAGAGAGGGAGGTCGCCGAGGACTGGGACAGGCAGGGAAGGCTTACAGGTGGTCCACGATGGGGCACACTGGGGCGACGTGAGGGCCTGGGGAAAGGCAAGCCCAAGCTTGGTGCCCACATACCAGGTAGGTAGCTTGGCTGTCTCTGAGCTGGTGGCAACACCACCACCTATAGCACTGTGCAAAGGGGAATGACTGTGCAAAGGAGAAGTGCACAGTGGGTACTGGGGAGGCTGCCTGAGGCCCAGGAGTTCCCTTGGAGACAGTGCAGTTACTGGGGATGCCATGGCAAAAGCCTGTTCAATGCGTGCAATAATACGTCGTGGGCTCGTACATGTGCCTCTAGGGGAAGCCCTGGTATAAGCATGTTACGTGAATCAACTCTCAACTCGGTCATCAGGCCCATCGGTTAGGAACTACTCCCCCCCCATGTTCTCAATGAAGACAGGCACAGCAAAGCCAGGGGTTGCACAGAGAGTGCCCTCGACTTGAGAGCTCGGGTCATGCAGTCTGATGCCTGCCCTGCCATCCTCACTCACTCAATTAACTCAGTCTGGACCTCACTCACTTAATTAAGATCCAGTCCAGGCTTAATCTTGGTTAAGGTGGGGGGGAAGTGTAGGAGGACACCTTCCTGCCCGCCTGGTCAAGTTTTCACGGAGGTGAGGGGGTTATTTATTTTTTTTAAGCCTTACCTACTGCCATTTGGGACATCTGTTCACAGTTATCTCTCTAGGCAGCCCCTAACAGTCACACTGGAGTCCCGGAGCTGGAAGTCAGTGGGGGGTGGGGGGCAGGTTTCCAGCCTCCCCTCTGCTGTTCCTAGCTGGGGTACCTCAGGAACAGTCATTCCCCTTTGCACAGTGCTGTAGGTGGTGGTGTTGCCACCAGCTCAGAGACAGCCAAGCTACCTGGTGTGTGGGCACCAACGTATGCGAAGCCCCCAGCCCTAGCTACCTGGCATGTAGGCAGCTCTCTCGGTTATTGGGCTTGAGGTAGTGAAGACGTTCTGCTGACTGTACCCTGCTCTCCTGTAGGAGTGTTCAGACTTCCCAGTGTGCTTTTCGGCAGCTCTTTGAAGCCGAGATCTGCACTGGAGCTCTGCAGGCCTGCCAAAGGCAGGAAAAGGGGTCCAGGGTGTGTGGCAGGAGCTGAGGATGGATATTCTTGATGGGGGGGAGGGGGTTGCTGTGGTTACAGTCAAGAAATGACAAGACTGCATGCCAAACAAGCCGCTTAAAATGCAGTTGGAATTTATAAGCTGATGAAACAGGTGTTCTTGGAATTTAATTAAACACCCAAACATTGTTTGAGTTGGGAGATAGCAACAACGTGTTTCCAGTGCTTGGGGATGTCAGAGCTGCACTGCACCAGGCAGGCCTGTGAGCCAAGGGCTTGTGTCTTGCACTCACGGGATTGCCATGTCTGGATTGTGACTTTGGCTTCCAGTATGAAGATACTGCTCCACTAGGACTAAAGGGAGGAGTGTGAGATGCTTGTTTTAGGAGAAACATGGAATTATGCCCCAAAGACTTGGTCAAGATAATTAGTATTTTCTCATTTAAATTTTGAATTAAAAATATCTTACTAACAATTATATATATTTATGCAGTACCATGTGGCATTTCCGTGTTTGTGCTCCTAGGAACATTTTTAAAATTTATTTTGATTGAACAATTATTAACCTTTTACCACATGCATTGCATACGTGGGTATTATATAGATACAAATGTATATTATTTTTTTCTTATACAGGGATATTAATATCACAAAATATGGGATTATGACAATTATTATAAAGTGAAAAAAGGGTATATTGTTGTGTAGATGGTATAATTCAGTGAAGACTGTATTTACAATTATATTTCAAATAATATGACCTGCATAAAAATTTCATACTCTACAGATATTCACTTCTGCATTTGAGAGAAAATGTGATATTTGCTTTTGAGTCTGGCTTAGTTAATTAGCATAATGATCTCCAGTTCCGTCCATTTTGTTTCAAATGTCAGGATTTCATTCCATCATGTGTATATCCCACACTGTCTTTATCCAGTCATCGGCTGATGGACTTCTGGATTGATTCATATCTCTGTTATTGTGAATTGGGTGCTGTAAACACAGGTGGGCTGGTATTTCTTCCAGTTGCTGACTTCACTTCCTTTGCATATATTCCCGGAAGTGTGGTAGCTGGGTCGTAGGGTGGATCACTGTTTAGTTGTGTGAGGAACTGCCATACTGTTTTCCATAATGCTTGGATGATTTTGCATTCTCACCCACAATGGATTAGGATACCATTTTCTCCACAGCCATACCAGTATTTCCTATTTGTGATTTTTTTTTTTTTTTTGATTAGCCATTCTAATGGAGTGAGGTGATACTTCGAAGTGGTCTTTATTTGCACTTCCCTGGGGGCTAGTGATCCTGAGCATTTTCACATGTGTCTGTTGGTGATTTATATTTCTTGCTTCAAAAAATGTATCTGGGGCCGGTGCTGTGGCTTAGTGGATGAAGCTGCAGCCTACAGCACCAACATCCCTTATGATCACCAGTTCAAGTCTGGGATGTTCCACTTTAAAAAAATACATAAATTTATATATTTATATATAATATAAATATATAATAGAAATAGATTATATATTATATAAAATATGTATATTATATTATATAAATATATATTTATAAATCTATAGATTTATATATAAATTTTTATTTAATAAATAAAAATTTATAAGTACAACTTTTGGATTATAGTGGTTCTTCCTTCCATACCTGCCCTCCCACCCACAAACCATCCCACCTCCTACTCCCTCTCCCATCCCATTCTTCATTAAGATTAATTTTTATTTATCTTTATATACAAAACATCAACTCTATACTAAGAAAAGGTTTCAACAATTTGCACCCACACAGACACACAAAGTATAGAGTACTGTTGGAAGATGAGTTTTTTCATTAATTCTCATAGTTCAACTCATTAAGGACAGAGATCCTACATGGGGAGCAGGTGCACAGTGACTCCTGTTGTTGATATAACAATTGACACTCTTATTTATGATGCCAGTGATCACCCAAGGCTCTTGTCATGAGCTACCAAGGCTATGGAAACCTCTTGAGTTCACAAACTCCGACCTTATTTAGACAAGGCCATAATCAAAGTGGAAGTTCTCTCCTCCCTTCAGAGAAAGGTATCTTCATCTTTGATTGTCCCTTCTTTCTACTGGGATCTCACTCACAGAGATCTTTTGTGTAGGTCATTTCTTGCCACAGTGTCCTGGCTTTCCATGCCTGAAATGTCCTCATGGGCTTTTTAGCCAGATCTGAATGCCTTAAAGGCTGATTCTGAGGCCAGAGTGCTGTTTAGGGCGTGCATCATTCTGTGAGTCTGCTGTGTGGCCTGCTTCCAATATTGGATAATTTTCTCCTTTTTAATTCTTTCTGTTATTATTAGCAGGCACTTGGTCTTATTAATGTGATCCCTTTTGATGCTTAATCCTAACTTAATGATCAGTTATGAACTTAAACTGATCACTTTAACAAGTAAGATGGCATTGGTGCCTGCCAATTTAATTTAATGGGATTTGGAGTCCCATGGCAAGTTTTTAGCTTTACCCTTAGGTGTAAGTCCAAGGGAACCTGTACTGAACTGTATATCTCCTCCCTCTCATTCCCACTCTTATTTGTTTTTATTTATTTATTTTTTTGACAGGCAGAGTGGACAGTGAGAGAGACAGAGAGAAAGGTCTTCCTTTTCCGTTGGTTCACCCTTTAGTGGCCGCCGCAGCCGGCGCGCTGCGGCTGGCACACTGCGCTGATCCGATGGCAGGAGCCAGGTACTTCTCCTGGTCTCCCATGGGGTGCAGGGCCCAAGCACTTGGGCCATCCTCCACTGCACTCCCTGGCCACAGCAGAGAGCTGGCCTGGAAGAGGGGCAACCAGGACAGAATCCGGTGCCCCGACCGGGACTAGAACCCGGTGTGCTGGCGCCGCTAGGTGGAGGATTAGCCTAGTGAGCTGCGGCACCAGCCCCACTCTTATTTTTAACAGGGATCAATTTTCAATTGGATTTAAACATCTAGGAATAATTCTGTGTTAAGAGTTCAACCAATGGTATTAAGTGGAAAAAGAAAATACTAAAAAGATTAAAATAGTAAGCTGTTCCTCGACAGTCAGGACAAGGGCTGATCAAGTCATTGCTTCTCATAGTCAGTTTCACTTCAGGTTTCCTTTTAGGTGCTCAGTTAGTTGTCACTGATCAGGCAGAACATATATTTGTCCCTTTGGGACTGGCTTATTTCACTCAGCACGTTTTCCAGATTCCTCCATTTTGTTGCAAATGACGGGATTTCATTTTTTTCTTACTGCAGTATAGTATTCTATAGAGTACATGTCCTATAATTTCTTTATCCAGTCTACTGTTGATGGGCATTTGGGTTGATTCCAGGTCTTGGCTATTGTGAATTGAGCTGCAATAAACATTGAGGTGCAGATAGCTCTTTTATTTACCAATTTAATTTCCTTTGGGTAAATTCCACAGAGTGGGATGCCTGGGTGGTAAGGTAGGGCTGTATTCAGATTTCTGAGGATTCTCCAGACTGACTTCCATAGTGGCTTTACCAGTTTGCATTCCCACCAACAGTGGATTAGTGTGCCTTTTTCCCCACATCCTTACCAGCATCTGTTGTTTGTTGATTTCTGTATGTGAACCATTCTAACCTGGGTGAGGTGAAACCCCATTGTGGTTTTGATTTGCATTTCCCTCATGGCTAGTGATCCTGAACATTTTTTTCATGTGCCTGTTGGCCATTTGGATTTCCTCTTTTGAAAAATGTCTATTGAGGTCCTTGGCCCATCTCTTAAGTGGGTTGTTTTTGTTTTGGTAGAGTTTCTTGATCTCTGTAGATTCTGGTTATTAATCCTTTATCAGTTGGATAATTTGCAATTTTTTTCTCCCATTCTTTGTCAGTTGCCTCTTCACTTTCCTGATTGTTTTACTTTGCTGCTCCACTTCTGATCCACCTCCCTGCTAAAGTGCCTGGGAAAGCAGTAGAAGATGGCCCAAGTACTTAGGTCTCTATACCCACGTGGGTAATCCAGAAGAAGCTGCAGGCTCCCAGCTTCAAATCCACCCAGCTCCTGCCTTTGCAGCTTTTTGGGGAGTGAATCAGTGGATGGAAGGCTTCTCTCTTTCTGCCTCTGCTTCTCGGTAAGTCTCCCTTTCAAATAAATAAACAAATAAATCTTTTAAAAAAGCATTCATTTCTATTGCTCATTCCTTAATCACATTTTTATGCTGTTGCATTTCTTGAGCTCCTTATATAGTCTGGAAATGACTCCTTTATCAGACGCATAGTTAACTGACATTTTCTCCCATTCTGTTGGTTATCTCTTCACTTTGCTAATTGTTAGCTTTGTTGTGCAGAAACTTCTTAGCTTGACATAAGTGCATTTGTCTATTTGGCATTTATTGCCTGTGCTCTTGGGTTTTACCCAAAAAATCTTTGCCTATGCCAAAATCTTAGTGTTTCTGCTATGTTTACCTCTAGTAGTTTGATAGTTTCAGGTCTTAAGGTTATATCCTTAAGACAGATTTTTCATGCAATATTTTTTACATTTTTTAAATGATTTATTTATTCACTTGAAAGTCAGAGTTACACAGAGAGAAGGAGAGGCAGAGAGAGAGAGGTCTTTGATTCTCTGGTTCACTCCTGAAATGGCTGCAACTGCCAGAGTTGTGCTGATCCGAAGCCAGGAGCTTCCTCCTGGTCTCCCACATGGGTGCAGGGTCCCAAGGACTTGGACCATCTTCTGCTTTCCCAGGCCATAGCAGAGAGCTGGATCAGAAGATGAGCAGCTGGGACTCGAACCAGTGCCCATACGGGATGCCGGTACTGTAGGCAGCAGCACTACGCCGCAGTGCCAGCCTCATGCAATATTCTTAAAAATCAAAACTAGAGAGAACAATTCAAAATTTCAACATTTGAAGTAAACACAGGGTCTGAGAACACCAAGCTGTGCCCTAACCTCTGCCTCTAGTTCCTGTATTTAGTTGGGAGGAGACTGCAGCTCTCCAGTCTTGTGGCCTTCAAACACTAGTGGTGGCTTCTAGATGGTTCCATGGTCTTCTGTCCAGGGTACCATTTCTTTCTCTCCCCTCTCTCTCTGTCAGCAAGCACTGTGAGGGGCTCTCTGAGGCATGTATCCTGAGCCCTAGTCCAGTGCCAGTGCTCTGGGTTCATAGGATACGGTGCCTGCTTAGTGAGTAAGACAGCTCAGCGCTCAGTACCAGTGCGGGTGCTGAGGGCCCTGCACATTTCTGTCACCTTTTTAGTCTTAGTAGGGGCTCAGCAAGGCTCCCAGTCTCTGCCTGGGAACTCATCCTGATTATTTTTTTTTAATTTATTTATTTTTATTTATTTTTTTGACAGGCAGAGCGGACAGTGAGAGAGAGACAGAGAGAAAGGTCTTCCTTTGCTGTTGGTTCACCCTCCAATGGCCGCCGCGGCCAGAGTACTGTGGCCGGCGCACCGCGCTGATCTGATGGCAGGAGCCAGGTGCTTCTCCTGGTCTCCCATATGGGTGCAGGGCCCAAGCACTTGGGCCATCCTCCACTGCACTCCTGGGCCATAGCAGAGAGCTGGCCTGGAAGAGGGGCAACCAGGACAGAATCCGGTGCCCTGACTGGGACTAGAACCCGGTGTGCCGGCTCCGCAAGGCGGAGGATTAGCCTAGTGAGCCGTGGCGCCGGCTCATCCTGATTGTTATTGTGAATGTTAATGTTATGTGTTAACCTGACCGGGTTAAGGGATGCCCGACGAGCTGCTAAAACATTGTGGATGCATCCGTGAGAGCGTTTCTGGAAGAGAACAGTGTTGGACTCAGTGGACCTAGAGAAGGAAGCCTACCCTTAGCAAGCACCACCCGATCTGAGCGGCAGAATACAGCAACATGGTGGAGGAAAGGCCAGTTCTGTCTCTGAGCTGGGACATGCGGTTTCCCTGCCCTTGACCTGGGGCTTCTTGTTCCCTGGGACATACGGCATCGGCTGCCTTGGTCCTCAGCCTTCACAGTTGGGCTGAATTGCACCACTGGCTTTCCTGAGCCTCCAGCCTACTCGTGGCGGATCTTGGGAGTCCCTGGCCTCCTTCATCTTGTGAGCCACTTCCTGCAGTCTCCATTTCTGTCTCCATCTCTGGCTTCTCACCTGCTGGTTATGCCTGGGCAAGGTGCTCACACACTTTCAGCCTGGATGCTCTCACCTTTGAGCCAAGGCAGTAACAGCCACTGGTTGGCAGGGTCACTGTGCAGGTGTGAACAGGACTATTCAGAGAGGGCTCAGCACCACGCCTGGCACTTGGCAAACGAGCACATGGCAGACAAGATCATTAGAAAGGTGTGAGGACAACAGAGGAAACAGCCCGTGTCAAGCTGAACAAAGCCCTAAAACAATTGGCAGGCGTCTTCCCCGAGGCTCCTGCAGCCAGAGGTGCTTTGGAGCGACTCACGTGGCTCCTGTGACAGTCACAGATGAGGCCAAGTTTCGTTCTTCCAGAGTCTCCCAGGATTAACTTACTGCATATCCTGATCTAATTGTCTGCCCTTGTCATGCTGTCTCCTAGTCATAGACGTATTAGCAACAGGTATAATCGGATTTTTTTATTATTAGACACTGACTATGGATAATGCACTGTGTTTATATCAGCTTTATGGACTCAGAACATGTAGTAGATGTTGCTGGGAGTGTTCTGAGCTGTTTTCAGGGGACAATTGCTTCATGTACACGATTGGCCCAGTTGGCGTTGCTGAATTCTCATTGGCTGACAATGATTTGCAGGTCAAGATGATGATTCTTGCTGTGCAATAAAGCTTCCAATGCTTTGTACCTAGAGAATATTTGTGTGTTTTTTTAATCTTGTTATTGTCATATGATAGCTATCCAGAAAATATGCAAATGATTAATTTATCGTTTGATGAATTTTACTAATTGAACACACTAAGAACAAGAAATGGGACATCCCCATCTCCGAAGTGCCCCCCCGCCCCTGCCAGACCCCTTTCCTGTCACTACTGCTTCTCTTCACCATCTTTTTTAAGATTTTATTTATTTGAGAAGCAAAGTTGCAGAGACAGACAGATCTTCCATCTCCTGGTTAATTCCCCAGATGCCCACAATGGCCTGAGCTCGGCTGATCCGAAGCCAGGAGCCAGGAGTGTCTTCCTGTTCTCTCATGTGCGTACGGGGGCCCAAGGACTTGGGCCATCTTCCACTGCTTTCCCAGGCCTTTAGCAGAGAACTGTATCAGAAGTGGAGCAGCCAGGACTTGAACCAGTGCCCATATGGCATGCCAGCACCACAGGCCGAGGCTTAACTGATTACACCACTGTGCTGGCCCCTTCCCTTCACCATCTTGACTTCTAGAAGCACAAATTAGATTGGTCTGGTTTTCTATTTTATGTAAATGAAATAACAAGTGCTCTTTTGGGCTTCTTTGGTCAACATAAGCTTGTGAGATTATCCACATTGTGGTTATTAGAAATCTTTTATACTCAGTGCTGTAGAATACCCTACTGAGTTACTGTCTCACTATTCATTGCCACCCTGTTATTGATGAATTTTTGTAGTAGTTTCTATCTAGAGCCCATTAAAAAAATGGTGCTGTTGACAGACATATAGAACTATAAAGTAGAATAGAGATTGCAGACATAAATTCTCATAGGTGAATTATTTTTGATATGGATGCCTGGGCAAAGTGCTCACATATTTTCAGCCTGGATGTTCTCACCTTTGGGAAAATGACAATCTTTTAAACAGCTGGTATTGGGAGAACAAGAGATCCACCTGCAGAAGAATGAGAGTGGTAGACCTTTACTTAACACTATATACAAACATTAACTCAAAATGAATGAAAGACCTAAATGTAAGAGCTAAAACTATAAAACCCTTGGAAGAAAAGAATAGGGGAAAAACTTCATGATGTTGTATTTGGCAATGATTTCTTGTCTGTGGTACCGGAAGCACAGGAAAAAAAAAACACACTGGGCTACATTAAAATTAAAATCTCTTATGCCTCAAATGCTGTTGTCTATAGATTAAAAACACACATGTAGAATGTGAGAAAATGTTTACAAATCATATATCTGATAGAGGTTAGTATCTAGAATATATAAAGTGCTACAACTGAACAAAAAGCAACCTGATCTAAAAATGGGGCTAAGGACTTAAAATAGACATTTCCCAGAGGACATCTACAAGTGACCAATACTGGTGTGAGAATTGTTCAATATTGCTAGTCATTAGGGAAATGCAAATCAAAGCTGCAGTGAGATAACCACGTTATACCTTAGGATGGCATTCATATATATTTTACAAATCCAGAAAATAACAAGTATTGGCCGGGTTGTACAGAAGTTGGAACCCCTGTGCTTTGCTGGTGGGAATGTAAAATGATGCAGCCTCTATGGAAAGCAATGTGAAGAGTTCTCAAAAATTAACAATGGAATCACCATAATACCCAGCAGTGAGTATATACCCCTAAAGAATTGAAAGCAAAAACTTGAACAGATATTTGTACAACCATGTTCCTAGCAGTATGATTTGCGATAGTCAAAAGGTAGAAGCAATGTGTAAGTGTCTACCAATGGATGAATGAATAAGCAAAATGTAGTATATGTGTACAATGGAATACTATTCAACCTTCAAAAAGAAGGGACTTCTGACATATGTTACAAGAAAGCAAACTCTGGTAGTGGCCAGAGCCCGGGGGAGGAAAGAATGAGGAGTTACTGGGTAGGTGGTGTGGTGTTGCAGTTTGGAAGCACGACTAACGTTCTGGAGATAAATGATGACTATTGTGAACTAGTAACATAGGCATGCTTAACGCCACTGAACTGCACTTTTAAAAAGGTTAGGATACTAAATTTTGTTATGTATTTTGTACCAGGACTTATCACCACTATAATACATATCTTTTGATAAAGACATATACATATTTCTTTTTTTTTTTTTTTTTTTGACAGGCAGAGTGGACAGTGAGAGAGAGACAGAGAGAGAGAAAGGTCTTCCTTTGCCGCTGGTTCACCCTCCAATGGCCGCCGCTGCAGCCGGCGCACCGCGCTGATCCTGGCAGGAGCCAGGAGCCAGGTGCTTTTCCTGGTCTCCCATGGGGTGCAGGGCCCAAGCACCTGGGCCATCCTCCACTGCACTCCCTGGCCATAGCAGAGAGCTGGCCTGGAAGAGGGGCAACCGGGACAGAATCCGGCGCCCCAACCGGGACTAGAACCCGGTGTGCCGGCGCCGCAAGGTGGAGGATTAGCCTATTGAGCCACGGCGCCGGCTCGACATATACATATTTCAATTTGAGTTTGAGTCGTAGTGAATGCGTGTTCAACTTCACCGTTTGCTGCCGCCAGCTTTTCAAAGCAGTGATCACCTGCAGCAGCTCATCTTAATTCACATCCAACAATTAGAACATTCTGGTGGCATGTATTGTTATCTTGTGGGTTTAATTTGCATGCCCTGAATGAGTAATGAAATTGAGGTCAATTGTTGTCCTTTATGAACAATCTTTAAGCCTTTGTCCACATTTTCTATTGGGTCGTCTGTGAACCATTGGGTTTATGTGTCTTAGGTAAGTGTCCGATTAAATCTAATGTGATGGATTCTGAAAATAGAATTTCTCCAGTCACATAAATACATATATTTTCATTTGTAGTTTATGTAACTTGTGTTTGTACAAGTGAAAATAGATCTTCTAGAACCTCTTTGGGCTTTATGTGGTCTACTCTAGCTGGAGTCTTTTTCAGCTGAAGTCCTAAGACATTACTTACTGGGTGTTACTGGGTAGCGTGCCCAAGTCTGGACAGCCTGGATCGAGGCCTCCTAGGGCCAACCTCAACTGGTCTAAGCAAGAGTGAGTTACGGAGATGTAGAGACTGCATGATCTGCACACCTGGTTGACTCTGTTGCTTCTTCCTTGATTGGACACAGCCAGCATTTAACCTAGATGGGCTCTGGGGGGGTCTGTGAAACATCGGGTGCTGTGCATGAATGGTATGTCAAGGTGTGAATATTTATCAATGGACAGTGCCCAAAGATTTCATTGTATACTCCAAAGAAGGCAGCTGTGGCTTCTAAAAAGGTAGGCTTGGTTGAGCTTGAGTCTAGTCTTCTTGGCTCATCTGCAGTCAAATTCTGTTTCCTATTTTCTCTCCTATTTTGGGAAAGGTCAGTAACTTTAATATTAATCCAGTTACACTAAGACGGGTGGACGAGTGATTATCAATGCTGTCTGAAAGGGCTGGAATCCTATCTTTGCCATAGTGTGGATAAGTAGAGGCTATGGTAAGCTGAATAATGGCCCTGAAACTGTCCAGGTCCTTTTTTTTTTTTTTTTTTTTTTGAGATTTTGTTTACTTGAAAGTCAGAGTTACAGAGAGGCAGAGGCAGAAAGAGAGAGAGAGGTCTTCCATCCACTGGTTCTCTCCCCAGATGGCCATAATGGCTGGAGCTGCGCTAATCCAGAGCCAGGAGCCAGGAGCTTCTTTTAGGTCTCCCACATGGGTGCAGGGGCCCAAGGATTTGGGCCATCTTCTGCTTTTCCAGGCCATATAAGAGAGCTGGATGGGAAGTGGAGCAGCCGGGACTCGAACCGGTGTCCATATGGGATGCTGGCACTACAGGTGGCGGCTTTACCTGCTACACCACAGCACTAGCCCTGCTGTCCAGGTCAGCTGTGCTGGATCAGCTGTGCTGATCCAGAGCCAGGAGCTTCTTCTGGGTCTCCCACACAGGTGCAGGGGCCCAAGGACTTGGGCCATCTCCCACTGCTTTCCCAGGCCATAGCAGAGAGCTGGATTGGAAGAGGAGCAGCCGGGACCAGAACTGGCACATACAGGATGCCGGCGCTTCAGGCCAGGGCTTTAACCCACTGCACCACAGCGCTGGCCCCTCTAAAATATAATTTCAAGTGTCTTCTTGAGAAATCTTAAAAGGTTTTGTGGAATAATTTGTATTATGAAGAAACGGTACACAGATGACAATTTTTTGAACCAAAATACACTTACCTTTGGATTTTTTTTTCCATGAACTTTTTGAAGTACTTTGCTTTAAGAGAGGCACAGGGAGATTTGGAAGATGTGTAGGAAAAAAAAAAAAAAACATTGAGGCGGTGGGAGTAAAAGATGATTCTGCTGGAGATGGAGGAGGAGCCATGGCCCAAGATACACAGGCTGTCTCTGCAAGTGGGAAAAACTGGGGACAGAAATTCTTCGCTACAGCCTTGGGAAGGAAACAGCTTTGCCAACACGAAACCTCCCGACCTGTTAAACAGAATCCTGACTCTTGGCCACTGAGGATAGAAGGAGATGGATTCGCAATGTCTTAAACAACTGTGATTAACGATGATGGTAGTTTGTTATGGCAGCAGTAGGAAACTCAAACATTGGCTAATTGCATTATGGACATGGGATCCAGGGAAGCCAGGTCCAGGAGGACTGCTGGTGAATGAAATGTGTTTAAAACCAGTTTTGAGTTAAGAGTGTGAAATGTCACTAGAATGTGGGCCTTCTCTTTGTTTGCTTTTTTTTTTGTTGTTGTTTGAATTGAGCTTTTTATGGTGAGATTGAGTTGAAAAGACTGAAGTCCATGTCGTCCTCGGACTCCTCAGTCTGCTTTCTTAGCCCCTACTTCCTGTTCCCCGACTGCAGCAGCAGAGGAGGGGGGCAGGACCTATGTTGTAGATGAGGCTCCGAATGCTGATGTTGGCCAGGGCCTTTGCCAACAAACCAGGCCAAAAATGTTCAATGTTTGCCTCATAGCAGCAGCTCCCCACTTGCCCGCACGATGGGTCTTGTTTTGTGAAAACTAAGCTCTGAGAGTCCTCTGCTGGCGGTGATGCACTGCAGTGGCCTCCCGGGAAGAGGTGTGCTACGGAGCAGAGGCCCCAAGCCCATGTTTTGAGTCCCAGATGATAATTTTTTTTGACAGGCAGAGTTAGAGAGACAGAGAAAGGTCTTCCTTTTCCCTTGGTTCACCCCCAAAATGGCCGCTATGGCAGGCATGCTGCGCAGATCCGAAGCCAGGAGCCAGGTACTTATCCTGGTCTCCCATGGGGTGCAGGGCCCAAGCACTTGGGCCATCCTCCACTGCACTCCCGGGCCACAGCAGAGAGCTGGCCTGGAAGAGGAGCAACCAGGACAGAATCCGGCGCCCCGACCGGGACTAGAACCCGGTGTGCCGGCACTGCAGGCGGAGGATTAGCCAAATGAACTGTGGCGCTGGCCCCAGATGATAATTTAGATAGCTGAGATCACCTCTTAGGTTGACGGCTTTCTCCTTCACGAAACCAAGAGGCTGTGCCTGAAATCCCCTCTTTGGGTATGGACACCTTGGATCGGGCCGTGTGGGATCTGTCTTTCTTGCTGTTGGTATTGCCTCCTCTGTATCTGCAGAATCCATCAGTATCTGTGTCCACGGCCAAAGGTGGAAACGCCTGGAAATCACGCGGCCCGGCTGCCCATTCTGCACTGATTGTCTAAGGATTCTTTGCCTCTACTTTTGTCCTCATTTGATTTGTTACCTATATGGCAGCCACATGGACATTTAAAACAGTTCTCAATAAGTGCCCTCAAGCTTAGAACGCTTCAGTAGCTTCCTGTGCACTGGGCCAAAGGTGTGTATCCTCCCAGCCCCGACTCTCTGACCCCGATTCCTTTCCAGGGACGCCTCAGGCTCTGCCTTGCCTGGCTGCCTCGGCTTCATGGGCCTCTCACTGCTCCCTCCTGCTGGGCAGCCTTGACCTCCCTGGACTGTTCTTCCTGATTTTTTTCTTCAAGCCACCCTTTCTCAAATCTGAGCTTACTGGTCACTCTCTAGCGAAGCCTCTTACTGCTGTTTGGGTGAGGTCAGGACCTCCGCAACAACTCACGACTCCTCTCTCCAGCTGTTCGGTGATGCTTTAAGTGAATACTGTAGGCTATTCCAGAGAACAGAACTGCTTTCCTCAGTTACGCAGGTTGGGAAGTGGACGCTGAGGCACCAGCGGGCTCAGCTGTCTGGTGAAGACGTGTTCTCTGTTCTCGAGATGGCGCCTTCCTGATGGAGCCTTTGCGGGTGAGGAAAGCGCTGTCCTCACCTGCCGGAAGACGGAAGGGCAGGTGACTGAACACTGCAAGGACACATTTTTTACGAGGGCCTTAATCTTAACCTAAAGGAGGAGCCTCATGGCCTGATCACCTCTTAAAGACCTCTCTTCTATTGTCGTTGTGTTTTTTTTTTTTTTTTTTTAATTTGAGAGGCAGAGAAAGAGACACAGAGAGAGAGAGGTCTTCCATCCGCTGGTTCACTCCCCAGTTGACTGCAATGGCTGAAGCTGAGCCAATCTGGAGCCAGGAGCTTCTTCTAGGTCTCCCACATGGATGCAGGGGCCCAAGGACTTGGGCCATCTTCTACTGCTCTCCCAGGCCATAGCAGGAACTGGATCAAAAGTGGAGCAGCCGGGACTTGAACTGGTGCCCATGTGGGATGCTGGTGCTGCAGGTGGTGGCTTTACCTGCCACACAACAATGCCAGCCCCAACCTCTCCTCTTTATACTACGACATTGGCAATACCTGAGTCATAAGGGGACATTTTGTTCCATTGAAACCATAGCACCCTCTGTACTTTTTCTCCATTGCACTCATCCCAGAATGGTACTGTATAGTAATGCTATAATTCGATCAATATCTTTCACCCCTTCCAAACAGCATCTCATATACACAGGAACTGCCTTTGCTAGGAAATGGGCTTCCAGAGTAAATCAAAGCAAAGGCTGGGACATGGCAAACACTCAGCATGTGTGGGGTGGATGAATGATGTATTAGTAGTGAATGAATGGATTCATTATCTTTTGTTCTTGCCTCCGCCCCCTACATCTGGCCCTACCCATAAGCCAGAGCCAATGGCCTTGAGCCTGGTGTTGTCAGGAGCCGTGCAGCAGCAGCACTGGGAAAGTCCCTCCTCTCCCCAGTGGAAGCCACAACAGGCCTCTTGCAAATCCACCACCAAGTGCTTGTCTTCTATCTTGTGCCCTCAAAGGCAGTGGTGAGGGCCTGGGAAGGCTTGGACTTGAAACTGACGTTGTCTTGTCTTGAGCAACCTTTCTCCTACAGTTATTCTCTCTGGGCTGAAGACTGCTGTTCTGTAAAATTGCGGTGGCCCCTGCCTGTCCTAACGGGGCGCTGGCAGGGATTAGTTGGGAAGGCTGACTACTGCCTGTGTGTCCTGTGAAATGCTGCCCCTTACCCACATCCCCTTAGCAGAGGTCCTATCTTAAGACAAAAGGAAAACCAGAAACCCGCTTGGTGCTGGGAAGGAAATCCTAAGCTCAACTTTGCTCTGTTCACCCTGGAGACCACTGGAACGCATTTTCTTCTCTCCTCCTCCTGCTCTAATCCTGCCTGCCACTGAAGATCAGCTAGGCTGGCCCTCTCCTCCAGGAAGCCGCCTTTGACTGCCTTAGTCCCAGAGATAGCTCCTTTCCTGTTTCCAGCGGAATGCAGCCAGCCCCATCCAGAGTGGACCCTGAGCCATCTCTGATAGCCCTCTTGCCAAGCCTTTTTCCTCAACTTCAGCAAAAGCAATTTTCCCGTTCAGTGGCTGTGCTGGGTATCTGTCCCCAGAGGCTGGGTTTCCTCGCCGCCACTTCCTGGCTGTGAGCCTGATGTCCTCTAAGTGACCGGTGGCAGCCCTGTGCCCCAGCTTAGGGTCTCCATTTGTGTGACCAAGTCCTCTCTCTTTCTGCAGCTCAGTTCCCCTGGGATGAGATGGGCAGTTTGGGCTTTGGTTTCTGTGACCCGGCAGCAGCACAGCTCTGAGGTCACAAAGCAGGAACTTGAGACCCACACTTGTCCTGTGTTCAGTTCCACTTCCCACCTACCATTGCGGGACGTTACTGGATCTTCAAGAGCTTTAGCTTTCTCACGTGGAGTTAATGAAGGCTTCTACATACATTCTTTAAAAATATAAAACAAATATATAGGATGATAAGTGTGGCAATAATGAAAGTCTATAACCTAGCCCTGTTTTAGTGGTGCTAAATGAGTACTTGTTCTGGACTGGTAGCCATTAATGAGCGACAGTTGATCATCTTCATTCCTGTTCTACGTGTAGCTGTGGCCTCCTGGGAGGACCAGAGGTGGGGACTCCTGCTTCCCTGGATGGGAGCCACTCAGTGGCCTCCCCACCCCAACTGGCCTGAATGGCAGGGCTGACAGCCATCTGAAAGGTAGTGACAGAGGACAGGAAGCAGCAAGGTGTCCAGTCACTGGCGCCCCCCAGGGGGCCTTCCTGGGTCCTCTCTCTCCTAGACACCAGGGTGCCAGCTTTTGTTTGCCTCCAGCCTGGCCATGTCCAGAGCACCCTGTGAATGGCCCACGCAGGCACACGGAAGGCTGGCACGGTCTGCCGCCTTATTCCCAAACCTCACCTTAATTAGACGTCTCATTATCCCATTCCAAGGGCTGAGAAGGGCTTCGTGTGTCTCCAGAGTGAGTTCCCCTAGGGACAAGAGACATGGATCTGCCGACATGGCAGAGTGAGGTAATGAGCCAGTGAAGGGGCTGAGCAGAGAGGGAGAGAGGGACCAGCTCTGAGGTCCTGAGGCTTGCAAATGACTTTCAGGAAACTCATGATTGCATTTAGAAAATAATTTCTTCCTGAGAGAGCAAAATCCACGCTGTATTTATTTCCTCTGCAGTGAAGGCAGGTTCATCCCAGTTCCCCCTCCTGCTCTCACCCGAGATTTGCAGCTACTGAAGTACTTGGAAAAGCAAGAGGTGTGGACATGGGATCTCCCTCCTTCCCCCTGTAGGTGACTAGCTGGATTGGAGGCTCAGCTGGCCAGGGGATCACCTGACTGGGAGGAGGGGCCAGCCTTGGCCGACAGGCCTGGTGGGGGGGGGGGTGCGGCCAGGCCCTGCTTGCTTCCTCACACGTGACCTCCCTGCAACCCTGACCACGAGATGGACAGAGGCAGCTTCCCTGGCCTCATTTTGCTGGTGACGTGGTTGAGTCCAGGGGATGTCACCATGCCCACAGCACATGCTGAGACCACAGTGGAGTGGAAACTGGACCCGAGCTGCATTTTCCTTTTCTGTTTAGGAGCAGTCTGTCTTCATGTCTATGGCAACTTCTGATTTAAATAGAAAAATTCAATCACATGCTACAAGAGAGAATGGCATATTGAGATCCTCTATACTAATCACTGGATCTACCCTCTATCACCGTTTCCTTGTTCTTCCATCCATCACTTTGCCTCTTGTTCACAGAGAAATGTTTTAAGGCAAATTCCTGACATAGGGTTGTATCACCCACAAATAACTCAATGTATGTTTGTAGCAAACATAACTACTCTGCCAAATCGGAAATTGCTTAATATCCAACCTTTCTATATTGATATTCCTGATTTATTAAAGACATTGTTTTTTGGCTTGTTACTTTACAAGTAGTATTTAAAACTGAAAGAACAGCACAAGGGACTCTGAACACCCTTTGCCTACATCTACCGAATGCTTATCCTTTGCTCTGTTTGATTTATTACAGTATATGTCCTTCTTGAGTTGGTATGACCTCAGTATAATTATCAAGGGCCAGAGATTTATTTTTTCAAAATAATATTTGCATTTTTAAATTTGTATTATAATCAGTGGTAAATGGGGTGAGCAGTTAGCACTGGTAGAATATTATTCTTATCCACATTCAATATTTGGCAATTTTCCCAATGATCTGTGTTGTAGTTATGCCCCCCCCCCCCCCCCCCCCCCCGCCGTGTGCACAGCCAGTGGAGGATCACACACTTAGCTGTCCTATTCTTTAGTTGTGTTCATATGGTGCATTCCCAACCCCACGGCTTCCTTAAACTTTGTTATTTTTCAAAAGTACATGTCAGCTATTTTGTAGAACGACTGGTATTTGGGGGTTGGTCTAAAGTGTTTTTAGAAATAGTTATGTTTTTTCAACAACAATACCAGAGCTATGGGATTGTGTTATTCTCAGCACATCCCACCTGGAGGTAATACTGATGGTCTTACCTTCATTTGGTTACAGCTCTGTTCATTGAAGAATTAATCACAAGTGATTAGTGAAGAAATCACTTGAAAACCATGAAAATAACTTTTTCCTCATCAAATTTTCACAAATTTTACCATCCACCATGCCTTCTGAGCTTCGTTGTTTATATATGATATTTGGGTCTTTAAACATGATTCTTCTCTTATTAATCCGTTTATGTCAGTATGGACTTGTGTGGATTTTTATTTTATGTACTTGTTATAATCAGTTATTTTTTATGCTTCAGCTCCCCTTGGGTTAGCCAATGGATGTCCAGTTGAGCCAGCCACCTTGTCCCTTTTTGTATGTGACATTGGTCTTGGAGCACATCCTCCACTTCTGGGTCAAGCAGATGTTCCAGGATCACCTGTGTTCCTCCGGTCCAGAACTGCACTCAGCTTTTACAAGGAGTTCTGGTTCTGCTTAGTGCAGAAGAGCATTTAGCAACCAAGATTTGGGTGCTGGGTGTGCTGACTGCTCCTGTTACAGTGACTCCAACCCAGTGGATCCTGGTTGTGCCTCTTTCCCTGTCTGTATCTCCATGCTCGGGCACTGAGACACTTGGTCTCTGTTCCATTCAACATGTTTTTTTTTTTTTTTTTTTTACAGACACAGTGGATAGTGAGAGAGAGACAGAGAGAAAGGTCTTCCTTTTTGCCGTTGGTTCACCCTCCAATGGCCACCATGGCTGGCGCGCTGCGGCCGGCGCACCGCGCTGATCCGAAGGCAGGAGCCAGGTGCTTCTCCTGGTCTCCCATGGGGTGGAGGGCCCAAGCACTTGGGCCATCCTCCACTGCACTCCCGGGCCACAGCAGAGAGCTGGCCTGGAAGAGGGGCAACTGGGAAAGAATCCGGCGCCTCGACCAGGACTAGAACCTGGTGTGCCGGCGCCGCTAGGTGGAGGATTAGCCTAGTGAGCCATGGCGTCGGCTCCATTCAACATGTTTGTTTACTTGCTCAAGCCCAGAATACACAGAAAGTGGTTGGAGAATTGTTATCAGCTCGTATCATTGAAAAGAAAACCTCTTGCTTGGAGTTCCCTATTAGTAGATATTCTTTTAAAGGTATGATTCATTGAGAGTGACACACACACATCCTAAGTGTAGGTCTCAGTGAGGTTTGACACATGCAGGCAGGCTTGTAATCCACAAGACAGAGGACATGTCCATCACCTGAGAAAAACTTACTCCCTTTCCCAGTCACCCTCCCTTCCAGAGCCAATCACTTAGGTTTTGCACCACAGATAAGCTTTCCTATTCTAGCACGTCATATAAATGGAATCACACCACACTTTTGTGTAAATTTTTCACTTAAAATCTCCAATCCACCCATGTTATATATATACATATATATACACACACATACATATATATACATATATATAGTAGTTCATCCCTTTGTATTAAGAACTGGTATTCTGAATAGGAGAATGTTGCAATTTGCTTATCTAACCTCCTGTGGATGGACATTCCTCTTTCTCCACTTTATGACTATTACAAATGAAATGACTATGAACTTTCTTGTAACATGTCTTTTTGTGGATGTGTTTTCATTTCTTTTGTGTAAATAACTAAGGATGTAATTTCTCTGGTTTACAGGGTAGGTAAATGTTTAACTTTTACCTTTTTAGCTCAGAAACTAATAAAGACTTTTTTTAAAAAAAAAGTTTTACAGTTATTTAGATGGGATCTAAATAAGGTTCATACGGTGCATTTGTTTTTATGTTTCCCTTCCTCCTTTAGGAAAATTATATTACTTTATATTATTGCATCATAATCTTATTACATGTATGGAGTACAAAGTGATAGTCTGATATGAATATACTATTTAGCGATTAAGCCAATTAACATATCCATCACAACCTTTTTGTGGTGATGTAGTAAAAATGGACTCTTCTGGTGATTTTTTTAAAAATTTATTTATTTGAGAGGTAGAGTTACAGACATCGAGAGAGAGAAACAGGTCTTCCTTCTGTTGGCTCACTCCCCAAATGGCCTCAATGGCTGGAGCTGCGCTGATCCGTAGCCACGGGCCAGGTGCTGGTCTCCCATGCGGGTGCAGGGGCCCAAGTCAGGCCATCTTCTACTGCTTTTCCAGGCCACAGCAGAGAGCTGGATTGGAAGAGGAGCAGCTGGGACTAGAACTGGCCCACATATGGGATGCTGGCACCACAGGTGGAGGATTAACCTGCATCACAGTGCCGGCCCCATCTTTTGGTTATTTTGATGTATATAACATATCAGTATTAACTGCAGCCACCCTGATGTGCACTAGATTGCACAACTTACTCTAGCTAACTAGCTAAATTTTTATCTGACCAATGCTTCCAATTCCCCTTGTCCAGTAGCCTCTGGTAGCCCTCATTTAGCTAAGAATTTTTTTTTTTTTAATTTGAGAGCAGGGATTGCCAGTTGGGATGCCCACATCCCATGTCAAAGTGTCTGGGTCCTCTGCTTTCTATCCAGTTTATTGCTAATGTAGAACCCCAGGATGCTGGGGGTAATCCCTCAAGGATTTGGGTTCCTGCCATCCACATGGGAGATGTGGTTGGATTTCCCAGCTCATGGTTTTTGCCTGACCTAGCCCCAGCTGTTGCAGACTATTGGGGTAGTGAACTAGCAGATAGAAGACCTCTCTCCCTTCTTCTCCCCAAATGTCTCCCCACCACCCTCACCCCTACCTTCTACCCTGCTGGCCATCTATCTCTGTCACTGTGCCTTTGAAATAAATAAATTTTTACAAAGATGAAAGATAGGGGTGGGCATTTATCCTGGCGTTAAGATGCCAGTGTCCCGTATTGGAGTGCCTAAGACTGATACTCGGGTCTGGCTACTGATTCCAGCTTTCTAGGGATGCAGAGCCTAGGAAATCCTAATGATGGCTCAAGGAGTTAGGTTTCTGTTGTCCACATGGGAGATCTGGGTTGAGCTCCTGGTTTGTAGCTTCAGCCCCGTCCGGTTCTGGTCTTGGTCAGGCCTAGATTCTGCTGTTGTAGATGTTTGGGAAGTGAATCAGTACGTGAGAGCTCTGTTTGCCTGTTTCTCTGCTTCTTAAATTGAAAAAAAAAAAAATGGAAAAAATAAAGGTGGAATAAGATGCACAGGAAAGGGAACTCTACTGTTGGAGGGAATGTTAATTAGCACAGCCATTATGGAAAACAGTATGGAGGTTCCTCAACAAACTAAAGGCAGACCTACCATACGATCTGTCCCCTTTGGTCATGTCCTTTTATTTGTGGGTGGTGCTGGAACATTTGGCCTATTAAAGTGTTCCACATTCTGGCTTTGCTTGCTGACTGTCATGTCATTTAGCTTGTTACGCTCTTCCTGCAACTGTATTTAGAGATGAAGAAGATTCAGGATCAATATATTTTTAAAGATAGGATCACTTCAGAGGTTCACAGTGGAACTATGTGCTCGGTGAGCTGTGTCCTGTTTGGTCCTTCCGTTTTAGTACTGCAAGGGTGGGTTTGCAGTGTGTTCATGCGGTGCCAGCCTAATCTTTCCAGTGTTATGTTCCCCAGCAAGTTGGAAGCGAATGATTTTTACCATTCACTCACAGTTATCAACTAAACCTGTTATTTCATTGACATTGCTAAATGATGACATCTGAATTCTGCCACTCCTTCTGCCTTTATTGCCTGGAGTTTGCAGTAAAGAACTTGTCCTCAACAATCTTTTCATTACTCTGAAATAAAGGCTAGGCAGGAAAGGCAAAATCATTGCTGGAGTTTTACACATTATTGAATTTTAGAGTATTAAGTTGGTGCCTTAGCAACCTCCAGTGGTGATGAATGAGATTTTTTTTTTCAGTATCACAATTAACTCAGGAATTTTTATATATTTGTTTCTTTGTTTCTTTTTTTTTTTTTTGACAGGCAGAATGGATAGTGAGAGAGACAGAGAGAAAGGTCTTCCTTTTGCTGTTGGTTCACCCTCCAATGGCCACCACGGCTGGTGCGCTGCGGCCGGCGCACCATGCTGATCTGAAGCCAGGAGCCAGGTGCTTCTCCTGGTCTCCCATGGGGTGCAGGGCCCAAGCACTTGGGCCATCCTCCACTGCACTCCCTGGCCACAGCAGAGAGCTGGCCTGGAAGAGGGGCAACCGGGACAGAATCCGGCGCCCCGACCGGGACTAGAACCCGGTGTGCTGGCGCTGCTAGGTGGAGGATTAGCCTAGTGAGCCGCGGGGCCGGCCATAATATGCAGTCATTACCTTTTTCTCGCATTGTGTCATTTTTGGCCAGCACTCAGCTCCTGTGACTTTTCAGCATGGCCCAGTTTGTGCTTGATGGCTTCCTTGCTGTCTTGGCACAGCCAACTCTCCCAGGCTCATCTTGTAGGTTTCCAGCCCCAGACTTGGAATCAGTCATTTTCTCTGGGGGCATCCTAATAGCCTCTTGCTGATTATGATATTGACCGAGTATAGTCTGGGCACTTGGGTTGCCCATGGCTATAGGGTGGTCATTACTTCTAGCCTTTTCTGTGGCCTGGACTTGGAAATACGTATTTTTAGAAACAAAAAATGAGTACATACTGGTTTCTTCCATTCACATTTAAGTTTGGATGGTTTTGCTTTAACTTGATTTATACTCTTAAATTCAACATTTTGGTTGTTAATGACATCTAATTAATCATTTGCTGCAAAACCCATGGAATAATTGAAAAAAAAGCAATACTCAGATGAAGACCGTATGTAATTCCTCTGCTCCATGTTGCATCCATGGATTCATGTGTAGCTAGGTGTGGCTGAGCTGGCCTGTAGGGTGCAGGGCAGCTCACTTGCATGCCTGGTGCCTTGGCAGTGATGACTTGTCTGGGCTCATCTGGGCTCTCCTTCAAGGAGCTCAGAGCCTTTCCCTGCAGCAGTCTTGTGCGGGGTAGAGGGAACTTCTTACGTGGTGGCTCAAGGTCCTGAGAGAGTCACGTGGAAGCTGCTGGTGCTTTCCAAGGCTGAGCTCTGGCTGGCCTGGTGTTACTTGCACCACACACTATGTTCAAAGCAGTTACAGGCCAGTTCAGATTCAAAAGGTGGGTAAGCAGACCTCAAGTTGGGACAAAAGGAATACTGAAGATTCAAGTTTGCTTTTATTTTTCTCTGTTAGTGATTTAAAGATCATTTTTATTTATTTGAAAGGCAGAGTTCTAGAGGGAGAGATAGAGACAGACAAGGTATGGGGTGTTACCTTACATCCACTGGTTCACTCTCCAAATGTCTGAAATGACCAGGTCTGGACCAGGCCAAAGTCAGAAGCCTGGAACTCCATCGGGTCCTCCACGTGAGTAGCAGAGACCCAGGTACTTGGGCCGTCTTCCGCTGCTTTCCCAGGCACCTTAGCAGGAAGCCTGATGGGAAGCAGAGCAGCCAGGACTCCAACTGGCACACATCTGGGATGCCAGTGCTGTAGGCAGTGGCTTAACCTGTGCTGCCAAGCCAGCCCCACAGATGTGTTCTTAAACATCCCACTGCCCTGACCATGTCCTGCTTCAAGGCACCCACTCTAAGGAGTGTCCTGTTCTGTGCCCTCTGTATCTGGAGGATGTAACTAGGGGAGTGCTCTCTTCCTCTCAGGAATGCGTGCTCCTGTGGTGTTTGTCCAACAAGCCTCTGGTTACTGAACGCCAACTTTGTTTCCAATGTCACATCATCATGACAAATGGCCACCAAATAGTTTCGAATATTCATCAGTTCACCTTTTTTGGGCCATGATGACTCCTGCAAGTGTGATTGCTAGGAAAAAGTATAGACATGTACATGATATTGCTAGACATTGCCAAACTCTCCTCCTTGAAAGTTGTACCAGCAATGTATGAGGGCTGTTTCACCATAAATACACCGAGAGAGTATCCCCCAAATTCCTGATTTCTCCTAATTTCCTAGGTGACAATGACAGTTCAGTTCAGATTTTCTTATATTCTTGAACATTTATGGTGGTCTCACATATACAAATATGTAGAGAGAACTAATTTTAAGTGTAAATCTCCCCCCCTCCCCTCCTCTCCCCTCTTCCCCTCCTCTCCCCTCTTCCCCTCCTCTCCCCTCTTCCCCTCCTCTCCCCTCTTCCCCCCTCCACTTCTCTCCCAATATAAAACAGTTTTTACACCCAGAACTTGAAGAGATCCTTTGTTCCTTCTGAGCCAGTGTCGCTGTTGTATCTGGAACTGTTGCTAGCACCGTAGCTATCTTTACATCATATAAATGAAGCACACAGTGTGTATTATTTGGTTTCTTATTTTTTGGTCAACATTTTTCCTTGAGATTCATCCATGTTGGCTACTTTTTGTTACTACTTAGTGTCAAGGACATATGAATTATGAATATTAGGACATATTCTATGTATGTATGGGTTTCCAGGTTTTTGAAGGGGTTCTTCGGAATTATGCTGGTATGAACATTTCTGTTCAGGTCATATTTGGACATATACATTTATTTCTCACGGGTATGTGTTTGAAAGTAGAATTTGTGAGTCATGGGGGCAAACGTATAGTTTTAGCTGACACTGCCAAGTAGTTTTCCAACATGGTTGTAGCAATTTCCATCTCACCAGAAGCCCAAGTTGATCTACATCCTTGCCAATACTTATTATTAGTCTTTTCAAATACTAGTCATTGTGGGTAGGGTGATGAAATGATGCTTCGTTATGATTTAGATTTGCACTTTCTTAATGACTGATGTTATTAGGCATGTTTTCATAATCATCTGAGTATCTTCTGTGAAATGCCCGCTTTGACAGTTGATTTAGAAATGCTTTTTATATTTTAGAAGTGAATCTTTATATGTGAGGGGAATTTTAAAAGTTCATGGAAAAGGGCTGGCGCCGTGGCTCAGTTGGTTAATCCTCCTCCTGCAGTGCCGGCATCCCATATGGGTTCTGGGTTCTAGTCCTGGTTGCTCCTCTTCCAGTCCAGCTCTCTGCTGTGGCCCGGGAGGCCAGTGGAGGATGGCCCACGTGCTTGGGCCCTGCACCTGCATGGGAGACCAGGAAGAAGCACCTGGCTCCTGGCTTGAGATCGGCGTAGCGCTGGCTGTAGCGGCCATTTTGGGGGGTGAACCAATGGAAGGAAGACCTTTCTCTCTGTCTCTTTCTTTCACTGTCTATAACTCTACTTGTCTAATAAAAGCAAAAGTTTATGGAAAAATGACTGAAAAATAGAAGCTTTATTTCTCAACCTGAATGCCATCAAGTTCAAGGCACTTTTGTAAGTGATGCTGTAAGCCATTGAGTTCATCCATAAGGAACTGAGGTTCTGGGAATTTAACCATTTAAATGCAGGGTGTTTATTTTATTTACTGAAGAGACATTGGTGTCCTTTCAAGATATCTTGAGACTAAGAGACAAAAAGAAACCAGAAGAAGCCCAGTCAGGATGGAAGGTGGATGCCTAATGATTTTCCATGGAGACTCTTGAAAAACTGCCTTTGTTTGCTGGTGAAAGGAGCAGAAGCATTGCCCTGGTGAAGACAGACTCCCTGGTGAATCTTTGTGGCGTTCCTCTGTTAAAGCTTTGGCTGAATCTCTCAACATACTCTCCTAATAAGCAGATGTTATTGTTCTTTGGCCCTCTGGAAAGTCAACGAGAAAAATGCATTGAGTGTTCCAAAAAGACTATTGCTATGACCTTTGCTTCGGGCTAGTCCACTTTGGCTTTCACTGGTCCATTTCTATGTCTTGGTAGCCATTGTTTAAAATAAAAAAATAACACTTGAGGCATAGACACAGTAAGACATACAGGTAGAAAACGAGAGCTCCAATCTATTTGTTCACTCTTCATATGACCACAGTGGGGGCTGGTGCTGTGGCACAGTTGGCTAAAACTCTGCCTTGCCACCAGCATCCCATAAGGGTGCTGGCTTGTGTCCCAGCTGAACCACTTCCAGTCCAGCTCTCTGCTGATGGCCTGGGAAAGCAGTAGAAGATGGTCCATGTCCTTGGCCCCTGCACCCATGTGGGAGATCCAGAAGAAGCTTCTGGCTCCTGCCTTTGGATTGGCCCAGCTCTGGCCATTGTGGCCATTTGGAGAGTGAACCAGCAGATTTAAGAACTTGGTCTCTGTTTCTCTACCTCTCAAATAAATAAATAAAATCTTTTTTTTTTTTTTAAAAATGCCCAGAGTGGCTGAGGGTTGAGGGCGGAAGTCAGGAACTCAACACAGTTCTCCCATGTGTGTGGTAGGAACACAATTAGAGGCATCACCACTGCCTCCTAGAATTCAATGCAAGAAGCTGGGATAGGGAGCCAGAGGTGGGCACTGAGTCTTGGCACTTGGATATAGGAAACAGGTAGCCTAACTGGCAACCTGGGCCCTTAGACTCAACACCTGCCCCAACCATTGCTTTGATGGTGCTTTGTCTTTAGGATCCTACTGTGAAGTCGATTGCATCTCCTGCCACAATTCTTTCAAGAAATGCTTCAGGATCTTGATCCTGCTTGTTTAAAATTTCCATTGAAATTTCAGCTGTTGTCAAAAGCTGACCTGGGCAAAAAGTACCATCCCCCACTGAGCAGAAATTTTGCTCCAACTTGAATTTCTTAATCACAATCGAGCAAGCTGAATCAGTTGATGAGTCTATGGTGCTGGCTGTTGTTTCTGCTGCTGATTACCGTCCTCCTCAATTAGGTCACAACATGACGAGGTTTTGTCATCGTGAGCTGATGCGGATGGTCTGCTGCCGCAGGACCCATCTTCAACATCATCTCATCCCTGCTTAGAATGAGTTACCAGGCCAGCGCCGTGGCTCACTAGGCTAATCCTCCACCTAGCGGCGCCAGCACACCGGGTTCTAGTCCTGGTCGGGGCACCGGATTCTGTCCCAGTTGCCCCTCTTCCAGGACAGCTCTCTGCTGTGGCCAGGGAGTGCAGTGGAGGATGGCCCAAGTGCTTGGGCCCTGCACCCCATGGGAGACCAGGATAAGTACCTGGCTCCTGCCATCGGATCAGCGCGGTGCACTGGCTGCGGCGGCCATTGGAGGGTGAACCAACGGCAAAAGGAAGACCTTTCTCTCTGTCTCTCCCTCTCACTGTCCACTCTGCCTGTCAAAAAAAAAAAAAAAAAAATGAGTTACCCATTGGTAAACTACCGATTTCTCTGGGGCATTTTCTTCACAGATTTTCATAAAGCGTTGATGACTTCACATTTTCCAGCCATAAATTTTATGTCTGCTCATGCTTCAATGTCTTCAGAATTCTTGCTATCCTGGTCTTTTTTGAAATGGATGTCTCTTTTTTCATAGGGCCCCAAAATATATGTTATATAGTTTGTATACATTATATATACTATATGTTTTATATAACTATATGCTATATAGTTTGCATATGCTATAACAAGTTTGTAGCTTATTTTGGCCCAGAGTTTTTGAAATCCATGCATAGTCTTTTTCTGACATGGATTTTTCTTGAACTTTTGAAGACCCCTTGTATGTTTTCCACTTTGATTTTGAACAAGGCAGCGTATGATTTTATTTAATTAAGGGAGCATTGACTCTTTATGATATTGGTTGTGCTAGTTTCTCCTGCTTGGACCTTACCATTTTTTTTTCCTTTCGATGGGTGAAGCTTTTTATGTCGTTAAATTTATATGTATTTTCTTTTATTGCTTATATATTTTCAGTCACAGCTAGGACAGATTGTACTCACTTATTTCTAAAAACTTTTAAGTCTCTAATCCATTTGGAATTTGTCTTGATGTTTCATATGAGGAATGAATCTATTTTGGTTTTTCCCCATATGGTCATTCAATAGTCCCAACACCATTTATTAAAACTCTATATTTTCTTACTTATTTGAGGCACTTACTGCCTCTTCCTACATTATATTGCATTTCTCCTTAGGTCTGTTCTGGGGTTTCTTACCCTGCCGCACTGGTCTCCCTGCTCACCAGTGACACAGTAGTGCTGTTTGAGTGTGCAGTAGTATCAACCTCCACTTCTCCAGCATTGTTTTTGTGATTCAAGGGATCCCTGGTTATTCTTGCTTTTTTTTTTTCCATAGGAACTTTATTACCAACTTATTTAGCTCCAGGAAGAAAAAACAAGAGCTGATAAATCTTTATTGGGACCCAGTGAGCACAAAGTAACAGTGAAACTGACATCCTGATGGTGTTGCATTCTCCTGGGAGCCTGCGTCTTTCTATTGGCTCAGACTGTTGTGCTTCCAGGAGTGCTTTGCTGTTTTTCTCTCACTTAGGTTATGCACATTTCTTATTAGCACCTGGGGATTTCGACTCACATTGTCTTTTTTTTTTTTTCTTTTTTCTCTCCCTATTGTGAATAGGATTTTTTCCTTCCCTTCCCTTACACCTTCCAGTGGTTATTGTGTGTCTGAGAAGTCTGTTGCTTTCTGTCTGTGTTTCAGCCAAGGTCAATTAGTTTCACAGAGATATCTTACACAGAGAAGGGTTAACTGGTGTGGAGGTGAACCGTGGACACTGGGACCTAAGGGATCTCGGAGAAGGCCACTGCAGAAAGCAGCTACCTTGGGCTGGACAGCAAGCGACAAGAACGGGGTTACTTTTGTTGCTGTTGTTGTCAACCACGATGTATTTACTATTGTCATAAATGACCCATCCACTGTTTGCACCTGCCAATTTCTTTATTTTTTTTTTTAAGATTTATATGTTTATTTGAAAGTCAGAGTTAACACAGAGAGAGGAGAGGCAGAGAGAGAGAGGTCTTCCATCCACACGTTCACTCTCCAGATGGCCGCAGCAGCCAGAGCTGGGCCACTCTGAAGCCAGGAGCTTCTTCCAGGTCTTCCACGTGGGTGCCACCTTCCATTGCTTTCCAGGCCACAGCAGAGAGCTAGATTGGAAGTGGAGCAGCCAGGACTTGAACCAGCACCCATATGGGATACCAGTGCTGCCGACTGGGGCTTTAACCCACTGTGCCACAGCGCCAGCCCCACCTGCGAGTTTCTTAAGCTCCTTATTGCCAAAAGAACAATTTCTTCTCCTTCACCATAGTCACTTATTGGCATACACTGTATTCGTCAGGGTTCCACAGAGAAACAGAACCGATAGAATCTATAGATTTAGTATAGGAATTGACTCCCAGGATTGTGAGGCTGTGAGGCCACAAGACATTATGCCTGCAAGGTAAGAAACCAAGAAAAGCCAGTGGTGTGATCCTGCCCGAGCCAGAAGTGCTGAGGACTGAGTGTAACTTTTCAGTTCTAAGCTGAAGTCCGGAGAACCGGGGGTTCTGAGGATGGGGTTATTAAGGCATGGGGTGATTTTGTGGGGGAGACCCTGAGGAGCTGGAACTCAAACATTCGAAAGGGGATGCTTGGCTGGTGCTGAGGCCTGCAGGCTCGGTGGAAGGGCCCGTGGGATCCAGACGCCCAAGGAGAGGTATTGACTGCTGGTGCTGGTGTGTCTGAAGAGTACAGGATGAGGCTGGATTTGTAATTCTTAGAGAAACTGAAAACTGGATCCTGCCACTGCTGCTGGTGGGAGGAGTTATTGCTTGGAGAGATTTATAGGAACAGGAAGTAGGCAGGAAGCCAACAGGAAAAAACCAATCACTTCTCCCCCTCTAACTGCCCACAATCTCTCTCTGGGGTCCTCACTGTTGGAGCCATGCAGGATGTCCTTGTTCTGCATCGCAAGACTGAGTATACAAACCTGAGGGACACCAGCTCAGTAGTGGAAACAATATGTTAATTTTAGGTTTGGCTATTTCCAAATTTCTCTTGTTTGTAGTAATTTTGCCTATGATTCTTTTGGGCTTTATATCATCTGCAAGAGCATTTTATTTTACCTCTTCCTGTATAGTTTTACATTAATCTTTTGATCTTGGTTTCTAAAATATTTCAAACACAGTAACTAGAAAATCTCTAGGAATAAGTTTATCTCTGCCCTTGGAGTGCCTGTGAGGATGAGCAGTGGCGCATAAGGAGTTGAGATAGCCAGCACAGCTCTGAGCACAGTTCCTTGGCTACGCTATGGACACAGGGGTACCTAACACATGCTAACTACTGGTGAGATGGATGTGTGGCTTGCCTGTCCACCTGTTCTTGCTTGTTCTGGCTTGGTCACACCCATTCTGTCTTCTTGTGATGTGCAGTGCAGGCCTGCCCAAGGAGGCCATCCATCCAGACCCTGCAGAGGTTGGTCCAGGCATTGGTGAGTGACTAAAGCAGAATGAGGAGACTGTCTCAGAATCTTCTCTGAAGCTAATGGGAAGAAGCCGTCTGCTTGCCTTTGCCTTGAGTCTCCTCAATCTTCACTTGTAAGCCTGGTGATTTTGATGGCTGCTTTGCCACCACTTGGAGAAAGCTGGAGGAAGACAGGTCTCTGATGCTTCCGCTGGGGCACCGGCATAGCAAGCAGGGCCTGACTGTGGCTCTGAAGTCCATTGCAGGTGCAGTAAGTGTCCCTTTTCCATTTAAAGCAGCTTCAGTTGGACTTTCTATTCCTTACAGCTAGACAAGTTCTAACTGGTCAGATAATAACTGGATTCATTGTTATTTGATCTTATGGGCCGTGGAAAGCCACGAGGATACTGTATGACATGGCCAGTACTGTGGACCCACACAGGTTTGCTAGGGAAGCATTTTCCAAGATCTCCACAGGTTTTTCTTTGCATTGAGAAATGTTCTTGATCCTCGTGGCCTTAACTCTGCCCTGGCTTTCTTGACTCTGCCATCCTCCTGTGATGTCTTCCCATTCTCTGATGGGAGCAACCAAGGACCATGGCCATGGACAGTGGTCTTGAAGACCGTCATAGACCAGTCATGGGTAGCCTCCAAGTCCATGGATAGCCTCAGACCATGAATCATGAACATCAATCAGTGCCAGGGAACCAGGGGGCCCCAGGAAACTTCCTTCTGTCTTCTAGTCCTGCCTGGTCCCCCATTGTGTTTTCTGGTTTGTGTTTGCAACATGACTGTGGTGACTTTCTGGAAGGGTATCACCTCACCGTTGAGTTGGGCCCCATGTACGTGTGACATTTTTGGCTTCTGCAGTTGATCTCTGTTTGTCCTTGTAGCCACCTTGCTTAAGTGCTGTCTGTACTCCACTGGGCAAAATTGCTGTGGGGCATTGAAGGGTGAGTAAGATGTGGTTTCTGCCACCTCGGAGGAAAACAGATGGGATGGATACACTAGACTGAGGCAGAAGCATTGGGTTGTGGAGGCACAAAAGCTATTCTCTCTCTCTCTCTCTCTTTCTCTCTCTGTGTGTGTGTGTGTGTGTGTGTGTGTGTGTAAGAAAAGGTAACCCTGAGGCTGATCATGTTTCACAGTGGGCTAAGCCGCCACTTGCAACCCTGATATCCCATATTGGAGTGCTGGTTTAAGTCCCAAATACTCTGCTTCCAATCCAGCTTTCCATTTAGGTGTGTGAGAAAGTAGTGGATGATGTCTCAAATACTTGAGACCCTGCCACCCATGTGGGAGGCCCACATGGTATTTCTGGCCTCTGCATTCAGCCTGGCCCAGACCTGGCTGTCATGGCCAGTGGAGGAATATATGAATAGATGGACAATTTTTCTCTGCTTCCCTGTCTCTCTCTGTTGCTCTGCCTTTCAAACGAATAGATATATGTTATAAAGAGAGAGAAGATAGGGTTTTTTCCCTTAGTCTTCACTAGTTCAAATATAATATGTAATGTTTTGAATTTTTTAGATACCTTATTAAAATGATTAAAGCTGGCTGGCACCGTGGCTCACTAGGCTAATCCTCTGCCTGCGGCGCCGGCAACCCCAGGTTCTAGTCCCAGTTGGGGCGCCCGTTCTGTCCTGGCTGCTCCTCTTCCAGTCCAGCTCTTTGCTGTGGCCCAGGAAGGCAGTGGAAGATGGCCCAAGTGCTTGGGCCCTGTACCCGCATGGGAGACCTGAAGGAAGCACCTGGCTCCTGTTTTTGGATCGGTGCTGTGTGCCGGCCGTAGCAGCCATCTGGGGGGTGAACCAACGGAAGGAAGACCTTTCTCTCTGTTTCTCTCTCTCTCACCAACTCTGCCTGTCAAAAAAAAGAGGAGGAAGAAAGAGAAAAGAGAAATACCCCATTTGAAGGGCTTCCTGGAGGAGGTGATTGTAGGGCTAAGCCTCTAAGATGGAGGCACAGACAGCCTGCAAACGATCAGCCCAGTTAGACCCGGTGTTCAGTTGGCAAGCACGGCCAGCACTTTATTTCCAGTCTCTCCTCCAGGAGACAAGAACCCCTTAGGCAGACTGTGAAGGGCACTTATTCTTAAGAACGTGGGGTGACCTGGGTGAAGACGTGGAACAGAGTTAGAGAAGTGCTTGTGAACAGAGATTCAGAATAGGTACCTGCTCCAACTGGCACCTTGCATTCCTGAGAAACTGACCTGGCGCCTACAGAAAGAAAGGCCCAGGGCACGTGTACGTGCAGATGAAGTCGTCGTCTTTTCAGCAACTTGAGGGGGAAGTACACAGGGGCCGATAAATAAAGCTTTGGGAAATTGGATTTTTTTCACCTTGCATGGTAATTATTGCTATTAATTGTGTGAGAAGCTTGCTGTGTGCTGACAGTGTAGCTCACAAGGTGCCAACCATAGATATGGATATCGCCTTCATCAAAATGAAAAGGAATCCATAAAGCAGAGGAAGACAGAGCGCCTGGGTGAGGAGGGCCAGGTTGCCTCCTGGGTTCCTTTTGTTTCTCTTTAGGACCTTACCACAACTGACTGGAGTTTTCACAGTAATTGATAGACACTTTTTCCATAATTGCAAAGATTCCCCCCACCCCAGCTTCTATATTTTGCATGTTGTTCACAGTTCTGCTTAATAACTATTTCAGCAGAATCATCATCTTTCCATTTTGTACCGTCTCCCTTTTAGATCAGGAATAAAAGTCATGCTTTGCAAAACTTTCATTATAAAACTGAGAAGAAAAGTAATAAAAGAGGGATGCTCTCAAGAGAAAAACTTGGAAGAGAGCATAATACATCAACCAAACAGAAAGAGGAATTGAACGAAACTGCCATCTAGCTTACGACTGTATGACACAGGGAAAAAAAAAAAAAGAATAAGCTAGGTTGATTAAAACAACTTATCACCTTTAAAAAAAAATCAGGATGATGAAATCTGGCCATATAAATTATCCCTCCTCCCATCCAGCCAGGAGAGCAGAGAGTAAGTGGCTTGGGTGGAATTCTGCAGGAGTTCACTATGATTTTTATGGCCCTTTCTTATCTCTTGCCTTCTTCTTGCACTTGATGTTTGTTTACTTCAGTAGCTGAGAACATAATCATCATCTCTTTCTTCCACCCTGCCTTCTCCTGTTTTTCCTGTTAACTTCTAAGCCTTCAAATCTGCCCTTAAAAGTAGGCCCTTCTGGGCTCAGTTTAATGATGAAGCCATCAACAACTGTCTGTGGCTGTCTTACTACATAAAATCCTAACCAAATGCACACTCTAACAGTAGTCATTGATCATTCAGTTGTCAACCCTTTGTGAGTTGAATTCATATTTAGAAGCGGTCCTTGGGCACCTGCTTAGTGCCACCATGTACTAGGGTACTGATGGAAAGAAGTGATTCTTGCTTTGAATTTTCTTAAAACCTATTGGGAGAAGCAGACAGCGGAGTGAGAAGATGCGAAGCAACGAATGCTGTGGTAGTACATGGTAGGCATCAGTGTATTTTGGAGCCCCCTCTCCCTCGCTCACATGAATGTCCTGCAGTGTGTAGGAGCCACTGCAGACGACTAGGACAAGGACTGCTGCATGGAGCAAGGAGGAGAGAGCATCACTGTCCCTGGGTAAATGCGTGAGGGCTTCATTTGTGAGGTTAACTTGCATTGACAGGGAGTTCAGCAAGGGGGCAAGATGAAGCAGAGGAGATAAGGATGATAAGACACAGGAGAGAAAAGGAATGGTGTGACTTGAGAGTTTGTTGTGACTTGAGAGTGGAGTGGAAGGGCTAGGGGCTGGAGGGACCCACTCCTGGAAAGGAAGCAGGGCCAGAGGAGGAAAGACAGTGCCTGTGTTCAGGCTGGGACTCCAAGCTCCGGACAGTGCAGACTTCGAGCAATTGACTCAGGTCAATTCAATGTCTCTGTTGAATTTTCTTGATTTTTCTTCATTCTGACTTTGCAAATGAAGATGAGTGACTACCAGTGAAGCCTGTTTGTTCGTGGTGAGAATGAGTTTGAAATGAATCCCCTGTCTCCTTCTGCCCATTTCTTTAGGGAGCAGTTATCTGTGCTGGGACATGGGCAGCCCTGGTGTATAGTCAGGGCGTCTCCAGTTCTCCAGTGGAGGGCACAGTGTGGATCTGGGGTCTGAGCTGGCACTATGAAGACCTAACCTGTGCTGCTGTGGCCAGAGGGAACCGCTGCAGCATGGAGGAGTGACTGAGAGGGGGCCCAGAATTAGAGGGTGAATTGGACAACATTGTTTGGGACTTGGAAAGCCGTATCTCCCTTTGGAGTAGAGGGTTTGATTGACACCAACCACAGATGGTTTGTGGAGTTCTAGTAGCTCCATAGATGCCAGCAAATGCCAGTGGGGTCTGTTGAGGTCCACAATTTTGGCTTCTGTGCCAGCCTTGCCCATAAGGAAGAGAGTTGTGCAACATTTGCAGAAGCTACGGCAGCCCTCAGGCTGGTGGAGGCCGTAGAAGCCCTACTATGTCTCTGTGCTCATCAGATCCTGTTGTGTGTGTGGGGGGGGGGAGCGAGGGAGCGAGACAGTGAGACTGAGCTCATACACTCATGGCATGCAACAA
This sequence comes from Oryctolagus cuniculus, assembly GCF_964237555.1. Taxonomy (NCBI): domain Eukaryota; kingdom Metazoa; phylum Chordata; class Mammalia; order Lagomorpha; family Leporidae; genus Oryctolagus; species Oryctolagus cuniculus. Next base: position 19,002,990 of record NC_091446.1, on the reverse strand, counting down.
GTTACAGGTTTCTGGTAGAGTTGTAACCACTGGCACCAGTTAAGGGCTCTTTAATAGCAATTCTAGTGTATGGGTCAATTCTGTGCTGTGATTAGTGATTCTTGAATCTAGGCCTATTTATGACCTGTTTAGGGAAATAAGACTGATAAAATAGCAATTATCATAATAGCTCCCTTTGCTGAGGGAACCTACAATGTGGCAGATATATAACAAGGTAGTTTTATACTTTTGGGCTCTTATAAACCGAGTACATGAGATTGGTAAAATTAACCTCATTCTACATATGAGGTAAACTGAAGCTGAAAGATAAGAGGTCAGTGGCTTAAGATCTATGTCAGTCATGAGGAGGTGGGAGCTGGTGGGTAGGACCAATTCTAATGGGAGCCGGGCTCACCACTGACAGCCCAGAATCTGTCCCACACTAGGTGCTTGGTCAATATTTGGTGAGCGAGTAAATGGACAGTTTCATGGTGAGAAGGTTGTCAAAGTGGTTTTGGTGTCCAAGTCTGTGGGATTCCAGAGAAATTCTTTTAACTCCCCTCTACAGTTATAACTGAAGACTGCCTAGAGCAGCTTCCAGAATCAGTGTGGTGACAGCCAAGTGGTTGAGGAGAGCCAAAGAGAGACAATCCACTGTGGCCTCACTGTGGTTGTCTAGAAGGTACCATGAGATAGGCGGGTTGGAGCAGGGCCTTGACGATCAACCAGAATTTGGGGTGTTGGGGCAGAAGTGTTGTATGTTTGGGGTGCTTTAGGCAGAGAGTGAAAGAGCAAAGAGCTTAGCCTTGGGGAGGTCAAGTTTCCTGGGTTTTAAAACACGTGTCTGCCACTGGGAAGTTATGGGATACTGGGCAAACCTCTTTGTGCCTTGATTTTCTCATCTACAACTGGGCATAGTTCAAAATAATCCACTTAAGGACTTGGTACACAGTGTCTGGCACACAAAGGTTCAATAAATATTAGTTGTCATGGATCAAAGAAAAACACTTCTTTTATGTAGAGTGGGAAGAAGGGTTGGGAATGTAAGATGGGATCAGAATGCTTTGTGCCTTGAAAGAAGAGTAAGGGTTCTGAATTTTACTTTGAAGTTTAATGTCTCTGACAAGATAATAACGGTTCTCAGGATTAAATTGCTGCTGATTTGATGTCATTCCTTACTAATTGTGAATTGAAAAGTTGGCCCCTTGTACAAAGCACTTGAGTGTCCCGAACCACCAGGTAATGTCTGCATTCCTGCTTTTGTGCTTGGTAGGGCACTGCTTCTTCAGGGAGCTTGGATCACCACTAAAACCTAGAGGGACATTTGCTGAGGCCAGTAAATGGAGGCCAATCTGTAAGCAAAAGCAAACTCCAGAAACCCCAGTAAGTGGAGGGCTGACCAATAAATAAGCCCAGAGCCTAGAGAAAGGCAAACTTTATAAAAGCATTTGAAAATTGAGAAAACCTTGAAACGAGCTCTAGCCCTGTCACTTTAACCTCCGCACTGAGAGATGGCTGCAATATCTCTCAGCCTTTTTGCACATTAGTGCCTGAAAAATGCAATAATTGAGTTTGCAGATGTGAGATTTGCTTAGGAGGCAGCAGCCTATTTGCTGTGATTGTTGGCTGGGGATTCTGGCATTGGGGAAGTTTTGCAAGTGGGTAAACATGTCAGCCTTCATTTCAAATGATGGATTAGCACTAAGTTGTATTCACGGAGCATTCTTGATCCATCACTGTAGAGTATTTTATAAGACAGAGTTCTGTTATTTTCACTATAGCTTGATTCAGCAGATTGTTTAATTATTCCGATTTATCTCAGTTGTTTTGCCCATCTTTTTGCAGTTCTCCCTCACTGTTTCTTCATTTGGAAGGTTGAAACCCTGATGATAGTTGTGGGAGTAAATGTAACCCAGGGAGGTCCTGCTCTTGGTGCATTGTGACTTTGAAAAGTGCCAATTTGGAACTGCCATTGCTCTTGTTTGCCATGGAGAGAAGTAGGAAAGTTAAGGTGGTTGAGAAAGAACTAAACCATGGAATTGACTAGAAACGTTTAAGCATGGAGGGGAGGCTTCAAACCCACACAGGACTGTTGGTGAAAAGTTAGGAAGCCTTCTAAGAAGAAAGATAAAGCAGATGTGTTAGCTTTTTGTTCCTGCAGTGAAGAGCCTGAATGGCTGTTCATGAAACAAACAGGTTTATTCTGGCTCATGGTTTTGTAGGTTCACAGTTCAAGATCAAAAGAGCCCATTGGTTTGGCCTGTGGTGAAGACTTTCTCATGGGCAGAGTCGGATATGGTGCAGAGCCTCACGTGACAAGAAGCAGTGTGTGTCTCTGTCTCTCCTTACAAAGCTGCTGGGATTAATCTTGGGGTTCTACTATAACAGCCTAATATAGTCTAGTCTTCCCCAAACCCCATCTCTAAATATCATGACTGGCATAAGCTTCTACCCTCTTAGTGCCATTAACGTAAGACTTTGGGGACCAACCCTTTAACACATGGCCTGTAGGGGGCACTCCAACTCATATGTAAATCATCTCAGGTCCTCTGTTGTCCGGGGTGGGCAGCAGTGTATGACATGGAAAGATAGAATAACTTGACTGGTACTAGGAAGAGCTGGGTTCCAATCTTGGATCTACCACACACACACAGCTGTGGAATGTCTGCCATGCTGCTTAACTTCTTTGGCCTCAGTTTCATCATCTGTAAAATGGGGAGTACAGCACTGTTATCATGGAACTGTTTTGAAGAATGAAATTATGTATGTTGAATGGCTACAACAGGGCCTGGCACAGCTTGGAAATAATCTTCTCTTGCATGAAAGCTATGAGTTAGATAAGACTTGTTATCTTCACAACCTTTTATGTTGTGAGATGCTTTGTTGGAAGCAGAAAAACAGTTTGACAGCAACTGAGATGTGTAGGAGACATTTGGGGAGCAGAAGCATGAGTGTTAGACTAAGTTGTTAGTGACAGTCGAAACCATGTCAGTGGAAGAGAAAAGAGTTCCCAGGAATTACTAGGCAGGGAGCTGTCTTTAGTCCCCCTAGGGACTCAGTGTGTCTGGTAACCTTGGCCCAAGCCTTGATGACCATTGCCATAGAAACCAGCAGGTATGCCCTGTGTGTTCATTTCTCAAAGCTTCCAGGCCACGCCAATAAAGCATGGCACCCGAGCCGAGAGAGCTGGATTTTTTTCTCCCTGAATGGAGATCCTGGCATCTGGTAAATGGTTGAATCAGGCCAATTTATGAAGCCACAGGAAACCCCTCTCAGTTGAGGGCCTAGGCAAAGAAAGCCTACCATTGTTGTGTTCACATACCTAAACGATCAGCACACAATTGAAGAAAAATTCATATGTCACCATTCTAGATGTATTGACAACAGCAAGATGTGATTTTCAAAAGGAAGCAAAGGCCTGTGTTGCTTTACAGCACGTGGTCGTCTGTTCTGGGCGGGTGAGGTGGGGGATGTTTCTTACACTCTCCTTTTTCTAAGAAATGGCAACGCATCTCAGGGAGCAGTGCTGCTGGAAGTGCCTTGCCCTGTTCTTGGCTTTTTGGTTTCTGCCTTCTTCCAGGGGACTGAGAAACTGTCAGAGTTCCTCTTAATAAATGGAAAATGGCTTTTTTCACTTGATGACGTGATAAAAATTGCATGAAGTGCAATATGTTTCCCCCTTCCCACAAATTGTTAAAAATGGCTAAATCTACACAAATGCAAATTTCATTTCCCTGGGTACTAAGTTTATGTAGCATATTTTCCAACTTGGGGAGCATTTTAAAAGCTGAGCCTTTTGTATACTTCTAATGAAGAAAAGACTCATTTTTGACCAAAGTGCTTTGTGCCCTAGTTTGATATCGGGTGGGCAGATGGTGGGCCCAGGTGGGATGGAATGATAGGGACTGAAGGAATTCAACCAATGAGAAGCTTAGGAGGCAGTAGATGGAAAGCTGATTTTTTTAAAAAAAAATTTACTTATTTCATTGAAAGGCAGAGATAGAGAAAGGGATCTTCCATCTACTGGTTCACTCCCCAGATAGATGCAAAGGCCAGGGGTGGTCCATGCTGAAGCAGGAGCCAAGAGCTCCAGCCTGTCTCCAGTGTGCATGGCAGGGGCCCTGGCTCTTGTGTCATGTTTCACTGCTTTCCCAGGCAGTGGCTTAACCCACACTACCCCATAGCACTGGCTCTGAGAGCTGAAGGTTTGAATTAAGAAATGACCCCTTGGGTTATTGTCCTCTATTTTGCGAGAATTTTTGTGGTGCATCCATTACTGTTGACTCTCTGAGGCTTGATGCTAAAGCACAGTTCCCAAAAGCTCACTGGGAAGCTGCTGGTGAAGAGGACAGGGCTATAGACCCTGAAACCTAAACAATAGTCCATGCATTGACATTTCTCTTCCTGAATATCCCACTGCATAATGAGTAGACTGGATAGAGAAGTGTCAGTGCTCAAAATCCTTTCTTTAAAAATAAACTATTCTGTCGGGGTCTCAAGCCCTAGGCTGTCCCCTGACCAGCAGGGGCCACTACAGACCCTCCCCAACAAGGTGAACGGGAGAGGTAAGGTCGACGGGTGATGAACACACCACAAGCACCTGTGAGTTCTGTCAAAGCAGGAACCACTTTACTGAAGAAGTGTACAGGCTTATAAAGCTTACAAAAGACATGCGCAGTAGGGGAGCCAGTCTGAAAAGGTCATGCAGGCGTGGGTGGACACTGCACAGGGGCACCTTAAGTGAAGTATAGGGATCATGCACTGTCCATGTGTCAGGAACTAAAGGGGACCTATCCCTGCCAGTGGTCTGATCTTATGTAGCTTAACCACAGCAGCCGCAGACACGCCCCTCAACATCCGCCAGGCGCCATATTGTAATGGAGATTTTAGGCAATGCCCAACACTATTCCTGAATAGTTTTGAATGTATAAAGCAAAAATTAGGAAGTAGTACAGAGAGGTCCTGTATATCTCACATCCCACAGCCAGCTTCCCCCATCAGCATGTTAGAATATTAGTGTATGTCAGTCAATGAGCCACACCCAGGTTCTTTATTGGTAAAAGCTTTCTAACTTAAGCCAGTAGAAGCTGGTTGTCTAGGGAGTCCCATGTTCAGCTTCTGGTGACAGTGACAGGGACATGTGCTCCTTCCACAGTTCTGGCATCGAGAAAAGCTCAGGTCAGCGTTTCCCTGCAGAGCCAAGTCTGGTGTGGCCAGGAGGCAGGTTCTGGGCCTGGCTCCCTGGACCTCCTGCAGGACAGTGGACAGGCTCAGAGCCAGGTGTGGCTTGGTCCCTTTCTAACCCACCCCTGTGGCCTGATGTCTTCTAAGGATTGCAGCCTGACTCTTTGCTGTGAGACAGAGGTTTTCTCATCTGAAGGCACATGGAATCCTGGAGCAGGGAGGGCCTTGCTAAGAATGCTGACTTTTTTTTTTTTTTTTTTTGACAGGCAGAGTGGATAGTGAGAGAGAGAGAGAGACAGAGAGAAAGGTCTTCCTTTTGCCATTGGTTCACCCTCCAATGGCCGCCATGGCTGGCGCGCTGCGGCCGGCACACCACACTGATCCAAAGGCAGGAGCCAGGTACTTATCCTGGTCTCTCATGGGGTGCAGGGCCCAAGCACTTGGGCCATCCTCCACTGCCTTCCTGGGCCACAGCAGAGAGCTGGCCTGGAAGAGGGGCAACCGGGACAAATCCGGTGCCCTGACCGGGACTAGAACCCGGTGTGCCGGCACCACTAGGTGGAGGATTAGCCTAGTGAGCCGTGGCGCCGGCCAAGAATGCTGACTTTCAGGCCCCCAGATTGTCTGATTTGGTCAGTCTGGGTTGGGACCCAGAAATCTGCCAGTTCCTTAGATGGTTCAGAAGGTATACTTTGAGTCTTCCTGAAAGATCTCCAACACTGAATGTCTTCTTGGTCCATGTGGACTAGTTGTACCAGAAATGAGACTGATTTCTGGAGGTGACTAACTTGGATTACTTTGACCCAGTTCTGTCGCTGTCCCCATCAAGTCAGAAAAGACCTTCTCTTAGTCTCACACGTTCCAAGGTGAGAAGAAAAGAGGCTGGGATGTGAGGGCCTCCATGAGCGTTTAAATGCCAGCTGCCTATGACTTGTGGGCCCCTGGTCTCAGCTTCATGGATGTAAACAAAGGGTCACCTGTTGTGGCCCACGGGAGGGCTCACCCGACACCCGGGCCAAACTGTCTGCTGCGGATCCTTCCATGTGCTGCCGTCTCCTGGGCAGTGGAGGGTCATTGAGGAAAAGGTTCCTGGGCTACCCCACCCGGCTCCTCCCAGCAGGTGAATGGGTTAGGGAGGGGAATGGGACAAGCTGGGGAGCCCTCTTTTTTGCAGGAGTGCTGGAGAGGTGTCAAGTCAAGCAAGCGCTGTGGACATCAACATGGCATGCTGATGTTTCGGTACATGTGTCCTGCAGGATGTGAGGGGAAGAGAGAGGAGTAGGAGTGAGTGAACTTCAACAAACGCATATGGGTAGCTTTGAGGAATCAAATCTGTCTTACCACATTGTGGTCCAAAGTTGAGATCTTGACAGCCAGGCCTAAAATCTCTCCTTGAGCCACAGGGAATTGTGTCCCTGGGCCAGGATTCAGAATGCCTTTTTTGCCATAGCAATGACACTTGACTTGTTCATGCCATTGGACGAATGGCCCCATGTGTGAGGTGCTACAGCCTTCATTCATCCGGTTAATATCTTCTGCTGAGCACCGTCTCTGGGCTGGCCCCAGGGGTGAGCAGAGGCCAGCTCCTTCCTTAAAGGAGTTCATAGTCTAGGGGGAAGTGGGGCCCAGACACGACAAAGCAGCACTGAGGTCTGCCTGGGCTGAAAGATCTCAGCTGGGCCACCTGGAGACTGGGGCACACAGGCAAGTCTCCTAACCTCTGTGAGCTCCAGGAGTCGACTATACATTGGGGATTACGATTTGGCCTTTTTTGGAGCGTTACTGAGAGAGAATGAATGAAGATGGGCATACATTTTGACACCTCGTAACCTGCTAAGTGTTGTTAACAAGACTTCACAGCCTTAGGAGAAGCAGTGGCAGTGGGAGTGCAGTTGGAGGTGCAGTGGTGTCAGGGTGGGGCTGGCGCAGGTGCACGGAGCTTCTCTGGGGAAATCGGAGTTTGAGTGGTAGGGGCCATGCTTATCATGTTGCACTGCTGCTGCTGCTGCAGGTGGAGGAAGCTCACGGAGGTCAGGGAACTACCTGGGTGGAAGCAGGACATGTGCTGAGCCTGGCTGGAGCCAGAGAGGCCTAGAAACCCTCATGGAAAACTCAGGCCTTCAGCTTCACTGCTTGCTGGGCCAGCACATGCGTCCTTCTGAGTGAAATGTGAATGAGACGCATGCTGTACCTACCCGGTGGGGCCGACAGTGCTAATCGCCTTATTAAGCAGCAGGAGGGGAGTAGAGTAAATTTCCACTGAGGCCTTTCCCCTAAAGGAGGAATCTTGAGGGAGCCAAGTTCAATAGCACAGTGTACCGTTGTTGGGCTCATTTTTTTATCCAGTCACTGATTCATTCTTTTATTCAGCTGTTTCACACACAATTTGGAATTTGTGAATTCTAGAAGTATTTACTGAGCATCTACTAAGCGTGAGATACCTTGCCCAAGGTCACACAGCTAGTAAATGTGTCTTGAGACTCAAAGGCATTCAACTATAGAGTCCTTGGTATGTATCGTTCCCCATGGGAATAGTTAGCTCTTGAGAGGACTGTTTCTTTCCCTACCTCATTCCTTTTAGCCTACTTACTTATATAAGTCATATATTCATCCACTCAAGAAACCATGTTAGGCTTGGTGAACTCCAGAAACACTGAGTATTTATGAACGGCAGGGCATCTACTAGGTGCTGTCTGCTGGTGTGAGATTTTCCCCTGCATGAGAGTAGGGGCCAGTGGGGTCTCCTAAGCTTCAGGTGACTTGCTCAGCATGATGCAGCTGGTCTGGGATTTGTGCTTCTCTTCTGTAGCTTCGTGTTCTGAGTTAACCTGTAATCCTTGAGAACATTCAGGTCCAAAGCATCATTTCCTTTCCGTCTCACCCTAGCGCTTTGTATGGCTGATCGTCTGCGCCAGTGCAGTGTCCAGCAGGTCCAGCCCTCTTCAGGGGTCACTGCCACCACAGCGAGGCAGGCTGTTTCCCTTTCTCTTGAGTCTGGGCTGGCCTTGGCACTTGCCAAGTGCAATGTGGTGTACTGGATGCTGTGCTGGTTTCCAGTCCAGTTCTTCGAGGCCTGGGGTTGTCTTTGATGGCTTTCTTGGGGCCAAGCAATGGTGCCTGACCACTCAGCAGGGAGAGGGAGAGAGAGGAGGGGGAGAGACTCAGCCAACACCAAGCCATTCCAGCCCAGCCAGCTTAGGTCCCAGACACGTGGGTGAAGCCACACCAGGATCCTTGATCGTCTGGCCCACTGGAGCCACAGCAGCTGACATCACACAGGGCACAGATGAGACATCCATGCTGAGCCCTTCCCAGCCTGTGAGATCCTGAGCAATACATGGGTACTTCCATCTACTAACTTTGGGGGTAGTTTGTTGGGCAGTCATAGATGGCTGAAGTCAGCCTGCTAAGTATTATCTTACATAGTTCTCATGATAACCTTTGTGGGGCCCTGTCCCACTGGCTAAATGCTGTTAATTTACACCTCATATTAGCAATGTGACCAGGCCTATCACGCAGAAGCTGAGGGCTTTACCAGTGAAGAAAGCAATAAATACAAGGAAGCAGGTCACTTGCCTAAGCCAGAGGTGGAAGTGGGTTTCTTCCTTGTATTTATTTTTTGTAAGATTGATTTATTTGAAAGGCAGGGTAGGGTAATGAGACAGACAGATGGACAGAAAGAGATGTCTTCCATACCTGATTTACTCTCCAGTTATTCACAATGGCCAAGGCTGGACCAGGCCAAGGCCAGGAGCCAGGAACTCCAAGTCTCCCTACATGGGTGGCAGGGGCCCAAGTACTTGAACCGTTCATGATCCACTGCTTTCCCAGGTTCTTTAGCAGGGAACTGGATTGGAAGCCAAGCAGCTGAGACTGGAACAGTGCTCAAATATGGGATGCCGGTGTTGCAAGCAGCAGCTTAACCCCTGTGCTATTCTGGCAGCCCCTGGAGGTGGCTCTGGGTCCATGCTTATAGCCACTGTGCACCAGCACCCAGATTTTCCCAACTGCTTCAGCCTGTACTTTCTGTGTGCTCTGAGTTGGAGGCTTGGGGCTGAACTGTGTTCCTGAGTTTGGTTGCATGGTGTTTGGTCAATTTTGGTGTGAACTAAGACCACACTTTGTTGTCTGGGTTTGGCCAGCAATCTCATAGGTATAGTGTGGCAGGACAGAGAAGGAACAGGTGTGGTGAGTAGCTGATGCGAACAGTCCTGACTGCCAGACACACAACCACCCAGAAGCACTGGGTGGCAGGGCGCGGCCTTACAGCTGTAGGCCCCCAGGAAGGAGGTGCGGTGTGCCCGGGAAGAGGTCTCTGAGGGAAGCTGTGTCTCAGCCATACACACAGGGCCTCCTGAGACCTGTCTGAGGCTCCAGGGAAGCTGCACGGGCATCTGGACTTCTTATGACTGTGTTACATTTCCAACAGCCAGGCAGGGAGCTTGCAGCCTCCTACAAAGTAGGAGTCAGCAGTGCATTTTGCTATGAGGAAATGAAAGGGCAGAATTTAAATCCGCTTGGGACTGAACTCCCCTTGTCCTCGGTCCTGCTCCGTGAGGTGGATCCCGGGGGCCACCCTGTCTGCTCCCCTGTGGCTGTCAGTGAGACAGCTGTGGACACCCTGCAGAGCTCTGTGTCCCCGATGTGCTCACTAATGTGTTCAGAGCTTGACCTTGTACCCCGAGAGCTGGGGCACTTGCTTGCCTGGGAAAGAGGCAGCTGGACAGCCTCTTTTCCTAAGGAATTTGTGTTCTAAGGGCAGAACATGGCTTCCCCAAGTGAGGAGACAGAACAAGAAAACACCCCCATTCCGTGTTGACTCGGCATGTGCGAGGCTTCCGATTCCAGCTATGGCCCGAATCCATGATCTATTTTCTTTTATTTTTTTTTTTTTTGTTCTCATTTTGTACAGTAGGATTTCATTGTTTTTACAAAGGCATGAACCATGAAAACTTCCAAGACACTTTTCTTTTTCTTTATATTCTTTCCCTTAATCCGTGGTAAAAAGCCTTATTAAACAGAGACAAAGCCCAAACGTCATCACTTAGATTTAAACAGAAACACAGGTCATTAGAAGTGTATGAACAAAGTCACAGAATGTAGTTTTTACTGAAGCAGTTAGATGAAGGAGGCTGTTTCTTCACTGACAACACCATTTTAACCATTGAACAAGTTGTACCTAAATGAACAGTAGTAAAAATGTAAGAATTTAAACATGAAACAATAACAAAAAGAACAGGAAGTACCTTCATTACCCAAACAGATTAAAAAATTTTCAGATATTCAGATGCTTTCTGAGGTATACCAAACCACTTACATCAAAGGTTGCGTTCATTTGAGAGATCTCAATATATGTTCAGTGCTGAGATTATTTGTAGCACTTAGAGGATATACAAAGCAGCATTAGACTACTATGGTTCACATTTGAGAAACAGATTTAAGCTTTATGCTACAATTTGCCAATTTAACATTATAGCTAATGCAGTGACACTTCATATTTTTTTTTCTGTAACTCAATAATCAAGTTATTTAGACACATGGAATAATGTCATATCTTCCTCCTTACAATAGTAAGTTTTATTTTACTGTATTTCATTTTTTTAAAGATTTGTTTACTTGAAAGAGTTACACAGAGAGAGAAGGAGAGGCAGAGAGAGAGAGAGAGAAAAAGAGGTCTTCCATCCACTGGTTCACTCCCCAGTTGGCTGCAACAGCCGGAGGTGTGCTGATCCAAAGCCAGGAGCCAGGAGCTCCTTCCAGGTCTCCATGTGGGTGCAGGGGCCCAAGGACTTGGGCCATCCTCCACTGCTATGCCAGGCTATAGCAGAGAGCCAGATTGGAAGTAAAGCAGTCAGGACTCAAACCAGCGCCCATATGGGATGCTGGCATTGCAGGCGGTGGCTTTACTCGCTACACCACCGTGCTGCCCCAATAGTAAATTTTAAAATACAAATATTTTTTATCATGGAAACTTTACCTGGCTGTACAAAGGCTCCAAAATATAGTACAGTCATAAAATTTTTTCTTTGTAGATTCCATTAATTTGTAACTATTTTAGTACAGATAAATGCAAGACACTACTCCAGATTATTGGACAACAAAAATGTCAGTGTGTCACTACCTGTATTTAAGTATGAGCAGACCACAACCACACAATGGCAAGTAAATGAACTTACATGTCCTCCACTACTTTTGGGGTTCCTTTCTACATCACAAGAGCTGGTTTAATAGATACTGTCAGGTCTCAACCTACCTCTGAAAGTTTCTTTATTAAAAATTTTGAAATTTAACCAATGGAACATCTAAGTCTCAATAAGGTAGGTTTTTTTTTTTCCTAAGTCTTCACTAGTTCAAATATAATATGTAATGTTTTAAATTTTTATAGATACCTTATTAAAATGATTAAAGCTATCTAAAATATCATTAGTGAGTAAAATAGTAACAAAAAAAACCCCACTAAGTATTTTTTTTTTTTTTGGACACACAGAGTTAGACAGGTCTTCCTTCCGTTGGTTCACCCCCAAAATGGCCGCTATAGCTGGCGCGCTGCGCCGATCTGAAGCCCGGAGCCAGGTGCTTCCTCCTGGTCTCCCATGCGGGTGCAGGGACCCAAGGACCTGGGCCATCCTCCATTGCCTTCCTGGGCCACAGCAGAGAGCTGGACTGGAAGAGGAGCAACCGGGACAGAATCCGGCGCCCCAACCGGGGCTAGAACCCGGGGTGCCGGTGCTGCAGGAGGAGGATTAGCCTAGTGAGCCACGGTGCCGGCCAACCACTAAGTATTTTTAAGAATATTTTTTTTTACTAACTAGAGAAGCTATGGGATTCATAATGGACACAGGTATAATGCACTCTAACCCTGCCATTTTACATCAATAATAAGAGTAAATGCATGAAGCACAGAAAAGAAGAGCAGGATTTTAAGAGAAATATCTTGTGAACAATGACTTTTGGATGCCTCAGACACCAAGGGGTTCAAAGTGCTGATAAGCACTATCATTATTTTCATCCTGTCAGTAGTTCAAATCTTTTTCATTTCTAATTTTATTCAGAAATAAAAACCTAATTCATTATGTACGGTATATTATCAATTTCAGTTTTCAAGTATTCAAGTAATGCAAACCCAAGTATTTTCTTTGTGAACAACACACAGACTGAGCTTCAAAGATCGGGAAAAATTCATTTAAAATAACTGATACATTCTTCTGCCCAAAAACATGAGAACTAAGACTTAACACTAATCACACAAATGGAATGTAATAAGAGAAGGAGTAGAGAAGATGGTCCAATATAATCAATGTCTTCTTTTTAAAATGATTCAAAAGCAGATTGCCTTAATATGTGGCTAGTTTCCCAGTTATAGGATATTCTGAAATCTAAGGAACTGGAGAAGAAAAACCAGCGTAAGCTCAATTTCCCTGCCATTTTCCCATAAATGTTCCTATTATTTATTTTGGGTTTCCTTTGTACTTTTACTAGGAGATTTTCTATCTTTACTTTCTTTTATGGTGATAGCCATGTTTCTGTATTTCTGTGTGTACTATATCCTTAAGCATCTTTTGTAAGGCTGTACAGGTGTTGACAAATTCTTTAAATTTCTGTTTGTTGTGGAAGGTCTTTATTTCACCTTCATTCATAAATGATAGTTTGGCAGGGTACAGTAGGGTCGATAGTTTCTTAAGATTGGGAATAAATCTTGCCATTCTCTCCTAGCCTGTAGGGTTTCTGATGAGAAGTCTGCTGTGTGTCTAATTGTAGATCCTCTGAAAGTAATCTGATGTTTCTCTCATGCACATTTTAGAATCTTTTCTTTATGCTTTACTGTGGAGAGTTAGACCACAGTGTGTCATGGTGAAGATCTTTTCTGGTCATGTCTGTTAGGAGTTCTATGTGCTTCCTATACTTGAACATCTTTCTCCAAGTTAGGGAAATTTTCTGTAATTATTTCACTAAAAAAGCCTTCTAATCCATTCTATCTTTCCATGCCTTCAAAACTCCTAAGACCCGTATGGTGGGTCATTTGATAGTACCCTATAAATCTCTGACATTGTTTTTTAGTTTCCTTCTTTTTTTTTTTTTTTTTTTTTGGTCTGACTGTAAAATTTCCAGAGATTTGTCTTCTAACTTGGATATTCTTTCTTCATTAAGTCTGTTGTTAAGGCTTTCCATGGCATTTTTTATTTGATCTATTGAATTCTTCATTCCAATATTTCTTTTGACTTCTCTTTAAAATCTCAATTTCATGAGAAATGCTCATTCATGCTAGGTATGGATTTCTTTAATTTTTGGATTTGCTTCTGATTGCTTCTAAGTAATCCTATGATCAATTTTTTTGAATTGCATTTCTAGCATTTCTTCGATCTCTTCATTTTCACATTCTGGTATTGAAGTATTATGTTCCTTTGGAGGCGTTGTGGTTTCTTCCTTATTTTTGTTTCTTGAGTTGATGCATTTATTTTTGGGCATTTGTGGAGATACTTAGTGGGTTTATGTTTTCTCCTTGTGATGGCTTTTATCTTTGGACTATGCCTCTGTGGATTAGTGGAGTGTCTGCTCTTTGAGTGAATACCCAGAGGTGTGTCCTGGCTGTGGACAGGGAGCTCTGTTCAGTGCTCCAAGGTGAGGGGAGTGTCCAATGTGACACTGAAATTGGGCATGGTAGATTTTTTTTTTTTAATCAGGGGAGGATTAATCTGCTCTGTTGTAGCCTCATGCTCACCTCCTCTCCTCCAAGGACACCAGTGCCTGGTTGGTAGCCTCAGTGGGTATAATGTTCCTTCACACTGCCACAAGAACCACTCAAAGAATCTGTGGAGTCTTTGGTGCGAGCACAGATTGCGCAGCAATGACCCTCACCAGGGAATCGGGGAGCCTGAGCATGTGGAGCCGCTCATTGTGACTGCCCGAAGTCCCAGCCACATCCTGCACCTTCACACACAGCCAGTGTTTCCACAGTCCCAGCACACAAGGCTCCCACAGTCAGGAGCACCCAGCTGCCTGTCAACTCAGAGCCAGACTTGGGTATCTCCTCTCGGCTGGTTGCTGGGCGTGTGGACCCGAGTTGGAGTAGCTGTTACATACATCCAAAACAGCACCCGTCCTCTCAGCTAGTTACAGGATGCTGGCCTGGGATAACTGGGGAGAGAGAAACGTGCCCCCCCATTTTCCCTCTAGGTTGGCAGGTACACTGTCCCCCTCAGGGCTCTGAGCCGTACTCACACCAGGCTCTTCCTGCAGCTTTGTCACCAGTGGCTTGGGCTGCTGCATACTGGTCTAACCTCTCTCTCCAAAACTGATGCTGAGGCTCTTGGCTGCGGGGGTCATGAGTTGTGCATGTCCACACCCTCCATACAGATACAAGTATCCCTCTTATCTGTGTAGAGTTTCCTCTGCTGTTTTCTCCCTAACTTCGCTGAGATTGGACTTTATCCACATTTTTTTTTTAATCATCTTCCCCTAGGCTAGAGCAGTAAACGCCCTCCCTATTCCACCATCTTGGTGTCTCCCATGGTCTATTTTTACAGCGCTGCCTATTCAGTGCTTCGTAAATGAGTGTGTGATCCTTCACTTTGCTCACTCACATGCTCATGCCTCTTGCTGCCCCAGATCTGGGATAAATGGGCTCGGAGAAAAAGCAACAGTTTTTCTCCAGCAGGTGGAGTTCCAGAAAACTCCTGGTTTCTTACATTAAAAGGAGGCTGTGGCTCTGAGCCCAAAACTCTGACCCTGGTGGAGAGATGTTGGCTAATTTACTCTGTCCATTTGTCTGTTTGTTGATTTAGTATTTATTTGGACTTCAGAACCATATAAAAGTTTGCGGGTGATACCAAAATAGTAGTAATAATAAAAATAAAAATTGTTTCAGGCTCCAGCAGGTTTATGCCCCAAAGAGGAGTGAGACGTTCCCATGGGAAAGAGTTGAGCGATGATGGACAGCAGCAGGCAGAAGCAGAAGGAGACAGAAACATGGCAGAGCCACAGCAGTTCCCAGCAGGGCCTGGTGCCGTGCACTATAGCACTGGGAGGTTTGTGTCAGCGTGACTTCTGCTGGGACTCAAACAATGGGGAGGTCTCAAAGAGAAGAGAGATCAGGAAGAAGTCATCAGAGCAAGCAGAAGTAGGGGTTTAGTGATGAGAAGGAGCAAGAGATGGCAGGAATGTGGTGGCCGTAGAAGGACCGTGAGAAGTCTTGTGGAGTCCTGTACTGTTGGGAAAATAGGCCTGCTGGGCTCAACTGGCATCACTCTCTTATTTGCACAAGTTTGAGGGATCTGCACCTGGCTGGGAACCCTCCCCCCATATGCTTTCTTTTTTTTTTTTTTTTTTTTTTTTTTTGACAGGCAGAGTTGACAGAGAGAGAGAGACAGAGAGAAAGGACTTCCTTTGCCGTTGGCTCACCCCCCAATGGCCGCCATGGCGGGTGCGTTGATCTGATGACAGGAGCCAGGTACTTATCCTGGTCTCCCATGGGGTACAGGGCCCAAGCACTTGGGCCATCCTCCACTGCACTCCTGGGCCATAGCAGAGAGCTGGCCTGGAAGAGGGGCAACTGGGACAGAATCCGACTCCCTGACCGGGACTAGAACCTGGTGTGCCGTCGCCGCAAGGCGGAGGATTAGCCTAGTGAGCTGCGGCGCCGGCCCCCCATATGCTTTCAGCCGAGAGTTTCTGCATCTCTGAGGCACTTGGTAAGTAGCTGGGGTGCTGCTGCAGTCAGCCTGGAGTAAGAAGGCCTTGGGTAGCAGGCCGTGTGTTCGGAAATACCCAGAAGCCATTGCAGACTTCTGAGCAGGGAGCTGTGCTATAATACTGATATTATATTAAGCAACAATTGACGTTGAAAATTCTCCATTAGATAGTTCTCTGCTTCGAGTCCTGTCACCTGGAAAATGTCCTCCATTGCTCCCTTGCTTGCTGCACACAACCTCGATTTACTTTCCCCTCTCTTCCTCTGCAGGATTCCCCCAGGCCTTCCTCATTCCTTTATTAAGCAGAGTGATTTCCTAATGGCCTTTCTGTCTCAAGCTGGCTCTTGGAATCTTCCCCTTTGCTCTCAGCAGTGTCATAAGACATTTTTCCAGTGCAGTGTTTTCTTGGAAAAGCTTTGGTGCATAGAATGTTCTGGGTCTTTCTCTACCATATTCAAGACCAGAGGTTACGCCTACATTGTTCTACTTGTAAAATCTCTAATAGGAGAAAAGATCCCTAGTCCAGGACTAGTTTTCCATTATTATTTGCCCAAGGAAAGATTCAGTCTGTGTTTTTTGCCCTTAAAAATATCAGGCCACAGAAATCAGAATGAGTTGGTGAAATGGGGAATAAAAAACTGCCCAGGGGATTGTTAACAGTTTCTTCATCGGAAATTTCCTGATGTCTTTCAAAGACCTGGTTTGGATGCTGCTTTGGGTGTGAGTTGGTTGATATTGCAAAAGTGTGGTACTGTGTACGGAGAAGGGGGACCAAGTCTAGCGGGTGTGTGTGTGCGTTTCTAAAAAGCCTTTTGGGCTTCTGGGTGCACAGGTCTGCCAACATTTCCAGTTAGCAAAAATGCCTGTGAAAGCACAGAGGAGCTTGGGTATTGCTTAGCAATCGGAAGACAGAAGTCCTTACAGACAAGTCCTGGCCTTGTTTCTCTGTTGATCTTGGAAGGAACATTGATTCTGGCAAACTTCTGCTCAATCTGCAGAAATGTTAGTTCAATAACCTACCTCCAATATTTCTTCCAAAGCCAAAAAGTTAAGTTGCACTATTTAATAGACTTTCAAAGTAGAATTAAATAAAAAATTAAACAAGACTTGCCTGTGCTGGTGGATGAGGAAGGCTTGCTTATTTCCCTTTCTGTATTTATTTTTTGCACATAGACATTGATTATAAAAAATAGCTCCAAGGTTGATACAAACCAGCCTTCCTCTGCCTTCCTTGGCCTGCTCAGAGAGCTGCCCTTATTTCCAATTATCCAACTCACTGGTTGCTAAAGTATTGCTCCTTCAGTGCTACAGACAAGAGGAATTAGTTACAGAGGCAAATTGCTTTGTTGTGTTTCTCACTCGAGCCATAATTCATGTGTAGGGGCGTCCAGCACTGCACTAGGCTTCTTACTCAAAGTGCAAGTGTGCATGAAAATTCCTACCCAGGCTCCGCTAAGTGAGTCACCCATCCGTCCCCATCATTCTTCCTTGCTGGGGTCCTCACCTCTGGAGGAAGCTCTGTGACTTTTAATTATTTAGCATCCCGAAGTATACCTGGTTGGATGCAGTGCCCCCTGGAGTAGGAACATTTTACACTGGCAATGACTATTTGGAAGGAGCCTCGTCTTTGCAGTCACTCAGATCTGGCTTTGAGCCCTGCCTCCTCCACTTGGCAGTTCTGCTGGATCTTTTTTTCTCATCAGCAAAAGGCAATTGATGCTTAACTAAGAGTTGATACCAGGTCTGAGTGAAATGGCCCTTAGAAGTCCTATTTCTGGGTTTTTTAATAGTCTAATAGTTGTTGGAGTCTTGGAGTCCCTTGGTTAGTGTTCTTTCTGGTTCAAGTAGATGCTGTTGAATTCACCCCTCACTTATTGAGGGGAATGGGGCCCTGGAAATACAGCAACAACTAAGATGCGGTTGCTACTCTGGGGACTCTTACACGAGTCTTACACGAAAGATGTACAGGATCTTGGAAAACTATTGAAAGTAAAACTATAGCAAGACTTCTAGCCCTCCTGATCAGTGTGGTCCTGGGACAAGTCTGCTTCCTGAAGCAGCCAGGTGCAGTTGTTCAAAGGCAGTTCAGCTTCCTCTTTAGTCCATGCATTTTGGTCTTGACCTTGTCATTGTTGACATGGGAGCTGGACCAAGCCCCTCCCCCACATACAGCCTCCAGCGTCCTGAGGACAGAACTCTTCGGGGTTTTGAAAGCAAGAAAGACAGCTGATTACTGGTGTTCAGCTGCCTCAAAGATGTAATTTTCAGTCTAAATGGATGCTTTTTATTGAAAAGTTCTGATCCCCCCTACATAGTGATGTTTTTGGAAAGCTTTGCGTTTCTGGAGGAGGCGCACACTCTTGGACTCGTGCCTTTCCTTGCTCGATGTTACCTGTTGGGCTAGGAGTGGTGGTCATGCAAGGCTGCTTAGCACATGAGTGAGTCTGTTTGGATCTGGGAGCTGGAAGAAGGGACAGATAGGCCCGGGAAGGAATTTCTAGTGATGAGAAGCCAGCAGACCACATGTTTCAAAAGCCTTCATCCATTTGATTCCCACGAATGTCGAGCTGAGTGTGGGCTTGTGTGTGAAACTCCATGGACGTTGCATCATGTCTGTCTGGTGGGCAGGGCTCCGATGGGAAGTAGGATGGCCATGGGGTGCCAGAAGCCTTACTGTCAAGCTGTACTTGCAGAGCAAGCTTACTTTTTTATGTGGACCCCACGTTTATTTGGGGGCAAAGTGTGCTGATAATATTTATCCAACAAACACAGGCTGCAGACCTACTAGGTGCCTGGCATTATGCCAGATGAGTGAAATAAGGCCTCATTTCTCATGGAGTTTGCTTGCGGAGTGCTGAACTCCCCCACCATCCTTTTATCGCCAGCTGGTTTTTACTTCCTGGTGTTCTTGCTTTGATGACACCATGACCATGTTGCCAGGGACACCCCAGAGGAGGGCCCAAAGTCGCCAAAGAGTGACGGGGTTCCCTTTTCACTGTGAGCCAGGAGAATGCAGCAGGAAGCAGGAGGTGGCAGACTGCAGAGGGTTAGCCACATGGGGGAGAAAAGTCCTGGTGTGGGAAGGGATGGGTGACACTTGTGATACTGCGTTAGGAGATAGTCCTTGACAATAAAGCAAGCAAAATCGCAGTTACATGAGGTTACCTTTGGCATTTTGCTGGCTTGATGTTATGTTTTCAACAGGCTCTTCTGAAGGAAGTCAGAAAGGGTGCTACTATCTCAGCTGCTTGAATGACACTTAACAACTCTTCAAGGTGGTGGCTCTTTGAGCCCTTTGGCCTTGATGGAGATGCTAACTCGAACTTTTCCCCATGGATGGCCATGGGAATCTTGGAGCCAGAGCTATTCAGGGCATGAAAGATGGAGAGGCTAACCACTGAAAATAACACAAACTTTTTGTTGCTGACCTATACAAGGCTTTGTTCCTGCTGTAGGGAGTTTGTTCCTTCTCAAGCCTCGGCCAGCCTGGATCATGGATTTCCTAAATCCTAAACTAAATGCTTAGTTTGGAATAGGTTCTGGGGTTTTCGAGCCTAGGGAATTCAGAAGATCTCCTTCAGTATCTCCCTCCTTTTTCTCTTGGATTGTTTCTCCTCCCACTCTTCAAAAGAAGTTCTAAGTTTTTTGGCTCTGAGACAAGCTCATGCAGCCCCAGAGATTGCCAAAGGGCCGAGGCATCATTGCCCATGGTGGAAACTTGCTGATGAATATGCTTATACTAGTTTAGCTTTACTCTTCTCCTGGCTCACTTTCCCATTCTTTGATGGAAGTCTCCTTGAATTACCTTCCAGATGACTCGCCTGCTATCAAATCCTTGTCTTGGGTTTGCTTTTGGGGCAACCTACGGTTAAATCTTCAGATGCGTACCCTGAAGACCATATACGCCACCCATACTTTTCAGTATACCTTCCTTTCAATAATTAGCAAAGTATCATAAATATGGGTAGGTGTTTGACCTAGCCCCAAACTCTGCATCACGTACCTGGGTTTGATTCCTGGCTCCGGTCCCTTATTGTATCTTATGTCATTGTT
Source organism: Oryctolagus cuniculus (assembly GCF_964237555.1). Lineage (NCBI taxonomy): Eukaryota > Metazoa > Chordata > Mammalia > Lagomorpha > Leporidae > Oryctolagus > Oryctolagus cuniculus. The sequence continues at coordinate 18,983,086 of NC_091446.1, read as the reverse complement.
GACCCTTGCAGGCAGCCGTGATAGCGCAAATTGTCGGTTCCCTGCCATACATATGGGAGACCTGGGTTGAGTGTCCGACTTTGGATCTAGATGGGGCGGTGGGGGGTGTTACTGTGGCATTTGCGAAATGAACCATCAGGTAGAAGTGTTTTCTTTCTCACTCTGTCTCTCTGCCTCTTAGAGAAATGAAAATTGAAAATAAAACTTAGCCTGTTTTTTAAAAAAGATTATTTGAAAGTCAGAGTTGGAGAGACAGATTTTCCACCCACTGGCTCACCCCCTGAGTGGCTGCAAGGAACCAGGAGCTTCATCTAGGTCTCCCATGTGGGTGACAGTGGCCCAATTTTCACAGGCCATCAGCAGGGAGCAGCTGGGACACAAACTGGCTTCCATGTGGGATGTCAGTATTGCAGGTGGCGTCTTTACCCATTATGCCACAATGCTCATCCCCAAAACTTCCTCTTAAAAATGTATGTAGACATTGTTCCACACTGGTGTGTGTGTGTGTGTTTATTTAGAGTTCCATTGGATGACACATGCACATTTAACTGATGTAGAACTTTACATTTCTGGCCGGCGCCGCGGCTCACTAGGTTAATTCTCCGCCTTGTGGCGCCGGCACACTGGGTTCTAGTCCCGGTCGGGGCGCTGGATTCTGTCCCGGTTGCCCCTCTTCCAGGCCAGCTCTCTGCTGTGGCCAGGGAGTGCAGTGGAGGATGGCCCAAGTCCTTGGGTCCTGCACCCCATGGGAGACCAGGATAAGTACCTGGCTCCTGCCATCGGATCAGCATGGTGTGCCGGCCGCAGCGCAAACGGCCGCAGTGGCCATTGGAGGTTGAACGAACGGCAAAAGGAAGACCTTTCTCTCTGTATCTCTCTCTCACTGGCCACTCAGCCTGTAAAAAGAAAAAAAAAAAAAAACAACCTTTACATTTCATTTTCTAAACAAGTCCTGTAGAATTTCTTTTAGTTTCATAAATGAGAAATCCTTATGGCACTAGACTAGACCCTGGAGTATAGACAAACACAGGTTTTGGGGTGAACCAGGGCTTGGGCATGCTGCTTAAACTCCCTGCACCTGCTTTCCTCTCAGAGCCCATGAGAGGGAAATAAGACAATGGCTGTGAAATAGCAGGTGTATAATAACTGCTCGGGAGCAGAAACCCCACCCTGAACTCCACTGGCCCTCAGTGGCTTCCCACAATGTTGTAGTATCGGTCACCTTGCTCTGTGCTTGGGGCATCCATCTATCTGGAACCTTCGGGAAGCTGAAGGAGGGAGGGGGAAGGGATTAGCCGCAACCGAAGCCAGTGGGCAGTGTGCTCGGAAGCTCTCCTCTCTGGCCTCTGGACCCCTGAGTTGGCCAGCCCTGTGTTTCCATGGGGAGGCGGTGTGGCTTTGTGTCACTGACGGGCCTGCTGCTGTCACATGCAGCTGTCCTGGCTGAGAAGTGCAGGGCTTGGTTTCTTGTATTCATGGACAGGTGTGTGGAGGGACTATCCCATGCTAAAGATCTCTTTGGTTTCCTTCCTTTTTGGAGGGAACTTCTGAAAAAAATGCCTTTGTCTTTCACTCATGAGTCAGCAAATGACCTGGAGTCAGAGCTACTGCATTATTGTTGCTAAGAACACAGTGCAGGCTGCTGCTTCTCTCCCCTGCCCTGTCTGCATCCCTGAGCCCCAGGGTGCTGTTCTCCAGAGTAAAGGTGATGCTAATGGGGTCTCAGAATGCCTTCTAGGTTATGCACCAAGATACTCTTCCTGCAACAACCCACTGGTGTCCGCTCCCCCTTGAGACCAACTCTGTGATGTGGCAACTGAGTTTGAAAGAAGTCGCGGGCTGGTGCCGTGGCTCAATATGCTAATCCTACGCCTGCGGCGCCAGCACACTGGGTTCTAGTCCCGGTCGGGGCGCCGGATTCTGTCCCGGTTGCTCCTCTTCCAGGCCAGCTCTCTGTTGTAGCCAGGGAGTGCAGTGGAGGATGGCCCAAGTGCTTGGGCCCTGCACCCCATGGGAGACCAGGAGAAGTACCTGGCTCCTGCCATCGGATCAGCACGGTGTGCCGTCTGCAGCGTGCCGCCAGCGGCGGCCATTGCGGGGTGAACCAATGGCAAAGGAAGACCTTTCTCTCTGTCTCTCTCTCTCACTGTCCACTCTGCCTGTCAAAAGAAAAAAAAGAAAAAAAATAGAAAAAGAAAAAAAGATAAGTCGCTTCTCAGGGTCTGCTAACAACCTCTCTGGAGAGTCTCCCTGCTCAGGGTCATCTCAGGGCCAAGCACACATTTCCTGGGTCACCATCCTAACCAGTGAGGTGAAAATTGCTTCACTTGTTGTAGGTGACCCAGACAAATGAAGCGAAATAGACTCAATTGGGGACTGACAAATGGAGGAGGGTCAGAAACGAGAGGGCAGAGGGACAAGGCTTCCCCCACATTCCAAGCCTCCAGGCAGCATGCGCCAGCGTGTGCAAACGCCTGGGAAACAGCTCTGAGAATGGGGTGGCCTCCCCTGGAGGGCGTGTGGGTGTTTCCAGTTTCTGGGGCAATGGCTGGTAGTTTGTCCCCTTCAGTGTTTTCTGGGCAGGGAGCAGAGATGCATTTACATTTGCAACCCTGGGTTTGATCTCTGGGTAGAGGCCACCTCTACTCAGGATGCAGCGCTAACTCGGGGTGGAAATCGGTCTCCAGTGTCCGCTCAAATCACAGAAGGCAAAGCTGTCAGTTGCTCCGGGAGCAGCAGCTTGCAAGCTTTTGTGTGCACAAGAACCACCTGGGGCCCTTATTAAAAATGCAGGTTTCCGGGCCCCACATGCTCACATTTGGATGTGTTGGGTTGGAGGTAGTCCTGGAGAATCTGCATTTTAATGGACTTGGCTAATCGTGCTGCAGGTGCACTTCAGGTCGCACTTTTTCAGATCTCCAGTTTGGGTCTCAAAAGCCACTTCATAACTTTTTTTTTGTCAACTAGTTAGAAAAGCTCTCAAGGATTTATGAGAATGTCCTCAAAGCGCGGACTTCGGCACCACTTCACCCGACAGGCTTATTGTTTTGGATTCCACAATATGGAATTATAAATTATTCATTCCCAATTGAAAAAAGGAACTCAACCCAACATCCGGGAGCTGGATGCAGCACGCAGGCCGCTCATGCTATTTCTATAACGTGAGATTCGGATTCCACGGAGGACAGGTGCACTTGCCTTCTCCTTACCTTGCAGGTTGCTCTGCCCTGCTGCTGCCTGCAGGGGGCATGCTCTGTGGGATGAAATAGGAAGCCAAGACTCAACTTCTTCATTGGCTCCTGAGTGCTGATGAGGAGAACTTGTTAAAAATGTGGATTTCTGGGCTGCATCTTCAGAAATTCCTGTTTGTTCAGTGTTGGGTGGAACCTTAGAATCTGCATCTTAATCAGCATCTCAGGAGGGGGCCGGTGTCCCCACATCTCTGAGGGCACTCTTGGGCACCTACAGTCTGTTAGCCATTCTAAACCCAGTGTCCGGGGCCCGAAGCGTCTCTGACTGAAATATTTGAGACCTAAAAAATTGCAATGGATTCAAAGAATGAATAGATACCTGCAGAATCAAAATTATCTACCAAAATCAACAGGCTACCTCTATTCATTATTAAATTTAGCATTCATATAAATTTCATTACATTTAAAAGCAATTTGAGGCTAACTTTTTTTTCACTATATAAAAACTCCTGAATGTGTGTGATAATTAAGAAACCAGAGTCAATTGTAGATGACTTATATCCTGATTTCACAGCTAAACTTAAAAAATCGACCTTTGATTATTTTCATGGTGAGCACTGATTTATATTCACATGTGCATTTTGACTTAGAGAAGGCCATGTCGGAGTAGATCCTTCAGAAATTAAAGTGCTTTTATGAAAGGTTACAGATGACCCTCTGTACATTGAGGATTTTTCTGGGTCTTTGAGCCAATCAGTTCACAATATTCCTCTTACTTGGCAACTAGCAATTGTTGTAATCTCCATTTTAGAGGGAGGGAAGTTAAGTGGTTTATTGAATTGATTCAGAACTCAAACTCAAGTGTCAGGACGGAAAATTTAGTATATTTTGTACTTCAGCATCAGGACCTATAGCACTGAAGATTCTACATACTGACACCTTGAGTGGGCCTGCTTTTTATGTCAGCCATGAACCAACAACCGTATCAGTAATTTGGAGCAATTTGGAGATGATTGCCATATTGTGACTGTGTATTTGTGGGTCAGAAAGCCACTGTTGACAATATTCTGAACATACAGGTAAAACCAGCTGGAAGAAAGCACGCTTCTGAGTCTGTGAGTAGAGTAGAGCTTTGCCAGCCGAAGACGTGTGTGTGTGTGTGTGTGTGTGTGTGTGTGTGTGTTTGTGCAGTGATGCTCTTGTTTGCTGCATCTCTAGATGTGTTTCTCCAGGACGTTGAATCCCTATAATCTTGCAGGGTTATTTTGGTAAAGCCAGAGCCAGACAACAGATAGGTCTGGTCACAAGGTAGCTTGGTTCTCAGAGGACACAAGAGGCAGGAAACAGAAGAGAAAAACTCACGTCTGTGCTCTGCAGGTCAGCCTGTGGCTCCCTCCTGAGAGCCTAGGCTCTCCTTGCACACCCCTGGTGGCCTGCCTACCACTACTGCTCCTGTGTGTCCTAGTGCCATTTCTTATGGGGCTGTACAAACTTGACAAGGGGGCCCGAGGGAAAGAGTTACTGGAAGGTTATTTGTCTCCACATTGAACAACAAAAAAATAGATGTTCATTGAAGAAAAATGAGAAAACATGGACAAGCCAAAAGGGAGAAAAAAAACCTGAAATTTGCTCATCCAGAATATTCACCATTAATTTCTCTCTCTGAAGTTTGTTTCCTAGGTAAAGTATCTAGAATTCTCCCAGAGAGGTCACCTAGGCCAGACCCTTGCCTTCTTCCTGTGCTAGGGCCAGTGTGTGTGGTGTTGTGCCACATCCCACTCCTGGAGGGTAAAAGAATGAGAATTCATCTTACTGTCAAATATAGCTTGTCTGCCCTGAGATTGTTTCTGCACTTAGTTCAGTAGTAAAGCCTTCGGAATGCCATGAAACATGCGATTTTGTGCGATGGGTACATCGGCCCAAATAAGTCGGAATAAAGTAGTAAAACATACCCAGGGCTTAAGAACAATTAATGGGTAGAAGCTTATTGAGAAAATACACATGAACTTAATGTTATGTGACGTTGAAGACTAACTCAATTTTAGTAGGGGAGCCCTCTGTGTGCTCCCAGAATGTGGGAATGTGCTCCCCTGGTCTTTAGCCCGAGAACCTCTGAGTCCTTGGGTCATTGTAGGCAATTCCCTTCCATGTGCTGGTCCCCAGTGTTGCCATCCACGGCAGCATGCGGCACAATGCTTACAGTGCAGGTGCCAGGGCCTGACCTGAGGAGGCCCCTTTCCCTCCCCAGGGCCCTTCCAGGCAGGAGGATTCTTCTCAGTTCATCTTTCAGGTCTTAGCAGCACGTATTTCATTTGTTCCTCTGGGATTATAGGATGAAGTCTTCCTTCCATAGAAACATATACACCCACAAATAAGGCAACCAGCAGTGGTGATGGTTCTCTTTAAAGATGAGGACTTGTGGCGTTTGCTTCCTTGAGTGACTCTCTCCTTTCCTCTCCGTGGGAGGTACCTCTTTGGATCAGACTCTTTGGAAAAACTCTATCATCCCTTTGTGATCTCCCCCACCCAAGGCTTCTTTTTGATTCCTGCCTCTGTGGGATGAAGATTTACTCCCAACCTTTGGATCCCAGGGATTTGATCCCATATCTTTTCAGATAGATGATAAAGAATTTTTTGGTTTTCATAGACTATTCAAGAAGTCTTTTGGTTCAAACTTCTTCATCTTTATTGTTGACTACACAGTTAGCAATAATTAACAATAAAGTTAGAAGTTTTGAAACACAGTTGTTGCACAGAGGAGCTTGGCCAACAATCCTGGTGGATCCAGTTCTTCTACCCTCCTGCTCAGGTACCAGACCTGAGAATGAAAGAAGTCTTGTAGGAAGGGCTCCTCCTGCTCCAGCGGTCCTGGCCAGAGCTGTTGCCTTTGTGAATCCTCACTCGGTGAGTGTCACAGGATTACTATTGCGTGCCGCTGAGCCGTGTGGTGTGCTATGCAGTGGTGGTTAACTGGAGTGCTGATGTAACATTTCATTTCTCAAGATTTATTCCTGAAACATGTCAGCTGGTATAAGTGCCCAGGGGTTTTACTTGAGGAAAAGAGTACTGGACCAGAGGGATTCCTTGGAAGAAGTTAGGGCACAGCCATTTGTGTGGCTCATGGATGGGTAGACTTGGCCATCAAGAAGGATTTTCTAAGTATCAAAGGAAAGTAAAGTCTCTCTGTTGTATGCAAAGACCAGGAAAGACCAATTCTGCCTTCCACACTACGTTTACTGTGATGCTGGGGACAAGGGGAGTGCATTTTTGGATGAATGGTGGCCTCAGAAGAAAATCCCTTTAATGCATGAGTGAGAAGGACAGTTTATGGTGGGAAGCTGAGTACTGAGATTTTGCAAGGGCATTAAGTGATTTTGGCAAGGACTTTGATCCAGAGCAGAAAGAAGTTCATGGAGTAATCACCATCTTTCTTGTAAGGAACTTATGACATTTGTTTGATTCTTCACCTTGTATTTATTTATTTTTAATTTATCTACTAGTTATGATTTCAAATTCTTCAGTGTAATGACTTTCACTGTGACTACTGAGAGTGTTCAGTTCCCAGATGTGAAACTATCTTTTTAAAAATTCCTTGGCCCATATAATGTGGCATCTTATCCTATCAGCCTTGGCAACAAACTGTGTGTGCTAGGTTTCTCCCTACTGTTAAAGTTCTAGAATCTGATAGAACAAGTATATTATTTGTAACTGAGAGCGGGAATTGGTCCTTGAGTTATCTGAAGGGATGACTTACCTTTGAGCAGACAGTTGCTGTATATAGTGAAGTACCTGACTTGGCTGGTATTTCTCTGAGAAGCCCTTTCTCTGTGGTGGTCATTGTGCTAGCCTCGCCTTAAAAGAGAAGCATTTTGAATCCTGGCTAAATGACTGCATGATAGAAAATTAAAAAGAAAAACCTTTATAATTATGTTTGCTCTTTTGTTGGCAATGTTGTTCCTTTTACAGATTTGTTAAGATCAGTTGAAGTAAAAGGAGAATCAATGCATTCAGTCATTTACTAATTCAGCAGCATTTTGCTGTGTGCCTCCTTGTAATCCTACAGAGCAGACACTTGGTAGACATTTGCTAAATGAATGATTGCATGCAAGGGTAATAACTGTCCCACTCTGCCTGTAAGATTGGACTCCATGGCCTGTAGTCCTAACAGGATTCTCCTGCTTCTCATAATTTCTACCTTGTTGAAGGGTTTCCAGCTGGAGCAGGGGAGCACCTGAGAGCCGCCCGCTGCTGTTGTAGTGCCAGGGAGGTGGGAGAGTTGGGACATGTTTCTGTCAGTGGCACTGAGATGCTCCCACAGTGAGGGAAGGTGAGACCAGTGTCAGATTACGGATGTCTATCTTGGGAGGCTCTGCATCCTTGAGCCAATGGATGGGCCCAGGAAAGGTCCCCTGGGGTCATGGTGACCCCAACTCTCCCTTTGTGCCCTTCCTCCTGTGCTGGCTTGGTGGGTGCCTGGTTGTCACACCCCAGAGTCAGGTGGAGCTCATCTCCTAGGGTGTGGAGATTGCCGGACAGGATTCCCTTACTGAGCTGACCTACTCACTCCCACCAATTCCAGGTTCACTAGGTTTAGGGGCAGCTGGCACGGTGAAGGAGCAGGAAAAGAAGGTAGAGGAGAGGGAGTAGAAGGGGAGGAATGCTGGGAAAGCAAAAGGCAGGGTGGGCGTCTTCTTCCCAAGAACGTGTGATTCAGGAGATCTGCAAGTTGCCTGATGCTCTCCACCTTTCAGATCTGGAGATGCTGTAGCCCGGAGACCTGTTCCCTGACTCCCGAGAGCCCTGCACCTGGCTTCTGCAGGCTGCCCCCTGCTGTGCAGCATCTGCTTCAAAAATAGACTCAGCTTGGTGTCTGTGAAGTCTCTGGCTCTCCTGCCAAGGTGGCAGCCCCATGGCTACTCCTAGTTCAGGAGGAGCATCGCCCAGTGTCTTGGACCAGTGCCTGTAGCTACCTGGCTGGGTTGCTTTCTCTACTGGTTGGTGTCCCTCTCCACTGCCCACAATCTAACCTCATTAACTCCCCCCCCCCCCCCCACACCCCTAGCTTGTCACCTTTGTGTGGGGAAATCAGGTCCATAATGTAAATCTCTTACCGAGAATAGCTCCAGAGTCTGCCTTCCCCTGACTCCTCTGGGAACTTTGGGGAATATACTGATCTCCATAATCGGGAAGAGGACTTAGCCAAGTCAAGGGAGGTGGGGTATCATCTGGAGGGTAGTCCCACACTAGTCACAGCGACTCTTGGCTTTCTCCTTTGATCCACAGAATGTGGTATGCTCCCAGGGGGGTGCAAAGCCATCTGCCTTCATCCCATGGCTTCCCTGGGCACCTCTATGGGCAAAGTTCCATGGACATGAAGGAGTCACAGTGTCTTACTGGGCAGTTGGACACGTGGCTCCAGAGAGTGGAGCCACGTGCAGAGTAGATTTCAGAGGGCCCCTTCTCAGATCCCCCAGGTCTGTGGGGCTGGCTCAGGGTCCTCTCTCCACATTTCCCCCAAGCACGGCCCGTTCTTTGCCGGGCAGACCGAGCTAGAGGAATCTCGGGGGCAGGCCAGAAGGGCTTCACATTCACTGAAGACCTCAAGTTGAAACTCCAGTGTTTATGAGAAATGGTGACTTGATCAGCCCTTGCCCTGACTGTTGATGAACAACTTAATACGTTATCCCTCTTAATATTTTTTTTGTCTGTTCTACTTAATACTATTGGTTTAATTCTGTAATTAATACACAGTTATTCTTAGGTGTTGAAACTTAACTGAAAAGTGATCACTGTTAAATATAAGAGTGGGAATAAGAGAGGGAAGAGATGTGCAATTCGGGACATGCTCAAGCTGACTTGTCCCAAACGGTAGAGTTAGAAACATACCAGGGGATTCCAATTCAATCCCATCAAGGAGGCATGTACCAATGCCATCCAAGTGATCAATTTCAGTTCACAATTGATCATAATGATAGGACTAAGAATCAAAGGGATCACATAAACAAGACTAGTGTCTGAAAATATTGATAGAATAAAAAGGGAAAGAATGATCCAACATGGGAAGTGGGATACACAGCAGACTCATAGAATGGTAGATGTCCTAAACAGCACTCTGGCCTCAGAATTAGCCCTTAAGGCATGCGGATCCGGCTGAAAAGCCCATGAGAGTATTTCAGGCATGGAAAGCCTAAATGAAAGATCTCCGTGAGTGAGATCCCAGTGGAAAGAACAGGTCATCAAAGAAGGAGTTACCCTTCTCTGAAGGGAGGAGAGAACTTCCACTTTGACTATGACGTTGTCTAAATACGATCAGGGTCGGTGAACTCAGGGGGCTTCCATAGCCTTGGCAGCTCATGACAAGAGCCTAGGGTGATTACTGATGCCATAAACAAGAGTGTCAATTTGTTAAGTCAACAACAGGAGTCACTGTGCACTTACTCCTCATGTAGGATCTCTGTCCTTAATGTGCTGTACATTGTGATTTAATGCTATAACTAGTACTCAAACAGTATTTTTCACTTTGTGTTTCTATGGGGGTGCAAACTGTTGAAATCTTTACTTAATATATACTAAACTGATCTTCTGTATATAAGAGAAATGAAAATGAATCTCGATGTGAATGGAAGGGGAGAAGGAGCAAGAAAGGGGAGGGTTGCGGGTGGGAGGGGAGTTATGGGGGGGGAAAAGCCATTGTAATCCATAAGCTGTACTTTGGAAATTTATATTCATTAAATAAAAGTTAAAAAAAAAAAGAAACTCCAGTGTTAATGCCACATGTTTCAGTGCAGTCCCTGAGTCATTCCTATGAGAAGACAATCATAAGAAAATATTAAAGCTGTTCCTTTATTAGATGACAATTTGTGAAATGTAAGCATTTAACCTCTGCCGTAATTTGGTAATCATTGTACAGCATTTGTCCCCAAATTACCCCAGCTCAGCTTTTACTTGTGCAGTCCCCATTATCTAAGGAGCTGACACCAAAACAAGAAAGCTAGTAGCTACAACATAGCCCTCTCATATCTCTGAAAGACCCCGGTGAGTTCCAATCCCTTTGTTTTCGGAGACCCATGAGGAGCCTACCAAGTCCTTGGGGCCAGTGTGTGTTTTGTGTGGTGCTGCGTCTATGGTAGCAGCAGTAGCCAAGGCAACAGTGTCTCTGAAGCAGTTTGTAAGGTTCATGGAGGTGTCCGAGCTAGCATGGCAGGGAAGGGGATGCTCCAGTATTATTCTTGGCTCTCACCTTGGCCTTGGGGACTGCTGCAAGTACAAACTGAGCTAGGGTAACTTGGGGAGATGCTGTCAGCTCACGTGACCCGGCGTTGGCTTGAGCACAGAGGGATGACTGCTCTTTCCTAGCCCTCCCACCTGGGCTACTTCGTTCTTGTTGCCTTGGCCATTAGTCTCCTTGTGGCTGTAATTCCTCCTTCAAATGGGCACTCTGCAACCGTATGTCTTCATTCCCTTTCCAAATTTTGCAAGCTGTATGAGCCCACCATTACAAAATGGAACACGCATTATGCCTTATATCTGCGGAGAAAAACATGCCCAACCAGTGGCATAGATTAGTAAATGGTCTGATCACCTCAGTGGGACTGGAGGAGGGAGAGGTACAACCCTAGGAGTCAGCACGTCCATGGAGTCACAGCTGTGAGGAGGAAGGTTGAGCAGGCAGCTTGTTACCCTACGCTCTTCCCAATGCTCCCCTAGGAGAGAAACCCCAGAAGTGCTTTGCTTTCGGTGATGCCAAGAAAGGAAACTGACAAAGGGAATCTTTCCCAAGTTTCCTTAAAGGAGAGGATGGGGAAGTTTCTTCTGCAATCGTCTTTTTTTCCCAACGTGTGTTGGCCCAGGCTTGCATGAACCTACCATCGAGTTGGCACTGATGAAGCCTCTTCCACACTTTGCTAGAAAGTGGCTGTGTCTAATTCTTGACATCCTCAGGCCCTGACACAGCTCCTGGAGCTTGGTGGCACTTGCTCTCTGTTTATGGAGTGGGTGAATGACTGAATAGAAGCATAAAAGAATGCATGCCATTTAGGACTGAAAAACAGAATGACCTTCTAAGAGCTATCAGCTCTTGACTCATTTCTCCTCCAGAAAGGTTGTTTAAGTTGAATTTCACCCAATGCTGCTTGATCAAGTTTTTGTGCTTGTTGAGCAGATGTGGAGCTGTGGTCAATGGTATCAGTCAGCCTTCCTGGGAGGTAAAGGCAAACAATGACCATTTGTTCTTCCTTTGAAGTGTAGAACCAATGGCCTCATTAGTCATGGCATTTGAAGCTTTACTCAGGACAGTCCCAGAAGTTAAATTGTTTCTGCAGCACATGCCAAGTCCTCTCCTAACCACACTGGTCACAGTTGATGATTTAATTCTAATCATATGTTTATGAGGGAAGCTCTAATGTTACTCAGTTCCTCAGAGAGGACCGAGAGTTTTGTCCCAGTGGACAGATTTTTGTAAATGGTGTAGCTGAGATTCAGACCAATACATTTATGGCATCTCCATGGGCTGCACAGGGAAGAGCCGTTATGTTGTGATGTCTCCTGGGACATTCCCGCATGGCCAAGCTGGTGAGTGAGTGCACCAGAGAGTGACTTGTCACACCATCCTGGGGCTTCTGAGTTTCTGGAAGGGCTGGCCTTCATTCATTGAACTTGGTAAATAAAGTGTGAATGATGATGAACCCTCTGGGATAGACCACATTGGGTGCAAATGGGAAACTCTGAAGCAGTTAAAAAGAAAGCTGGAGAGGACTCATCAAATAAAGAGATCACAGGAAGAGCACCATATACCATTAAGTCTGGAATGGGTGGTGGAGATCATCCCGTTTGGTGGTTCCCAGATGTTTTGATTTCACAGTCCAGCGAAGAAGTATTTGGGCTGAATGAGCTTACAAATTTTTACTTCATCAGTAGGGATATTTTTATATTGCAATTGTTGACTAGCAAGCACCAGCATTTCTTAAATGGAAAGATGCTTTTAAATTAGAGAAAATTTAATGGGTAGATATTCAGAATAAAGGATGGATTTTTTTGTGAAAAGACAGCAACTATTTATGAAGAAATTGTATTCAGTATTTCCTCACTTCTAAGGTTCTATGTTAGCTTCAAAAGACAATCGCAGCCGGCGCCGTGGCTCACTAGGCTAATCCTCCGCCTTGCAGCGCCAGCACACCGGGTTCTAGTCCCAGTCGGGGCGCCGGATTCTGTCCTGGTTGCCCCTCTTCCAGGCCAGCTCTCTGCTGTAGCCAGCGAGTGCAGTGGAGGATGGCCCAAGTGCTTGGGCTCCCCCCATGGGAGACCAGGAGAAGTACCTGGCTCCTGGCTTCGGATCAGTGTAGTGCGCCGGCCGCGGCGGCCATTGGAGGGTGAACCAATGGCAAAGGAAGATCTGTCTCTCTCTCTCACTGTCCACTCTGCCTGTCAAAAAAAAAAAAAAAAAAAAAAAAAAAAAAAAAGACAGTCGCCTTACATCTGTATGATTGAAGATGCCTCCTGATTTAGAAATACTAAAGTAAAATGTTTTTTGTGAGTTTGAAAAAATAACCTATGATATCACCTTTATTTTCTGAAATCCTAGAACATTTGATTGCTTGATAGAGGTATGTTGGGGTTGGGTGGTTTGGGTGCAGTGGTGCCCTGGGAAAGTGGATTCAAATACCAGCTTCCATGGGTGATGCGTTGAGACCCAGTGCTGAGGAAACAGTCCCAGTGAAGCACTGTTAGGTCCACTCAGTCTGGAATGTTCTAGGTGGTCTGAAAGAAGTGTCAGGCAGAAGCCCACAGACCTTCCCTCTGCCTGTCTTCCTCTTGCAGCCTGTGGAGCAGACCTCTGAAGGCCTCCAGGGCCTACGGCACAGGTCTGTGTGTGATGTGGGAGCCGGGGCCTACAGCACAGGTCTGTCTGTGATGTGGGTGCTGTCCTCCTCAAAGGCCTGTAGGCCCAGCTGGGGCCAGGCGGAAGTGCCTCAGAGACACCACTGGCTAGGGACTTAGTTTATTTGAGTTGATTAATGTCTTGTTACCCAGGTTTAGGACTGGATATCAAACACTGTGACTGATCTCCTTTCTGTCCCTACAGAACCCAGGGTCAGAGAGGTTCCTCAGACAATGCTTGGTTGTTGATCCTGGTTCTTTGTGGGATATCCCTCCCCCATCCCCATGCACTTTACTTAAAGCATTTTTTTTAAAAAAGATGTATTTATTTATTTGAAAGAGTTACACAGAGTGAGAAGGAGAGGCAGAGAGAGAGAGAGAGAAAGGTCTTCCATCTGCTGGTTCACTCCCCAGTTGGCCGCAATGGCCGGAGCTATACCCAACCAAAGCCAGGAGCTTCTTCCAGGCCTCCCGCAAGAGTGCAAGAGGCCCAAGGACTTGGGCCATCTTCTGCTGCTTTCCCAGGCCATAGCAGAGAGCTGGATTGGAAGTGGAGCAGCCAGGACTCTAACTGGTGCCCATATGGGATGCCAGCACTGCAGTCAGCGGCTTTACCTGCTATGCCACAGCACTGGCACCTACGTAAAGCATTTGTAACCCAGGCCCTGGAGGCATTATTGTGTGGTACAGTTTCTTGTTTACTGGGTACTGGGAACTGCCACACTTTGTGCCCAAATAAGCTCATTACTGAAGACAGATTCAGATGCCCCTGGAGTTCAGGTGTGCAGAGGGCTGAAGGGGACTGCATGACACCTGTTCATGGACGCTGCCTTCTGAGCTCTGGCTTAGTGCTCAGATTAAAAATGTGGGTCCTGAATTCTCAGATCTGCAATTGTAGAAGGGAAATAGAAAGTTCAGATTTTTTTTTTTTGTACCACATACAATTTTTTTTTTTTTGCTTTCAAACTTTTATTTAATGAATATAAATTTCCAAAGTACAGCTTATGGATTACAATGGCTTACCCCCCCATAATGTCCCTCCCACCCGCAACCCTCCCCTTTCCCACTCCCTCTCCCCTTCCATTCACATCGAGATTCATTTCGTTTCTCTTTATATACAGAAGATCAGTTTAGCATACATTAAGTAAAGATTTCAGCAGTTTGCTCCCACACAGAAACATAAAGTGAAAAATACTGTTTGAGTACTAGTTATAGCATTAAATCTCAATGTACAGCACACTAAGGCCAAAGATCCTACATGAGGAGTAAGTGCACAGTGACTCCTGTTGTTGACTTAACAAATTGACACTCTTGTTTGAAAGTTCAGATTTTAAATAGAATTTTTCACTTTCTAAATATTGGCCATCAAAAACCATGTAAAGGGGGCTGGTACTGGGGCACAGCAGGTTAAAGCCCCAGCCTGCAGCACCAGTGACTCATATGGGCACTGGTTTGAGTCCTCCACTTCCAATCCAGCTCCCTGCTGATGCACCTGGGAAAGCAGTGGAGGATCTACCATATCCTTGTGCCCCTGCACCCACATGGAAGACCCAGAGGAAGCTCCTGGTTTCAAATTGGTCAACTCTGGCCATTTCAGTCATTTGGGGAATGAAGCAGCAGATGGAGGATCTCTTTCCCTCTGTCTCTACCTCTCTCTGTAAGTCTTTCAAATAAAATAAATCTTAAAAATATAAAGGAAACAGCACAAAGCAAAAGCATTGTACCCAACAAAATCTGGGGGCCTGATTTGGCACCTTGCTTCCAATGTGTAACCTCTATTCTAAAGAGTTATTGAGAGTTTTGATCTTGATCTTGCTGAGGTTTGACTTGAAGTCTTTGATGGAGTCAATTACTATTAGCTATATGGGAGAAGGTTGTGATGTTATTGTTTAAGGACAGTTCATAATGATTGTAAAATACTAAAGACATAGTCATTGAACAAAGCATGGTGCTACATTTTTATTTATTTTGTTTTAACTTTGTGAATGTGTGTATGAGAGAGCGCTCCCACCCACTGGCTCATTCCCCAGATGTGCTCTTATCGGCCAGGACTGGACCAGGTCAAAAGCAGGAAATGGGAACTCAATCCGGGTTCCCCGCGAGGGTGGCAGGGATCCAACTACTAATCCATCATTTGATGTTCAGGTGTGCAGAGGGCTGAAGGGGACTGCATGACATGGGTCTGAACTGGAAGGAAGCCAGAATCAAGAGTTAAAGCTGGGAATTGAATCCAGGTTAGTCTGATATGGAATGGGGGTGTGTTAACAGCACAAAAGCCAGCTGCCACAGGGCATTTTTTTAAAAAAAATTTATTTATTTACTTGAAAGTCAGAGTTACACAGAGAGAAGGAGATGCAGAGAAAGAGAGAGAGAGAGAGAGAGAGAGAGAGAGAGAGAAAGTCTTCATCAGCTGCAACAGCCCAATTGGCTGCAACAGCCGGAGCTGTGCTGATCTGAAGCCAGGAGCCAGGAGCTTCTTCCAGGTCTCCCACAAGGGTGCAGAGGCCCAAGGACTTGGGGCATCTTCCACAGCTTTCCCAGACCATAGCAAAGAGATGGATTGGAAGTGGAGCAGCCAGGAGTTGAACCGGCACCCATATGGGATGCTGGCACTGCAGGTAGCGGCTTTACCTGCTACGCCACAGTGCGCCGACCCCATAGAGCATTTTTGATATGCAATGTTCCCCCACCACACAGAACACAAAACTGTGCCTAAAAGACATAGATAAGTGGTTAAAGTCAGTGCACAACCCTTTTCTTCATACTTCTTGAGGCTTTCTAAGTTGTTCATCATAAATGTGTCCATTTTTTAAAAATTTATTTGACAGATAGACAGTCATAGAGAGAGAGAGAAAGGTCTTCCTTCCATTGGTTCACCCCCAAATGGCTGCTACGGCCGGAGCTACGCTGATCCAAAGCAAGGAGCCAGGTGCTTCTTCCTGGTCTCCCATGCGGGTGCAGGGGCCCAAGCACTTGGGGCATCCTCCACTGCCTTCCCGGGCCACAGCAGAAAGCTAGAATGGAAGAGGAGCAACCGCAACTAGAACCCGGTGCCCATATGGGATGCCGGCGCCGCAGGAAGAGGATTAACCAAGTGACCCATGGCGCCGGCCCTGATGTGTCCATTTTTAAACCAGCAGTAAGATGAAAAAAATGCTCATTCTGTAATTGTAGGATTTATGGTAGCAAGTTGCTCATAGTTTATCTAGCCCAACTTTATTTTTCTGAAGAGAAATCTGAGACTTAGAGGAATTAACATGAGGCTACAGAGTAAAGTATTGGAAATAAGAGTGGGACCCGGAGAGCATTTCCCCTCTGCCAGGCAAGCCACCTGCTTACTGATTTCCTCTTTCTACATATCCTCAAGCCCAGACCAGGAGCCTACACTGAATACATTCAATAAAAAAAAAAAAAAAAAGAAAAAAAAAGAAAAAATGCTCATTTATAGTTATACCATTCTTGGGGGCATATCTGAAGACAACTGTACAAAATATGGAAAGAACTTTGCACACAAAGTTAGTCTGGTTTTATTTATAAAAGAGATTGGGAAAATGCCTGACAATTGGACAATACTCGACAAAACATGGACTACTTATATGATGGAATATTTTGTAGTCATTCTTGACGATGGTGTTAACTAATGAAACACAGGAATGATGATAATCTGAAATGGAAAAACAGAAAATTCCATAAGCGCTCAGGTGAGAACTGAGCTTTGACACCTCCTGCATAGGAGAAAGGCTCAAGAAAAATGTCACAAAGATGACAGAACTTGTGGGTGTCTAGTAGATTGATGGCTAACTTTCTTTTTTGTAATTTTACTGGTTTTTTTTTCTTGGTCTTTCCTAGATTTTATTTAGTAAGCTGATAATTTTTTAAAGGCTAATGAAACACTAATATTACCTACACGAGAAAGCTCTCTTTCTGATGTCCTCACCAGTTTTTTCCTACTATGGTAGTGTACTTTGTTCCCTAGGAATGTACCACCCCTTCTCACCTTTTGGCCTTAGCTGCCAGGAAGCTCACAGGTGAATTTATTGTTTGAGCAAAGGAATTACATCAGCCATGGGTGTTGATAAATTTAATTTATCTCCTCCTCTCTTCTTTAACAGTTTTAGTTAAAAATCTTTTTTGTTTATAGGGCTTTTTAAAATTACGAGCCTCTGCATATTCTCTTGGTAAGAGTGTGAATTGTAATAAAGAATGAGTCTCTAATCTTTTTTCCTATGGTCTTACAGCCAGAGGAAAGTGTCAAGTAACACTTTGAAATCTCTGTTTAAGCATTTGTGTGCGCACACACACGTGTATCTCTGTAAAACTTCTTTGAAAAACTGACTCTTTGACAATCCACAAATGTTGAGTCCTTTTTCTACTTTTTTCTATAGCTTGGCCCTTAGAAATCATAGAAGGTATTATTGAGAGTCCTTCAACTCTCTTCAATATTTAAAAGCAGCGCAACAGAAATTGCCTGAGAAATCTAACTGTGGCTAAATATGAAAACTAAAATTTTTCTTTGCTTTTGGTTGAAATTATAGCAACTCAGTGTTGTAGTACTTATGCTGATTAGATTGTTAAATTTGAAGTCTTGTGTATAAAAGCCCAGGAAATAAATTGTTAAGAATAATTAATAATTGCAGTATTTTTAGAAGTCCAAGCTCCGGTGTCTCGGGTTCACAGAGGCAAAAAGTGGAAGGGGCTTGTTGCCAAGAAGAGCTTGGCCTGTGTGTGTTGGCGCTGCCTTTGTGATGATATTTGGGGGCACCAAACAGTACTACAGAATGGATTTCTCCTTGGTGGCTCTTATGGACGGGGTTTCGATTTTCAGTCTAAATTGAAATCGTTTTTCTTTTAAATGCACCAGCAGTCTTGCACCTTAATCTAATGGAGCTCCCCATTTTTGTGATTTATTATTCCTTCCTGCTGTTTGCTTACTCCTCAGTGTGGTCAGTGGTGATGGATCTATTAATACATTAGTCCGATGGAGCCAATCCATTAACACAGGTGCACCAGGCTGGCGGGGAGCTTGATGCTTGCCATGTGCACTGGCCATTGGCTAAGAGGCTGGATCAGCTGCTGCTCCTTTGCTTTGGACAAAATAGCTGACATGGGTCCGACTAACTTCCTCCTCATCCCAGGACTCTGTTTAAGAGGAAGAGCTCGGGACATTGATTCAACAGCGTTGAATTTGAGCTGTGGCTTGGGGACATGAGAGCTGTGTCACTCTGGGAGAAGCTTGAACCCTCTCTGAGTTTCAGTGTCCCCAGTAAAAGAATAATATTTACTCTTGTAACATCCTTGGAACACTGTGAAAATTCAAGCAAGATGTTTACTACTTGTGACATGCTACAGCAAGGTTGTAGGTTTTTGCCATCTCGGACCCACCTCTCCAGTTTGGGAATAGCATCACCCTTCTTTTGGGGGACTTGCTTTTTGCCATGCCCCCACTCTGACATGTGGTCCAATGGGACTTGAATCTTGGAGGAGAATCCCGACTCTTTGGGTGCAGTGACTGATTTAAAGGTAGGCATTTGACCTATATCAGTTACCTATTTCTGTATAAGAAATCATCCCGAAACTTACTCACCTACTACAACAATGAATTCTTGGTTCTGCGGGTTTCCTGGGTGTTTCTTGCATTGGTCTGAAATATGTTCCCTTGTGTTGCTGCGGTCAGTGTATGGCCTGAGTGAAGTTGGGTGTCTAGGGTGGCCTTACTGACGTAGTGAGGGCCTTGGTGTTGGCCGTTGTCTGGGCTTCTCTCTCCAGGTAAAGGGCATCCTTTGGGTTTCCTATCATAGCGGCAGTGGCACTCCAGGAGGGCAAAAATGGATGCTACAGGCCTCTTATACTGAGGGTTGGACCTCAGATGACATAGCTTGTATTGTGTTTTGGTCAAAGCATATCACAGAGATAGCCCAGATATGCGACAAGGGGAACATACTCCACTTTGTGATGGAAAAAGCAGCAAAATCACATCTCAAAGCAGCCATGAATCTGGGGATGGGAGAAATTACTGCAGTAATATTTGCAAATAATGTACCACATTACTAAGGCTGGAAAAGAGTGGGGTCAAGAGCCAGTGGCTGCCATGGCTCCAGCCTTGTGGAAGGGGCTGCTGTGCAGTAGGCAAGGATGGAGCTGACTTCTGGAGAGAAGCAGGCATAAGAGCTGGGGGCTCTGCCAAGCTCTGAGCCCTTGCAGCAGCTTCATGCCCGCTCTTCTTGCAGGTTAATGCTGCTCCTTCCCCTCTAATCTAGTTTAAGTTGAGTATCTGTCATGGGCACTCCAGGACACCAGCTCAATATATGCTTGTTAGTTTTCTCTTTGCCTCTCCTGGAGAATGGATGAAAGGAATGAGAGTAGCGATCTATGGGTTTTAAATTAGTTATGAGTTTGGGCACAGTAACCATCTCTCTCCCTCTACCCTGTCCTCAGCCAGCTTGGGAATGAATAGGCTAGCGGTTTCCTTGCACTGTTCTTCACTTCGATGCTGAGGGTGAGAACACCGAGGATTTTCCCCGCATGCGGCATCCTCTGGAAGATCAGTTTTTGAATGATGCCATCAGAAGAACATGAGAGTGTGTGCATGCAGATTGCTGCATCTCTTCTCAATGATAACCTTTGTTTAACATTAAAAATGAATGGCCTGGCTGGGTCAGGCCAGTGCAGGAAGCCAAGAACTCAATCCAGGTCTCCCATATGGATGGCAGGAACCCAGTCTCTTGAGCTGTCACCTGTTGCCTCCCAAGGTTTATATAGCAGAGAACTGGAGTCAGTGATTGAACTCAGGCACTCTGAGGTAGGGTGCAGGCCTCTTTCTGGGTGTCTTATTGCTAGGCCAAATGCCCACACTTCAACTATGATTTTAAAGTTTATACTTGGAGAAGCTTCTGGAACATCTGCGCCTACAGTAGGACAGAATCTATAGTCGTGTTATTTTGAATTTATGTCTATAGCAGTGAATAGATCAAATGCTCTCCAAGGACTTGTTGCAAATCACTGCCAGCCCCTTATTCCTCTGGGGTCAGCTTTTTCAGATAAGTGGGCTCAAGAGAGGCTGGTGGTATTTTGTCTGTAGACTTTATAACTTTGAAATCTTGCACTTCAGAAATAAATGAAAATCAAACTCTGCAATTGTTAGCAATCAAAGGATGAGATGGTGATCATTTCCTGCAGTTTGCCACTCATACTATCACACATAACTTTTAATCTTCAGTCTTCTCTTGCTTCATGTAGAATGTCATTATCCAATTATCTTAGCAAACCTCTTCCTAAGAATTTGACCTTTTCAGTCTTCGGTAATTTAATTCCCTGACCACATTACCTTTCCAAAGCATTTCTTTGGTCCAACTCATAAACAATAAATAGCTCCGAGGATAGGGTTCTAGCCTTGACCTGGCATAGGCTCCTGTTGCTGGGAGGAAAGAGGTGGATGGCTTGGACGGCAGTCAGCAAGAGCCCTGTGTGGGGGAGGGGATGTGGGTGCCAAGGCGACCTCTTGGGTTTGCCTCCGGGGAGCTCTCAGAAAGAGGACAGATTTCTCACCGGATGTTTTATATTCTTCTTTATGAGCCTTTTCCCTTGAATACTTTTTCCTAAGCTACTTCTCTCTGCATCAGAAGGGATAGAAGATGATAGGGAAATGAAGGTAATGTGAAGCCTTTACAGTCTGAGATCAGACAGACTTTGGTTTGAATTCCAGTTTTCCCACTTACCATCCACGCAACAATGAGCAAGTTTTACTTAGCTTCTCTCATTTCCTCATCTGTAAAATGGGGATAAAAAGACTTCTTAGGGTTGTAGTGAGAAATGAATGAGAAAAACCTAAGGCAAATGTTGGGCACTGTGCCTGGAAGATGGTAAGTGGTCAATAAACATTATCCGTTGTTATTGCTGTTTTTATCTAATTTCATTAAATGCCATGTAATTTATCTAAGGAGGGGGAAGAGCTGTTGTCTCAGTTTAGGCAGCTACAGCAAAGCGACCTTGATTGTGTGGCTCCTAAACAAAAGAACTGTGTTTCCCACAGTTCCAGAGGCTGGAAGAGGAGCCCAGGGGCCACTGTGGTTGGGTTCTGGTAAGGGCCCTCTTCCAGTGGCTGAGTGAGGATTTCTTGGATACTTACATGGTGGAAAGAGGAAGTGAGAACTCTCTAGGATCCCTTTTATAAGGACACTGATCCTATTCTTGAGCCCCGCCCCCCCCCCCCCCCCCCATCAACTAATTACTTCCCTTAGGCTCTCTATCCTAATACCATTACATGGCTTAGATTTCAACATTTGTAAACATTCTATTACTGTCAACAGGCATACAAATAAACTTAGATTTTTAACATGAGTTTTGAACATTAAGGTAAGCTCTACTTGTCCAGATGTGACTGGCAGAAATGCCTTCATAGTGCTGAAAACAATGTGTGAATGCATATTATACACAAGGCTGAACTGGGCAATCCTAAGGCAACCCTGGTGGACATGTAGTGCTCCTGCTTCTACGTGGTCACAAGTGATGGCTGCTTTTGGCCCGAATGCGTTGCCCCTCCCTATATTGGTGAGTTTGGCAGGTGACTTTGCAATGCTCACCACCACGTGTAGGGGTAATGATCTTGACTTTCTCCTGACCCTATCGCTGGGCTGGCTGATCCTCTTTGTGGGTATTGACAGAACTGAACAGTGAGAGCAACAACTTTGATGATCTTGGTCCTGTTTAGCACTGAGAACCATCCCAGCCTGTCTGGGAATGTCTACACCTCAAGGGATCTAGGCAGCAGGGGGCAAACACTGGACTACCTAAGTCCCATTTCCAACAGTGACACCTTGTGGCCATAAAAAGCCATAACCATGGTGGGTCAAATAGATGTCAGCAGTCTCCCTTTACATGACTGTAGGAAGTTCATCTTGGGAGTGTGTAGACCCAAAAGACACGTCTTAAGAGAGAAAGACATCCACACCTAATGCCATGTTAGCCATAAAGGAGAGGGATCAAATTACTAATTATGGGAGATGGATGACTTCTTCCTACTCGTGGTTTTCCCCATTTTATTGTCACCTTGAATGTTGTACATGGGCTGGAGAGGCCAGTGTGGCTCCTTGTTGATGATACGGATGGAGACCAGTTGGGGTTCACCAGGAAGTGCTTTTGGGGAAGGGTGGTCCTGGGGTTCAGACTTCAGTGCGCTAAGCTCAGAAGCAGTGTATTCTAGACTCACGTGGCATCTGCTGTGGAGCCCAGCCCTGACCCCCCTGATTTGCACTGAGTTGCAGTGGGTGGGGCTGGCACTGCCTGACTAGACAAGAGGTGGAGCGTCACACAAAGGGGTTACTTGCATATTTGCCAATGAAAGGCAAGTCATACAAATTGGCACCCTGCATTTGAGGCCAGTTTTAAGCGGGCGCCTTCCTTTTTTTTAAGTAAAATGGAGATCCCTAGAGGGCATTTCAGAAGCTTGTTCTTGGCTTACTTGCCAAGAAACAGAGACACTGAGGAAAAATGTTGTGGGAGAAAAAAGTAATTTGGGGGCCGATTCTTGTTTGTTTGGTTCATTTGTGATACAGCAACACCCAGAACTGAATCATCTCTTCGCCGGCCGGCAGATGCGCGGTCCTGTCTCGCTGCATCAGGTTCCCCGAGTGTTCCTTCGGAGCTGGAGGAAGCAGAAGCCTCGCTGTGTTTTGCTGACTCACCCTTTGCACTGACATCAATCACACGCTGTACAGAATATTTATTTTAACTCATTTTTCCCCCCGCGCTGAGCAACATCTTTTAATGACATCTCAAAGCGCTTCTGAATTTATCCACTCAGGTATAAACTGAACACTGGGACAGCTTCCCTCTAGTCATAGGTTAAGGACAGTAGGTATGTAATACCAAATACCGAGTTCCTTAAAGACACATTTCTCCATAATTCTGACGTCAATGCCAGGCCATTTGGAAAGCATTCCCAGCCATGATAATCATTAAGGAGGAAGAAATGGACTTGCAAATAAAATATTAGAGCACCCACAATACCAAGTGCATCTCTAAGTTGGCCCTTCATGTTCAACAACCTCGGTGACAGCAACTCAAGCTTTTGTGCCATGTCAGTTTTCCTGAGGCATGGCAAGCGGCAGTGTGTACAGTCCTTCATTCCAGTCCTGCTCAGCTGTTGATCAGCTGAGTGACCTTGTGCTGAATCCTTAGCCTCTGTGTGTGTGTGTGTGTGTGTGTGTGTGTGTCTGACGTTCAGTGTGGAGCTGCAAACAGTGGCCCGGTTTTCTTGGATACTTTAATCAGTGTCAGGCTATGCCACACGCTCTTGGTGGTTGTTAACTTAAATCTCTGAGTGCTTGAGGGAGCTGCAATCGGGTCCTTCCCATTTTGCTGATGGGAAAAGCTGAGGGCAAAGGAACTAACTTGGCGAATGTCACGTGACTGTAGAGTAACAGAACAGGGTCCAGCGCCAGCAGGGCTGTCCCCAGAGTTGTGCTTTTGGTTTCACACCACGGTGCATTGATGAGTGTTGTGGTAATAGACCTCACTGGGGTACTGGGAGAAGTGAGAGTGTGTCAGTGTAGCACAAAGCACCGTGTCCAGTGTGTGGCAGAAACTCATGAAACACCGTTTGCTGGTGTTGCCACGGCTAGACAGTCCCACTTCCTAAAGGGTGATCACTTTCCTGTGTTTGAACTTGAACTTTGAACCTGAGGTTCAGTTCCAGTGGTTCTGGCTATTTCTATCATTTTGAAGAGGAATTTTGGAATAGTACCAGAGTTACCTAAATCCCCAACTCCAGACAGCTGGTACAATAAGAACTGGCACCCATATGGTCTGCTGTAGCTACAGATGGCAGCTTAATCCATTACACCATAGCTCTGGCCCCAGATATTTCTTACTATCTTATTTTAAGACCACAATTGTAATTTAAACAGTTAAGATTAAAAAGCTACATACTACATGATTCAATTTATATTAAGTCTACAGAAAGTAACCCCTAGAGCCATGGAGGGCCACTCAGTGGTTGCTTGGAGCCTGTCAGGCAGGGAACTGAGTGAAATGGGGATGAGGGTACTAGAATTGGCCTCTACCTTGACTCAGCATTCGACACCCAAAAATTAAAAAAAAACTCACTGAACTCTACACTTAAAATTGAGAAACTTACTGTAAATAAAGTACCTCAGTAAACCTAATTTTGAAAATCGCTGATGTTCCCTAAGTATTGCCTGGCGGAGGGTCCTCTCCTGTTACTATTGCCTTATCTCAGTCCCCTGGGAGAAATGGGAGAGTTCCCTTCCAAGCCTTACATTCAAGTTGACAGAGGTCTTCATGGGCTGAAGAATAGACCGTTTTGGGAGGTATAAGTTCTTGGGGCTGGAGGTAGGGGACCACACAGTATAAGAACAAAGCTAGGAGTCCATTTAAGAATATTCCCAGACTTTTAGACATTTATTAAAATCCACTGACAGCATTTGCACACTAAAGAGTATACTAATGACATTTTACATATCCTGAATGGATAATGAATTTCTCTTCATTATCACTTGCTTATTAGGAACATTCAAGTTCTTCTTCTCTTACAGTTTTGACAAGATATCTGAAAATTTAGTTTGCTTTTTTTTTGGGTAGAAAACATCCATGTTACATGATTTTTGAGAAGCCTAGTTCTCCACGTGGGTGTTCAGTGCTTTTAGATACTGTGATCTGAGTTTAATTTCTACCTCTTAGAAGTCCCCTCCTAGAATTCAGCCAAATTCCCTGAGGACAGAATGAAGTTGATTCTTGAGACAAAAATCTACAGCTATTTATGCCAGCCATACTGGGGACATCATTCCCAGTGCTTCCTGAAACACAAGATTATTTTGTCTTAGTTTTCCCCAATAATTATTCAGTCATCTATTTGTGCAAAAAATCTCAAGTTCATATCTGTATCAGGCACTGAGCTATGATGCAATGCTGAATAAAACACCCAAGAATCATGTCTTCATGAAAGTCACAATGGAAGAGGAAAAATAGACCTTAAACGATGATTTGTACAGTGAGTAAAATATAGAGAATGAATAAAAAAAATTAAAGACCACACAGCAGGGAACCAAGTTCAGCCGTCATGAAAATCATGGACGCGACATTCAAGGTAAGATACAGAACAGGATGAAGTGTAGTCTGCAGTATTCCAGGCAGAAGGAACAGCCTGTTTGGTGGAAGCTTGTTGAATTCAAGGACTGGAGGAAGGGCAGTGTGATTGGGGTGCAGAGGGTTAGGGAAATGGGGTAGCAGGGGCTGAGTCTTGAAGGCCCTGGTGTAGCACATTGCTTTTACCCAAAAGCAATGGACGTCATTGAAGGGGTTCGTCCAGGGTGTTCATGGGTGTGTTTTTTGCTTTTCAGAAATGTCATTTTGGTTATCATGTGAGGGAGGTAAGAATGAAATCAGTCTCTGGACAGCCAACATCAACCAAATCTCAGCTTTTTTTAAACAGTGATTATGCATCTGTTAAAATATGCACTCAGATTCCTTTGCAGCTGGGGTGGCCGTGTCACCCAGATCTTTCTAATGAGACTTAAGATGACATCTGTTAATGATTTCAGGTCATGTTTTGGCTCTGCTGATGCAGATGGCAACTGTTCATTCTTTAAACCTTTCTTCTTACAATATGAACCAGAGGCTATAGGTAGGGCAGCCATCTTCAATCCACAGTGGGACAAGAGTAAGGAACAAGTCACACATCAACTGTAGGGTGGCTGGGACACAGACAATTTCGTAGACACTTTCCTACCCTTCAAGGCCCGTCTCCAGGCTCCTTACATAGGGTGAGATAAAAAGCCTTCTTTAGCCATGTAGTTGAATTTGTGCTAATAATCAAATGCGAGTTAGGTTAAGGCAACTTAAGTGAGAGCAAATGGTAACTGGTAGTAGGACGGCAGCAGTAGAGATGGCGGGAAACAAATTGAACACTTAGGAGACAAAACTCACACTTTCACAGGAAGATCTTCACTGTGTTCTCCTTGAAGCTTCTGGGATGCTGGTTGAGGGTCCGGTTCAGTATCTTCCTTTAAGGTATTTTTCTCAAGGCCTTATTGCTGAGAATTCTACCCCTCCTGTACTTTGTCTCCTTTAACTACTCCCAAATCTCAGTTTCATTTTTCTAAATATCTCTCCCAAAGCTATTTATATATTTTCATGTTGGATACATGTCTTAATAGTTCATCAATATTTGAGGTTCTGACAGGTTTGAATAACTTTTATGTTCAAATGAGAGTGAATGCTTAGGCAAATCTCTTAACCACTGCTATTAGTTTCTCACCTATATGGAATTTAGAATACTTGTAGGGTTGTATGTATATTGACTAAGATAAAGAACTTTGTTCCTGATGTCAAGATCACACCCTAGATTCATTCATTCAGGCTCTCTGGTGGTAGGATCCAGACATCTATGTTTTTAAGACTCTTTGATAATGCCCCTGTGCCACCAAGGTTGAGACCCACTGGTCCCTGGGGATTGGTTTCATGACAGACATTGTGTTAAGCATTTTAAACATATCACTATTATTCATTTTGACTGGCAATTCATGTAGCCTGAAACCAAAATGATCCTGAAAGATTCCCAAGTGAAAACACATGTGCTCAGATTTCTTATGCCTGGTTAGAAACTACCAGACTGCCGCGTTTCTTTTGGTTTCAACTATTGCAAAAATTTCTGTTGTGGTTTCTCCCTTCTTCCCTTTGTGAGAAGACGTATTAAGACAGCTTGCATGGAGAAACTATTTTCCTGCTATTTTCTCATGAGTTAGTTGCTAGGGAAACCTTAAGTCTAAAGAGCAGGAACTGTGTGATTGAGTGAGTTGGTTGAGACTTAGAAGTTGGCTACTGGTGTCCTTGGGACCCGTTTCGGCATCCCTGTAACCTCTGCCTCTCACAGAGCCGTGCAGAACTTCCAAAGTGGTTCCCACAATTACATGGATCTCCTGGGGACTTTCCTCGCTCAAAACCAAAACCCAAAGGGGAGCTCCACACAGCAGCAAACCAACAGTGGCATCTGCCAACCGCAGACCTGCCCTTTGGGGCTCCCACTTGGCTTTGCTCTTGGTCATCATGTTCCTAAATGGAAATGTTTTCCTAACTGCAGGCCCAGAGACTGACCTTTCTCATATCACAGGACATGTTCATCAAAGAGATGAGACTGGGGATTTGAAGGCTTGCAGTGGGTGGAAATGAGAAATGAGGGGGTGTTGGCTTGTTTCCCCATGACAGGTCCTCTGGTTTGTGGTGTGTGGTTGCCTAAGGGAAACACTTCTGACAGATCCAAGTGATCCCAATCTGTTTGCAAGCCCTTTCCTTCTCATTCTTGGCAATGGCCCTCTTGCTTATGGAAACTCTAGTTTGTGGAGGACCACAGGCCTGGTCTTGGGGACCAGCAGCATCAGAAGTACTGGCATGGGTGGAAAGCTTGTTAAAAATGCAGATTCTTGGAGTAGACCCCACCCACAGGTTTAGAGAGAGAACTTCTGTGGATGGAGTCCATGATTCTGAATTTTTAACCAGCACTCTGAATGATTCTGAAGTGCAGCCATGGTTGACAACCAGTGGTTCTTAGCTTACTGTTAACTTGATGAGACGTTTTATCTTTTGGGTTTATATTGTCACTCATCACTTCCTACTTGGAGAAAGGCATGCCATACACAAATAAGACAAGAAGTATGTGAAGTTCTCAAGGTTTATATGCCCCACTTTGTGCAGCTCGGCACCAACCCATGAAAGATACTTGATGTACACCTCCTGGACTGAATATAGCTGTAGCCCAGGAGAAGGCAGGGTTGGGGTGTCCATTGGTGGAAACATTTGCTAGCATTTAGAAAGTGCTGGGCTGAGCCAGGTCAAGGGCCTAGCACAATCTAACAATGCCAAGAGCAAAATTTCCTTCTAAAAGTGGACTAAAAAACACAGATTAAGGACATGAGGCATATTGGGCTGCAGCCAAGGTCTAGCTTAACCTTATTTTAGCTGAAATGGTTGAACTCCTTCTTACAATTTCCAGTAAGTTTTAAACAATGACTTGTAATAAGGGTCTCTCATTTCCATTTTCAATGTTGACTTTCAATTCAAGTTACTGCCAATAAAAATACCTTGTCACCCGGAAATGGATAAAGAAATGTATTTGCTCGGCAGATTTTTTTATCTGATATTAGTGGCTGAGCCTAAGTTACAATTTAGAGTGAAAGCAAAGTTGTAGTTGTGGGCTGGATCCGTGGAGCGGAGTGGCCGAGGATGCGTGCTGTATGTAGCTTCTTTGCTCATTCACATTCACACGTTCCTTATCTCACTGGACAGAAGAAACACTATTTCCAACTATGGCGATTGTGAATACGGACGTGGGACCAAGTGACTCCTGTGGCTGTTGTATTTTGGAGAAAATAATTCAGGTTTGGGTCCATGCATGACCCATGCTTACAGTCTTGCTTTTCCTTTGGGTTTCTTTTACAATTTTTATCAATGATTTGACTAGAAGTTATAGAATTGAGCATCTTCTTGGTTTCTTGGAGCAAAAGTGAAATTTCTGTCTGAGACATGGCATGGAGATCAGAGTTCAAATGCTTTTTACACACTGGGCTATGTGAACAAGTGACATTCCCCTGGGTCTGTTTTCTCCTGTAATATAAGAATTAAACAATACCTGCACACAGGGCTGTTGTGAATACTCTGACAAAGTGACTGAACCTGGCACAAAGGAATCGCAAGGACGGTTAGGATCCTCGGGAAGTCTGCGTGATACACCCTGGACATCTGCTCCTCCCTTTACGTTTGCTGGCTCACTCTCCCTCCATGGCTGCCTCTCTTCACACAGGACCCCTGGACCTGCTATCTGGGGATCCCTCAGTGTCTGGCTTCTACAGGTGAAATTTCTCAGAAGGGCTGGAGGTGGGTGTCTGGGGCCCTGTGCAGTAGGATGAGAAGCACTTCCTCTCCAGTGAAGAAAACCTTCATGGACAGCAAAGAAGGGCAGGTGGATATTGCTTGGTCTGAAAACCCTCTTCCCAGTCAATTGCTTGTAGCTGCTGATGCTGGCACCTCTGTAGAAGCGCTGTGCTGGGTGTCAGGACACCGCTTCTGGTCTGCCTATGCCCTTCCCGTTTCAGTCTTTGAGTGACTTGGATCACCTCCCTGACCTTCCACGCTCTCACCTCTCTGAATTTCTGTGCTCCCATTTCCCTGAACTTCTGCACTGTCACCTCTAGAACGTGGGTGGATGTTGCTTGTTCTCCCACTTGTCAGGTGAATTGAAGTCTGCTGCGTTGAAGTGTCAGTGGGAAACCTTATTGACTATTGCTGTTATCTAATACATTGTACGATTTTAGTGTTTCATTTGAAGTATTTATGGCTGAGTAATATTCCATTATGTGTATAGGCCACATTTTCTCTAGCCAGTTGTCAGTTGATGGCCATCTTGGTGGATTTTTTTTTTTTTTTTTTTTTACAGACAGAGTGGACAGTGAGAGAGAGAGACAGAGAGAAAGGTCTTCCTTTTCTGTTGGTTCACCCTCCAATGGCTGCCGCGGCTGGCGCACCGCGCTGATCTGAAGGCAGGAGCCAGGTGCTTCTCCTGGTCTCCCATGCGGTTGCAAGGCCCAAGCACTTGGGCCATCCTCCACTGCACTCCTGCCATAGCAGAGAGCTGGCCTGGAAGAGGGGCAACAGGGACAGAATCTGGCGCCCTGACCAGGACTAGAACTCGGTGTGCCGGTGCTGCTAGGCGGAGGATTTGCCTGTTGAGACGCGGCGCCGGCCCAGGTAGTTCTTTAATGTGCTGATTTCATTTCTTTTGGGTATATTTCCAGAAGTGTGGTAGCTGGGTCATGTGGTAAATTTATTTTTAGTTTTCTGAGAAATCTCCACACTGTCTTCCATCATGGTTGTACCAGTTTGTGTCCCCACCATTTGCAACAAAAAAGATGCAACCAGAGATGATTATGCTAAGTGAAATATACCAGGCCCCCCAAAGCAGATATCACAAGTTTCTTCTTATTTGTGGTAGATAATATATAGAGAGACGATAGAAATTTTGTTGATGTCATCATTTGGTATCAATTTATAGTGCTTTACTGAAAAATACCATGTAAATGACAATATGCTCTTGTTTCACCTATTAATAAGAAGAAACAGAGATGGAAGAATAGTGAGGATTCTTGGGATACTAGAAGTGCTTTGTTCTTAATTGGGTGTTGGTTATGAGTGTGGTCAGATGACGAAATCATTTATTTGTATACTTGTACACTTATGTGTTTTATGGTATGTAGACTGTGTTTCAATACAGTGTTTAAAAATTGACACACGGCCGGCGCCGCGGCTCACTAGGCTAATCCTCTGCCTTGTGGCGCCAGCACACTGGGTTCTAGTCCCAGTCGGGGCACCAGATTCTGTCCAGGTTGCCCCTCTTCCAGGCCAGCTCTCTGCTGTGGCCAGGGAGTGCAGTGGAGGATGGCCCAGGTCCTTGGGCCCTGCACCCCATGGGAGACCAGGATAAGTACCTGGCTCCTGCCATCAGATCAGCGTGGTGCGCCGGCCGCAGCACGCCGGCCACAGTGGCCATTGGAGGGTGAACCAATGGCAAAGGAAGACCTTTCTCTCTGTCTCTCTCTCTCACTGTCCACTCTGCCTGTCAAAAAAAAAAAAATTGACACACACACACACATGCACACACACATACACATCTCCATGTCTGCAATTGCTAAGGTGAGGCCAGGCTGAAGCTGGGGTCCTAGAACTCAGTCCTGGTCTGGTAGGGACCCAATGACTTGAGCCTTCCAGGGGGCACATTAGCAGGAAGCTGGCATCAGGATCTAAACTCATGCACCCCAGTATAGATTAGAGTTTATGGCATACCAACCGGTGGCTTAACCACTAAGCCAAGTGCCACCCTGACTTCAGTGTCTTGTCTTCCTCAGGAGTGACACGTCCTTCCCCTGTGTTGTAGAAATGGACTAGATAATACAGATCCAAAGCTGTGGATTTCTAATTGTGGAAGTTCTTGTGCTTTCGTCCTGGGATAACTAAGTTACTTGAGAGTGGGGAGAACTTCTGGGCATCCCTGAATGGTGTCACTGAGGCAGCTGAGTGCTTCCATCCCAGGCTGTCTGAGTCATGCTGCTGGAGGCTGACTTCAGGCCCGGTGGGCGGCTTGGAAATCTGGTTTAGAAACAAGGTTTATGTGTCAATTGCACTTCCTCTGCGGTCCTCTCGCTGTCTATTTCTGACAATATTTGCATGCAACCAGATCTCTGATTTCAGGAACATCTGTTCTCACCATTCATCTCCCACCTGAGCCTTCCCTCTTCCACATAGGCTCAGAGCTGCTGGGCTCGGCGATACTGGCAGTGCAGGCTGCATGCCGGGAAAGGCTTCTTGGGGACAGGAGGCTTTCTTGAACAGAAATGAGTTTGCCAGGGTATCTGGCCCCAGGGGGAGGCGGGTTGAGGGTGGATGCCCTGGGGGATTTCTGTTGTTTAGCGAAAAATTCAAACAGGTGCTTATTTGTTGAAACACCAGGGCTAAAATGATTTGGCCATTTTTGTTAAACACCTTTCTCAGACGTGGCACTTTTCTTTGCTCTCCCTGTCTTCCTTCCCCCAAATCAAAGTGAGATTTTTTGGGTGCCTTTTATGTGCCAGTCTTTTTTTTCCCCATCTATGGGGGAAGCTTGGGAGCATAGAGGCTAATAGCTGAAAATGAGCATGTCCACCACATCATGCTCTTTGGGATGCTTTTTTGGGTTTGCCAAGGGCAAGACACATTATCCTGGTGCTAAATACCCAGCCCCAGGGCCCCATAGCTAGAGCCACCAGGTTGTGGAAAAGAGGATACAACGGGAGCTGTGTGGCCAGGCTAGTGGGACAGGGCTTGTTTTGTGGGCTGCAGCCAGGCTGGGGCCACTCCCTGCACAGTTCTCTAGCCTGCGCTACAATCCTTACAGCACTAAGCAATCACTAACAGGTGATTAGCACTACTGGACCACGATCCAAAGCATACTTTGAAAGCTTGCTGAGAGGCAGGGGTGTAGGCAGGAGCATGAACCAAGACCTTGTGATTGCACCTGCCCTGGCTGCCCCGCATGATTGTTGCATTCGCTGTTATGCTTCTGACTGCTTGCAGTGTGTCAGCCTTTAAGTGGGCCTTTGTACCTGCTCTGGGTGCCCGTAGAAACCCTTCGCCCTCTGTTCCCATCTTGCTCTGAGTCGGGCTCCGTAGCTGACAATCCAGCATTCGCTGCATGCTCACTCCCTCGAGGGCGGGACCTGGGATTTAGCGTGGTGTGTCCCACGGAAGCCAGTTCAGGCAGGTGGAAATGGTGAACTGGAAAAAGTTCTGTTCCTGCTGAGTGGCATTTTAAAATGCAGGAGTTAGTGGGTGGATTTGTGGTGGGATGAATGCCTCAGTGATTATATGATAAGTGTGTGTGTGTGAGAGAGAGAGAGAGAGAGAGAGAAGGAGAGAGAGAGAGAGAGAGAGAGATGGTTCTCGTTATTATAAGATAGATCCCCAAATCACAATTGTGTATGAGCTTAGGTGGCCTAGATGGAAATTCCTTGTATTCTCTTCTGTTGGATTGCTGATAGCCGTATTTTGGCTGCCTGTAGCCTTTGCGGTTTTTCTCCTGGCTCTTAGCCAAGCTCTTGGTAGGTGAGATTGTTGGAGAACCAGTGCATCTGTCGTGGAGGTAGCCGGGTGGGACTTTGGAGGACACTTGTTATTAGGGCATTCCTAGGACTGTGTTTATGTGCAGAAGTAAGGAAAGCAGCCGCATGTGTGATGTAACTTCAGGGAACTCTGGAGGGTCCCTTATCTTCTCCCCAAAACAATGCCCTCACCTTTTCATGAACGTCTTCTACAGCGGGGTCTGTGCTTTAAGGGCATGGCCTAATTCCTTCCTGGAAGAGGTCACACCCCCTCAGACATCTTCCCTGACAAGGTAGGAGTGACCCATAATGATCACCCTGCCTGGCCTCCCAGACTGATCACTGTTTCAGTTAGGATTGTCTAGGTCAGGGGCCAGTAAGAATTTCCTATAGAGGGCAACACGGTGAATGCTTTAGGCTGTGTAGAGCATGTAGTCTCTGTGACAACTGCTCATCGTTGCCCTTGTCAGGTGAAGGCAGTCACAGACCACACAGAACGAATGCCTGTGGCTGTGTCCCAGTAAAACTTTATTTGCAGAGAGGAGCTGTGGACTGGATTTGGCCTGGCACTAGTTTCCTGTCCCTCATTTAAATTATTATTTAAAACAGAAAAGACACCTCATATTTTATAGATCAACCACACAAAACGGAATTATTTCTAGCTGAACAACATGTCGAGTGTAGTTCCAAAGACAACCCTGCTTTCATAGTCACACGGGGGTGCAGATTGATGGAGGCTACATCTCAACAGCACTTCTCCACCACCATGGCAATGAGGAGGGAGCTGGTTGAACTGCACGTTGGTCCTTGAAGTTTCTGAGCTTCCGCTTGGAAGTGATGTTCTCATGGACACTGGGTATTGCACAGCACTTGGTCACACGTCATTTCAGAGGACTCGGGAAATGCGATCTTAGTCTGTGCACAGAGAAGCAGAATCCCGGGTGGGTGGCTCGCAGTAAAGACCATCCTGCGTGGGTGGCTCCCAGTGCAAGGAATGCCTGTACCTGTCTGCTCGCTCCAGTGGAGAGAGGTGACGGTTCCTTCCCGTCCTTCGTTCAGCTCTTTCTGTTCAGCTCGTTTCCCACCACCGTCTTGCTGGAGTCAGTATCCCCACAACATTCCCACTTCTCAAGCCTTAGACTAGTGTGGCTACCCAGATCTCAGCTCTACCAAAGCTTGCTTGGAATTCCCAGTTCCCAGAGCCCATTAGAATCAGAGCATGAGTTACACTGCATCTGAATGGACGAACTTACTCAAAAATCCCCACTTCCAAGTATCCGACAAGTGCCTCCTAACGCAAGTTAGACTCCTAGGAGGGCCCAAGACCCAGGGAATTTTTGGCTGGGCTGGCCTCCCAGGACTTCTCCAACAAATAGCTGTAGGTGTGTGTGTGTGTATATGTGTGCGCGCGCGTGTGCGTATGCATGCATGCGTGTGCGCATATACTAGTGTTTGGGCAATGCCACGTATGGCATCAGATCTCTTGCATTTGCTTTTCTTCCTACTGTTTCCCACACTTTGCTGTGCCTTTCCCATACCACACTCTGAAGTGGCCCATGTTGTTGCCTCTGCCTAGAAATTCTCCCCCTCCTGGTGAACTCTTGCTCCCCAGCTGTCAGTTTTCCTGGTCTTTTGTGGGTGGTAAGTCTGCCAGTGTTTATGATATTATTAAAATTATTGATAACTTCAAATAAAAGAAGGACATCATCAATCAATAGTGATAACGTCTCATAAATTAAGGATTATGATTAATCCAATTCTGGAAACCTAGGGTTAAAAAAAAGAACAAATAGAATCCTTTAGAACAGGGGCTAGAAAACCACGCCTGAGAATCAAGTTTGACCATCACCTTTATTCAAATAAAGTTTTATTTATTGGACCGGAGCCATGCTCATTGGCTGATGTGTAATTTTGCTGTTTTGGTGCTGTAACGGCGGTATGGAGTAGTTGCAACAGAGACCATATGGCCCACATAGCTGAAAATGTTCTCTCTGACCCTTTAAAAAAGACATTTGCCTAGCTGTGTGGAAGCATTCACCTGTGTGGATGTGTGGGCGATGGATCCTGGCCTTGGAGTCAGCACAAGAAAGCCTTGGCACCTGGATGCCGTGGAGTGGAGGAGCTGTTCCTAGGGGAGGGGATGACTCGCAACAGTTTCCCATGCGAGGTCGTCTTGAATTCTATGTTTCTGCCTCTCCTATTTTAGTTACTAATAATAGAATCCAAAATCAAACTAGCTTAGGCAAGTGAATGGGAGGAGTGCTTCGGCAAAGATGGCTAACATCCAGGGGAGCTAGGGGTGGCCCTGGGGTGGGGCTGATTTGCTTCCTGGAGGTGGATGCACTCAGCCTCTTGTTCTCTACCTTTCCTAGCCACTCTTCCTCAGGATGGCTTCACTTTGCTGTTGCAAATGGATTCTCAGCATGAGGCAGGAAAGATGGTGACAGGTAGCTCAGAACTCACATCTTCCAGGTTTGGGCTGAGACGAGAGAGACCCTTCCAGCTTTTAGTGATAAAAACTTCTAGGGGTGGGCGAACTTTTTGCTCCACGATTCAAACACCCCTTGGAAAGCCCACATCCTGTACTGTGGTGCCAGGGACTGGGTCCTGACTCAGCTCCCAAGTCCAGCTTCCTGCTAGGGGATATCCTGAGAGGCAGCAAGTGATGGCGCGGTGCTTGGGTCCTGGTCAACTACATGGAAGGCCCAGACTGGGTTCCTAGCTCCTGGCTTTGGCCTGGTCCAGCCCCAAGAATTGTGGGCTCTTGGAGAGGGAACCAAAGGATGGGAGATCTCTGTCTGCCTTTGCCTCTCTGCCTTTCAAAGAAAGGAAGAGAAGAAGAACGAAGGCAATTAAGAAAAGACTCTCAGATTTGGGGACAAACAAAGACATAAAAAAATCCTAGGGCATGGCTCTAAATAGCTAGGTTTGGATTCTATACCCATCTTTGGGCAAATCGCCAGGTTCAGGTCAGAAATATGTTTGGCCTGACATTGCTCATGTGCCCACTGTAGCCATGTGAGAAACAGGTGTCTACTACAATATATGCTCACCGGGAAGATTGGTAAGCTGCCTCTCCAGGGTACCTTCTCTACAGCTGGTGTTCAGGGAGCCATGGGCAGGCCCCAGTGGCTTAAGGCATTTCCAGACTGGTTGCAAACAGATGCAGGAATCCACAACTTGAAACAACGTCTACTGGTTCTGAGACTTTTTATTTTTAAAAGATGTATGTATTTAAAAGAGTTACAGAAAGATGAGGAGACAGATCTTCCATCCACTGGTTCATTCCCCAAAAGGCTGCAATTGCTAGGGCTGGGCCCGGTGGAAGGCAAGAACCTGGAGCTTCTTCCAGGTCTTCCATTTGGGGGCAGGAGCCCAAGGACTTGGGCCAACTTCTACTGCTTTCCCAGGCACGTTAGCAGGGAGCTGAATGGGAACAGCTGGAACTCAAACTGGTGACCTAACACGATGCTAGTACAGCAGATGGTGGCTTAACATACAACACCACAGCACTGGTCCCTGCTTCTGAGACTTTTAAAAAGTAAATAATTGACTTTCAGTGAACTTACGGAATTATGCAAGCATCACCACAATGTAATTCTAGAACATTTTCATCACTCAAAAAGATCCCCTGTGCCCATTCTCCCTACCCCCCCTCCCCCAGTCTCCGGTGCAATAACACATCTTCCTTTCTCTGTGGATTTGCCTTTTTTGGGCATTTTGCACAAATGGAACCATGAAGCGGGAGGTCCCCTTGTCTTTTGTTTAGTAGAATATTCTTGCTGTTCATCCATGTTGTAGCACACGTCTCTATTCTGTTTCTTCTCGTTGTTGAAAGATACCTGATCTTACTGATACACTTCACTGTGTTCACCCCGTCAGCAGCTGGTGGCTGTTAGTTTTTTCTCTAGTTCGTGGCTATTCTGAATGATGCTGCTGAGAACGTTTCCTGCAACTCTCTGTGTGGGCACGTTTATTTCGTGGAGGTGGTACCGCCAAGACTTCAAATCTCTCCTTTTTCCTTTCAGCAGCTTCTCTCCACCTCATAGTTTTGGAAAATATTCAGGTTGAATACCGGTTTGAGCTGGTTCACTGGTTTCTAGAAAAAAAAACCTTTCCATTCAATTAGAAAGTTAATATTTGGATGCTCTGTGGGATTTAGCAAATGAGTGTATTCATTATAGTTTCTGATTCGTGTTCCACTGTAGTTCCTGTCCCTGATGGCGACTTACAAGCCTGTCGCAAATTCTGTGCCTGAATGGAGACAGATTAGTGTGCAAGGAGTGGTAGGCTCACAGAGAGAGAAGACACAGTTCGGTAATGGACTCGAACTTTGCAGCTAAATCACTCTTTCCTCCTTTAGCCCACAGTCCCACACTACCTTTGGGTACTGAGTTGTCTCTGTTTCATAAAGCCTCCTGCAGTCTGCCCTGGTAGGAGGCGGTGGAGTCGTATTCTGGAGGTCACCAGGGCACAGTCACAGTCGTAACAGCGACTCCAGCTTCTAGAATGTCACTCTGCCTGGTGCAAGTATGGAGAAAGCTCCTCTGTTGGATCACCAGGAGGCGGGAGCCCACAAGTTGACGCTGGTCCTTTCCCTCTCTGACCTGCTGTTTTTCAGTCTTCAGCCTTATTTGAATGCAAGTTCTGGCATGTAAGGATAATTTCCTGTGTTGGTAAAAAAATGCAAGTAAAGGATCATTTAGTTTAGTTTAATGATCATTTTAGTTTTGAAGAATTTGGAGGAGAAGCATAATGGATAAGCAGAGTTTTTTTTTTTTTTTAAAGATTTTATTTATTTGAGAGGTAGAGTTACAGATAGCGAGAGGGAGAGACAGAGAGGTCTTCCAGCAACTGGGTCACTCCCCAAATGGCCACAACGGCTGGAGCTGAACTGATCTGAAGCCAGGAGGTAAGGAGCTTCTGGGTCTCCCACGCAGGTGCAGGGGCCTAAGAACTTTGGTCATCCTCTGCTGCTTTCCCAGGCCATAGCAGAGAGCTGGATCAGAAGTGGAGCAGCCAGGACTCCAACCAGTGCCCATACGGGAGGCCTGTGCCGTAGGAGAGGGTTAACCTACTGCGCCACAGCTCCAGCCCCTAAGTAGTGTGTTTGAATCAAATCAGTCTGCCATCAGGGCTTTGCATGGCCCAGAGATCCTAGGAGAGGACAGCATTGGTCTGTTTGCATATTGTCTCCTGGGGAAGCCTGCTGTGGGCTTTGGAAGGACAGGAGGCTGACGTCTTTTGTCTTCTACTGACTTTGAGTTTCTGGCATCGAGTCCATCGACGCTCTGTGCTCCCTGCCTTCGCTTCTCTGTGGGGAGCAATCGCTCTGACCCCAGGTTCCCCGGGCTGTGCTGGCGATTCTGCCGCCTGCTCTAGAAGAAGCCGAGGCCTCGGTTCTGGCCCACCAGTGCCTCACTTTCCTCTCAGTCTAAATTTTTGGTTTGGGAAAAGGGCACATGACCCAGTTTGGACTAAGGGGAATCATCGCAGAACTTCTGCTTTAACTGAGATAAAGAAGAAGGTGTCTGTCTTCCACTGGAACAGGCTGCTAGTGTTTCTGAGTTGTGCCTCTGTGATGAGAGTCTGCCAGGATGTAGAACATGGGCTCAAACAGTTGATAGAACTAAGAAGTTGGAGCTTTATTCCTTTTCGTTACTGTTTTTTACTTTCTAGATTGAAGGCTAATATACACAGCACAGACTACTCTGAAGGGGCCAACTCATTATACTTGTACACATATGTATGTATGTGTATTCCCTCCAGGTGAAAATATAGACTCTTTCCAGGGCCCCAGATGATTTTCTCATTGCTGCTCCTGGAAAACTTGGCAGAGATAACTACTGTGGGGATAGGATGCCTCTTAGTAGGGGAGGGAGAGGCGACCTTGGACACTACAATGGTGTGTGCCCTTCTGTGGGCCATAGTACGTAAACAGATATAAAATCGGCCTATGTTATTAAAATTTAAAGGGTAATGTTCTTAGAAAAAAATGTCTCAGAATGCTCCCGGGGAGAGAGATCAGAAAGTACAGAAGACTGAGAGGCACTGCACTAACCTGAATCCATTGCTATGGACTTGTTTTGCTCCTCCTCCTCAACTTCATGAAATGTGCTAAGACGGTATGTAGCTCGAGTTTGGATCCCCGTAGGACTAGCTTCTTTTACTCCACACATTATTGTGAGCTCCATCGATGTTATTGCAAGCATCGTTTGGTCCTTTAACATTTATTTTGAAAGATTTATTTATTTGAAAGGCAGAATTACAGGGACAGAGGGAAAGGTGGTATCGTCCATCTACTGGTTCACTCCCCAAATGGCCTCCATGGTCTGGACTGGGCCATGCCCAAGCCAGAAGTGTGGAACTCCATCCCGATTGCCCACATGGGTTCAGGGGCCCAAGCACTTGGCCATCTTCTGCTGCTTTCCCAGGCACATTAGCAGGGAGCTGGATTAGAAGTAGAGCAGCTGGCATTTGAACTGGTGCAGTTATGGGATAGCAATGTTGCAGCTGGGGGTTTTAACCTGCCTTGTCACATGCTGACCCCTAGTCCTTTTCATCGTTGAGCAGTGTTCTGTTGCATAGATATGCCATGCTTTGTTTATTCATTAATTTCTTGATTATATAAAATTTGGACTGCTTTCAGT
This sequence comes from Oryctolagus cuniculus, assembly GCF_964237555.1. Lineage (NCBI taxonomy): Eukaryota > Metazoa > Chordata > Mammalia > Lagomorpha > Leporidae > Oryctolagus > Oryctolagus cuniculus. The sequence goes on along the minus strand of NC_091446.1, from coordinate 18,943,732 downwards.
TCTTAACTGTTGTAGCTATAGCCTATATGATGGTCTGGATATTTGTGTTTACCCAAAATTCATATCATCCTTAGGGTGATGGTATTTGGTGTTCTTTGGGAGGAAACACAGTCACGCGGTTGGAGCCCTCATAATGGGCTTAGTGCTCTTATAGGAAGAGACGCTTGAAAGCTTGCTTGCCTCTTCCCATCTCTGCAGCGTGTAGAGCTAGAGCAAGAAAGCAGCCATCAGCAGGCTAGGATGAGATTCCTTAACAGGAACTGATGCAGCCTATGTTTTGATCTTGGACTTCCCAGCCTCCCACACTGTGTGAGATCCACTTCTCTTGGTTAAGTCACCCAGTGTGTAGTGTTTTGTTATAGCAGACCGAGCTAATTATGAAAAGCTGCCTTAAACATATTTGTACATGTTTTTTTGGTGGATATATGCTTTCATTTCTCATGGGTAAAAGCTGCAAGTGAAAGTTCTGGATCCCAGGCTAAGCATATTGTAATCTGGGTTGGATATTGCCAGTTATCTAAAGTGGGAGAACCAATGTGTATTTCCAGGATATGAGCATTGTAGTTATTTTGCATCTTCCCTATGCTTGTTATTTTCAGTCCTTTTTAATTTAAATCATTCTGGAGGGTGTGCATTGACAATATCGTTGTGGTTTAAGTGGGCTTTCCTTGAGTTGAGCACCCTTTCAGTCTTTTGGCCAGATGGGGACCCCCATTTGGAAATGCCTTTCCAGGCTCCTGTCTATTTTTGTGAGTTACTTGTCTTTTTCTTCTTGGATTGTGAGCTATGTGAATTGAGAATAGTTTCCAGTCTATATCATGTTTTTAATTCTCTTGAGGGCTACTTTTCAAAAATATTATATGTGTTTGCTTATTTGAAAGGGAGACAGAGCTGTAGATAAGGATATTGAGAGTGCCCGATTTGTGGATTCACTCCCCAAATGCCTCCATCAGTTGGGGCTGGGCCAGGCTAAAGCTAGGAGTCAGCAAAGCCATCTGGTTCTCCCATGTGGGTGACTGGGACCCAACTACTTAAGTCACCTGCTGGCATTGGGAGTGGTGCTGGGACCTGGACCCGTGCACTCGTATGGGACATGGGCTTCCCAAGTGGCATCTTAATTGATGTACCAAATGTCTGCCTCTGAGGGTTACTTTTGATGAGAAAATTTTCTTAATTTTTTTGAAGTCCAATTTTGTTGTCTTGCTTTAGAAATATTTGCCTACTCAAGGTAAGAAGGATTTTCTCCAGTGTTTTTCCTAGCAGTTTTATACATTTGGCTTTCCCCCTTAAACTTATTCTTGAATTAACATTTATTAAGGTCATGAATAAGGCTTTAGGTTAAAGTTTTTTTTTTTTTTCTGATATGAGTATCCAACTGCCGAAGGACGAATTTTATCAAAGACCAATCTTTTCCCCATTACATTGCAGTTATGTCTTTATGATAAAGCAAATGACTAAGTGTGGTCATTTCTGGATTCTCTTCTATCCCATTGATCCACTCATTCATCCTGGCAACAGCAGCACATTAATGTATAAGCATTTTATGAAGTCATGTATTTAGTATGAGTCCTTCAAATTTCTTCTGTGATATTATTTAGGTCACCTTAGGTTCTATAGACTTTTCATGTAAGTTTTACAATAAGATGGTCAGTTCCTGCAAAACCCTGGTATTTTGATTGGATTTAACTTATGAATGTATTTGAGAATAATAGCATCTCAAATACTGTATTTCTCTGTTAAATTTCTTATTTAGCAATGCTTTTTTTTTTTTTAACAAGCAGAGTGGACAGTGAGAGAGAGAGACAGAGAGAAAGGTCTTCCTTTTGCCGTTGGTTCACCCTCCAATGGCTGCCGCGGCTGGTGCGCTGCGGCCGGCGCACTGCACTGATCCGATGGCAGGAGCCAGTTATTTCTCCTGGTCTCCCATGGGGTGCAGGGCCCAAGCACTTGGGCCATCCTCCACTGCACTCCCTGGCCACAGCAGAGAGCTGGCCTGGAAGAGGGGCAACCAGGACAGAATCCGGCACCCTGACCGGGACTAGAACCCGGTGTGCCGGCGCCGCAAGGTGGAGGATTGGCCTAGTGAGCCACGGCACCAGCAGCAATGCTTTCTTAAGATTTATTTATTTATTTGAAAGTCAGAGTTACACAGAAAGAAGGGGAGGCAGAGAGAGAGAGATGGAGGAAGGGAGGGAAGTCTCCAATCTGCTGGTTCACTCCCCAGTTGGCCGCAATGGCTGGAACTGTGCCGATCTAAAGCCAGGAGCCAGGAGATTTTTCCGGGTCTCCCACTCAGGTGCAGGGGTCCCAGAACTTGGGCCATCCTCTACTGCTTTCCCAGGCCATAGCAGAGAGCTGGATTGGAAGTGGAGCAGCCAGGACTAGAATCTGCACCACCTGTATGGGATGCCAGCATTGCAGGCAGCAACTTTACCAGCTACACCACAGTGCCTGCCCCAAGCAATGTTTTATTTTCAATATAGGGAAGTGTGCACATTAATTTACACTTAGATATTTGCTATTACAAATTATGCTTTTAAGCATTCAATTTCTTATTTTTTTTTTGTTTATGTGTGCCAACACAAATGATTCTGGTGTATGGAGTCAGTAGTAAGAGAGGGTTCTTGGCACAATGGAGAGCCTGAAGTTGTCAAATTGCCTTATTACTTTTATTTTCCAGGCATAAAATCTTCAACAATCAGCAGTGCTTTTTAGCTATCTGGCACTGAATCAGGCAGTGGGGGAAATTGTAAAAAGCTAAGTAGACCTCCTGTCCAGGTCCTCATTTAATCCTGTCCTTTCTGCTGAACACATTTCCATTTCCAAAGATGATTCTGTTAACTACCTTCTTCTTCATCAATCTCAAATCTTCTCTGATCTTAGAGTACTCAACTAGATGGTACCATTTGCATTTTGATTCTACAAATCTAGAACTGATTTGTTCCCTCAAATATAACAAAAACTAGTTGATCATGGAAATCAAGTCCTAACCATGTCTATAATTTCTTTTAATTGCATTAATAAACTCAAATTTGGAATGTTGGGTTGGGGAAGAATTTTGTGCTGTTGCTAAATATGAGAGGCTGTCTGCAGTAATTGGTTTAGATGTTTCAGTAGTCAACAAATTCAATTTTTTAAAGTTTTCGATCATTTACTAGACAATGACAAGCTTTAAAAATATTCCAGAAATGTCAAGGCATAAAATCTTTCTACATATTTCTATAGTATTTGTGACAGTAAAAGAAAACTCGGTCACACTAATAAGGGGGGGGTGTCAAAATTTAACAGTCGATACCTGAGTTAGGGGTCATGGTAGCTGCTAATTCAACTGCCAATGAATCTCTTTATTGAAGACAGTATGATCTCACCAAATCTCAGAAACTTAGAATTTAATACAAAGATTTCAAGATGTGGCTAATCATCAAAAACACCTGCAAAACTTAAAAAAATTAATTTCCATGCCCAGAGAGTCTGTTCTGTTAAGTTTGAAAGCAAACCTGGAAACTGAATTTTGACAAGTGCCCACATAACTCTATTGATCAACCATGTTCAGACTCTCAGTCTATTTGCAACATCATCCATTGATTATAGCCTCACCAAGCCCAGCTTAGCTGTTGTAGCAGCTGGGCATGGTGCTCCCTAAATGGAGAGAAGCAGCGTGGAGATTGGCTCCCTTTGCCGATGTCTGTGCACTATGGGTGATATGGATTTTACCTACTTGATTAATGTGAGGGTGGGTCTTCAAGGTTCATGGAAGATGCATATTATTTGTTTTGCACTCAATTTATTCCATGTTCTATGAGCTTTCTAAAGTAGCCTTGTATAAGAGATCAGTGCTGGGCTTCATATCATGGTCTAAAGCTTTGTGGCTTTTGTTATAAGGATAAGGAGGAAAATAGGCAATGTAAATTAGGTATATAAAAAGATGACTAAGTAATTATTTGGATGTACTATTTAGGACAGTAAAAAAAAGTAGTACTTCTTTTAAAGGAATATTTTTGTGACCGTCTGTCAATTATCTAGGGGAAGAGAAGCTTCTAGCCTTGAAAGCGTGGGTGTACTTACCTACTATAGCCCTAGGCACTAGTGCCAGAGTTGCAGAAGAACTGGAAGTTCTAGTCAGTGCTATTCTCATTGGGTAAGCAGTGGTTGAAGGATTCTTCCTGCATTGTTTCTAGCTTCCTTCGTCACCTGAAGCACGCTTCTGGGCTCCAGAGGGGTGGCTAATTTGATATGCCAGTCAGATGAAGAGTTTGGTCTTAGACTGCTGTGAACTCTGGCAAATGATAATCCTTTTGAACTGTGCTCAGAAAGATAGATGAACTTCACTTTGAAGGGCAGACTTCCTAGGTTATTGTAGGGGGAATTTTTGGGTAGCACCTGCATTGCAGAGCACGTGGCTCTACTTGGGATGGCAGCAGAGTCCTGTAGCACACAAGTCTTCAGCACTGTTTTTGCTAAGACGATCATGAGAATCGCCATTCAAGAGTCTGCAAGTGAATCATCACCAGATAATTCCTTCCCATTCATCCTTGACTATGTTGCAAATCACATTCTAATTCCAGAATTCAGCACAGTGTTTAATTAGAGTTCAATGCAATGAATGCCAGTGGTTCCAACCATAGACAGATTTTGCTCACCAAGGAACATTGGACAGTATCTCAAGTCATTTCTGGTTGTCACAACTGGGGAGTGGGAGAGGAGGAGTGTGCTACCAGCATCTGGTAGGTAGAGGCAGGAATGCTGAGAAACTTCTTAGAATGCCAGACTCCCCCCTCCAGCAAAGAATCGTGCAGAATGTAAATAACAGTGAGCTTGAGAAACACTGCACTGGACTAAATATCTAGTTAACCCCAGCCTGCTCCTCGGGATGCTCATAGATGAGTTAAGTCATCTAATTCCAACAAATTCTGCAACAAAGGGAATCAGTCTTTAGCTCCATTGAAAGCTGGAGAGAAATGAGGGGGTCAGAGGGGGAAGGGTGGGAACAGTGAAAGAAGGCAGTGTTGGTTTTGAGGCTGCTGTTGTGGAACAGAAGGATAAGCTGCCACTGTGACTCTGGCATCTGATAACGGAGCACTGGTTCAAGTCCCGGCTGGGCTGCTCCACTTCTGATCCAGCTCCCTGCTAATGTTCCTGGGAAGGCAGTGGGAGAGGGCCCAAGGACTTGGACCTCTGCCACCCATGGCCCAGTTCTCACTATTGTGGCCTTTTGGGGAGTGAGCCAGAGGTGGAAAGTGTCTATCTCTCCCTTTCCCTCTCCCTCTCCTCTCTGTCACCCTGCCTTTTAAATTTCCAAATAAATGAATGAATAATCTTTTTCTTTTAAAGAAGGTATTCCAGACTCTGGCTTCAGCTTGACCTAGTCCTGGCTGTTGCAGCTGCTGGGAGAGGGAACCAGCAGATGGAAGCTCTTTCTCTGTCTTCCCCCTCTCTCTCTTTCAAATGAATGAATGAATAGATCTTATACTGGAGAAAAACAAAGGTAGTACAATCCCAAGGTGAAGTAACAATGTTTTCAGTTACACTTGTATATGTTTTTTTCCCCACAAAGAAACCTTTTATTTAATGCGTACAAATTTCTCAAGTACAACTATAGGAATATAGTGATTCTTCCCACCATACCTGCCCTCCTACCTGCCATCCCACCCCACCTCCTCCTCCCTCTCCCATTCCCAGTCCCATTCTCCATAAAGATTCAGTTTCAATTAACTTTATACACAGAAGACAAACTCTATACCAAGTAAAGATTTCAACAATTTGCACATACATACATAAATACACAAAACAGGTTTTACAGTTAATTTTCATAATACAACTCATTGAGGACCAAGGTTTTGCATGGGAAGTAAGTGCACAGTGACTCCTGTTGTTAATTTAACAATTAACAGTCTAATGTATAATGTCAGTGATCACCTGGGGTTCTTGACATGAACTGCCAAGGCTATGGAAGCCTTTTGAATCCACAATCTCTGCCAATATTTAGACAAGGCCATAAGCAAAGTGGCAGCTCTCTTCTCCCTTCAGAGAAAAGTACACCCTCCTTTGATTGCCACTTCTTTTCACTGGGGTCTCACTCACAGAGATCCTTCATGTAGTATATTCTTTTTTTTTTTTTTTTTTTTGCCACAGTGTCTTGGCTTTCCATTGCTAAAATGTTCTCATGGGCATTTCAGCCAGACCAGAATGCTTTAAGGGCTGGTTCTGAGGTCAGAGTGCTATTTAGGGCATTTGTAATTCTTTGAGTCTACTGTGTGGACTGCTTGCCATGTTGGAACGTTCTCTCCTTTTTAATTCTATCTATTGTTATTACCAGACACTCGATCTTATTTTGTGATTTTTATCTACATGATTACTTTAACACTTAATGCGATCATTTTAACACTTAAGATGGCATTTTTACCACCCAGCTTAATGGGATTTGGAGTCCCATGGCAAGTTTTAAACTGTACTCTTAGAAGTAAGTCCGTAAGAATGTAAGCAGAACTATACAGTTTTACAGTAATGTTCCTTTTTTTAATCTATCTCTGTGTGGATGAATGTGAGTGTTCACAATGATAAACTGAACCTAAGGTTATTCCTGAATCAGCGTGAGCTTATTGGAGACCTAGAAGGAGGGAGCTTCATAGTTACCAAAGAGGTAGACATTTGTTTTTTATATACTATTAACATGGTCTGAGCTTGGCTTCATATTTTATGCCCTTCTGTGTCATTATGAATAGATAATTTATTGAGTGCTTTTCTGGGGCCAGGCTCTGTGCTTTGTGTTCTCATGAGTGTTGCCCTGTACCTGCGAGATTACTTTCTGAAGGTGTAGGGTATGCTGAGGCTGAGAAGGTGCTGTGCTTTGCAATGATTTCCTTCAGCATTTCTTGGAGTGAGTGATGGAAGAAACAATGTGAAATTCAGATTTCTACTTCCCACTTACCCTGAAAGATTGTCTTTAAACTTTAAAACAATTTCAAGAGGAATTTTTCAAGATTTAATGTCATAAAATGAAACACAAATTTAAACAGAAAATGTAATGATTGTCAAAGATATAAAATTCCAAACTTTACTGTGTGGAGCAATTTGACTGTCTCCCCTCCCCCACTCATAAACCGAAGAGCTCTCCCTGTGACAGTGCTGAATGTAGAGGAGGCTGTTCAAGGACATGAAGGTCACACTGGGCTCTGAGGTTTCTGGCTCTGAGCTTGCACGCCAGTTTTCTCATCTGTAAAGCAGAGTGCTTCACCATCTGCTTTGCTGCTTTCCTCTAAGTGAGATGAGGATCAAATGAGCTAATGTCCGTAAGTGCTCCTTGTAAAGCTCCGTGTGTCCCACATCCCTGTCCCAGGGGTTTCTTTCTTTCAAATGCACTGGTGAATGCTGATGACATGGATGTTCTTGTTTCTCATGGTGCTGCTAGCGATGTATCTGGACTTCAAGCTGCCCCCGTGGACTGTGGCCGCCTGAGAAGGGTGTTGAGTACAGTGCTGCAGCAAGAAGCCAGCACAGAGGTGCTGGGTTCTAGTTGTGCCTCAGGAGTGGGACCTCCCTTTGGAAAGACCACGCTTTGACAGCAGTGTTCATGGAGCTGGGAAAGCACTTTAGAACTTGGCTTCTCAAACTCTGGGCATCTTGTAGATTCTTTGAAGAATCTACTAAGCACTTCAGATTTCTTGCTGCCATTGTCTTCAAAGAGCAAGAATTAAAAAAAAATAGACAGAAGCACTTGACAAATGTGATATGTGTTGGAACTTGGCTTCCATGCATTTTACTGATTTATGAAAAATGATAAGTGTCCATGATAAAAGATTCACGCATTGCAGACAAGAAAAAGAGCTGTGGGTGTCTTCACATCCCACCAGATAGAAACAAGCAGTGAGCATATCTACAGGTGGAGTCTTCTGATTCTATGGGGATGGAGGGGAAGGTGTGGGGGGAGAGAGAGGGAGGGAGGGAGGGAGAGAAGGAGGGAAGGAGGGAGAGAATGAATATAAAACAAAGAAGGGAAGAGGAGTGGATGGACAGGAATAGAGAAATAAAAGCACTTGTCCATCTGGCTTTTATCTTGGCCACAGTGGGATTCAATCCCATGTGAAGGGCTAATTAAAAAAAAAAAAAAAAAAAAAAAAGGCAAAATCATGATGATTGAGATGTAACGATTTTATTCATTGATGAGAAAACTGGTAATGTATTAGAATCAATTCAAAGGAAATTCCAAAGAACATGCATTTTATAGATCAAGAAAGTAGGGGAAGGAAGGAAGTGCTGTTCTATTGAAAAATTCAGTTGGATGTGTCTAGAAGAAAATTATTTTGCATTCTGTTTTTTATCCACAACTTATAGAGCTTTAGAATTTCTCAAAGGCAATGAAAGAAAAGAATCTGATAATACTGAAAGGGATGAGTGAAACAATGCATGATTTTCCTTTGGAAACAGTTGTAATATGTTGTGTTTACTCCAAGTTTCTTTATACCCAGATGTTCCTCCTTCAAGCTCAGGGCCCTCTGCTCATGTCTCACCATGGTCCTTTGAGGATCCTGCTGCTTATTCTTGGAAGAAACAGTTCTGAGCAGTGCAGGTACAAACTTGAGGCGTTAGAAAGGGGGTGGGTTTTGGTAGCTGAGTTGCCACCTTGCTCGGGACATCTGCATTTCCTATTGGAATGTCTTGGTTAAGGTCCTGGCTCTGGTTCCAGTTCCAGGTTCCTGCTAATGCAATCCCTGGAAGGCAATGGTAATGGCTTGGGTAACTATTTCTTTAGTCACAAAAGCCAAGTCATTTTCAGAGGTAACCGTTTGTTCAGTAACGGGAAAAGGAGTCTCCCTACCACATACTCTGGGAAGTATGAAAATTCTATCACAGTGGCTTTAGGACAGCTAATGATTTTGCCTATTACAGAGAGAGAGGTAAGCATTTGTATCTTGCTAAACATGTCCCAATGGTCATTTTTTTAAAGTCTTATTTTATTTTTCATTGACACAGAATAATTGTACACATAATAGTAACTATGGGGTCAGGGTGATGTTTTGATACAGGCAAACAGCATGTAAAAGTCAAAGCACGGTTATTAGCATTCATCATTCAAAAACAAAACTGAAAGTCATTAGCATGGTAAAAATTTGCTATCAAGCAGAAACTTACTCCTTGCTGATAGAAACTTGTGTATTCTGGAGCTGAGAAAAAATGTTTGCTGGTAGAGTGAAAAAGAAAATGAATGTTAAAACAAAAACAAAAATACAAAAACACATACTCCTGAAAGCAATGTTGTGAAAATCCTCTCTTTTGAAGACTCGTCCTGTAGCCAAGGAGGCAAACTGTTCAGGAATCCTGATCATGTTCACCTGGAGGTGCAAAACCAGGTACCCTGAGAGCAAGGGACTCTTGGGCAAGAGGTGCCTGTAGCTGGAGGCTCTGGAATGACTTCTGCCTGCCTGCCTGAGAGCCTTCGATTCGGAGGAGGCAGCCCCTCTGCATGCTCAGTGGTGCATTTCTGACCTTTGATTTCAACAGATCAATCAACACATGTTTCATTGATCATTCCTATAAGCCAGAAGTTCCCAGCTTCCAGATGCAATCACTTCCTTAAGAACAAAAACCATATAGTCAGAAGCAAAGGACGTAAAACTAGAAATAATATACCAAGCAGCACGTGAACCGTTTTTAATAGTGAGCAAAAGTTTTCCACTTAAAGATTTTGAAAGTTTTCAGGTGACAGGAACTCTGAGAGGTACAGTAAGAAAGTGTTTGGCATACTGTAGGAGCTTAATACATGTGGGGGTATAGAAGGAGAGATGGCTGAGAAACTGGATTCTCAGAGAAGGTCATGGTACTAAAAAACAGTAATTATGGCTGTGGTGGAAATGATAATGAGAGACGCTTGCAATTATTAAACTTTGTCATTTAATTCTTCTAAGCACTCACAGAGTTAGATATTTTGGTAATTCCCATTTCAGAGATGAGAAAACAGAGGCTTAGGGCAGTACTGGAAACAAGTGAGAAGATGATAGCTGTGTGATTGGAACCATGGGCCTTAGACCACATAGACTGGAAGTGAACAATCTGGGTCCATATTGGTCTGCAACATGGTGGAACATACACCATTGGAAACAGGTTTCTCAGTAATAGGGTAGAAGAAAGAACTTATTCCAGGATTTGGGATTTGGATGGGTAAATTGAGGAGTATCTAAGGAAGTGGAGGTTCTTTCTTTAATTGTAGTATTGAATTACTACAATTACAATTTAATTGTAGTTTTGAATTACTTTATTTTTTAAGAGATTAATTTATTTATTTGAAAGACTTATACATAGAGAGGAGAGGCAGAGAGAGAGGTCTATCTATCTGCTAGTCCACTCACTCTCCAACTGGCCACAAATGGCCAAAGCTGCGCTGATTTGGAGCCTGGAGCTTCTTCCAGGTCTTCCACACAGGTTCAGGGGCCCAAGGACTTGGGCCATCTTCCATTACTTTCCCAGGTCATAGCAGAGAGCTGGATCAGAAGTGGAACAGCCAGGATGTTTAAAGGTGCCCATATGGGATGCCAGTACTGCAGGTGGTGGCTTTACTGGCTACGCTACAGTGCCGGCCCCAGATTGACCATTTTAGTAAATCTTACCTTCTAAAAGCAGGTCAGACTAGAGTGCAGTTAAAGCCATGATTGGCAAAGAGGAAGCAGTCACTCATTCAGCCAAAGAGAGGAGTAGTGTCTGTATTTTTTAAAGTTATTTTTTATTTGAAAGGCAGAGTTACAAAAAAGGTAAAGGCAGAGTGATAGAGAGGTCTTCCTTCCACTAGTTAACTCTCTAAATGGCCCACGAGGGCTGGAGCTGGGCTGATCCAAAGCCAAGAGCCAAGAGTGTCTTCTGGATCTCCCACACTGGTGCAGGGATCCAAGGACTTGAACCATCTTCTACTGCCCTCCAAGGCCATAGCAGAGAGCTGAATTGGAAGTGGAGCAGCTGAGACTCAAACTGGCACTCATATGGGATGCTGGCACTGCAGGTGTTGGCTTTACCCGCTATGCCGCAGTGTCCGGTATTTTGTGTTGTGATGACTTTGCATGTTTTGTATGATTGTGTGCAGCAGGAGAATATTACAGTTCACTGTACGCACCAGGTACATTTCCACCATCATGGAAATTCAGCTATGAGTTACTTCCTTGATGGAGGGCACAGCCTTTTTTCCTTCTAACTTTTAAATGTTTCAGTGAGGGAGTAAGCGAATCGACTTCAATTTCCTCTTCTGTATAGTATGCCTGTCACGAGGATTAGGTGTCAGACATATGGGAGTTTCTCCATCACTGGGTTATTCCCGGGGGAAGACAAGGGATCACAAGAGGATGGATGGTATTTCTGGTCACCAGGACCACGGGGAAATGGTGGCAGTGGAGGCAGGAATGTGGAGAACGTTCTGTTTGCCCTGTAACTCCCACTGGTTGCCTGGACTGAATTTCAGCTTCAGCAGCGTGGGAACCATCTTCAGTACAGGTCTGTAACAATAGGCAAAGACGTCCCCCTGCCTTCCCCAGCAATGTGCTCCGTTCTTGGCCTACAGAGTGTCGTGGTAGCCCCTAGAGACTGACTCTTGTGCTAGAAAAGGTGCCTTTTCCCCTTTTCCTTTGCAGATATTGGCAGAATACAGCTGAGCTCATCTTCCCATCTTTTTCTTTCTTTCTTTCTTTTTTTTTGTGGCTATAGACAACATTTATATCTGAGGGCTGCAGAAAGCCCTGACACAGCAAAACATCTTGGCTGCATAATTAATTTCTAGCACACCAGGTGATGTGTGAAGCTTGGCTACAGTTGTAAGAAAATACTGTTCTTTTCATTCCTGAAAGTTGGAAGAAGTAGTAATTACGATTCAGTTTTTAAGTGGAGCTTGATGTGTTCAGTGAAGAAATCCATTAAACAGAACTGTTACTTGATGAGTTTGGGGCCCCTTTGGCTGGTTGTAAGCTCGGGGTGTTACCTATCCTCCAGGTGATTTGCAGGTAGTTGGGGAAGGTGTCCTTCCGGTACTGGGAGGTGGGGGCACTTCAGTGGAGCTGCTGTTACTGCGGCAGGAAAGCCGAGCGTTTGTCACTTGAGGAGCAGTTGCTGTTTCACGGGTAACATCGTTAGAGGAATGACAGTGTTCAGAAACATCAGCAGTCCCCTCTGCCCACACGCAGGTGCCTCAGGATGATGAAGAGCTCCCTTCCACAAGGACGACCGGGAACTCCAGCCTGAAGATGCCCGCACTCTGAGGGAGGAAAGGAAGGCTTCGGCGGTTTTAGGTTCTCCTACACCTTGGAGTCCAGGCCTTGTTGAAGTGTGAGCCGTGTGCTTTCAGATGGACCAGTCTGAAAACTTGCCTCAGGTCCGATTCCTCGTCTGTGAGAGGGAGATACTAGGTTTGCAGCCTTGTTCTTGCTGTCATCAAGAGTATCTGGGATCTGAGACTCTGAGTGTCTCTAGAAAAGTTTCCTGCTGTTGATTTTTGGTTGCCTCACCCCTTCTTAATCCTGGAGATTCACATACATTTCACACTGCGAGAGCTTGGTGACTTCTATTACAGCTGTGGAAATGGAAATCCAAAGATGACCAAATCAGCCGGGATTGACCACAAAGCATCTGCGTAGGATGCTAAGATCCATCCTTCTAGCTTGCTATTTTTTCCACATAATACCCTTTTTATTAAGGTTTAATTATATTGTACTTTTTAAATTGGTTTTCCTGTGATTTATAGCTAACTCCCAGAGACAGAATCAATCTAATGATTGCAGACCTATGTGGAACTTGATTTTCTTTGCTGCATTTGATGGCAGCTCAGCTCCTACTCCTTCAGGGTCTGTACTAGGCAGGTGCTCAGAAGGGAGCACAGGGAGCCATTACATGGATTTACAATCAGGGAGTACTGAATGAATACACCTTAGCCGCTGTATTGCTTGAGTCCTTTTTGGTTGTACGTGGCAGAACCCTAACTCTGTCACTGCTATATGTTTCCAACTGTGTAAGAAGCACAGAAGGCTGTAGGATTTCAAGGACTGCTGGAGCTCAGACCCCAAAGTGCTAGTGGGAGCAGAAGAAGGGACACAGACTTGAGGAGAGACAGACGTGGGTTCAAATCCCATATCTATACAACCAGCTACCCAAGTGAGCTCAGCTTGGTGAACCAATATGCCCTCTTTTGTTTCTTCTATGAAGTGGAGGTCATAGGTTATGTCCTCATAAGGTCTGTGTTTAATGAGATGAAATAGAAGCCTGGGGTTATGGTGCTGAGGAGAGGAGACCAGAATGCCCGATCTTGCCTCTGCGCTGCGCACAGCATTTGGGATTGGGGGAGAATAGAGGACACAACTCAAAGTCACCTCTTAATGCAGACTTTGTTTTGATCCGGTTTGCCAACCACTGTGTGGTTCTCCTGATGTTGTAGGGTCAATGGTTCTTCCACCTGGAGTTTCTACCAAGTGGTAGGAGAGGTGGGAAAAGCATTTTCACAGACAACAAGAAATGCTGTGTGCAAGAAAACATGCTGATTCCACTTAATAGCCAGAGTGCCTCAGGGCTTGGCAACTATTTCAACTCCAAATGGGAGAAAGGTACAAATGATCACAAAAGACCCTAGCAGAGGGAGAAACTAAAATACGATCTAGAAAATTGAGGAATTTATCAAAGGATTATTTCCCTTGCAAGTACTTTCAGCCTCAAGGGACCACATTTTCCTAGCCTTTTAAACACATAGAACAAAATACTGCCAATTATTTTTATTTAAAAATATAGTGTTAACTCTAACACAAGTCCAACTGCACACAGATTCTGTGTTTTATGGCTATTTTATTTGGGATTTGGGCACCTACAGTCATCATAGCAAATAGAATCCAGCAGCATGTTAACAGTGAAATCACCATGAGCAGATGAGTTTTTCATTTTGGGACTGCATTAACTATTTAGTATTAGGAAACCAATTAATATAATTGAATTTATCAACAGCAGAGTAAAAAAACCACAATGTAACTGATCATTCTGATAGGTGCTGAAAAAGCATTTGAGAAAAAATTAACATCCATTCCTGATACAAAAACTCTCATCAAATATCCACAAATGGATATGCTTTTAGCGTTCTAAAGCGTACATTTATAATACATGGGTAGCCTCGGGCTCCGTGCTAAGACTCTCATTAAAGTCAGAAGCATAAAAAGAATGTTCATTGTTGTAACTATTATCTGGCAGTGTTTTTTTTTTTTTTTTTAAGATGTGCCAATTTTACTATAAAAGAACAAAAGTGAGTGGGGGAGATGCTATCATCATTTGCAGACTATGCAGTGCTGTGAAGTCATTAAAAAGATGGTAGGGTTCTCTCTGCACTGACTTGTCTGTTTCATATGGGGAGAAGGGTAGGGTATGTATGGCGAATAGAGCACAGTGCCGTTTCTGTAAAAGCAGTCCGCATGAATGCGTGTGTAGGTGAACAAAATGCATAGGAAAAATCCATGGACTGTATGGCTTGTGAGTTGGATTTTGTAAGATTTTGACCGTTCTGTTTCCTGGGCTCACAGAACACTTGTAGTTCCTCCACTGTGCCTTTTGTGAACTGCTTTTTTTTTTTAACCACATGCATTATGATAATAATTGTTAACTGTTACTTAAGTATTTCCATGTCGTGCTTCATCTCATTTAATATTCACATTGTTTTCTCTTGCTTTCTTTATTTTCCCAGAAGGATGGAGAAATAGTGTGAAGGAGGCTTATTTGCCCAGGATAAAGAGCAGTTTCCCTTTAAGTTTCTGTGCTGCTTTTCACCATTCCTCTCTTCTTTTTATTTTGCAAATAACATTGCAGTTTCCCAAGTAGAAATGTATCATGTATTTATATATATATAGTTAAATATACCCTGTTCTAGTACTATGTTGGAAAATATTTTTATATATGGAAATGATATATATTTTATGCATGTAAAATAGTTATATAAATTGCATATAGCTGTGTATATGTATAAATGCAAATATATGTGAGAGATAAAGATATAAGTGTATCTAGCAAATGGCAAGTAAATTGTGTTTATTAGCCTTCTTATTAGTCTTCTGTCATAATTGGAGTAAGAGCAGGGACTATGTTTATTTAGGCAAGTATCTCCCAGCAGGAAGCACGTGTCCTTCCCTGAGTATTCATATTAACAATCTTATATATAAAAATATAATGAACGTTATCAGACCGGCTTGCACAGCATGCCTGGCAGTGGGGTCTGCCTGCGGTATACCCTCAACTCCTGTGATGGGCGCCGGCCTTGGCCTGGCTGTGGATGGAGCTACAGCAGAGGCTTCCAGAGTGTGGTGTGGCCTTAGGGCCCAGCGTTGGCCTTGATACGGTGGGACAGCTTGCTAGAGGTTGGGTTTCAGACACAGGAAGTGTTACGTTTGCCCTTCACAGGAAGTCCTGCCTGCGGTTGCTCTGGTAGGGCCAGGCTGAATGATGCCGTGGCCTTAAACAGTGCGTGAGCTGCACACTCCCCACCCCTGCATCCCAGCTTGCCTTCTGCAGGCTCTCCACTGCCTTTCCTCCCTCATCGCCCATGCCTGCCTCCTCAAGGTTCCTGGCCTAGAGCTCAAGCTTTGTAAGGAGGAACCCAGAGATTGAGAACCTGAGAGCCTTTACTACATTGCAGAGACAGAACAGATTGGGTGTTCTCTCCCCACCCTGAGCTCTGGCTTAACTCCAGGAGCTAACTGGTAATGGAGGACTTTCAGGCAGGCTTGTGGAGAGATGGATGGACGGGCATTTTTACGAGTAGCGTTTTCTTTTCTCTTTTCTTTTGACAGGCAGAGTTAGACAGTGAGAGACAGACAGAGAGAAAGGTCTTCCTTTTTCCATTGGTTCACCCCCCAAATGGCCGCTACAGCTGGCTCTGCGCCGATCTGAAGCCAGGAGCCAGGTGCTTCCTCCTGGTCTCCCATACGGGTGCAGGGTCCAAGCACTTGGGCCATCCTCCACTGTCCTCCCGGGCCACAGCAGAGAGCTGGACTGGAAGAAAAGCCACTGGGACAGAACCGGCGCCCCGACCGGGACTAGAACCTGGGGTGCCGGCGCCGCAGGTGGAGAATTAGCCTAGTGAGCCACAGCTCCAGCACAAGTATCATTTTCTAATTGGTTAACATAAGATAAAGGACCACAATGTGCAGGATATTTCATTTTACAATACGACATATATATATATATATATTTATATATGTCATCAAAGAGATAGAGGTTCGTTTAGGTACATAGATCACAAACTTACATAGAGGTCGAAAAATACAGTCATACCCAATTAAAAAATAATGAAACAGCATGAAGTATGGCACAGAGTATACTAGGCCAATCAGGGAAAAAGGATAAACTTGAACTCTAGTGCTCATGTAGCATATGTGGAGTGCCAAAAGTATACCACACACTTGATACACTCTATTTTATTAAATCCTCCTAAACTTATTGAGTTTGGTTTTTCTTAAATTGATTATAAAGATGAAAAAACCAAAGCCCAGAGATGTTGAGGTAATAGTGTCAAAAGTTCCCTGGGCTAGAAGGCTGTATTTAGGATTATGGATTGTATTTTCCTCTAAGCGCATGAGTCTTGGAACAGGTGGCCGGGATGAGATCAGCTCGCTCATCTATGAGGAATCAGGAATAGGGAAGCTATGTATGTTCTGAGGCCCACCTACATCAGGATTTTGCTAAATATATGGATTTCAGGGTCTCACCATAGTTATTATATTATAGCTTCTAGGAGTAAGGTCTAAAGTCTGAATTTTTGAGAAATTGAAAAGAAATAGAAAAGAGGAGAGGGAGGAATACAGCTTGTTGAATAGGTTTCTTGAAGTATAAGTTTACTTTTTTCAAGTGGACATTTCTGTGAATTTTGACATAGTTATGTAACCTCCACCACAATGGAAGAATGTAGAGTTTATCTAATCACCCCAGAACAATTCCCTAGGGTCTCTTTGTAGAAAATTCCTTCTGCCATCCCTGATGCTATAGTCTGAATAGGATATGGTTCCTGAATTGATGTAGGTGTTTAAAGTTTAAATCCCAGAGTCTTATTGATGGTGCTTGGAGGATGGAAACTTAATCCAATTGTGGTGTGTAGGAGATGGGCATAGTGGGGGAAATCTTTAGGTCTTGCGGGTGTGCCCTGATACAGCAAAAATTGTGGCTGTATAATTAATTTCTAGCACATCAGGTGACTGTGAAGCTCAGCTACAGTTGTAACGGAATTTTTTTTCATTCTTGAAAATTGGAAAAAGTAGAAATTACTATTCAGGTTTTAAATGGATCTTAAATGTGTTTGGTTAGTTTTGAACATTTTTGGGTAGCTATGAGCTCCTGGTATTACCTATCCTACAGGTGATTTGCAGGTAGTTGAAGAAGGTTTCCTTCTGTTATTGGAAGGTGGGTACATTTCAGTGGCCCTGCTTGTACTGTGTCAGACTTATTTATTTGAAAGGCAGAGGGGGGAGGAGGAGGAGGAGAGAGGGAGGGAAGGGGAGGGAGGGAGGGAAGGAGATATCTCCCATTGTCTGGTTCACTCCTCAAATGGCCACAGTAACCAGGGTTGGGCCAAACCAGAGCTGGGAACCTAGAACTCCATCCTGGTCTCCCACCTGACTGACAGGGGCCCATGCACTTGGACCATCTGCTGCTGCTTTCTCAGGTGAATTAGCAGGGAGCTGGATTAGAAGTGGAGCTCCTGGGACTTGAACCAGTGCTCATATGGAGTGCTGGTGTTGCAGGCGGTGGTTTAACCTGCTGTGCCACAGTGCTGGCCCCTTTTATATTTCTTTTCAAAAAGATCTTTAAGATTTATTGATTTGAAGGGCATAACTACACAAACATCCATTCTTTTTTTTTTTTTTTTTTTTTTTTTTTTGACAGGCAGAGTTAGAGAGAGAGACAGAGAGAAAGGTCTTTCTGTTGGTTCAACCCCCAAATGGCTACTACGGCCGGTGTGCTGTGCTGATCCGAAGCCAGGAGCCAGGTGCTTCCTCCTGGTCTCCCATGCGGGTACAGGGCCCAAGCACTTGGGCCGTCCTCCACTGCCTTCCCAGGCCACAGCAGAGAGCTGGACTGGAAGAGGAACGACTGGGACAGAATCTGGAGCCCCAACCGGGACAAGAACCCAGGGTGCCGGCGCTGCAGGTGGAGGATTAGCCTGGTGAGCCACAGCGCCAGCCAAACATCCATTCTTACAGAGACATGATGACTAGCCATGAAAGGAGATTAGGATGACAAATGCTGTGCTCCTACATGAGGAACTGCGTGTGTGTGTGTATACCTTACTTCTATGCTTTCAACATAGGCCTTGCAATTCTGCGTGAAAGCCACTAGGAGCTGAAGCGTTGAAAGTCTTCCAAGGACCTGTGGGCCCACAGTGCCTGTGTCTTCTGAGGCTCCAGCCCTTCCTCATGGCCAAACACTGACACCACAGAGTAGGGAGCAGTAGCGCAGCAAGGGAGCTGTTTAACAAATACAGATATCCTGGTTTCCATGAAGTCAGATGGGCAAGTAATAGCAAAAACCGATGACAGGCTTCTAAAATATTTTCTGTCGCTTTGTTGTTTCTCCCCCTCTTTCTCTTTTAGATAATTTGAAACCATTCAGGTCAATTAAAATACAATCGTGCGTGTGTGTGTGTGCGCACAGTAAGATACTAGTTCTCTCAGAATAAAAAGATCAACTTTAAATTTCTAGAAAATTTATTTTGTGCACATTTATCATGTTTTAAAATGTTGGAGTTCTAAGTAATGATGCTCCTTTTGACTCTGAGAATGTCTTCTATAGCTTCTTATGAACAAAGCTGATTATAGGCAACTTGATATTATCAGTGAAGGTTCATAAGTACTTGTTTTAACGGTGATATGTGCAGGGCATGTGCGTCAGGATGCTAAGGCAGGCACGAGGACTGCACTCTGATACTGCTGGTGTGTGTGTTTATGAGACTTGTGTGTCGAGAGCTTTCTGTTCTCTTGCTCTTGTTCTTTCTCTTGTTCCTGGTCCTAAATACCAGTTAGATCTTTTCTTTCAAATCTGTATCTTTTAAACTTCTATGGCCTGGGCAATAGGTTAACAAATGAGTTAGTACCATGTGCTCTCTAAGAGTCCACAAGCCTTGGGGACAGAAGAATTGGACGTTTAAGACAAAACAGGTTCTGTGTTCTAGCCGGTACTTCTCAAATTTTTGTGTGCGTTGGAATCAACTAAGGATTCCGTATAATGCTGAATCTGATCTATGGGCCTCACATGGAACCTGAGTTGCAGCCTCTGACAAACACCCAATGACACTAACACTGTTGATTTACAGACAACACTTTCAGTATAGGATTGGGCTGTTGGTGATATGTAGAAATGGGGCTGTTAGTTTTCAGAAACATTATAGTTAGCTTTAAATTGGTTTCCAAAATTTGTACATGGCATCCTCTGAAAAGTGTTAGTTTCTAGGGAGTAGAGAAAATTGATAAAAGGATCTAAGCAAAATGTTGAATCAGCTGCCATTTAACAGCCAGAACTGCAAAGGGGAGGCAAACGTGTGGAGAAGAAAAATGTGTAGACAAAGGAGAGTCCTTGAACATGAAAATGGGACTGCACTCAGCATCACTCTGTGTCGGGTGGGTTAGAAACAATTCTAGCAGAATGTGAACATCCACAGAATTCTCTTTCTTCCCATCAATGCTTCAAGTGTTTCAGGACACGAGTTTTATTTGTACAGACCTGAGGGAAATACTCGGTGGCTCTCTTTGGGATTTTGCTTGGAGCTGAGAACAATGGGAATTACCCAGCATATTTTGCAACCATTGACCTATCTGCACGAGGGTGGCTTTTACCTTCATTTACGTTTTCTCAGGCTCCTCTGTTTTAAGATGATTTTGGCTTCCCTTAATCAAAGACACTTTTAAGGAAGTTGACTTAGGAAACGTGTGATATAGTATTTTTTATCAATTCAGATTGACTATTGTTGGCTCATGTATTACTGTGTTGGAAAGGATACTAAGGCATGCTTATAACAATAAATTATGTCTGCTAAAGGGGTAGGCATAAAGTATGTGTGTCAGATTTTTACCCTTTCTAGTGTAGGCTTAGAATATAGAAGACTCCTGGACAGATTAATGGGACATCATTTATTAGTCCTAAGCTCTGTGACCACTGGAAGCTGCCGTATGCACTGGTTCCCTCTTCCCAGTGTGTTTCAGTGCCATTGGACCTACACTGGAGGATAGAGTGCAAATTTTGGCTTCAAGAGTCATTTGTAATTACCCAGTTGGACATGATTTTGTTTGATGTCTTCTCATTCTCGTCATCTATTCTATGCAGTGGACATTTTTAGAAAGTCAATAGTTTCCTGACTAAATAAGTTAAGAACAAGATTCGTTAGTCTGTCTGTCTGGCTTTCTTTTTGAAATAATCAGGCTGTCTTCTTCCTCCAGCTTGTCTCCCCAGGTGGGCAGCTGTCACTTGTCACTCTTGAGTTAATCACCAAAGAACACCTTGTCTGGGCCTCACTGTAAACTGTGATTTGTTCTGAAACTCTCTTCATGGAGAAGTGGTGCTGACAGGTGAGGAGGGTTATGAGGTTATCTCCAATCTTTTCATAAAATCCTCTTTAGAGATTGGAGCGAAGGTCTCTAATTACGTGAAGCTTGAGCCATTTCTGCAGAGTCATTCTTTTTCTGCAGCCTTACAGAAATGCAGTAAGCCACAAAAAGGAAAGAGTTGAAACCTTGGCAAGTTACCCAGGTCAACTTAGAAATGAGCTCTGGGTTAGCTGGCCTTCAGGGAAGTCTTTCTGTTTGGAAATTGAACTGGCTCATTTGGGTAGCAGCAATTGTGAATTCTTCCTGTCTCACCAACTGGTGACTTTCAGAAAGTTATTAGTCTCTCTGATTCTTTATTTTCTCATCTGTAAATTGGAGACAAAAGCAACCTACCTTCTTGAGTTGATATGAATGAATATTCCGGGTACTCAGTATCTATCTGAATGTTTTTCATACTTCTGTTGTGGAAGCACCAAGTACAAGTCTTTTTGATTTTTCTTCCTTTGTGTTTGATGGGAGATCTTACTGTGTTTTATTTTGACTTGATTTTCTTTGGCGCCTAATAATTAAAGTATTCTCAGGCATTTTACTGTTATCATGAGACAGGTGCTAATTGAACTAAGGAGAGGATGAGACCTTAAAGATTCAGAGATCAGCTGGATGGATAGTCAGAAACATTCCAGAAGCTTCCAGACTGAGTAAATCTCTAAGGAACTGCCAGATTATTAGACTCTAGACCCCAATTGTTCAGAGGCAACTTACATGTTACAAAAAAAAGAACCTTGGAAATATTTGTAAATATGACCTCCAATCAAGGCCAGATTCAAGCTAGATTGGGATCTGGGTGATATTTCAGTCATTCATTCATCTACTTAATCATTCATATCCTAGATATTTTTATGGCTTTCTATGTGTGAGGCATTGTATAGATCCTAGGCTCAAAGAGCACATGATAGAGGGATGGAATGACAATTTTAATACCGTATCTCAGTCTATTTAAAATGGTGAAGATAAAGATTGTTTATTAAATATCCTAGGGCTCCAAACTAGCTTTCTCTTATTAGTATTTTCCCTCCACTGCAATGCATTCACCATTTTTCCTGGATGTTAAAATGTGTACCCAGAGAGAGATGGCATGTCCCAGCCTCAATTACAGTTTAGTGTCACTGAATTCTCTCCACTGGATTTTGAGTAAAGAATGATGGGTGCAAGCTCTGTGTTCCTTATTTAAAAGAAAAACCCTTGTTATGGATTTTCATTCTTTGTTCTCCACTGGCTGCAAAGGCGATGGCAAAGAACTGTGGAAGGCATGCACTGGGCATGACAGATCTTCTTTGCTTGAGTGTCTCCCCTGATGAATTCATGGAGCACAGCTGACCACCTGTCCTGGACTGACACAATAAGAAAACGCTGAACTTCCAAGTACTTTAACTGAAATTGGCAATCTATATAGATTACTTTACAGCAAACTAAGTAGTCATGAATTTATTTATTTTTGAGGTTCTAAGAAAACTTAGAAGAATATGAATGCCATTTAATGGGCAGAGACTTAGATTTTGTTGGTCATGTGAGATCCCTCAAGACATAGGATTCAGATAACCTCTGAGGCCAACTCTGGAATGTGTCTTCATGTATGTTTTATACTTGTCAAAATGAAATAACTTCTCAAATCTCCAGAGTACCAATTAGTTGAGATGCAATCATTTTCCAGAGTCTGACCTCCTTTGCTAGTCTGATTTGCAAGATCAATCAAGAAGCAAGTAAGCACTTGTTTAGATTTGAATATGTGAATAGAACACATTTCTCTTGCTGGTGAGAAGGGAAATATTGGAGGCAGCATTTATGGGCAACAATGCAAGCAACAAAAAGGCACTGCGTGAACTTTGAAAGTCATGCTGGAGAAGAAAATGCCAGAAAAAGAGGGGACTGTCTTCAGGGGTTATCTTGATCATTCAACCCAGTTACCCATTCCTAGCTGTGAGCCTCATCCTAGACCAATTCAGTGCATGTCTGCGCCTTGTATCCTCACAGTCAGCCCTTCTGTAGTGTTATAGCATCAGTGGCCATTGTGATCTATTAAAAATAGAAGAAGACCATATCCACTCACACACCATTCACTTACTCATCTATGAAAGAGTCACTGAGTGTGTCCTTTATTCCAGGAGGATAGTGGGTATGTGTTTTAGTGGAGACATAGCAGAGAAAATCCGTCTTGGGAAGATGGAATGAGAATGTGCAAGAGGCAGACAGCACAGGTATAAGGGAGGTGAGTAATGTAGTCAGCCCTCCATAGCTAAAGGTTACATATCTACAGATTCAAACAACTATAGGTCAAAAGTACTCAGAAAGATAACAATAAATATAATACAGATAAAAACAATGTATGTAGTACAGCAACTACTTACATAGCACTTATGTTGTACTGGATATTGAGAGCAATCTAGAGATGAGTTAAAATATACAGGAGGATCACAAAGGTTATATGCGAATGCTATGTCATTTTGTATTGAGGACTTGAGCATCGCAGATTGTTTCCATTGGGAGGGCCTAGAACCACTCCCATATGGATGCTGAGGGAACCACTGGGGAATTCACAGGAGTCCAGAGCAGAGCATCAGGCGGGTGTCGGCTGTCACTCAGCAGCCCGCGTCTACTGTGATAAAGGCATGTGATTAATTACACGTAGAGACTGTGTGTATGTTCCCTCACTTGCTAATTGCAATTAGTTGCAGGAGCACTGAACATATTGCTCTTGGTGAATGTCAGGACATTTCAGTGGATTCCCCCTGGTTCTCTATGAAGCCACAATTAACTTCACTAATTATTCCCTTCACCACATGTGCTTCACTTAATGAAGAACCAAACTAATGAGTGTTGATCTTTTAAGAACATTTTTTTCTAAAAGCCATCTTGGCTGCCATCCAATTAACTCTAACAATGGCCCCTTAGACAAAATCACAAGTATCAAATCCATCTAATGCTGGTGGGAGAGAGAAAGCAAATGCCAAGTTCAAGAATCCTTTCATTCCTTCTCCACGGAGGGAGAGGCTCTCTGCCCTGGCAATGAGCCTTGTGGCACTTTTGGTTAGATGAGCTTTGCAAGTTTCTTTAGCCGGCAAAGCGGTCATCTCTGATCCTTTCCAACTGGTATCAGTATAGGCTGGAAACACAGTCCATTATAAGTGAACAAAAATGCTACTCTGATGCTAATTATGCACCCAGAATTAAGAAGCGTTCCTTTCTTTCCATTATCATAAAGGGAACATCAATATTAGCATTTCTTCCTTGAGGTCCTATGACTTTTCTCAGGATGTCTGTGATTCCTCACAGATGTGGTACAAGTCCATCTCCTGTCTTGTTCTCAGTCTCATTCTCATCAATGCTGTGTGTGTGTGTGTGCGCGCGTGCGCATGCAGAGGATGGATTATAAGCTCATGTCTTTGGGTTCCTAGGTCCATGTACCTTATTTTAATACCATACTGCATTTGTTCAGTGTGGGATTCAGCACCTTACTTGATTCACACACACACACACACACACACACACACACACTCTCTCTCTCTCTCAAAGCATTGATGAGAGTGAGACTGAGAACAAGATTGTAGATGGCCTTGTATCACATCATCCAACAAGCTGGACATAAAATTGGTGTCTTTATCTTCAGAAATCCTTCATGATCTCCACTCCATGGAATTCATTCCATTTGAGGAACGAGATATTTATTCCTTTGTCTTCTGCAGAGCCATTTACTAATTCATCTCTGAAAACTTAGTGACTTTTTGCCTCAAGTGTACCCATCTGCTGCTGTTGTTTTTTATAAGACCAAGAGGAACAGTGAGAGGTAAGAGAATTTTCCCTTTAGTGAGAATGCTTGCACTAATTTCTAGGATAATATTTCTTTTCACTTTATCATTATTGCAATGTATCCTCTTAACTACCACTTAAAGTCATCAAAGCTCCCAAGGATGTTCTTCTAAGACACTACCTGTGTGGAGCATTGTACTAACCAAGTGAGCAGATGGGCAGCCAAGTTTCATGGCCACAGATCAGAATTCAAACCTCCAGGTGGTGAATACCCACATAGGTACAGCTTGTCTTCAGTGAAGTGCTCTGCCTTGCTTGCTCCCAGATGGCTATTTCTTGGAGGTGGGGGAGAGATCAGGAAGTAGAAATCCATCTGATCTGATTATCCTTCTCTCTGGTTCTCCTCCAAATGCCATCTTGCTTTGCAGTGATGCTCTGGCATGCACGTAGCAGAATGCGGGAGAAGCGCTAACGTGTGTTGGGTACTCTGCAATGCTTCTCGATGTGGACACAATGGAAATCTTGTTCCAGTGTGACACCATGAGAACTGTTTGCTGTCGAGGCAGGAAGGATGTCACGTACATGATAGGATATTGAACAATATTCATGGTGTCCACCATTAGATGCTGGTTGAGTCCCTATTTCCATCCTCACTGTTGTTGACGTCTACAGACTTTGCCGATGCTCCCCGGTTGAGGACCATGGAGTCATTGTTACACAACCCTTGTGATGATGGTTTCTCATCTTTACACTGGACTCGGGAAAGCCATGCACTTCAGAGGAGAGAACAAATTTTAAAATATGAAAGGTTTGGAGCCCTGTGTTTCCCTCTCAGTGGAGAAGAACACGTGGCTTCCATTGATAGGACAAGGAAAGATAAATACGCTGATTCTCTGTAGTGGCTGACAGGGATTTGCTGCTGATAGCTCTGGTATTTGTAACAAATGGCCCAAGCTGTGCCAAGAAACACGAGTCATTCCATTTAGGGTGAAGATGGGGCATCAGAACAGCTTGGCACCGTGAAGGCATAATTGCTGGGAGAGACAAACTGCGCTGGGGAGATTTGTGGACGTGGCAGACGGGAATCCTGGAATTTCATGTTAATTGTTTTTCTCAAGCAGGAGACCTCCTGTGATTTACATCCTGGAACCGATGATGGCTGAGCCAGACAGCTCATCATCCCCAGAGAAGACGAGTGGGGATGTGACAGCTGCCTGGGACATGAAGGAGATATGGGTGCTGTGCTGTTTCGGAAGCGCTGGTTGTTCCAGTGCATCAGGGGTGCTGTCAGGCAAAGGGTGGAGGAGCGGAGCAGAGGCCTGTGCCAAGAGCTGTGGCGGGTGGGGGTGGGGAGGACTGAAGAAGAGGGGGCAAGATCCCTTCCCATCCGAGGTTCAGGAGAGCTGGGAAAAGAGAGGGGAGGGAGGGCAGTGAGACGTCAAAGTTGGGTTTCTGCAGCCCTTCCCACAAAGGGACCTGCTACACCTTCCCTTGTTGAGTGTGATTAGGAGGCAGAGACATCAGAAGGAGCAGGTTTTTTTTTTTTTTTTTTTTTTTTTTCATACAGCTCTGAAAACCCTGTTATCAAGGCAGAGAGTGGTTTGAACCCTTGCTCGCCTGGTTCGCTGTAGGGACAGCTGTGAAGAGGAAACAGGATAGACTGGTCCCTGTCACATCAGTGTGCTCCTGGGCTTCCCCCTCTCTGGAACACTTTGTGCTGATGCTGTCCCTCCTTTCTGCAAGCCATGGGGATGAGGGGAGGCCCTGTGCTTGGTAGGCCTCGGTCCCAGGGCTGTCTGCAGACCTGAGTGGACTCTGGATGGGGCATGGCCACAGCGGCCCAGGAGAGCATCATGAGAGAGGCAGAGATGGACGCTGGTCACGGCATGGTCAGCAGGACCCTTCGAGATTGGTGTGGTCACCAAAGCAGGGATACTGAGGGGGCAAAATGAGTTTGTTGGGCAGTTTGCCATCCACTGGTCTGAGCTGGAGCCACACTTTCAGAGTCCCTTCTGGGTTGTAGGGGCTCCAGAGAGGACATTGGGTGGATTTAATATAGTGCTGGAATAGCAATGTTCCTTCTGGGGATGGTCTTCATTGTCCCTGGTGACCGATGGCCGCCCGGCTGCCCTATGGGTGCTGGCTGGGCTGGGCTGCCCTCTCTGCTCAGCTTGTCTCACCGATGGCTGCCCGAGTCTCTGCCCAACAGTGGCCCAGGGCCCACTACCAGGCGCTTGGTGTTGATTCCCCGTGGCAGCAGCTCCATGAGCTCCCCGCTTCCAGGCCTCGCTGGGTGTGTTTGGCCTCTTGACCTTCTCTGTCAGCTCCGACTTGCACCAGGTGGACTTCAGGTGAAGTGGTTGGTAGCCATTGCATTTTTATATAGTTGTAACTTGTTTTTTTAAAAAAAATTTTCAAGGCTTTCTGTATGTTTTAAATTAACATTTAATAATTGCACATACTTGTGGGGTACAGAGTGATATTTCATGACATTTGTACAGTGTGTACTGATCAAGTCAGCATAATTAGCATTTCTATTTCCTTGTCATTTCTTCATGTTTGGAGCCTTCAAGTGCCTCTCGTCTAGTTCTTCATGAAATACATAATAGTTTATTGTGAACGGCTGTCACCCCATTGTGCTGTGGGACACTGGAATATATTCCTCTTAACTGACTGTTGGGCACCCATGACCCACCCTCTCTCCTCCCTAAACTCTAGTAATCACTATTCTCCATGGAGATCAGTAGTGTTTAAAGCTTCCACAGCTGAGAGAGAACATGTGGCATTTGTCTTTCTCTGTCTGACTTACTGAAATTATCATATTATCCTCTTGGCCCATCCATTCTGCTATAAATGACAAGATTTTCTTCTTTCCGTCTGAATAACACTCTATCATGTAGATAGGTGATATTTTCTCTCTAGCTTCACCTGGTGGTGGGGCATGAAGGTTGATCCCATCTCTTGGCCATTGTGGATAGTGCTGCAGTAAGTGGAGGCAAGTGGGTGTCTCTGTGATAGGCTGTTTTCATCTCCTTTAGATAGACATCCAGAAGTGGGATAGTTGGATCACATAGCAGATCTACGTTTGGTCTTGTTGAGGCACTTCTACACAATTCTGCAAATAGCTGTACTAATTTATATTCCCCCCAACAGTGTATAAAGGTTTCCTTTTCTACATATGCTCACCAGCCTTAGTTTTTGTCTCTTTGATAGTGGACATTTAACTGAGATGATATCTTATATGATTTTAATGTTTCCTGATGGCTAATGATATTGAACATTTTTTAAAGTATTAGTTGGCCATTTGTATTTCTTCTTTTGAGAAATATATATTATATGGCCATTTAAAATTGGATTATTTTGGTTTTATTGTTTTTCAAATTCCTTATGCATTCTAGATATCAACTGTTTGTCAGATGAATAGTTTGCAGTTATTTTCTCCCATTCTGTAGACATACAGTACCCAATTTCAAGAATGCTACACAGCTATCACAACCAAAATAAGCATTATAATGGAATAAAAGTCACAACAATGGGAACAGAACAGAGATCCCCACAACACACACACACACACACACACACACACACCTACAGCCAATTGTTTAGAAAGACATCGAAAACATACAGTGGAGCATACAGTGGAGCAAGGGTGCCCTGTTCATTAAATGCGGGGACAACGGGGTGCCTATCTGGAGAAGATCTGAAGCTTAAACTCTGCCTCTCACCCTATACAAAAAAGCACTCAAAATGGATCAAAGACCCCAATGTAACATCTGAAACTGCAAAACCACAGAAGAAAACAAGGGAAACTCTTTAATACGTTGGAATAGGAAATTATTTTTTTGCATAATACTGCCAAAGCACAGGTAACAAAAGCAAAAATAGATGCATGGAGTTGTATCAGACTGAGAAGCTTCTGCACCACAGAGGAAACAATGAGTGGAGTGAGGAGTGACCACTTCTTGGAGTCTCTGACTGCTCCTTCCAGAGCTTCCGGTTCCAAGCTCTTGGCACATTTGCGTGAACTCTAAGTCAAAACTCTTTTTCTGATGTTCCATGGGGCAGCTGGTCTTTGCAGGGGAGTCTCACTGGCCCAGTGGGGAGGACTCCTTACAAGTTGGGTGGCCCATTTGCTGCAGTCAAGTCTCATGGGTTCCAAGAATAGACTGTCTGCAGAATGGAAGCAGAGCAGCCCTAAAAAGAGTGATTGAGGGCGAATGATCCCAGAATTCGTTCTTTGTTCAAATAATAGGGAGGGGAGGGCTGTGCCAGGGAGTGTGCTAGAAATAATTACATCACTTGGTGAGTAAGCAGACTGGGCTACTTTCCTCAGAGACTTTCACGCCTAAAGTAAATGACAGAAAGTTAACAAGTAATGCACATATGATCATAAATTATTTTTGTTTATTATATGGTACTTGTTACAAACAACAAGGTGATAGAGAATAGCATGGGTGAGCCTGAGACTTGTTTAAATAGGGGTATAGAGGAAGGGCCCCCATGTAATTTAAATGAATACTTGACAGGCAAGATGGATGTAGCCCCAGGAAGCATTTATACGAAGCTGAGGGAACGGTATGTTTGAAGGCCCTGCGGCAGGGCAGGTTGGAAGAGCAGGGGATTTTTTTGTGGCCTGGTGTCAGTTCTTGTGTGCTGAGAAAGCTGCAACATGGAGTGAGATCCCAGAGCTCCTGAAGCCAGGTGGTGTAGAAGTACATGAACAAAACAAAGTGACTACAAGCGATTAGGCAGAAGGGACAGCACCCATGAAGACAGGGTCAGGGCTGCTAGTGGTCCTACAGTGCCTAT
Organism: Oryctolagus cuniculus; assembly: GCF_964237555.1. NCBI lineage: Eukaryota > Metazoa > Chordata > Mammalia > Lagomorpha > Leporidae > Oryctolagus > Oryctolagus cuniculus. The sequence goes on along the minus strand of NC_091446.1, from coordinate 18,914,594 downwards.
GGGCAAAGTCAGAGAAGGAACCTTTTTTTTTTTTTTTTTGACAGGCAGAGTGGACAGTGAGTGAGAGAGAGAGAGAGAGAGAAAGGTCTTCCTTTTCTGTTGGTTCACCCTCCAATGGCCGCCATGGCCGGTACGCTGCGGCCAGCGCACCGTGCTGATCTGATGGCAGGAGCCAGGTACTTATCCTGGTCTCCCATGGGGTGCAGGACCCAAGTACTTGGGCCATCCTCCACTGCACTCCCTGGCCACAGCAGAGAGCTGGCCTGGAAGAGGGGCAACTGGGACAGAATCCGGCGCCCCGCCCAGGACTAGAACCCGGAGTGCCGGCGCCGCAAGGTGGAGGATTAGCCTAGTGAGCCACGGCACCGGCCCAGAGAAGGAACCTTTTCTTCTGAGAAAGCAGAACCTCCACACAGGGTTTGTGGTTCGGCAAGTAGAGCCTGGGCTGGGTTTGTTTCCACTTCAGCAGGGCCCAGCCTGCATGGCTACAGGCAGTGCCTGCTTATGGACTAGGAGTGAGTGGTAAGTGTTAAGCTGCCTGAGACCAGAAGAGTTTATGAATCTCTTGTGAAAGAGGGATTTGGTGAGTAAATACAGCTACATCTGGTTATGTGGAGAGCAACTAGCTGTCAGTGTACCTAAGCTAATTGTGAAGTCAGCTGGCACTTCTGATGTTGTCATTGTTCATCTCCACTTCTTTCGTTGTTTCCAAGGCATTTTATAGCACTGTCATCCAGATGTGCAAAAATAAGGTGAGCCTCTTGACGACTACCCCAGGATGCTGGTGCTGGGTCTTCAGGGACACACAGGTGGGTTAGGTAGCTGAGACCATCTCAGCTTTGGGAGAATCTGCCGTGTTTTCTTTAGGAGGGAAGAGAAGGGGAGGGGAGGCTAACGTTTTTCAGACCCTTGCTCTGTTGCAGAGTCTATTATATGGTTTAACTACACAGGCCGTTTAACTCTCATAACCATCCCTGAGGCTGGTGCTGGCAGCCTCATGCTACATGAGAATTCTGAAGCTTTGACAAATTAGGTGACTATCCCATGCACCCAGTCAGTAATGGGATTCGATCTCAGGTCGGTCTTATGGGGAGTCTTTGTGAGAGAATCCTTTCCAAGCCAAAATTTGGGAATAGACTCAGGTGTTGACAAGCCTCTGGCATTGGCTAGATTGATTTTGCCACCTGTGGCAGTGAGGTATTTGTCTACATCTCTCTGGAGTGAGTGATCTACACTGGAAATGTGCAGATGAACATACCATTATTATGGTTAGGAAGTAAATGCTTGTGGGAAATTTTCTGTAAAGCCATTTTTCCTGCCTCTCCCATGAGCAGATCAATCTAACTGCTCATTGTCTAGGGTCTCTTATGGGCTATGGGGACACAGATACCTACCAGGAAGGAGGCTGTGCAGGAATCCGGGTGTCGACCTGGGAAGAATTCCTGGACTGAGCAATAGAATCGTGGCCAACTGAAGTGGAACTTGAACCTTGAGCTCGTGGCCTGTGATTGAGTTCAGCTTCTTGGCTTTCTTGATGAGAACAAAGGGAGGCTGCATCTCTGCGTAGAGCATGCTTCCATGAACTGCAGAGACCCAGCACTGTCCAGACCCCCATCTTCTAGAACATCAACAAGAGAAGAGAAACCTGCTTCAGCATACCGGTGCCAAGCTAAGAGGGCGGTCTCCTCCCTGAACCAACCACAGCTGGACTTTTTACTTCATTTGGTTTTGATTGGTTTCTCAAATCTTACAAAGTGCAGGAATCCGTAACTAGGATTTCCTTGCTTCCAGGCTAACAACTTCACATGTGAGAAGTCAAATGTCATTGTGTGGATGTGTGTAAGGTGTGTTTATACACAGGAGAGAGCCATCTTCTATCTTTGGTCGAGAAGACACCTGGGGTGGGCACACATCAAGCATCATGTGCTTCTCGTCTGTCCTAATGTTGCCTGTGCAGATGTCCGAAGCTTCAGGAGGCTGCCCACATGGTGAAGAGCTGTGCTCTGTTTGCCAATGGCCGCAGATTGATGAGGCCGGGCACTCTCACTTTTATTCTTCCTTTGCTGAGGTTTTGAACGAATATTCACCTGCTATGTACCAGCTCCTAAGAGAGTTCTGGAGCTGGAAGTGAGCACTCAGACATGAGAACAGCTTTCTGCCCATTTTTCTGGTTATTCAAAGTGATGAACTTCTTGGACCTGGGGGACTGTTGAGTTATGTTATTGCCCTTTGGGGAATTGAAAATATGGCAGCAGAGAAGGAGTGACGAATTCAAGGTACAACAAGTTGACAGGAACAGGGGGAGAGAGCCTGACTTAGAAGACAAAGCAGCAAAGTTTATTTTTTTAATATTTATTTATTTATTTTTAACTTTTATTTAATGAATATAAATTTCCAAAGTACAGCTTATGGATGTGAGGGTGATCTGGCTGTGACATCTGTCACCCCATTGATCGCCAGGGTTGATTCGGCTGATCTGGCTGGCTAGGCGGGTGTCCCCTTCCTCCCTCACCGCTCCATGTGCGTCCCTCCCGAAGCTGCGTGCTCGGTCGAAGAGGACGACCTTCCCTGCTAGAGGAGGACCGGTCTTCGGTCAAGGGTATACGAGTAGCTGCGCTCCCCTGCTAGAACCTCCAAAGCAAAGTTTATTTTAGTAACTGGTGTTGTGGTTTGTGAGTAAAGGCACCACCTGTGATGCTAATATCCATATGGGTGCTGCTTCATGTCCCAGCTGCTCCACTTCCTCTCCAACTCCTTGTTAATGGCCTGGGAAAGGCAATGGAGATCGCCCAAGTACTTTGTCCTCTGTCACCCACATGGGAGACCTGGCAGAAGCTCCTGGTTTGGCCTGGCCCAACCCCAGCCTTTGTCCCCGTGTGAGGACTGAACCAGTAGATGAAAGATAAGTCTCTGGGCCGGCGCTGCGGCTCACTAGGCTAATCCTCCACCTGCGGCGCTGGCACACCTGGTTCTAGTCCTGGTCGGGGCGCTGGATTCTGTCCCGGTTGCCCCTCTTCCAGGCCAGTTCTCTGCTGTGGCCCGGAAAGGCAGTGGAGGATGGCCCAAGTACTTGAGCCCTGCACCCCATGGGAGACCAGGAGAAGCACCTGGCTCCTGCCATTGGATCAGCGCAATGCGCCGGCCGCATAATGCCAGCCGCGGCGGCCATTGGAGGGTGAACCAATGGCAAAGGAAGACCTTTCTCTCTCTCTCTCTCACTGTCCACTCTGCCTGTCCAAATTAAAAAAAAAAAAAGATAAGTCTCTGTTTCTCCCTCCCTCTGTGTAACTCTAACTTTCAAATAAATAAATAAATAAATGAATAAATCTTTTTAGAGTTAATTTTATCTTAGCAATAATTGCTTATGGTGATGACAAAGCTTTTCCCTTGCATCTAATGAATGTTAGGGGCCTTCTACCAAATTCTTGACCACCTTGATGGTATTCATTCACAGAGACACCCCCCCTCCCCACCCTTTACTACCTAAATCGGTGTAGTCTTCCTTCCTGTTGCCTTCTCTCAGCTCCCTGTTCTACTGTCTCTGAACAGTACTGGCCACACTGAAAGGATCCAACCCAACTTAAATCACTTGATTCACAAAACTAGGGAGTTCAGGATTAGATTTAGGATTGGGGAAAGTTCCAGGTTTGCATCCACCAGCTTAGCAGTTCTAGTGGAAAGCAAATCCGTCTTGTCAATATTACAGCTCCCATACCTGGTATACTGGGTTCTGAGGACTATTACTTGGGACATGTGCAGGCCTTAAACCAGAACCAACTGCTCTGGAGACATGAGGCTTTACCATCATTTTGCATGCCTAGGTTGTCTGCCTACTCTTATAATCTGAGGATGGAAGCCTTAGCAAATGTCAGGGACTGAAAATGAGAGAGGGGTGTAGTTATCAGAAGAGAAAAACTACGTATCTGACAAAAACATCAATGTTTATAATTCTTTTTTTAAAAGATTTATTTATTTTGCTTGAAAGAGTTACACACAGAGAGGAGAGGCAGAGAAAAAGAGGTTTTCCATCTGCTGGTTCACTCCTCAGATTGCCGCAACGGCCAGAGCTGTGCCGATCTGAAGCCCACACGGGTGCAGGGGCCCAAGGACTTGGGCCATCTTCTACTGCTTTCCCAGGTTATAGCAGAGAGCTGGATTGGAAGTGAAACAGCCAGGTCTTGAACCAGCGCCCATATGGGATGCCAGCACTGCAGGTGGCGGCTTTAGCCACTGTGCCACAGAGCCAGCCCCTATAATATAATTCTTTACAATCGGTCAGCTTATGTTTTTAAAAGATAGCCAAAAACTTCTGTGGCCCCCAGTGTGTCTGTAAGTTTCATGAAGGCTGGGAGCAAGTCTATTTTGTTCTGTAATGCATCTCTAGTGTATTTCACAGTGGCACATGGTAGATAATTAATAAATATTAGGTGAGATCCTTAATGTGTTGTACTGTGTCAATTAATGGTATAACTAGTACTCAAACAGTACTTTATATTTTGTGTTTCTATGTGGGTTCAAACTGTTGAAAACTTTACTTAGTATATACTAAATTGATCTTCACTACTAGGTCAAATGCCTGTCCCTAGCCTTTGTGTTCATCTCTGAGCACCTCTGCATAAGCTTGTCAGTGCTTCTCACGTATGCTCCTTCAGCTCCTCTCGTTTCTTGGAAGCCATCTCTAAATTCTCCTTTTTGGGCCTCAGAAGGAAGCTCAAAGGCTATTTTCTTTTCAGTGTTGGGACCAGATGACATATGACAAAATGCTGAAGCTGGGATGTTCCAGGTGCCACGTGCTGTTCTCAGACTTGTCATCTCTGGTCTGTGTGTTTCAGATTTAAGAAGCAAAGTGGAGCTAAGACTGTGCATGGTACTCCACACATGACTTCTCCAGAACGCGCGTAGATGTGTGTCTGCCTTCTGACTCTTCCTTTTGGAGGACCCCTCCTCTCGGTCTGAGACCCTAGTGAAGATGACTTACTGGATGCTTCCTTGAGAAGGTGGGTGTCTGCCTATCTCAGATCTTTCCACCTGGCTCACGTTTTCCCACTGAGTCTCTCCTCATGTAGGAAAGAAGGTTCTAATTCTATTACTTCCCCAAAACTCCATACCCGCTCTCATTACACTTCCCAAGGCCTGCCAGTCTTCATGTCCTCAAGGTCTTCCCAAGGGGCTGCCTGTGCTTTCTTGCTCCCCATTGACCTCGTATCCCATGTTCCCTTGGAACTGGAGACAAGCTACTCTGCCAGCTGAAGCTCAGGCCTTGAAACTGTCCCTTGCCTCCAGATTTTTGGATTCAGTGGGACTGGTTCTATAATCCATTTCACAAAAAGAACTATAGCTTTACTAAGGTGTAAGGGAAGAACTTTATAAGCAAGTTACTTTTGCACATAGATCTGAAGACGGCCTAGTAGGCAGGGTTCCTGCAGGGAAGAGTTGGAAGCTCAAGTGAGTATGTAAAGAAAGTTCAATGGAACAACAGTTGGCAGATGATGATAGAGTTTTGGGAACCTCAGAAGGGTGGATAAGCCCTAAAAGACTATAACTTCAGGGGAAGTTATAGGGCTTGAAGGCATCCAATTACAGGTGTAGCCATGGCATAGCATTTGCCTGCCAGGAGTTGGGGTCTTGACTGGAGGATTACAGCTGCTTCCAAATTGTGATGGGAAGGGAGGGAGCACAGGCAGGAAATACGCTAACCTTCTCTGTCCTCACTTTCTGAATTTTGCCAATACTTCCTGTTGGTTGCATCCAACCAGAGCCAGAAGGCAAAGGAGCCTGGGTGATGATGTCCATAGAGGTCAGCCTTCTGGGGCTTAGCAATACAGAGTAGAATTGGAGGTCCAAAGCACCAGTACAGGACAAGAGCAAGCTCGCTGAATTCAGACGATGAGAATGTGTTTTCATTTTGAGTGTGTGCCTGGAGTCTTGAGATGCTGCGAGGAGGCTGATGTGAGCAAAAAGAGTGAATGGAGGGAAGAATTATTTTTGAAGATTCAGAATATATTCTTGGCTTTGACAATGCCTTAAATAAAAACTGTGGTACCATGAATCCAACCATTGCTGTGTGGAATATTACAATTAATAGAGAATTTGATTTATAGGAATGATGCATCAAAACATTTTTATTGCATCATCCTGTATTTTCAAATTGTCAACTGCTGTGTGTATGGGAGTGGTGGGGTGGGAGACAGTGGAAGGCTCATAATTCTAGCTGGGATGACCTCCTTGTGTTTGGTTCAAATTGATCAGGGAGTGATAAGTGGGCCACGTCAACTCACCAAATAGCTGTTCCTACACAAGTGAACTAATACTCTCAGGGAATAGAAAATCAAGAAGGGAGAAGGGGTTAGGACCTAAAGTTCATTTTTTTCTGGCCTTTAATATCTCTGTATCCCTAATTACTGATGCTTGTTGGTTTCTGGTCAAGGCTCGCCAGAGGCATTCATTTCCCTGGTGTACTTTTGGTTCCTTACTCTTATTCTGACCAGCTATTACTCCTGCCTAAGAAACATGGCATGATTTGTTATCTGTGTGCACTGAAACCTTTTATTCCTCTTGTTTACACAAATGTCTTTTGCACATAAGTGTTGCCTACATCCTGGTAGACAGTGAGCTGCTCAAGAAAGGCAACACCTGCTATAGACTAGAATCCTTCCACTGTTTTCAGTGCCAGATGTAGAAGCCATTGCCTTCTAAATAGGGAGCGACAAGCTTTGGATGAATTTCACAGGAAGTCAGTATCAGTAGGCTGAACATGGAGTGGTTGTGAAATGATTTGTGATGGAGGTCGGGACTAAGCTGCTCTGTGGAAGCTAAATAGGACTTTGATAGATAAAGGGGAGGAGATGGGGACTTTTAGCTTGTGAGATAGAATTGATATAGAAAAGGCTGGAAATTGGGAAGAATAATAATTTATTGAAAGAAAAGTGTGTGTCTGGCAAACAGCTGTGTGCTGATGAGAAGTAGGAAGGAAAGTAGGAGGGGAGAGTTGAAGACTTTTCTACTCCTTTCTCTGTGAGTGGAAGACAGAGGGTCAGGGTCTGGGGCTGGAGCTTGACGGGGCCTATATTGGGGATGGTCTGTGATGGGAGCATATAGCAAGGGACAACTCAAGATGATGTCCTGAGCAAAACAAGAGCCGAGCACCACAGGAGTGGTCTGGATGAAGTATGTGGTCACATGGACTTCTCGAATACAGGCTCCATCCTCAGGGGCAGTGCACACTCAGGTCTCTGATTGTAGGTGCAAGGAAGAAATCTGGTCTGTAGCAAAGAAAAGAGGAAGAGGAAATGGCTGAGGCTAAAATGGAGAATAAGACTGGGGGAGTCCATTTGAAGTGGCAGATGGGAAGAGAGCCCAAAGGAGGTCCTGAGGCTCTGTCAGCCTGGGGCTTCAATTTATGGAGGCTCCACGATTTTGCCTGGGGGTCATGAATAAATTGCTGTTATGGGACCTTGACCCAGACCTGGGCTAAGAAATTCAGTCTTGACCACAATGCTGTATCTCTGTATATATAATCCAGCTGTGACAGACACTCCGTTGGGCAGTTCTCTGTCCACTCTGGTATTGAGGGAGCTTCAGAGTACTAACTCTAAAATGCCTGATGAGAAGTGGAGACTTCTGGGAGCTTCTGGAAAGGAACCATGGGGCCCACCAGAGAGAAGGAGCTCACTGATTGCCTTCAGACTTGATCACTAGTTCTCCCTCTACTGCAGTTCCTGTGCACAACAACCACCTTATTTTCCCTCTTTTTCTTCCCCATGTGCTTTCGTCAATCTACTCTCTCACCCCCAATCAGATCTCACTATCTGTGATCACGATTGTTGAGCAAAGCAAAAGAGAAAAAGGATTGCCTAATTTTGCCTTAAGTGTATCTGGAGGACCTCATGGCCCACATGCAATTAGCTTGTCTATATATCATCCTATATAACAAGGCTTTTCGTAGGGAGGGATTCTTCCATTCACTGTTCTCACACTGGGTTTCCTAAAGATGAGGCCACCGAAAGTTGTTGAACACAGAAAGGTAGGTGACAGGATGGGTCTGGAATGTCAGAGGCAGGGAAGATTGATGCCATGTCTGAGCAGGAGGCCGGGAGCGTCTTGGCAGTAGATAGTTGCAATGACCATGTGGGGCAGAAAGAAGGTAACTGCTCACTGGGCACCTGAGCCAGGGCAGGGCCCTGAGGAGGCCACGATGAAATAGGCCAGGCCCTTGATCTGGAGGAGCAGTGAGGCACATCATGGCTGGGCCTCCCCCCACCTGCACTGTGAGGAGGTAGGGAGGGTGAGGCAGGGGGAGGCATATGGTGTCCTTGCAGCAAATCTATGCCTTTCAGAGTTTCTGAGCGTGCATGGGCAGAGCCTCTGTACAGCCCTGCAAAGAAGCTGCAAAAGCGGGAAGAAAAATGAAACAAAGATCTATGGCTTCTGGATGAAGGGTAAAATGGAACACTCTGTAGATGTTCCAGAAGGTCAGAGCTAAATGTGACTTATGGCTTTAAACAGTATGCAAATCTCCACTAAACATACCCTCCTTGCGATTTTTGTTTTTTTAAAAAAACATTTAAAGAGCACCTTGTCATTTCAGGTTTCCAAATTGGCAGCAGAAGTGATTATGATCAAGTATTTTGATCGTGTACAATTTGGAAAGGGCTTTAACAAACCTCATTACCTCGAATCCCACCTCCTTTTTGGCAGGTGCCAGTGCCAACCACGAGAGCCCAGCAGACTTTTAAGCACCACAGTCTTTGTGGTGCTTTGTGTCATGGCTCTTTAATGAACTGGGTCTTAGAGTTAACACTGGTGAAGGAGGCTGGAAATATCAGCCCTGCTGTTGAGAACAGAAAGCAGGCTGCCCTGAGGCTGGGGCCTGATGTGGCTTGGTCTGCATAAAGCCCCACGTTGCAGGCTCTGTTGATCGAGTCCCCCATGTGTCTTTAGTGGGGCTGCTATGGTGCTTACTCTTCCTGACACGTGACATGGTATTCCTTCCCTTTCCAGAGTGGTGGGCCTGGGTCACTAAACTGTTGAAGACCCTTTTTGATGCCAGTCCCACCACACTGGCATTTGTTACAGCAGTTGACCTTTGACGAATTTCACACAGATGCACGGATGCCTGTGGCATTCACGTTCTGCTCCTGTCTCTCCAGGGACTGGAACCTATAACTCGGATGTCAGCTGAGGGCCTTTGCTCTCTGAGAGCTGGTGAAATTGCACAGCCTCATGGGAGAATCTCACACTTTGCTGCTTTTCCAGGCATCCGTCTGCACCTCTGGACTGTTCCTATTGCCAGACACAGAACTCGGCTCCTTCCCCTAGGAATCTGTGCTTTCTCCCTCTCCTCTTTTACTTCTTGGTAGACTTCGCTAGTGGTCAGTGGGGAGAGGTCTCGCCATGGAGTGCTTGGCCTTCTATGAACATTTTCTCTTCCATTATTGCTCCCTCTTCTTCCCCTAATGCACACGTCTCCCCTTTCTTGTGAACCTAAAGTTCTCGACTCATGAGCACCTTGGGAGTCTCAGCTTCAACTACAAGCAGTTTTTCAAGGAAAATGGTCTCTTCCCAAAAGGAATTCTGATGCATTTGATTTTCTCATTTCTTTTTAACAGCTTTTTGGACTTCAGGAATTACCAGAATTCCCTGGTGGAAAGGGGCGAACGCTCACCTATGGAACATTAAGTTCCTATAACACACGGGTTAAATTTGATTCCCACCTACATCGCTTCCCTGGAATACTGCCAAAAATGCACTTTTTCACCCTGTGCTCTGATCCCTTCATGCCTCTCTGCACACCATTTCTTCCTCTTGGAATGTTCATCCTCTCTCTTCACCTGGAAACTTCATACAATCGCACATTGGCTGGAAGTTGGAATTGGAAGCAGAGCTGTGACTTGAACCCAGGCATTTTGATATGAGATTTAGGTGTCCCAAACTACAACCTAACTACTACTCTCCCTCAGCGTCCTTCTAGGAACACACTGATAGCTACGGTTCCCACACTTGGCAGGTAGAAGGCATATTGTTTCTGTCCTCTCCTTCCTTCCCCATGGTGGACACCAATAAGCAATCATGAAATTTCCCCACAGCATCCAGAGATTCTAGAATCTTTGTCGAGACATAATTTCTGATAAACGTTGCCAGACAATCTGATCTGACTCACAGCCTATGTGGCTAGATTCTGTGTTGGCCACTGTGAAGGATAAACATATGAATGACTCATGTTTTGTCTTCTACTCTTCTAGTACATTCTCTCATTCTCATCTCACATCCGGTATAGGGGCATTAAAGAGCCTCCTGCTCAACTTCCTTCAGCTGTAAGTCCTACGACTTGGATAGATGCGGTTTGGAAAGGTGTTATTCTTGTTCCTTTTCTATTCCTGTGCGGGCATCCACTTCCTGTGGTTAAAAGGGGAAGGGTGTAGCTGTGAACCCTAGCTCTGTCTCTACTGTTTCACATCCTCTGGCATCTTACTTGAATCTTATACTACCTTGTGAGGTAGGTATTATGATTGCCTTTGACACAGTTCAAAAAGGAGAGGTTGAGAGGTAGCATAAGCAAAAGTGCCTGGCACAGGGCCTAAAACAGTGGCGCTCAATCTAAGCTAAGAGAAAGACAGATGCCAAGGAGACAAATTGAAGCAGACACTGTTCTTACATATAGGCAAAAATAGCCCCAAAGAAACGTCAAACCATACTCTGTCAATCTAAACCAAATAAAACCAAACCCAAACAAACAACAATGAGAACAACTCTTGTAAAGGGGCCTTTTCCTGCTATTACTCTCCTCTGCCCTGTGCAGAGTAGAAGACCACCTGTTTTTGTAGCTAATCATTAATCAGCAAGTACCTTCAAGCTTCTCTCTTATTTTCTGTCTCCTAATTATCCAAAGAGATAATTTGGCTGAGGGACAAAGGCACATGTTTGCTAACAAAGGGATACTTGTGCTTCTGTGGAATGGAAGGGCATATTGTGTGAAATACCCTGTTAACAGTCAGACTGGACGTTGGTGACCTAAAGCGCTCTGTTTCCCAATGAATCTCTTGTGTTTAATTATGCTGAGGGTTTCCATGATGAGCTTTGAGCTGTTTCTTCTGTAAATATCTCAGTCGCTTTGTGGAGACCAAGTGGATGGATCAGGGCAGTAACAGTTCAAAGACCTGATTGGAGCTGGGAATAATGAGCCAAGACTTGGTCAGGACTCCAGGCTCTAAGTACCAAGGGCCACGTAGTTTAAATTTTCCATTAGCACCATGGAGTGTTTGTTGTATAGAGTAATGGAGCTCCAGAAAATGTGCCCCTGTGCAGAGGTAGCAACATCAACTGAGGCTCTGAGCTCTCCCAAAGTAATTTTCTGAGGGAGAAAGCAAGCCATTCCCGATGCCCTAGCACATTTATTGGGTAGCTAGAACACCTTGAGTCACCTGTATAGTTTGTCTTTGATTCTTCCCTTAAAGATTCTCTGAAATATTTTCTGTATTAATGAAATCATGATGCAGACAATGATTATTGCTAACCTTCACTGAACAGGTTGCTTGTGGAAAAATTATATACATTTTTTCTTGAATCCTTAAACCTTAATTTTTTAAAATCCATTTGTTGCAGATATTTGAGACTTAAAGAGCCTGAACTGAGGCTCCAGTAGAATGATAACTTGTTCAGGTCCTTACAGCTGGGAAAGTAGCAGTATCTGACCCAATTTTGTGTTCTTATCTGCTAGGTCATGCGATTTACTTTTAGGAGAAAGGGAATTAATCCATCCACTGCCTACGGAAACCCACAGGGAGTAATATGATGACCAAGGAACCATGACTTCTGTGTTGACAGTTGGCAGAAAACATTCCAGTCCTCCAGACTGACATGATGGGAAAGGTTCTAGGGCTTCAAACTATGTTTTTGAATCCAGGGTATGAATTAGGGTCATTGAGGTGTAAGAGAAATTAGGATCTGATTTGATTCCTAATATGATTCTGTACTTCACAATCAAAATCGATCTAAAGTGGAAAAGATAAGAGATATGTGGAAATGCTGGTTTATGCCTTTGCCAAGGTCATATATATGGCTCAACACAGCCAAATGAGAATCCGTTTTAGCCTGGTCTGTGTAGAGGATTCCAATATTTCTCTTTCAATGTAATACATGCTACTCCTCTGTTTTTCTCAAATATTTATTTATTTATTTTGAAGGAGGGAGGGAGGGGGGAGAGGGGGGAAAGGGGGAGAGATCCTATAGCCCCTGGTTCACTTTACAAATGGCTACAAGAGCCAACATTGGGCTAAGCCAAAGCCAGGAGTCAGGAGCCTCATCTGAGTCTCCCATGTAGGTGGCAGAAGCCCAAACTTAAGCATCTTCTGCTGCTGTTCCCTGGCCATTAGCTGGGAGCTGGAGCAGAAGTGGAGCAGACAGGACAGGAACTGTTGCCTGTGGATACTGGAGTCACAGGTGGCAGCTTTATCCTCTATGCCACAACAACAGCCCCACACTGCTCCTCTTAAGGGGAATGGTCACTTACTACATGATTTACACTCCTGTGGCAGCCTTAGAGAAAATATTTTGGAATTTAAAAGAACCAGAGGAAAGACAGTGTGGCTAGTGGAAGGAAATTTGGAATGAGATGTTGGCGCATTCCTTCCTTCTTTCTTCCTTTTATTTATTCGTCTAACAAATGCCGAGTGTATCAAAGTGATTTTAGAACCAGTTCCAGGGTATGTTGTGACACCTTGAGCTTCTGTTTCCTTATCTGAAAAATGACAGTGTTGGAACATCTCTAATAATTTGAATATGGAAAAAATCTCGGTCTCTTTAGTAATCATAAAATGCAATTATATATGCTACTGATGTGCCATTTTTGTTTTTACATTTTAGAGCAGTAAAGCCACATTAAAAGATCATGCTGAACGCTAATGAGGATGTGATGGAAACAGCAGTCTCAGGGACTCGTAGACATCAGTACATAGTTTTGGAAAAGAATGCACTAAGTTATTGAGAGCTGTGAAAAGATCTGTGCTCCTTGACTCTGTCATTTTATCTCCTGCAATCAGTTCTAAGTAAAGTCTAAGAAAGAATCTTTGTACCCAAAAGTATTCAATGATCCTTTGTTATTAGATAAAACATGGAAACAGCCAAACTGCTGAATCAAATGGATAAACAGTTAAATAAATTGTGTGAATTCACACAGTGACAGGGTATGTGGCCCCAAAAGAGACAGACAATCTGGAGGTTGCTATAGTAACGTGGAAAATGTTTGCTATAATGTTAATTGAAAGAAGAAAGTATTCATTGCTGTCACACAGATGATGAGACAGTTTCAGGAAAGAATCAAATGCTCAGAAGATTGTGATAGGGCCGGTGCCACGGCTCACTAGGCTAATCCTCCGCCTTGCGGCGCCTGCACACCGGGTTCTAGTCCCAGTCAGGGTGCTGGATTCTGTCCCGGTTGCCCCTCTTCCAGGCCAGCTCTCTGCTGTGGCCAGGGAGTGCAGTGGAGGATGGCCCAAGTGCTTGGGTCCTGCACCCCATGGGAGACCAGGAAAAGCACCTGGCTCCTGCCTTCAGATCGGTGCGGTGCGCCGGCCGCAGCGCACCGGATGCGGCGGCCATTGGAGGGTGAACCAATGGCAAAGGAAGACCTTTCTCTCTGTCTCTCTCTCTCACTGTCCACTCTGCCTGTCAAAAAAAAAAATAAATTAAAAAAATAAATTAAAAAAGAAGATTGTGATAGGGTACATCCGTGGGCTGTTTTTGAAATACGATATTTCTCCTTGGAAGCTGACCTGTATTTGTGTCCAGACTGACCAGATGTGAAGCCTAGCAGTATGACTGCAGAGTTTCCTTCTCTGTACAATGGGCTGATCATTAGATGTGTTGAATAAGGCGGAGATGACAATTAGATAATATATGATGAATTGTCCTATAATGCCTAACTGGTTGAAATCTGTTCATGATTATTCATTATTATTACTTTCATTAAGGATTTGGACATATTGCTGGTTATTAATGGCAGGAAGAAAAAGGTGATCTTAATGATATCCAAAGCTCCTTCTTGTTCTAAGTTTTTATATTTCTAGCTTTGCGGCATTTAAGTGTTTTTTTTTTTTTTTAAAGATTTATTTATTTATTTGAAAATCCGAGTTAGAAATAGAGATAAATATCTTCCATCACTGGTTCATTCCCTAAATGTCTGCAATGGCCAGGGCTGGGCTAAGCCAAAGTCAGGACAAAGGGGCTTCTTCTGGGTCTCCCACATGGGTGCAGGGGCCTAGGAACTTGAACCATTCTCTGCTGATTTCCCAGGCCATTAACAGGGAATTGGATCAGAAGTGGAGCATCTGAGCCATGAACTGGCACCCATAGGGGACACCAGCATCGTGGGCAGCAGCTTAACTTGGTACTCCACAACACTGGCCCCTTAAGTGGATTTTTTGGTAACAAAGGTATATTTGTAGATTAATATGGGGCTTAAATATTGTGCTGTATTTATAATTTTAAGATATAATTTCCTTGAGGAATAGTGAGATTGTTCCTGTTTATTAATAATCTGAACTGAGTCCTCCTTGGGGACATCAGGGAATCTGTAAAGTTTTACATTAGGGAATTTGGGAAGCTGGGTAGCAATTGGTCACTCTTCTCACTTTGTTATTCTAACATCTTGTCTTCATTTTGTATAGAAATAAGTTGATGGGTAATTATTTATGCACTTAGGAGAGAGAGAGTTTTTATGACATTATATGTTTAGAACAGTCCTAAATCTTGTATTTCTCAAAGCTTTTGGATATGTGGGGGATTTGAATGGCCATTCTGTTAGTATAAGAAGATTTACGAGGTCTTATGTATCTCTATAAACAAATGTAGAAAGGTTTCCTGGGAGTGAAATGGTTCTTTCAGAATGACTTTCGGATGATACATGTGTAAGCGAATCAGACAGTTATCGATTAAATGTCTTCTCAACACAAAACAAATCGACTGGACGTGTGAAGGGTTTTGCTAGACATCACCATTTGATATCCCCCAGTGACATTTGGTTGCTGATTTCCAGCTAAGAGTTGAAAGGTGGAAATTTTGCTTGGGATTGTTTTGGCAGAGCAAGGAACAAGGCAGAAGGCAAGGAGTAAACTCTGAGGCAAGATGTTTCTGGAACTTTTCTCTATATCTATGCAGATATTGTGCAAAAAAAAAAAAGATGTGGAAATATTCAGAATTGTATGTGCTGATTTCCCTAAGTTCTGATGAAATAGCATGAAGAAGTTTGAGCAAAGAGACCTAGACCAAAGACAGTAAGTCAGATTGTGTTCATAGGAACTAGAGAGGGAAACCTGGCAGTCTGAAGACAGTAGGTTCAGCAACAATTTTGTAGGATTTTGTTACGGGGACCCCCTTCTGTCTGAAATGTATGATTCTTGGCTGATTTTGTAGGTGATGGATCTCTCGGTGAACAGATGCATCAGTTCATCTGGGAGAGATGTTTATTTGCAAACTCCCATGCTTAGAGTAAGTTGAAGAGTTACCAAAGATTAGTGGCTCCCATCAGGTGTCTGACTAGTTTACTCTCAGTGATCTCTTTAAGCATCCCATCCAGATGTTCATGACTCTTGTGACCACTTCCTAGGCTTCATCAGGCAACGTTTGGAGGGAGACCAAAGCCACAGTTCCCAAAGGGGTGGCAGAGATGAGTTGGCAGGCAATCTGAGGACTGATCTTGGAGAGGACTTGCTTTTGGAATTTATGAAGTCTTTGAAGCTTGAGTAAGGTTTTGGAACATGTTGCAGACTTAAGAACCAGCCTCATTGGCCTGGATAAATATTTATCATCACCTTTAAGTCGAATCCATCCCAGCCACTGTTGAAAGCCTTCTTAGCTAGAGACATCCATCGTGGGACTAAATGTCTAAGAGCTTCAAGAGAGACTCCTGAAGTTTCTGCTGTATCTGCTTTAGCTGGACAAAAGTATGCTCCTTATGCCAAGGTTGGGGCAATACAGGACTGTAGACTCCAGAGGACAGCTAGCTTTTTGTTTTATTTTTGCTTACAATGTTAGAGGCCATATCAAAGATGTCAGGAGTCAAAACTGGCTCATCCACTGTCCCTGGCCAGCTGTTTCCATACTAGCAGCATTTGGAGAAGATGGAATTGTTAATGGACTCCTCTTAAAACATCTGTGTCAGGTGCCTTTGGTGTTGAGTTAAGCTGAGTTCCTTGATCCATGACGACGTCATAATGGGACGACACATTCTTTTGACCTATTAATGTGAAGAATATCAACATCTTTTTATCATAAATTGGCTACTAAAGAATTAGCACCATTCCCAGTCCCTTCTGAACATATTCACTGGTTGGCCCAATCTGAACATGACTGGGAAATACATAGCTTTTTCTTTGCAATGATTTAAACATGATTTGGCTTCCAAACTCATGCAGAAACTATTAATTTTTTATTAAAAAGATTTAATTATTTACGTGAAAGAGTTAGCCTTCCATCTGCTGGTTTACTTCCCAGATGGCCACAGAAGCCAGGGCTGAGCTGGTCTGAATCCAAGAGCCAGGTGGTTCCTCTGGGTCATACACATGAGTGCAGGAGTCCAAGCACTTGAGACATCCTCTGCTGCTTCCCCACACCTTTAATAGGGAGCTGGATTGGAAGTGGAGCAACTGGGAATTGCACCAGCACCCACAGGGAATGCAGGCATCACAGGTGGCAGGTTTACCCACTATGCCACAACACTGGCCCCTCATGTAGGATTTTAAATCCCACTTATAAGTGAATAGTACTATGAGTGTGGAAACCTAGTCTAATTCTGTTGTGCAGGAGGTGAGTGTAGCAGGAGGTCCAGAGGTCCACGGAGGTGTTGCTTTACAAAGCAGTTTCCAGGGGGAGGCTGGCTATAAAAGCTGAGTGAGAACCAGCTGCTCTCTCTGCTTCCTGCCTTACCAAGTGACCCTTCCTCCGCAGTCGCTCCAACATCGCCATCCACCAGTTCCACCAGACTCCAAACCAGCGAGGACTGCTTGGTCTTGGACCGTGAACCTCCAATGTTGTGAGCTAAATAAACCTTCTCTGTTTATAAAATTAGTTTCTCATTTTGTAGTGGTCATGAAAGACTGCCTAATAGATCTTTCAGTGTCTCCAAGTTGCAAAACTTTCCTCATATTAAGTTGGCTTACCAATCTCTTATTAAGCAGAGAAAAACCTACTGTGTCAGTAGCATTTAGTGGACCTATCTGAGCAGTGGGTGTCCATTCCAAACACTGCGTTGTGTTGACATCTCCCAGTCTGATCTCGCCAGATCACATGGTGACAGCAGAAGGCAAGCAAATGTTGTAAGAGAAGGGGGCACAGTGCACAGAGGAAACTCTCCTGCCATTTTGAAGACCTAACTTTTCGTGGGCCAGGCTAATGCCTTTTCATCGTCTATCTTGACGGAGCCTATGACACTCTCGGGTGAGTGACACAAAAGCTGGAAAAGGAACCAAGGACAGTTCCTCTTTATCTCCACTGCTGCTTTTCACGGAGGCTTTAATTTACCCATGATACAGTGGGACTGAGCTCTGGTCTAGGGAGTAGGTTGCACTAAGGATTTACAGAGAGATCCAAGGGTGGGAGACGAGCTGTTGTTGCCCATAGAATAAATTCTCCAAAGGGAGATTTCCTCAGGAGTTCACCTTTTTAATGCTGAGGGAGCTGGCCAGAGAAAACCTATGTTGAGCCCCCCTACCCCTACCCCTCTCATAAAATAGCAGGGCATGCCTGGGTGGTTGCCGAGTAGGGACTCGTAGGATGTATTTCCTAACCTCTATATTCAATCTTATCTCCTGTTTCATCCTCCTCGCCCCTCACTGATCTGTTTTCCAGTTTGCAAACTGAATAGCAAACAATGCAAAAGGGCAGAGTGATGTGAGAGGAACAAGCCCTCATGTGACGCATAAATAACTGATCAGAAGTGGCATTTCAAGAACAGTGTAATCCTTTGTACAGCAGTTTCAAAGGTCAGAGCTAAAACACATTGTACACTGGCCGTGTTCCACTGAGCCTTCATGTCTCATTGAACACAATTCACATGAAATCTTCCCCAAATAGTCAAAAGCTGGAATGCTCAGTTTTATCAAACTCATAAAATACGACATGGTGCTTATGATATTCTGGAACCAAAGAGGGCTGGTGTCTTAATCAGAGTTATCAAGAGATAGCATCAGGGGCTGGCGCTGTGGCTCAGTCGGTTAACGCCCTGGCCTGAAGTGCCGGCATCCCATATGGGCACCAGTTTGAGACCCAGCTGCTCCACTTCCTGTCCAGCTCTCTGCTATGGCCCTGGAAAGCAGTGGAGGATGGCCCAAGTCCTTAGGCCCCTGCACCCATGTGGGAGACCGGGAAAAAGCTCCTGGCTCCTGGCTTCGGGTCGGCACAGCTCCAGCTGTTGCGGCCAGCTGGGGGAGTGAACCATTGGATGGAAGACCCCCCCCCCCCGCCTCTCTGCCTCTTCTCTCCTCTCTCTCTGTGTAACTCTGACTTTCAAATAAATAAATAAATAAATCTTTTTTAAAAAAGACAGCATCAACAGAATAGGCACATAGACATATGGAGGTGGGTTTATTAGGGGAATTGGCTTGTGGGATTATGGTAGCTGAGAAGTCCTACTGTGGTCTCCTATGGGTTGGAAACCCTGGGATGCTGGTAGCATGGATCAGCCAGAGCCAGGGAATTTTGAATTTGCGGCCAAAAGCCTGAATATTCAGTGATGGGGCCACTGGTGTGAGCCCTAGAGTCCAAAGGCTAGCAAGCCCTGATGGAGTACCACGTCCGAGGCCAGAGTTGATGGTGTCCTGGCTCTGAGAGAGGGACCCATGTACTTTTTGCATTTATTCTCTCCAGACCCTCAGCCTGTGGATGGTGCTGCTTACATCGAGGGTGAGTCTTCCTCTCTGTCTACTTGGAGTCGTATGATAATCTCTGGAAACACCTTCAGAGTATCTCCAGAAACACTGTTTTCTTAGGTTTCTAGAAATGCCCTAATCCAGTCAAGTTGAAACCCAAAATTTACCATCACAGACCGTTTGAAGTTCCGACTTCATCTCTTACCACAGCTATGTGGTCTGGGATGAGTTAATTCACACTAATGCCTGTGAAATGAATGCAATCCTTGCAACCGCTGTGGAGCAGACAGAGCTATGAGTAAGATGGTGCAGGCAGCTCTTGGTTCCATGGTTAGCGTGCAGTCAATGCCAATTTTTGTTAAACAAGTAATCAGTACCTATGGTGTACAGGGTCTTATTCTGGCAACAGAACTACTTTTATAGGGCATCAATGTCTGTGTTGAAAAACATTTAAAGCATTTTTGGGGCACCGTTGACCTGTTCAGCTAGTGAAGTAAGAAATAAGGTATAAAAGCCTTTTAATGTTTATAACACATTTAAGTTAAATTTGTAAATGAAGTAGTTTCTATGGTAAGTGACTCCCCAACATCTATAAAAGTTTAAATTCATTGAATATGTCCTTTAATGTCCTCCTAAGCAACTACTTTTGGTGTCAAAATTACTGTTGATTTCAGGTGGTGTGAAGCAACACACTCTCCTCCCACCCGCAGGTGGATTGGTCTCCTCCTCTGTGCCTGTCTGCTCCCTCTCTTAGTGATGCTTGCATTAACATGATGCTTTTTGCAAAAATTGGTCTTGTAATAGATGATGGGGTGAGAGATGGGTTTAAAACAAAATAAGGTCCTTTTTGGTACATTCAAGTGTTAGCTTCTTCCCCAAATGATAAATTACAAAAAATGACTAAGGTACCCTGATGAGCTGATGGATTTCCTTACTCAAATCTCAGACACTTGCCTGCGTGAGGACGATTTTCCCAGCGTTAAAACTGTTCCCTAAGGGTCATTTCAGGTACCTTGGGAGGCTGCATTAACTGCAGTGGCCACTGAACAGCTCTTGCTAAGTAGGCACTTAAGCATTCGCATGACTGCAGTGTGGTGCTCTGGAAAGAATAATTAGTAAAGATCTGTATGGCAGTGAAGCCCTGGGAAATATTTCTGGAAGAAATGTTCTAATGATAGGATTCTCTGGAAAATGAACCTTCTCAAAAGATAAAACTTGGAGATGAGGAATATCTTGGTGCTGCTGCTCCTGCTCTTCTCTAAAGCCCCGGGCTAGAAAATCTGGCCTGATGGGTTTCAAAGGTGACCTGTGACTGTTAGCACATTGTCAAATCGGGGTTCTGGTTGTTGGAGAGAGTAGAGGGTGTTGCTTTACTAGCAAAGGCAGCAAGACTTTTTGGAAAGCGTGGTGAATTCAGAGTTAAGAAAACCTGAACCTTGAAAGGGTGCAGCTGCTTCCCACAAACAGGGCTTAAGCCATCCGTTACCTCTCTTTGGGCCTTAGTTTTACTGCTTGTAAAACGGTGAGAGTAAATGCAAAGAGAGACAACATGTTCTTGGCAGGTGCACCTGCTCCATCTGCATCCTGAACAGACATCGCTAATGGGTCTAGTGTACTTTCACCCTGACTTCTGTTAGGGGTCAGTGATAGGATTGCGTTGCACAGCAGACATGTGTGATGTGGGTCAAGGAAGTTTCTGTGAGTTGCTAACACACAGGATGCACTGGGTCATGTTAGGGTAATTGATGGTTCAAAATTTCTATCTTGACAGTTGAGTTCCAACATACATAATGCCCCCCCAGCACAGAATGAGGTGGTAGTAAAGGGGGTAGGCATCGTGTTAAAATCCCAGGTTCATACCTTAATAGCTGGTTCACTGCACTTCTGTGTGCCTCTGTTTGTAGGTCCCGGGGTGACTGGGCTGCGAGGCTGAGCTAAAGTCAGGCATGCAAAACACTATCAGCGACTGGGCTATTCAAAGTGCTTGGTGAATGCTAGCTGTGAATATAGGACCCTTGTTTCTTTGTGGGACAGTTAAGAGTGTATGTGATAACTTTAACTCTGGTGATTAAAACCACTTCCAAAGAGTTCCAGCACAGCAAATAAGCTTGCATCCCAGAAGCCTGGTTCTAAGAATGACTCTCACACTGCGCTGAGCTTTCATTAGTACCTAGTAATGGAAAGGCTCCTAAATTGCCTATTTTTAAACTTTTGGTAAGAAAATCTTTGTTAATTTATAAACTCCCTTCCCCAAATCATACATCTTTTTTTATTTAAGGCTAGGAGCTGTAGGTTTTCACCAAAGCACTGTCAAAATTTAAAACTGTGAGGAGGGGATGTGTGGATGGGAGCCTGAGTGGTCTTCTGCCTCTGTAACCCCCACTGTCTTGAGAGGCTGTTCCGTTTCTTCCTCTCAGCTTTAGATGGGGACTGAGATGGAGAGGAACAAGAGAAATGGAAACACTTCCTTCTTGCATCTCTAAAAGCTCTTACCCTAATTCTTTGCTGTTGAGAAGAGTCCATGTTTATTTAGCTGCTCAAATTACTGCTCAAATGAAACTGGACTCCATGAGCCTAGTTTGGAGGACATCCTGAGAACCCCTGTCCATGAGCTTGAACATTTTCATGCCACAGACAGAGTTCACTGTAGAAAGACCAAGACCCAAGTTCAAAGCCATTTGATGCAACGTATACCTTCCCACCTGCTCCTTCCTACCACACCCTAGAAGCCATGGACATTCCCCAGCACCAGCAGATCAGACATTCACTGAAAATTAGAGATTCTGCCTGTTATCAAAGAGGCTAAGCTCTTCTGAGACACAGGTGTGCACTGGGGGCTCCACTCCAAGGTAAGGGAGTGCAGAGAAAGACAGGGCACCTCTGTTACTCAATCGTGGAGCCTACTTAGGAAGAATCTTGTACAGAGAAGTGTCAACTTGAGACTGCTGGTGTCTGAACATGTAGCCCAGGGAAGAGCCCCATCTGCCAATTATGATGGGAGTTATTTCCGAAGATGTGCTTGCCTCTCAGCCCTGGTGTAGTCTCCCCCTCACTACCCCCCCCCCCCATCCAATGTGTTGCCCCTTGGTTCCAGTCCTCTTTTTATAAAATGTCATTAAGCTGACCCTGAAAAAGAATCCTGTAAGAATGGCCACGGGGCAGCAAGGGTTTGGATGTGTTTGGCTTGTTTTGCTCAGGCAAGAGCTGTATTGCGCTCACTGAAGGGTGGAGAAGTTCCGTGGGGACCTGCCTGCCTGCTGTTCTTGTAATGAGAAGTGAAATTCCTGACATCTTTACCCTAGAACTTGTGCAGTTTTTATTCATTTACCACATGGCTTATTTTTCCAAAACTCCTCATAGATTTATTTCACCTGGGATTCAGTTCTACCGTAGTTGACACTTCCTATGGCATGTACTTGAATTGGCAGGGGGTAGCTCCTTTTTTTGTTGTTGTTCAAGGACATACATTGAGATTTCTGCCTACTTCTTCTCATCTATTCTTCTGCTGATCCAAATTACGAAGGCACTTTAAAAAGTTCTTGAAAATTCAAATTAAAAGATTCTTAAATTTGTGCCAAAGTATTTGAAACCCATGCATACTTTTTTCATAATATGCATTTTTCCATGAACTTTTTGAAGACCACTTGTATTTATTTTGTATCCTTGCTTTTGTCAACTTGCTCCCCATTTAGTCACATATGCTTACTAAATAGTTACTGTGTGTAGGGCATTGCTCAAGTGCCGGGAATGCAGTGGAAAGCAAAAGAGAAAAATAAAGTCAAATGTTTTGCAGAAGGCGGATACATTCCCAGCCAAAAGTTGGGTTGGAAGTTGAGATTGATATCAGCATGCACACAGCAAGAGGGTAGGGAAAGGTTCATGAGCCACATAGAGACTTTCTGGGAACAGCAGGGAAGCTCCCAGGCAGTTTCAAAAATGACTTGAATCAACCAGGGAGGGAGACTGGCTTGAGTTTCATCTGGTGATTGGTGGGTGGAGCTGGGCTGCAGTGATGATTTCCACGCTTGGAGAGGACCTGCACGAGTGGAGCCTCCCATTGCACCAAGTGGAGAACATCTGGGCTTTCTTATCAGCTCACCTGAATGTGGAGCAGAATGGGGAGTGGTGAGCTTTAAAAGCTCTGAGCAAACAACAAAAGACAGAGCCAACCTCTGTTTTAAAAAAAATGTTGTCATCTAACAAATATCAAGATCATAGCTTAGGAGTTTGAAAATTTGTGTAGATTTATGCGATCATAATCAAGAAGAGAGGTAGAATATTTCTAGCTGGTGGCTGGCTCCCTTGTGCCTCCTTCCAGTCAATACCACCCCTAGAAATAGCTGTTATTCTGAATTCCATCATCAGAGGTGAATTTTACCAGTTTTTGCAGGCTTTATAAATGGAATCACAGTAGGCCTCTGTGTATGCAGTGGTTCGTTTGTCTTAAGTCAGGTGAATATGGATCTGAATTTGGACTTTTAAAAAAGATTTATTTACTTAAAGGCAAAGTGTCAGAAACAAACACAAGGTTGCTTTTCTCCATCCTTTACATTGCAACATAAATATTTTAGAATCAGCTCCTTGATTTACACACAACACTTTGATGGGCTGGAGATGGAGAGTGATTAAATCTTCAGGTAAATATGGGGCTAATTGACATCTTCAGTTCCGTCATAAAAGTTTAAATCCATCAATATGAAATACTTCCGTACTTAATTACATCTTTCTAAATTCTCTCAGTAGTGTTAGCTTTTAATTTGGAGAACTTTCACTTCTATAATTAGACTTATTCTTATGTATTGATGTTTGTAATATTGTGATACTTTAAAAGTTCATTTTCCAATTATTTGAAGCTGATGTTTAGATACAATGGATTTGCTATTGACCTTGATGCAGTAGCATAAATACATCCACTATACAATAATGCAAGTTGCTTATGTATCATTTTGAATTTTTGATGTGCATAACTATATCATGTACATCACAATATGTCTAACTTTATAACCTTTGTACTTTTATTTTACTGCTTTTGTAGTGTTGCTAAGAACCTACTGTACAATGCCAAAATGTGGTATAGTGGATATCCTCTTCCTGCCCCTAACCTCAACAAGAGACTTTTCCATATTTCTCCCCTAAGTATGATGTTGAGTGTAGATTTTTTTTTGCAGGCACTCTTTAACAGATTAAGACATTTTCTTCCTATTTGTGTTTGTTGAAAGATTGTTTCCTTCTTCATGAAAGGTGCTGGACTCTATCAAATGCCTTTTCTGCCTCTCTTGGGTAGATTGCAATTATTTGTTATTCTGTTAAAATGATTTACATTAATTGGTTTTCAAATATTAAAGCAATCCTGCATTCCTGTCATGAACCTACTATATCATGATGTAATGTATTTTAATATATTGCTGGATTCAATTTTCTCCTATGTTTAATATTTTATGCCTCATCCATGAGAGAGATCTGCTTGTGGTTTTTTTCTCTTTTTACAATGTATTTATTTATTTGAAAGAGAGAGAGAGTGAAAGCGAGCAAGTGAGTGTGAGAGAGTGAGTGACTGTCCATCCACTGATTCACTGCCCAAATGATCATAAAACCTGGGGCTTGGTCAGGCCAATGCCAGGAGCCTGGAACTCTACCTGGGTCTCCTATATGGGTGGCAGGGGCCCAGGCAATTGCACAGTCTCCTGCTTCTTTCCCAAATGCATTAGCAGGGAGCTTGATTGGAAGTGGAGCAGCTGGAACTTGAACAGGTGCTATGATATGGGATGCTGGCATCACATGTGGTAGCTTGACCCCCTGTGCCACAATTCTCTTCCCTCAAGTATTTGAGAGGCTCTGGATTAGGGTTTTTTCTACATCCATGGCTCTGCTCTTTGCTCCATCTTGATGATGAAGTCAGTTTTGATTATGCAGTGTCACAAAGGCAGCAGCAGCTGTAGGACCCTAGCATCACATCTCTGTGTAGGGTTCTGTGAGCATTTTCTAGGTCCTACCATTCTTCCTGGGTGGAGTCCACATCTAGGTCTTCAAGGCACACCAACACTGGGGATTATTAATTTTCTTTGCTCTGTAAACATGGAGAGATCCCTAGAATTCTACCACTTTCCGGCTTCTGAAGACTCTGGGTATCCTCCTGGGCTCTCTGGTGGAGAGGAACATTCCCAGGGTGGCAAAGGCTGAGTCACAGGGGGACTCTGTTGGAAGCAGAACCAGGAAATCATGTATGTGACCTGCAAAAAGCACTTCTCAGTTTTATAGTCTTGAAATTTAAACATCAAGGAACTGCTTAACTTAGGTTTGAAAGTTGCTAGTTCCCCTCACAATGGTGTGGTCCCAACCCCTATTTGTAACTTTAAGCCCCAACTAAACCCACCTGAGCAGGCTGGTATTTGCTATATTCATTTCTTGCCCTCTAGACCTCATTTCCTTTGCATATTCAGCCTTCTTCCCTCTAATCAAGGCTCCAGATTTATATGTCTGTCCTTCAAAATCCAGTTCAAATGATTTCCATCTTTGATCCACCAACTAGAATAACTTCTCCCTCTGAAATCTTATTCTTTACTCATTGGGATGCTTTCCCTACTTTTTTCTTGTTTTATAGGTCCCCCTCTCTTACTTCTCTTTCTTTGTGAACTATAATATACTTGATGACAAATTGGTTTCTTCTCTTCTCTTCTCTTCTCTTCTCTTCTCTTCTCTTCTCTTCTCTTCTCTTCTCTTCTCTTCTCTTTCAGGCAGAGTTAGAGACAGAGAGAAAGGTCTTCCTTCCGTTGGTTCACCCCCAAAATGGCTGCCACAACCAGCGTGCTGCGCCCATCTGAGGCCAGGAGCCAGGTGCTTCTTCCTGGTCTCCCATGTGGGTGCAGGACCCAAGCACTTGGGCCATCCTCCCCTGCCTTCCCAGGCCACAGCAGAAAGCTGGACTGGAAGAGGAGCAACCGGGATGGAATCCGGTGCCCCAACTAGGACTAGAACCCCAGGTAATGGCACCGCAGGCGGAGGATTAGCCTAGTGAGCTGCGGCACTGGCCGACAAATTGGTTTCTAGTGACTTTGTTTTTAAACCACAGACAATCACAAAATACCAGTTTTCCATTTTCCTAGATTAAAAAAATATCTAATGAAGGGCAGGTAGCTTAGAGATTATCAGTGGATAGACTTATCAATGATAGGAATGGGATATGGTAAGAACTTATGAGTAGTGTCTATAACAAGGCTCCTCTGAGAAGTTTCTTTCCATCAGCAAGCATACTTTCAGCTATCTCTTCTTGGAGATCCTGCTCATTGATTTTGTCTGCAAGATGACTAGTGGTTTGCTGTTGTGGGGTTGTGTAATTCTCCATGTGTCTATCTTGTGTCCTCAGTTGCATTACATGTTCCTTAAGTGTTCTGATGCCGTCAGCATGAAGTGTGCCAGGCATCATGCATGGTGCTTGTCGAAACATTACCTTGGGATAGATGCGGAAATTAGTATTTCAGACGCTGGGGTAGCTGCCTGCTTCCCATGTTGGAATAGGTTCAATAACTAGTTCTGGCTCCTGACTCCATGGCTTCCAGATAAACCACAGCCAGCTGATGCTCAGTGATGAGGTCCCTGCTGCCCATGGGAGAGACCAGGATTCAGTTCTGGCTCCTGGTTTGGCCTGGCCCAGTCCCAGGCATTATGTCATTAAGCTTGGGCTACTTTGCCATGGAACATGGAAGCTTCAGCAAACCCTTCAAGTTTCTGGAGTTTTCCTCCTGTGGATCCTGTGAACTCACAAACACTGTTCTCTCCACCTGGAGTATTATCTCCTCCTCCTCCTGCCCAGTCACCTACCTTTTGTAGAATCTGCTTTTTGGGTCACCTCTGTTCTTCTGCAGACAGCCCCAGATTCCACTCCTGCAGTCCAGGGATCCTACGAACAGAGTACCAGAGGTCTCCAATTGTGTAAACTGTGAGCTAAACAATTAATGGAAAGAAAGGAGGGTGGAAGGAAGAAAATTGGAAGGGAGGCAAAGTGGGGGGAGGCTGATGAGGGAAAGAGAAAAGAGAGTGGGGGTGGGGAGGGGAGAAAGTACCCTGTGGGCCCAGTGTGACAATAAGCCCTCTGGGTATTACGAATGGATTAACCTGGATCTTATTCCTGAGGAACCCTCAGTTAAGGAGAAAAGGCAAAGCCACATGGGCATGGGATCCTGTGTATTTTGAGAGCATGCAGGCAGTTAGGGGTCCCTGGTCTACCACCTTATTTATAGGTGCAGAGACAGAGGTCCAGGAAAGAATGCACCTGCTGCTGGTTGTCCTTTTGATGAGTGGCAGAGCAGGGAGTCATCAGGAAATAAGAAGAGGGCAATCGAAATGCAGGCCTGCCGATGTGAGAAACTCAGAGAAAATCCTCCTGCATGGTGGCTTGTGCTCCCTTTTGGGAGTGAAACAGGAAATCAGATAATTGGGGACGGCAAGGGCCAGCATCTCTCCGTGGGACTGGCGCACGGCTGTAGTCTTAGGGGTGACCTCTCATCCTAAGGGAGGAGATGTGTGTGGTCTGCTTCAAGGGAGGCCTGCATTTGTGCACTTCTATTCCAGCTCGAGGGAACCTAGGAGACAGGAAGCCTGGTCACAGGCCAGTGAGAGCAAATCCCTGGAGTCGAAGGGAAGAGTACGTGCAGTCCTGTAGTCATGGAAGGACCCACTGATTGACACGTCCTGCTCCTGACCCTTCACAGGGAAAGTCACTCCTGGCCTTTAACATGTCATATTCTGGAAAACACCATCACTACAGACAAAAATGTGACCAGCAAACATTATATTTTGTCTCTACTATAAACTAATAATGATGACTGCAGCCTGAAACCAAATTCTGGGAGACTTGGAGTCATTGATAAGTCCACACTGCAGAAAAACGTCAATGTTAGAAAACTCAGAGATCTCTGAGCCAGTGTATTAACATCAAAGTTCTAGGGGGACAGTGCAATAGAAATATGAGTCCAGTAATAAATCAGTGATAAACGTGGTCTAAATTTTACATAGGTGAAGATGCACCCCAGATGGCTGTGGTATCAAATCCCCTCAAATAGAATCGGCATGTGGTACAGCAGGTCATGGTGTCACCTGGGATGCCCGCATCCTATATGGAAGTGCCAGGGATCGAGTCCTGCCTCTGCTTCCAACCCAGCTTCCTGCTGATGCAATGGGGAGGCAGCAGGTGATGGCCCAAGTACTTGTGCCACTGCCAATAGGACAGGGTTCCAGGCCCCTGGCTTAGGCATGACCCAGCTCCGATCCTCACAGGACTTTGCAAGGAAGCAAACCAGCAGTTGAAAGATCACCCTGTGTCACTCTGCCTTTCAAATATACACATGTACAAATAAACCTTCAATTCCATCAAATGGCTCTTAAAAAGGGATATAATGATTGGATTAGAAAATGTCAATGTTTGCAACATGCTTCATTCATTAATCATACTAACTAAATATACAATGCAAGTTTTAGAAGTCAATTTACCTTCGTCCGGCACTGTGGCTCAATAGGCTAATCCTCCGCCTGCGGTGCTGGCGCACCGGGTTCTAGTCCCGGTCGGGGTGCCGGATTCTGTCCCAGTTGCCCCTCTTCCAGTCCAGCTCTCTGCTGTGGCCCAGGAAGGCAGTGGAGGATGGCCCAAGTGCTTGGGCCCTGCACCCACATGGGAGACCAGGAGAAGTACCTGGCTCCTGGCTTCGGATCAGTGTAGTGCGCCGGTTGCGGCAGCCATTGGAGGGTGAACCAATGGCAAAGGAAGACCTTCCTCTCTGTCTCTCTCTCTCACTGTCCACTCTGCCTGTCAAAAAAAAAAAAAAAGTCAATTTACCTTTGTGAATTTTTTTGTTTATAGACCCTCAGAGTTTTGAGAATTTTGAGCAGTAGCCTGAACAAATCTGGGACGTGGACAGGAAGTAGGAAGTGAGGATATGATGCTGGTTCTGACACCGAATGTCCACTCCCCAGCTCTGAGGGGCAGGTGCTACCTCAGCGTGGACAGTCTCCTACTGTTCCTGCCTGGCAGGGCTGTGGGTTCAGAGTCCGGACTCGATGCTTTCACCTGACAACGTAGAATACAGGTTGTGTTCTGAGAAAGGTCTTTAAGGGAAAACTTCCGGACTCAATATACATAAGAAATTACAGTTCAGAGAGTAGTGGATGTGTGAACATTCCAAGATATAATGTTGGTGTTGAGCTAAAAGAGGAAACAAAGGGAAAAATGTGCTTATATTAGAGGTTGTGGGTGTTTATGTGTAAAAATAGCTGAAGAAACACCATATCGACTTTTGGTTTTCGCTGACTGCTTTTAATTCTTCTCTTCCTAAATTAACAAGCTGTAGGCTAACTTAGTTTCAGTGTCCACTTTGGGAACACTGGACTTGCCTAACCACCGCCATGGTGAAGGTTTACAACAGCCCCTTTGAAATTCCCCCTCCTGCTGCTTCCCATTGGTAGGCCTTGTCTGCCACACCTCAGAACCCCTGCAAAGTCTGCTCTGCTCTGCTCTGTCCCTGAGTTGAGCTTTGTCCAGAATATCATATAAATGGACTTGTGCAGGTGCCACCCATGAGACTGGCTTTGTTCACTCAGCACGATGCTTTGAATATTCATCCATGGTATTCTGTGTGTCTTCTTTTTATTGCCAAGTTGAATTCATCTTCTAGAAGTACTAGAGTTACTTTATCTGTTTATCCATTGCAGGGCATTTGAGTCATCTACCACTGCCATAAACCTCCGTATACTGGTTTCTCTGTGAACATGTTTCTTTTCTCCAGGGGAGCTAGCTTAGAGCAGGATTCCTAGTTCCTGTGGTTAAAATACATTTTACTGTA
Source organism: Oryctolagus cuniculus (assembly GCF_964237555.1). Taxonomy (NCBI): domain Eukaryota; kingdom Metazoa; phylum Chordata; class Mammalia; order Lagomorpha; family Leporidae; genus Oryctolagus; species Oryctolagus cuniculus. Next base: position 18,884,902 of record NC_091446.1, on the reverse strand, counting down.
CAAGAAGCTGTCCCATGGTTTTGCAGGGTGTTTGTGCAATTTTAGATAGAGCAATGTTCCAGTCGCTCTGCATCTTCTTCAACTCTGACTATTGTTAGTTTTTTTGTTTTGTTTTGTTTTGTTTTTACCTGTTTTCTTATTATAAAATTTTTTTCTCTTTCTCATAGGTGATTTTAGTGTGGTTTCAGTTCACATTTACCTGATGGCTAATGGTACTGAACATCTTCCCATGTACATATTTGCTATTAATATGTCTTACTTGGCGAAGTGTCATTTATCTGTTTTTTTCCTTAAGATTTATTTATTTATTTATTTGAAGTCAGAGTTACATAGAGAGAAGAGGCGGAGGGAGGGAGGGAGAGAGGGAGGGAGGGAGAGAGAGAGGGAGGGAGAGAGAGAGGGGGAAAGGTCTTCCATTTGCTGGTTCACTTCCCAAGTTGGCCACAATGACCAGAGCTGGGATGATCAGAAGTCAGGAGCCAGGAGCTTCTTCCGGGTCTCCCATGTGTGTGCAGGGGCCCAAGGACTTGGGCCGTCTTCCACTGCTTTCCCAGGCCATAGCAGAGAGCTGGATAGGAAGTGGAGCAGCGAGACATAAGCCTGCGCCTATATGTGATGGCGGCACTACAGGTGGCAGCTTTACCTGCTACGCCAGAGCACTGGTCCCTACCTGTTTTTAAAATTGTGTTGTATGTTTCCTCACTGTTGAATTATAGCAGTTCTTTATAGATTATGGACAAGAACTTTTTACATATGTGGTTTGAAAATATCTGTGATTTATCCTTTTGTTTTCTTGATAGTGTTTTTCAAAGAGCAGAACATTTCAGTTTTAATTAAGTCCAGTTCTTTTATAGATTGTGTTTCAGGTATCATTTGTAAGTACTCTGTTTAAACCAAAGTCATGAAAATTTCCTCCTGTAAATTTTATAGTTTTACCCTGAGACCTATGATCTATTTTAATTTTTGTATAAAGTGTAAATTTCATTGCATGCAGATGGCCAGTTGCTCCAGTAGTAGATGCTAGATGAACTATATTTTCTCCACTAAGTTATCTTTGTATCTTTGTCAAAAGTCAGTTGATCATACTTGTATAAACTTATTTCTTAACTGTCTGTCCTGTTCCAGCTTACCTGTGTCTGTCTTTTCACTAAGGACCAAACTCTTTTGATTGCTGGTCCTCAAATCCAATAATGGTAGTCCTCCAATGTTGTTCATCTTCATTAACATTATTTATGTCTATTCTTTTCCCTTTACATATAAATAAGAATCAGTTTATCAGCAACTACAAAAATTCCGTTGGTATTCTGATTAGGATTGTTTGTATTTATAGGCAAATTCAGAGAGAATTGACATCTTAATTATCCTGAGTATTCTAATCCACAGCCTTGTTTTGTCCTAGTCAGATCTTTGATTTCTTTCATCAGCATCTGTAGTTTTCAGAATAGTACACAGACTCTGCACAAGTTTTGTTAGACTTATATTGCATTATTTCATTTTTGTAATTGCATTGAATTTTTATTATACTTATTAAATTATTTTATTGAAATTTTAGATTTTGGTTTTTAATTATTGGTTGCTAGTACACAGAAATATATTAACTATTTTTAAACTGACCTTTCTTGGCTTCTGCAATCTGGACTCATTTATTAGTTCCAAGAATGTTCTTTAGCGTCTTAAGGTTTTTCAAACATAGATAGAAAGCTATGTAATTTACAAATAGGGACACATGCTGTTCCTTTCCTTACCTTATAATACTGGCCAGGTCTTCAGTTTGCTGTGGAATAGATGTGCAAAGAATGGAAATGCTTAGCTTAGTCCCAGTCTTGGGGAGAGATGCATCAGCCTCTCAATATTAAGTACAACGTTGGCCATTCCTTAACTATGATATCAGCTGTGTATTTTTGTAGATAACCTTTGTGAAGATAACGACGTTTTCTTCTAATCCTAGTTTGCTGAGGATTTCTTTTATCTTGAATGAATTTTAAACTTTTCCAGAACTTTTTATTTATCTATTGGTGATCCATGAATGATCATGTGCTTTTGCTTCTTATTGGTGAATCATATAATTTGGTTTTCAAATTTTCAATGACACATGCATCCCTGGAAGGGACCCAAATTTTGTGGTTGTGATTTATTTTTCCTTATAGATGTTGCTGTATCCAACTTGCTAATGATTTTTTGAGAATTCTTACATGTTTGTTTATGTCTTTTTTTCTTTTTAAAAATTTTATTTATTGGTATGAAGGGAACAGATTTCATGAATTTCTTTTATACAATGTTAAGAATACAATGATAGTTCCCACATTCCCTCCCTTTTCCCTCTTACCCTACCCCTTTCTTCCTTTCTTATTTTTCTTTTATTTTTTGTGATAACATACTTTGAATTTATGTGTAATCATAAGATTAATCCTCTACTAAATAAAGAAAATTCAACAAGTAGTAAATAGAAAAACCACAGTTCCTCAGGAATATAGACAAGGACTATAAACATTTCAAAATCTCAATTTAAATCATATGCATTATTTTTTTTAGTACTCTATACATTAGTTACTGTAAATCAGAAAAAGGATATGATATTGTCTTTTGGGGACTGGTTCATTTGACTAAAATAATGCTCTTCAGTTGTATACATTTTGTTGCAGAAGACAGGATTTCATTCCTTTTAATGACTGAGTCATAATCCATAGTGTATATATACCATATTTTCATCACCCAGTCATCAGTAGATGGACATCTAGGTTGATTCCATATCTTCACTATTTTGAATTGAGTTGCTATAAACCTAGGGTATAGATAATTATTGGATATGCTGATATCATTTCCTTTGGATGAATTTCCAGGGGTAGGAAAGCCAGGTCATAGGGTAGATCTATTCTCATGTTTCTGAGGATTACCATTCTGTCTTTCATGTTAGTATTATTTTACATTCCTAACAACAGTGTTTTAGGGTACCTATTCTTCCACATCCATGCCAGAATTTGTTTTTTGATTTTTGAAAGACAGCCATTCTAACTGGGGTGAGGTTAAACCTCACTGGGGTTCTTACTTGCATTTGCCTGAAGGGTATTGATCCTGAGTATCTTTTCTTGTGTCTATTGCCCATTTGTATTTCATCCTTTGAAAATGATTTGTTTTGTTATTGTTGAGTTTCTTGAGCTTCTTATATATTTTATATATTAATCCGTTGTCAGATACACAGTTTACAAATATTTCCTTCCATTTTGTCAGTTGTCTCTTTGTTGAGTGCTGTGCAGAAGCTTCTTAGCTTGGTGTAATCTCATTTGTCTGTTTGTGCTTTTATTGCCTGTGCTTCTGGTCTCATGCAAGAATTCTTTGCCAAGGCCAATGTATTGTAGTGTTTCTCCTATGTATTCCTCTGGCAATTCGTTGGTTTCAGTCTTAGACTTAGATCCCTGGTCCCTTTGGGGATGATTTTTGTATAGGGTATAAGTTAAGAATCTTGCATGCAGAGATCCAATCTTCTCAACACCATTTGTGGAACAGTTTCCTTTCTCCAGGGAGTGATTCTAGCGTGTTTGTCCAAGATTAGTTGGTTGTAAATGTGTGGGTTAATTTCTGAGGCTTTTAATCTGTTTCATTGGTTCACTTGTCTATTTTTCATGCCAGTCCCAGGCTGTTTTGACTATAATTGCCCTATAAAACGACTTGAAATCTGGTATTGTGATGCCTTGGCTTTGCTTTTATTGTTTAAGATTGCTTTAGCTATTTAGAGTCTCTTATGTTTCTGTAAGAATTTTAGGATATTTTTTCTAGATCTGAGAAGAATGTCCTTTGTATTTTGACTGAGATCACATTGAATCTGTAAATTGCTTTAATTAGTATGGACATTTTGAAGGTATTAACTCTTCCAATCCATGAACATGTGAGATTTTTCCAGGTTTTTCTTTTTTGGTGTTTTGTTTTAGTTCTTTCCTTAATGTTTTGCCATTTTCTTTGTGGAGATCTTTTACGTGCTTGGTTAAATTTAACCCAAAGTATTTAATTTTAGCTATCGTGAATGGGATTGATTTTACAAGTTCTTTCTGATCCATTTTATTGTTTGTGTATACAAATGCTATTGATTTTTGTGTGTTGATTTTATATCCTGCAATTTTCTCAAACTGTCTCATGAGTTCCAGTAGTCTCATAGTAGACTCTCTTGGTTCCCCTATGTATAGGATCATGTCATCTGTAAACAGGGATAATTTGACTTCCTCCTTTCTAATTTGTATCCCTTTGGTTTCTTTTTTTTTTTTTAACCTAAAGCTTTCTTTTTTAACAGTATATTTGCCTGGACTTTGTATCATAAATGAGTTAACGTATATTTCTGGGGGCTAGTGCTGTGGCATAGTGGGCTAAGCCTTTGCCTGTAGTGCTGGCATCCCACATGGGTGCCAGTTCTAGTCCTGGCTGCTCCTCTTCCTATCCAGCTCTCTTCTATGGCATGGGAGAGCAGTGGAAGATGGCCAAAATGCTTGGGCCCCTGCACCCACATGGTAGACCCAGAGTAAGTTCCTGGTTTTGGATTGGCTCAGCTCCAGCTGTTGTGGGCATTTGGGGGTGAATCAGAAGATGGAAGACCTTTCTCTCTGTCTTTCCTCTCTTCTGTAACTCTATGTCTCAAATAAATGCATAAAATATTTTTAAAAAATGTACATTCCTTCCTCTTCTGTTTGCTGTAAGAGTTTGCCAAGAATAGATATCAATGCTTCCTGAAATGTTTGAACTGATTTATCGCTGAAACCATATGGGTCTAGAGTTTTCTTTAACCTTTTTAAAAAAATATTTATTTATTCATTTGAAAGAATTACAGAGAGGGAGGGAGATAGTTTCCATCTGCTACTTCATTCTCTAAATGACCGTAATGGTTGGGTTGTGCCGAGGTGAAGCCAATTGCCTGGAACTCCATCGAGTCTCTCACATGGGTGCCAGGGGCTCCAGTATTGAGACCATCTTGTGCTTTTCCAAGCACAATAGCAGGGAGCTGGATTGGAAGTGGAGCAGCTGGGACTCGAACTGGTGCTCTCATGTGATGTCTGCATTGCAAGTGGTCACTTAGCCCACTGAGGCACAATGCAAGCCCCTTTCATGCTTTTCAACTAGGAATTTGGTTTCTTCACTTGCTACAGACTGTTAGGGTTCTCTTCTTCGCTGCTCCAGTGATTTTGGAAATTTGTGTCATTTCATTTAAGCTTGCTTGTAATAATCACTTCATCCTTCTAATGTCTGTGTGCCTGTCCTGAACAGAAACGTTCCTACCTGATCTTGGTAATTTGTATCTTTTGTCTTTGTGGCTAGAAATTTATTAAATCTTATTGATTGGGGCCGGCACTGTGGCATAATGGGTAAAGCCTCTGCCTGCAGTGCTGGCATCCCATATGGGTGCCAGTTCCAGTCCCGGGTGCTCCACTTCCCATCCAGCTCTCTGCTATGGCCTGGGGACAGCAGTGGAGGATGGCCCAAGTTCTTGGGCCCTGCACCCATGTGGGAAGACTCAGAGGAAGCTCCTGGCTTTGGATCGGTGCAGTTCCAGTCGTTGCAGCCAGTTGAGGAGTGAACCGGTGGATGGAAGACCTCCCTCTCCCTCTCCCTCACCCCCTTCCCCTCCCCCTCCCCCCTCTCACTCTCTCACTCTCCCCCTCTCCTCCTCTCCCTCTCCCCCTCCCCCTCCCTTCCCCCTCCCCCTCCCTCTCCTTATCTCTCTGTGTAACTATGACTTTCACATAAATAAATAAATCTTTTAAAAAACTATATTGATCGTTAAGAAAATAGCTTTTGATCTTATTTTACTTTTCTGTCTTGCAAATCTTATTTCTGCTCTATATTATTTTTCCATTGCTGCTTCTTTATTTTGCTCTTATTTCTTTCTTTTCTTTGTTTTTTTTTTTATTTTATTTTTTTATTTTATTTTTTTGACAGGCAGAGTTAGACAGTGAAAGAGAGAGACAGAGAGAAAGGTCTTTCTTCCGTTGGTTCACCCCCCAAATGGCCTCTACTGCCGGCGTGCTGCGCCAATCCGAAGCTAGGAGCCAGGTACTTCCTTCTGGTCTCCCATGTGGGTGTAGGGCCCAAGCACTTGGGCCATCTTCCACTGCCTTCCTGGGCCACAGCAGAGAGCTGGACTGGAAGAGGAGCAACCGGAACAGAACCGGCGCCCCAACTGGGACTGGAACCTGGAGTACTGGCGCCACAGGCAGAGGATTAGCCTAGTAAGCCACAATGCTGGCCTATTTTGCTCTTATTTCTTAAGATGGATTTCCTCAATTGTATATGAAATTTCTTCTTTTCTAATATGAATTTTATATGGGATAATATATTCTCAAAACACTGCTTTATTTATGTTCTTCAAATTTTATTTATTTTTTATTTTCTTGTGAACTAAATAAACCTATTTATTTTTTTCACTCTCTTTTGTTCCCTGAAGAAACTTTTCTGTTCCGTTGGTCTACCCATGTACCAGTACCTTGCACGGGTACCAGGCTGTTTAGATTATGACTGCCCTGTAATATATCTTGAAATCTGGTATTGTGATGCTTCTGGCTTTGTTTTTGATGTTTAAGATAGTTTTACTAATTGGTGTCTCCTGCGTTTCCATATGAATTTAAGCATCAATTTTTCTATATCTGAGAAGAATGATCTTGGTATTGATTGGGATCACATCAAATCTGTAAATTGCTTTCAGGAGTATAGACATTTTGACGATACTGATTCTTCCAATCCATGATCTTAGGAGATTTTTTCCATTTTTTTTGTATCTTCTTCTATTTCTTTCTTTAACATTTTGTAATTCTCATCATAGAGATCTTTGACATCCTTGGTTAAATGTATTCCAAGATGTTTGATTATTTTGGTAGCTATTGTGAATGGAATTGATATTTGAAGTTCTTTCTCAGCCATGGCATTGTCTGTGTATACAAAGGCTGTTGATTTTTCTGTGTTGATTTGATGTCCTGCACTTTACCAAACTCTTCTATGAGTTCCAGTAGTCTCTTAGATCCCCTATATATAGAACTGTATCATCTGCAAATACAGATAGTTTTACTTCCTCCTTCCCACTTTGTATCCCTTTGATTTCTTTCTCTCAACTAATGGCTCTGGCTAAAACTTCCAGGACTGTATTGAATAGTGATTGTGAGAGTGGACATCCTTGTCTGGTTTCAGATCTCAGTGGGAATGCTTCCAACTTCTCCCCATTCAATAGCATGCTGGCCATGGGTTTGTCACAAATTACATTGAGCAATGGTTCCTTCTATAGCCAATTTGCTTAGCGTATTCATCATGAAAGGATGGTGTATTTCATCAGATGCTTTCTCTGCATCTATTGAGATAATCATACGGTTTTTGTTCTTCAGTTTCTTAATGTGATGTATCACTTTGATTTGCAAATGTTGAATCACTCCTGCATACCAGGGATAAATCCCACTTGGTCTGGGTTAATGATTTTCTGATGTGCTGTTGGATTCTACTGGCTAGAATTTTTTTTTGAAGATTTTTGTGTCTATGTTCATCAGGAAAATTGGTCTCTAGTTCTATTTCCCTGTTGTATCTTTTTCAGGTTTAGGAATTAAGGTGATGCGGACATCATAGAAAGAATTTGGGAGGTTTGCCTCCCTTTCCATTGTTTTGAATAGCTTGAGAAGAATTGGAGTTAATTCTTTTTTTTAAGGATTTTATTTATTTGTTTTTTTTTTTAACTTTTATTTAATATAAATTTCCAGAGTACAGCTTATGGATTACAATGGCTTCCTCCCTATAACTCCTCTCCCACCCGCAACCCTCCCCTTTCTCGATCCCTCTCCCCTTTCATTCACATCAAGATTCATTTTCAATTCTCTTTATATACAGAAAATCAGTTTAGTATATATTAAGTAAAGATTTCAACAGTTTGCACCCACATAGAAACACAAAGTGAACAATACTGTTTGAGTACTAGTTATAGCATTAAATCTCAATGTACAGCACATTAAGGGCCGAGATCCTACATGAGGAGTAAGTGCACAGTGACTCCTGTTGTTGACTTAACAAATTGACACTCTTGTTTATGGCCTCAGTAATCACCCTAGGCTCTTGTCATGAGTTGCCAAGGCTATGGAAGCCTTTTGAGTTCACCAACTCTGATCATATTTAGACAAGGTCATAGTCAAAGTGGAAGTTCTCTCCTCCCTTTAGAGAAAGGTACCTCCTTCCTTGTTGACCTGTTCTTTCCACTGGGATCTCACTCATGGAGATCTTTCATTTAGGTCATTTTTTTTTTGCCAGAGTGTCTTGGCTTTCCATGCCTGAAATACTCTCATGGGATTTTCAGCCAGATCTGAATGCCTTAAGGGCTGATTCTGAGGCCAGAGTGCTGTTTAGGACATCTGCCATTCTGTGAGTCTGCTCTATATCCCGCTTCCCATGTTGGATTGTTCTCTCCCTTTTTTATTCTATCGGTTAGTATTTGCAGACACTAGTCTTGTTTATGTGATCATTTTGACTCTTATTCCTATCATTCTGATCAATTATGAACAGAAATTGATCACTTGGACTAGTGAGATGGCATTGGTACATGCCACCTTGATGGGATTGAATTGGAATCCCCTGGTATGTTTCTAACTCTACCGTTTGGGGCAAGTCAGCTTGAGCATGTCCCAAATTGTAATCTCTTCCCTCTCTTATTCCCACTCTTATATTTAACAGGGATCACTTTTCAGTTAAGTTTCAACACTTAAGAATAACTGTGTATTAATTACAGAATTCAACCAATAGTATTAAGTAGAACAGACAAAAAAAATACTAAGAGGGATAATGTATTAAGTTGTTCATCAGCAGTCAGGGCAAGGGCTGATCAAGTCACCCTTTCTCATAGTGTCCATGACACTTTAACAGGTTTCCTTTTTGCTGCTCGGTTAGTTGTCACCAATCAGGGAGAACATATGATATTTGTCCCTTTGGGACTGGCTTATTTCACTCAGCATAATGTTTCCCAGATTCCTCCATTTTGTTACCAATGACCGGATTTCATTGTTTTTTTTTTTTTTTTTTTAACTGCTGTATAATATTCTATCGAGTACATATCCCATAATTTCTTTATTCAGTCTACTGTTGATGGGCATTTAGGTTGATTCCAGGTCTTAGCTGTTGTGAATTCAGCTGCAATACACATTAAGGTGCAGACAGCTTTTGTGTTTGCCAATTTAATTTCCTTTGGGTAAATTCCAAGGAGTGGGATGGTTGGGTTGAATGGTAGGGTTATATTCAGATTTCTGAGGAATCTCTAGACTGACTTCCACAGTGGCTTTACCAGTTTGCATTCCCACCAACAGTGGGTTAGTGTCCCTTTTTCCCCACATCCTTGCCAGCATCTGTTGTTGGCAGATTTCTGAATGTGAGCCATTCTAACCGGGGTGAGGTGAAACCTCATTGTGGTTTTTATTTGCATTTCCCTGATGGCTAGTGATCCTGAACATTTTTTCATGTGTCTGTTGGCCATTTGGATTTCCTCTTTTGAAAAATGTCTATTGAGGTCCTTGGCCCATCTCTTAAGTGGGTTGTTTGTTTTGTTGTTGTGGAGTTTCTTGATCTCTTTGTAAGTTCTGGTTATTAATCCTTTATCTGTAGCATAGTTTGCAAATATTTTTTCCCATTCTGTTGGTTGCCTCTTCACTCTTCTGACTGTTTCTTTTGCAGTACAGAAACTTCTCAATTTGATGCAATCCCAATTGTTAATTTTGGCTTTGAATGCCTGTGCCTCTGGGGTCTTTTCCAAAAAGTCCTTGCCTGTGCCTATATGTTGCAGGGTTTCTCCAATGTTCTCTAATAATTTGATGGTGTCGGGTCATAGATTTAGGTCTTTAATCCATGTTGAGTAGATTTTTGTGTAAGGTGATAGGTAGGGTTCTTGCTTCATGCTTCTGTACATGGAAATCCAGTTTTCCCAGCACCACTTATTGAATAGACTGTCCTTGCTCCAGGAATTGGTTTTAGATCCTTGATCAAATATAAGTTGGCTGTAGATGTTTGGGTTGATTTCTGGTGTTTCTATTCCAAAAGAACTCTACCAAGAGACTATTGGAACTCATAGAAGAGTTTGGAAAAGTAGCAGGATATAAAATCAATGCACAAAAATCAATAGCCTTTGTATACACAGGCAATGCCATGGCTGAGAAAGAACTTCTAAGATCAATCCCATTCACAATAGCCACAAAAACAATCAAATATCTTGGAATAAACTTAACCAAGGACGTTAAAGATCTCTACGATGAAAATTACAAAATCTTAAAGAAATAGAAGGGGATACCAAAAAATGGAAAAATATTCCATGCTCATGGATTGGAAGAATCAATATCCTCAAAATGTCCATTCTCCCAAAAGCAATTTATAGATTCAATGCGATACCAATCAAGATACCAAAGACATTCTTCTCAGATCTAGAAAAAATGATGCTGAAATTCATATGGAGATGCAGGAGACCTCGAATAGCTAAAGCAATTTTGTACAACAAAAACAAAGCCGGAGGCATCACAATACCAGATTTCAGGACATACTACAAGGCAGTTGTAATCAAAACAGCATGGTACTGGTACAGAAACAGATGGATAGACCAATGGAACAGAATGGAAACACCAGAAATCAACCCAAACATCTTCAGCCAACTTATTTATTTGAGAGGTAGAGTTACAGACAGTGTAGAGACAGAGAGAAAGATCTTTCTTCCATTGGTTCACTCCCCAGATGGCCACAGTGGCTGGAGCTATACCGATCTGGAGCCAGTAGCCAGGTGCTTCCTCTGGGTCTCCCATGCATGTGCAGGAACCCAAGAACTTGGGCCATCTTCTGCTTTCCCAGGCCATAGCAGATAACTGGATGTAAAGGGCGGCAGCCAGGACTAGAACTGGTGCCCCATATGGGATGCCAGTTGCACAGGTAGAGGATTAACCTACTGCACCACGGAGCTGGCCCCTGAGTTAATTCTTCTTTAAATGTCTGGTGGAAGTCAGCAGTGAAGCCCTCTGGTCCTGGGCTTTTGATTCTTGGGAGGGTCTGTATTACTGATTCAATTTCTGTTTAGCTTGTGGGTCTGATTAGGTCTTCTATGTCTTCATGGCTCAATTTAGGAAGGTTGTATGTGTCCAGGAATCTATCCATCTCTTCTATGTTCCCTGGTTTGTTGGCATACAGCTCTTTGTAGTAATTCTGGTGACTCCTTTTATTTCTGTGGTGTCTGTTGTTACATTTCCTTTTTCATCTCTAATTATATTGATTTGGGTCTTCTCCTTTTTTTGGTGAGTTGGGCCAATGGTGTGTCAATTTTGTTTATTTTTTCAAAAAAACTGCTCTTTGTTTAGCTGATCTTTTCTATTTTTTGTTTCAATTTTGCTTATTCTTTAATTTTTTTTTCTCCTACTTGTTTTGGATTTGGTTTGCTGCTCTTTTTCTAGGTCCTTGAGATGCATTGATAACTCATTGATTGGTGCCTTTCCAATTTATTGATGTAGGCGCCAATTGCTGTAAACTTGCCTCTTAACACTACTTTTGCTTTATCCCATAAGTTTTGATATATTGAATTGTCATCTTCATTTGTTTCCAGAAATTTTTTTATTTCTCTTTTGATTTCTTCAATGACCTCTTGTTCATTCACGTGAATGTTATTCAGTCTCCATATATTTGCATGTATTTTTGAGATTCCTGAATTGTTGATTTCCAACTTTATTCCATTGTGCTCAGAGAAGATGCATGGTATGATTTTATTTTATTTTTGAATTTTCTGAGACTTTCTTTATGGCTTAGCATGTGGTCAATCCTAGAGAAAGTTCCATTCCCTGGTGAGAATAATGTGTGTTCTGTAGCTGTAGGATGGAAAGTTCTGTAGATATCTCTTAGGTCCATTTGGTCAATAGTGTCAGTTAACTCAATTGTTTCCTTGTTGATTTTTTTGTCTGATTGATCTGTCCATTGCTTCAAGTGTGGTATTTAATTCCCCCATTACTATTGTATTTGAGTCTGTCTCCCTTTAGATCCCTCAGCATTTCTTTTAAACAGCTAGGTGCCCTGTAATTAGGTGCATATACATTTATAATAGTCACATCATCCTTTTGAATTGAATGGATTTCCTTTGAACTTTTATTGAGATTTTCTGCCTTCACCTTCTTTAGTAGTGATGACCATATTTCTGTATTTCTGTGTGTAGCACATCCTTAAGCATCTTTTGTAAGGCTAGATGGGTGGTGACAAATTCTTTGAATTTATGTTGCTATGGAAGGTCTTTATTTCACCTTGATTTATAAATGAAAGCTTTGCAGGGTACAGTATTCTAGGTTGACAGTTTTTTTTTCTCTTAAGTCTTGGAATATATCTCACCATTCTATCCTAGCCTGTCGGGTATCTTATGAGAAGTCAGCTGAGAGTATAATTGGAGATCCTCTGAAAGTAATCTGGTGTTTCTCTTGTGTACATTTTAGAATCTCCCTCCCTTTCTCCTTTCCCGCCCCCTCCTTCCTTCCCTCCCTCCCTCCCTCCCTCCCTCCCTCCCTTCCTTCCTTAATATTTATTTTTTTCCAACTTTTATTTAATAAATATAAATTTCCAAAGTACAACTTTTGAATTATAGTGGCTTTTCCCCCCATAACCTCCCTCCCACCTACAACCTTGTCATGTACAGATTTCATGGATTTGCTTCTTGTTACTTCTAAGTAATCCTATGATCAATATTTTGAATTCCATATCTGGCATTTCTTCAACCTCTTCATCTTCACATTCTAGTATTGAAGTGTCTTTTGGGGGTGTCATGTTGTCTTCCTTATTCTTGTTTATTGAATTGCTGCATTTATCATTTGGCATTTGTGGAGATACTCATTGGTTGGTTTCTTTGTTTCCTGTGATGGTTTTTATCTTTTGACTATGCCCGTGTGGATTAGTGGGGTTTCTGTTTTTTCAGTGAATATCTAGAGGTGGTTGTGGGTGTGGCCAGGGAGCTCTTTTCAGTGCCCCAGGATAAAGGGAGTGTCCAAGGTTCACCCAGTTGGGTGTGGTATATTTCCTTTTTAAAAATTTTTTCCAGAGGAGAGGTCAGCTTTGCTCTGTCAGAGTAGTCTCAGCTTACCTCCTGTCCTCAAAGGCAACAAGTACATGGGCACCAGCCCCATTGCGTATGTTTTTCCGCACTGCAACAAGAACCACACAAAGGATTTGTGCAGTCCTTGTTCTAAGCACAGATTCTGTAGCAGTGACCCTCACCAGGGAATCAGGGAGTGCTGAGTGTGGAGCCTCGCATGGTGACTGCCCAAAGTCCCAGCCTCAGTGTTTTCACATTCCCGGCACACAATCCTCCCATAGTCATGAGCACCCAGCCCCCTGTCTGCTCTCCCCACCAGACTCCGGCATCTCTGTTCTGCTGGTTGCTAGGTGTGCAGACACCAGCTGGTACAGCTGTTATGCATGTTCAAAATGGCACCTGCTCTCTACCAGCTTGTTATAGGATGCCAGTTACAGGGTGGTTGGGGAGAGAAAAATGAGCTCCCTCCTCTTTTTCCTCTTCCAGTTTGGCAGGTACACTGTCCCCCACTGTGCTCCAAGGCAGATTCCCACCAGTCGCTTCCAGTAGCTTTATTGCCAGAGGCCTGGGCTGGTGCAGTCTGGTCTCACCTCACTCACTAAAGCTATTGCTGAGGTTCTTGGCTGTGGAGTCCTGAGTTGTACATGTCCACACTTCCACATAGATCTGCAGTGTTCCTCTAATTTGTGCTCAGTTTCCTCTGCCATTGTTTCCTTAACTCTTCCCTGGGACTGCACTTCCTCCACTTTTTTTGAACTATCTTCTCCTAAACTAGAGCAGTAAGCTCTCTCCCTATTCCACCATCTTAATCTAATTCGAAAGTTTTAGTATATTAGATTTTCATGTTCACTCAGTTGAGAATATTTTAAAATTTCCCTTGAGACTACCTCTTTGAACCATGGATTGTGTGGTAGTATGTGGTTTGATTTTGGCACTTGGGGTTTTCCAGACATCTTCTGGTTACTGATTTATAGTTTAATTCCATTATTATCAGAGAAGACACTTTGAGTGATTTTAGCTGTTTTAGATTTGTTAAGGGTGCTTTATGACTCAAGATATGGTCTGTCTTGAATGTTCTGTATGCACTTGAAAAGAATATGTATTCTGCTGTTGATGGGTAAGTTACCATACAGTTGTACTGCAGTGTTGCTAAGTGCTTCTATTCCTTGCTGACTTTCTTTCAACTTGTTCTATTGTTTCCTGACAGATGAATATTGAAGTCTTTAATTTCTTCATCAATTTGGCCATTTCTCCTATCAGTTTATCATTTTTAGCCCATATATTTTGCAGTTCCATTTTTGGGTATATATGTCTTTAGGGCTATGCCTTCTTGTTCAGTTGACCACTTTATTGTTTTATAATTTCTCTCTTTGTCCCTGTGAGTTTGTTCTTGCTCTTAGATCTACCTTGTCAGATACTAGTCTAAGCAATCTAGTCTTTGTTTGCTTAGTGCTTTCATTTTACAATCTTTTACATATAACCTATCAACATTGAAAGTGATTTTTGGAGACAGCATATAATAGAGTCTTATGATTTTTTTTCCAATTCAGTCATTTGCACTTTAATTTGTTTATTCAGGCTATTTTCCTTTAAGGTAATCATCATTATGTTTATATTTGGATCTGCCATTTAGTATTTGTTTTATATTTTTGCTCCTGTTTTTTCTTTCCCATAATCTTTTAGGATTGTTCAAATGTTTTGTAGTATTTCGATTTAATACACCTTCTATGTTGCTTTGTACAGTGGTTCCCCAAAAAGTTCATGAAAAATGCATACTATGAACTATGCATGATGTTAAAAATTGCAAAAAAATAAACTTATAATTCTCTATTTTCATGAACTTTCTGAAGTATGTTCATGTAGTTTTGTGTTCTCCTTTGCACATTTTTTTCTAATTTGTATTGCTTTATTCAATGAAAATGCATTATTTATACAAAGGCCAACAAAGAAGGTAAATAGAAGGGGGACTGCTCTCTGGCCAGATAAGCTGGGCTTCCAGATTGCTGTCCTGACAGAACTGAAGGACTCTGACCCAGCTCTGTAGATGCAGTCAGGGAGGTGAGTGACAGAGGAGCTGGGATTAGAGTAGTGATAGCAGGGGAGAATGATTTTACTCTCCAGGAACTCAACCTACCTAAAGCACTGGGAATACCTTTGGCAATGAGGAGAAACTCGGGAAAATTCTCACATGCCATTTCTTACTCTTTGTCCTGAAGAACACTAAGCACTATGTCCATAGCTGGGGTCATCAAGATGTCTATTAGCATACGAGCCTGTGCTATAGACTCTTTGTGCCTCCTCCAAAACTCCTGTGTTGGAAACTAATCCCCAGTGTGAGCATGTGGAGATAGGTCCTGTGGGAGGTGAGGAGGTCATGAAGGCAGAGCCCTCTGGGGTGGGATTAGTGCTTGTGGTTAATCTGAGGTGTCAGCCTGGTTTTGCTAAAGGATACTCAGAGTTTGCAAAGCAGTGCTGTCTGTATGGGTGTTTCTGAAAGAGACTGGCATTTGAATTTGTGACCTGTGTAAGGAAGATCCACCCTCGCCAGTGCGGGTGGGCATCACCTAGTCTGTTCTGTGCTTTGAGAGAACAAGAAACAGAGGAAAGGTCAGTTTGCCTTCTCTTCTGGAGCTGAGTTGACCGTTTTTTTCTATCCTCAGACAATAGAGCTCAGGGTTCTCAGGCCTTTTAACTCTGGAAACTTTTCCAGGTTTTCCCTGGTGCCTTCCCTTGGGACTGGGAGTTACACTCTCAGCTCTCTGGTTCTCAGCCCTTTTCATCGAGACTGGTTTACATCCCTGGGTTCCCTGGGTCTCCAGTTTGCAGATGGCAATCATGGGACTTTTCAGCATCCATAATCCTGTGAGCCAGTTACCACAATCAGTCCTCTCTTAGAGATCTCTCCATTTGTCCTACTGGCTCAGTGTCGCTGGAGAACTCAGACTGAGTTCCTTCATCAAAGAGGCCTCACATTGCTCCCTGGTGCCTTTCAGTGTGTGGAGGCAGAGTGGCAGATCCAGTCTAAGACCCACCTGATCACAAGGTCACGCTTTTCCAGGAGCGCCTCATGGAAGGCTGTGCTCACGGAGCCTGGTTTGGGATCCTTTGTTTGATCCCAGGCAGTGAAGGTAAGTGTGCCACGAGCAGGGCAAGCTGTGGTAGTTTACCATAGAGACTCCATTGCATTAGTCCTAAGCACTAGAGTTCCCCTCCAGGGAGGCCTTTTATTATGGTCCTTTTTTTTTTTTTTTTAATGAACTTCATATTTAGAAACAGGGAGAAAAGAGGAGAGGAATAGAAGGATATATTTTTTTTTAAATTACTTATTTGAAAGGCAGATGCGCGCGCGCGCTTGCACACACACACACACACACACAAATTTTCTATTTGCTGGTTTACTCCACTCCATCCAGGTCTCCTATGTGGGGCTCAAGTAGTTGGGTCATTATCCACTGCTTTCCCAGGTTCGTTATCTGGGAGCTGTATTGCAAGCAGAGAGAAAAGGCAGGGACTTGAATTAGAACTCCAATACGGGTTGCCATCATCACAAGCAAGGGTTTAACACGTTGTATCACAATGGACTCAAGAAGAAATCTAAATACCAAATACTGGTGGTAAACATTAACATTCATACAATTATTAGAGTGAGATCTAATAAGTGCATTATGAGCATTAATTCATTTTATTGTCATTGAATCTCTGCATAATAGCTGATTCAGGAAAATGTTTCAGAGATGAAAACCAAGCATAAAATTATACAAATGCACAAAGGAACACAAGGAAAAAGTAGGAAAAACAATGGAAGGAGTTAGAAAAGTATCATTCTAGAGCTGATGTACATTGTGACCAGACTTTTAACCAAATTTCTAAAAGAAAACTGTCGCTCCCCCTCTTCATGGAGGAACGACACAGGACCCTGCGCTGTTCTTTCGTCTGCTCGGCCCTCCCCGGGTTTGCTGCTGGTTCTTCCCGGGTTGGCTACTGTCCCTTCCACCTCCGTGGAAGGGCGGTTCCCCCTGGCCACTTTCCCCACTTCCGCAGGGGAGCGGCACACCACCGGCCGGCTCTCTCGGGGGCTGCACAGGTGTTCCCCTTAGGTGTTCCCCTTAGATGTTCCTGGTGCATGCCGTCTCTCTCCTCCTTTATAGTCCTCCTCTGCCAATCCCAACTCGGCTGCCCACACGCCGAGTACGCTGCTCTCCTCCAATCAGGAGCAAGTCCTACAGTTTATTGGCTGAACTGGAGGCAGCTGTGTAGAAGCTGTTTTCTCCTCTCCCAGCGCCATATTGTGGGAGAGCAGATGCATAGAATAAGTCTTAATTCCAGTAACTTAGTCTAGTCCGAGTTGCTCCCCACAAAAACAAAATACATGTTGTCAAAACTCAGGAAAGAAAGTGTGTACGTGAGTGAGTGTGTGTGTGTGTGCGCGTGTGTGTGTGTGTGTGTTGGGGAGGGGAGTTCACATCACTCATCCTGGAAATGAAGGGGAAATTCTAAGCTCCAGGGAAAAAGACTCTTCCAAAAACACAATAAAGGATATAGAGAGGGGAAATAGGAAAAACAAACAACATTACATTCAAATAAGGAAAGAATGAAATCAAATGAGAGAGAAAATGATAGATAGTGGACAGGCAAATGAAACCCCAAATATGCACAATTGTGGATCTCCAAGGAATAAAATGGAGATAATTGCCCAGAACAAATATCTAAAGACAGAATTCAAGAAAACTTACCTAAAATAAAACTGGAATTTACATAACATTAGGACAAACCCTGGGTGAAATTACAGAAGCAGGAGGAATGCATGGCTCAGGGGAGCGGACTGGAATGCTATGGAGATGCGTGTGCAGTTCTCGCTCTGGATTAAGGACTTCGGACACAGCTGCTTCGTGGAGCAGTTGTCAGAAACAGGACAGAATCAGGGTAGAGGGCAATAAAACTTTGGGATTCCACCTTGTCTTTCCCGGGGATTATCTGGGGTACGGCAGCCTGCCCTTGTCTTGGAGAGACACCTGTTGATGACATCAATGGCCACCATAGGTGAAAATGGGGAACAAGGCAATGCTTGGGTGAGCACATGACCAGAATCCATGAGTTGGCCTTCTTCCCCTGGGCAACCTCGCCTCACTTTCCTCCTCCTCCTGGCACCGGAGGCAGGTGTATTAAAGTCTTACAAGAAACCTCCTCCCAGTCACCATGCTCTCTACTGCGTTTCCAAATGTTATCAGAGTGATTGCCCTGCGGGGAGGCAGCACAGCGGTGCAGTTCACAGTGACTCCTTGGTGCTCCAGGCTCTTCTTATTCTCTCTCCCTCTCTCCCTCTCCCCTCCCTCCCTCCCTCCCTCTCTCCCTTTCTCTCTCTCTCTCTTTGTGGGCAGGGGCTTGGACTGCACCTAGGAA
Organism: Oryctolagus cuniculus; assembly: GCF_964237555.1. Classification (NCBI taxonomy): domain Eukaryota; kingdom Metazoa; phylum Chordata; class Mammalia; order Lagomorpha; family Leporidae; genus Oryctolagus; species Oryctolagus cuniculus. Next base: position 18,866,469 of record NC_091446.1, on the reverse strand, counting down.
GGTCCCTGCTGCATGTTTTTGGGCAGAGTGGCTGTTACTCGGGGACATGAGGCTAAAATAACCAGATATCCAGGGAGAACCATTACTGTAAAAGGAAGACAACAAATAGAATTACATTAGTATTAGCCAAAGCAGAATCAGTGGAGTCGCAGACACTCGGCAGCCTGGCTCTAGAGCAGGTGCTTGGCAGGGCTGCGTGTACTGCCCTGTGTCTGGACTGTGCCCTTGCAATGCCAGCTGCCTGCTTGGACCTCTGGGGACAGCTGGCCCAGAGAGTCCCACCTCTGTCCCTCACTTCCTAGTTGATGCCCCCCAGTACTTTGTCTTAGATTCACTTCCTTTTGTAGTGCTTCTTTAAGCAGATTCTCCTGCCTTGTCTTACTCTGTGGAGGAGTCAAGGGCAAGGTTGCTCTCCCTCACTTCTGCTGGAGCCGCTGCCTTGCCTGGTCACCGCCCCCAGCCTCAACCTCCTAGGCAGGAGAGGGGAGAGCCTTCTCTACCACGGGCATGAGCGTCTTTTAAGTCAGGTCAGTGCCAGCTGCACCAAAGAAATCTGAAGCCACACAGTGTCATGGTAAAGAACGAGAGCTTGTGTGGCCTCAAACAAAAGCAAATCCCCCCTAAAATTCAGAGCTGAGCAAGTTCCTGTGTGTTAGGACACTTCAAAATGTCCGGGGAAAGTGGGATTAAAAGATAAGTTTATTTTGACACAAAAAAGCTTTCTTTCTTTTAAAAAAAAAGTGCATAGCTTTTTGTTTTTTAAAATTTGATTTATTTATTCATTTATTTATTTATTTGAAAAAGAGAGAGAGAGAGGTATCTTCCATACTCTGGTTCACTCCACAAATGGCCTCAAGGGCCAGGGCTTGGCTGGATCAAAGCCAGGAGCTTCTTTCAAGTCTCCCATGTGGGTGCAGGGACCCAAGCACTTGGGGTATCTTCCACTGCTTTCCCAGGCACATTAGCAGAGATCTGGATTGGAAGTGGAACAGCTGGGACTCGAACCTGTGCCCATATGAGATGTTGGTGCCGTAGGTGGCAGCTTTACCCACTATGCCATAGCACTGGTCCTAGCTTTTTCTCATTACACATAGACCCCTTATGTGCATGAATTTATTTCAGATTTTTGCATACAAAAAACTTTTTCAAAAAAAATTATTTTTATTTGGAAATAATTAAAGAGAAAAAGAGGTCTTCCATCTGCTGGCTCCTTTTTCAGATGGCTGGAATGGCCAGGGTTGAGCCAGCCCAAAGAGAGGAGTCAGGAGCTTCTTTGGAGTCTCCCACATGGGTGACAGGGGCCCAAAGATTGAGCCATCTTCCACTGGTTTCCTAAGCCATTAGCAGGGAGCTGGGTTGGAAGTAGAGCTGCCTGGACATGAACTGCTGCCCATATTGGAATGCTGGCATTGCAGAAGGCAACTCTGCCCGGTTATGCAGGCGGTGGCTCTACAATGCCAGCCCCTACATTTATCTTTTATTTCCATTTTCTACAAGCTTTGTAAAGTCTCCTTGTGTAATTCTGATTATAAGAGATCAGCAAACCTAAGCCAAGGGTGAAGATTTTTTCCCCTGCGCCGACTTTCCTTCCTTAGTGTTCTTAAAGATTTTTATTTATTTGAGAGGTAGAGTTACAGACAATGAGAGGGAGAGACAGAGAAAGATCTTCCTTCTGTTGGTTCACTCCCCAGACGGCCGTAATAGCCGGAGCTGCGCCGATCCGAAGCCAGGAGCCAGGTGTTTCTTCCTGGTCTTCCATAAGGGTGCAGGGGCCCAAACACTTGGGCCGTTTTCTATTGCTGAGAGCTGGATTGGAAGAGGAGCAGCCGGGACAAGAACTGCCACCCATATGGGATGCTGGCACCACAGGCAGAGGATTAACCTATTGCGCCACTGTGCTGGCCCCCTTCCTCAGTGTTTTAAGATATAGCCCATGATGGGGCCAGTGCTGTGGCTCTCTTGGTTAATCATCCGCCTGTGGCGCAGGCATCCCATATAGGTGCTGGTTCTAATCCCAGTTGCTCCTCTTCCAGTCCAGCTCTCTGCTGTGGCCCGGGAAGGCAGTGGAGGATGGCCCAAGTGCTTGGGCGCCTGCACCCGTGTGGGAGACCAGGAAGAAGCACCTGGCTATTGGCTTCGGATCGGCGTAGTTCCGGCTGTAGAGGCCATTTGGGGGATGAACCAGCGGATGAAGACCTTTCTCTCTGTCTCTCTCTCACTGTCTAACTCTGTCAAATAAATTAAAAAAAAATAAAAAATAAATAAATAGACATAGCCCTTGATACTGAGGCTGGTCTGATGGGTGAGCACAGGGTAAGGGGACATCGGGTTGATACGGGTCAAGTGTTACCACAGAATACTGAGTCTGAGTAAGTGTTGTGGTTGCTATCATCAGGGGAGTGGAAGACAGAAGAGGGGTCCATGGTTTGATGCCACACTCGGGCAGGTGACATTAGGTACACATTCTCTGAGTGCCTTTTACAAAAGTCACCCTAGCAGGAAATGGTCCCTGGTGCCTCCTCACTTGTAGGCTCTCAAAATTGCACTTCACTCTCCAGGGGCTGCTTTCTGTCTGCCGAGCTGGAATGGAGCTCATGTGATCAAATGCTGTTTCACGAATTGCTGAGGTCTTGTACTTGGAGAGTGGGACATTGCGGCGAGGAAAAGACACTGGCAGGAGTCACAGAGGAGATCTGGTGTGTCCAGGGATGGATTACAGTGCTGAGCGCTGGCCACTCCTTCACGCTTGTCATGAACTGATTCTTGGAACTGGGGGGAGGTCAGTGGCATTTCTAGAGAGCATAACTAAAAGTTGATGCGGGCATCTCATATCCTTTGAAGGTTGGCCTTTCTCTTGAAAAGCTCGAGAGTAAGAGAGCAACTTCCCAGGCGAAAACAGACCAGTCTGGCTGCTGACACATCCATCTAGCATCGCCCTGAATGAGCTGTGTGTCTGTTCAAATTGGTTTTGAGACTCAGACAGTGAGATGGCCAAATTGTCAGCTGGCAAATTGGATAAGCGTGTGATTCTGTCTCTTGGGAAGATGACATACGTCGGAATACGTCTAAGACTGTTTTTGTAAAATCCTCTGTGTATTTAAAATATCGAGCTGGCTGGGCTGCTCAGATTGCTTAAGCAGAAGAAAGTCAGTCAGCTGTGAGCAGCCAGCTCACCTCCCCACCTGTCACCTCACCGGCTACCAGAACCCTGTGCTGTGATGCACCAGCCAGGCGGGCGCTTGACTACAGACTCGTCGCAAGAGACCACATCGTGGTCTTCTCTCTTCAGTAAAGGGACCCTTTCAAGAGCAGATGCAGTGTTTGGTGCTCCTGGGGCTGGGAGGAAGAGAACAACAGTACCCCACCACCTCCTACCAGAATAATACCCCCAGTGCCACAGGCCAGAATCCAATTTCAGTGTTCATTTGTCCAGTTGAATAGTTTCATGATGACAACCTTCTGTCACTCTGGTGAAGATTTTAGTAGAACAGATTTTGTAGAGGGTGGAGATTAAAAAAAAAGCAACTCTTATTTTGGAACAATTCAAGATTTACAGAAAAGTTGCAGAGAGAGTACAGAGAGTTCCTATATACTCATCACCCCAATTCTTCCTGAAATAACCTGTTACATAACTGTAGTCCATTCGTCAGAACTAAAAGATTAATACTGCCTTATTACTGAGTATTAACTAAGCTCCAGATTTTATTTAGATTCCATGTAATTTTCTGGGTGAAAATATTTCAGGATCCCCTCCAGGACGCCCCATTGCATTTATGTCCTGTGTCTCTGTAATCTGGTCTGGTTCATACCTGTCTCTCACTCTTGCCTGGTTTTTCTATGACTTTATCATTTTGGAAGAGTAATCATCAGGTATTTTGTAGGATACCCCTCAATTTGGGTATGTCTGGGATGTGCTTGGTTATGAGTTCTGGAGAAGAACAATGCAAAGGTGAAGCTTCCTTTGCATAATTTCAGGGCATATGTGCTGTCAACAGGACTTTGTCACCATGGGCACTTGACTCAGATTGGGTGGTTCGGTTGACGGCAGCCAGGACTTTGCATTACAAAGCCATGTTCTTCCATTTCCATCTTCTGCTTTTTGGAAGTGAGTCATACATCCATTTCCTACTCAAGGTTGGGGAAGAAATGCAATTTTGCCTTCTGGTTCGGGTAGTATCTTCATAGAGACTTTTCAGTTCTGTAACCAGACATGTCTGTCACCATTCATTCAGTCATACGTTCGTAGTAGCATGAACTCATGTGTGTTCATTGTATACTTGGAGGTATGGCCCAGCGCTGTGCTGCTTCTGCTGTGTGGTAGCTCACATCGTTTTAGCTTTAGCTTTCGGAATCTGTTTCAGATCGGCTCCTGTGTCCCTTGGATGAGCCCTCATCCTGTTGTACTTGGAGCTTGCTTTCTGACGCTGTTTCATGCTCACAGCATGTTTGCTCTGTCCCATCCCTACAACCAGTCGTTTGCCAAGGCAAACCTGGGTTCTTCTGTATTAGTTAACAGTACTAGACACCAAGACCTGGGCGTGAGTGTGTTGTTACTATTGGGGTGTCACTGCTTCTATCCTTGCAAGTATAGAACTATTGACACTTGTGTAAGAATATAAATTTGTGCACATGCATAACTACAATTGCTTCTGTACTTCTCTCTCTCCCCCTCTCCCTCTCTCTTTCTCTCTCACACTGTCTCTCTCTCTCTCTCTCTTTCTCTCTGTGTGTGTGTGTGTGTGTATGTAAAGCTTCAGGTGAGTTCAGTAATCAAGTGCCTGAAGGTTCATTGTCATCAGTGCTAACTGATTTGTAGTATCTTTCTCTGACAGAAACCTGGTAAGAAGATGAAAAAGATATTCTAATGTTTTAGTTGTTGGCATATGAAAGGAATTTTGGTCCTCCTGCATCTATGTAAGCATTAACAAGGAAAGCCAAGATAAAGCCAGCACTGGCTTATCCCAAACTACTAACACTAGAAGATGAGGTTGATTCACATACGTATTGGTGGTGCCTGGGGGTGTGAACAGAGTCCAGTGCCCCAGGAAGCATCAGGGCTTGTCTTTGTTCCGTGGTATCTCTGGTGGTTGGTGGTTTTCAGATGCTCTTGCAAGTGAGTCAACTTTCAGGATATATGTGAAAGTCTTAGTTTGGCTAGATAGAAAACAGGTGTTAATTATTAAGTCTCCAATTTTAACATACAATAATGAATTGCACATATTTAAAGTGTAGAATTGAATAAAGTTTTTTAAGATTTATTTATTTATTTGAAAGCTGGTGCTACAGAGGCAGAGGGAGAGAGAGAGGGAGGGAGGGAGATGTCTTCTATCCACTGATTCACTTTCCTAATGGCCCCAATGGCTGGAGCTATGCTGATCCAAAACCAGGAGCCAGGAGCTTCTTGCAGGTCTCCCAAGTGGGCGCAGGGGCCCAAGCAGTTGGACCATCTTCTGCTTTTCCAGGCCATAGCAGACAGCTGGGTCAGAAGTGGAGCAGCCAGGACTTGAACCGGTGCCTGTATGGGATGCCAGCACCGCAGGTGGCAGCTTCACCTGTTACACCACAGCACCGGCCCCTTGAATAAGTTTTGACAACCATAATCAAGAATGAATGTGGGGGCCTGCGCTGTGGCGCAGCAGGTTAATGCCCTGGCCTGAGCGTTGGCTGCTCCACTTCCGATCCAGCTCTCTGCTATGGCCTGGGAAAGCAGTAGAAGATGGCCCAACTCCTTGGGCCTCTGCATCCACATGGGAGACCCAGAGAAAGCTCCAGGCTCCTGGCTTCAGACTGGCACAGCTCTGACTGTTGTGGCCAATTGGGGAGTGAACCAATGGTAGACTTCTCTCGCTCTCTCTGCCTCTCCTCTCTCTGTGTAACTCTATCAAATAAGTAAATCTTTAAAAAAAAGAAAAAAAATGAATGTTGGTTTTATATCAAAACTTTCCTTATGGCCCTTTTACATTTTGACAAGTAGATGGATTTGTAAATATGGACCTGATGGAAAAGGAGAATCAGTGGTCCATTTGTCTATTTTTGCACTAACACACCATTGTCTTGATTATTGTATTTTTATATTGAGTTGTGACATTATATATAAATTTTCATATTTGATTGAAACTTTTGCCATTTTATATCCTTCAAATATCTATAGGAACTTTACTTAATATGTTATCCCTCTTAGTATTTTTTTTGTTTGTTTGTTCTACTTAATACTTTTGGTTGAATACTGTAGTCAATACACAATTATTCTTAAGTGCTGAAACTTAACTGAAAAGTGATCCCTGTTAAATATAAGAGTGGGAATAAGAGAGGGAAGAGATGTGCAATTCGGGAAATACTCAAGCTGACTTACCTCAAACGGTAGAGTTAGAAACATAGCAGAGGATTCCAATTCAATCCCATCAAGGTGGCATGTACCAAGTGAGATCACAGTGGAAAGAACGGGTCATCAAAGAAGGAGGTACCTTTCTCTGAATGGAGGAGAGAACTTCCACTTTGACCATGGCCTTGTCTAAATATGATCAGAGTCGGTGAACTCAAAAGGCTTCCATAGCCTTAGCAGCTGCTCATGACAAGAGCCTAGGGTGATTACTGATGCCATAAACATGAGTGTCAATTTTTTTTTAACTTTTATGTAGTGAATATAAATTTCCAAAGTACAGCTTATGGATTACAATGGCTTCCCCCCCATAACGTCCCTCCCACCTGCAATCCTCCCCTTTACCACTCCCTCTCCCCTTCCATTCACATCAAGATTCATTTTCAATTCTCTTTATATACAGAAGATCAGTTTAGCATTCATTAAGTAAAGATTTCAATAGTTTGCTCCCACACAGAAACATAAAGTGAAAAATACTGTTTGAGTACTAGTTATAGCATTAAATCTCAATGTACAGCACACTAAGGACAGAGATCCTACATGAGGAGTAAGTGCACAGTGACTCCTGTTGTTGACTTAACAAATTGACACTCTTGTGTCCATTTGCTGGTTCACTCCCCAAATGGCCACAAAGGCTGGAGCTGGGCCCACCTGAAGCCAGAACTAGGAGCTTCCTCCAGGTCTCCCTCGTGGATGCAGGGGCCCAGAGAGCTGGATTGGAAGTGGAGCAGCGGGCACCCATATGGAAGGTGGGCACTGCAGGTGCCTTTACCTGCTACTCCACAGCGCCGGCCCCCACAGTCTTTACTTTTTAACAGTATTGATATTTAATGTGATTGTGTTGTGGAAGATTTACATCTATCCTCACACCATTTGTTTTATATTTGTCCATGTGTTCCTGTTCCACTTTCAGTTTTATCTCTTTGGTTATTTAAATAGTTTGGTTAATTTTTTATTCCTTTACTGACATATTACCTGTAATGTGTCACTTAATTGGCTACTTTAGCTTGATAGTATATTTCTGTAATCACAGTCTACGAGGGCCGGCATTGTGGTGCAGCAGCTTAAGCTTCTGCTTGCAACACCAGCACCCCGTGTCAGAGTGTTGCGTTGAGGGCCAGCTGCTCCGCTGCTGATCCACCTTACTGCAAATGTGCCTGGGTAGGCAGCGGATGACGGCACAAATACTCGGGCCCCTGCCTCCCACATAGCAGACCTGCATGTAATTGCTGGTCCTGGCTTCAGGCTTGCTCAGGCTTCCCTACTGTGGCCATTTGGGAAGTGAACTATCAGAACAGCCTACCATCAACAGGTTTTACTGCTTGATGTTAATAAAGTGCTGACACCTTACATATGGAATCTAATTGACTGCCCCCTAGTGTCCCGATCCTAAAAGTGAAGTAATTGAAGTTTTTAAATAAAGATCAGTTTCCTGAGATGGATCACCTTTTTGACACATAGCTGGAGTTTAAAGTTTGGGATAAGAGGATGAAACACTGTCACTACTGTTGACCTTGATAGCTTTATCGACTAATAAAGAGGAAAATGGCCACGTGTAGCCTCTTCACTGAGGAGAGATAGCTTTAAAACCTCACATCTGTTTCATAATCCACAATGTTCAGGGCCATCTGAAAGAGTAGTGAAATATGCTTTTGATCTATTTTAAAAGTTCAATAAAGTGTCTTGGCTGCCTAGATCCAGCCAGATAGGAATGCTTTTCAAAATGAGTGGGGAGGGGGCAGGCCCTTAGTCTGTCAGCTAAGACAGCAGCACCCCATGTTGGACTATCCGGGTTTGACACCTGCCTCCACTCCAGCTCCTCATTCCAACTTCCTGCTACTGGAGATCCTGGGAGGCAGTGGTGAGGGCTCAAATGGTTGGATTCCTGCCATCCTCATGGGAACCCTGGGTCAAGTTCCTGGTTCCCAGACTCAACCTTAGCCTTGCCCTGACCATTGCTGGCATTCCACGAATGAGCCTACAGACGGAACTCCCTATCTGTCTCTGTCTGTAATTTTCTTTTTTTAAATAGAAAAGCAAAAGCAGGCTTCGTGCTGACTGTGAAGCCCTTCCCCCCACAGAAACGCTAGTTCTTAGTTTTACTCTGTTTTAGGGCTTCCTCATCTAGGAGTCGGTTTTCTTCTCTTCTGGAACTTCTGCTTGCCTGGGATGTGAACCATTCCCATCAGAGGATTCCGGGCAGTGGTGTCTCCCATGATTGGCCAGGAGAGCAGCTGAGCATGGGCAGAGGCGACTGTTGCCCATGGTCACACCGTCCAGGGAGACGTTGTCCAGTGCGGCCCCACTTACAGAAAGGAGGAGCTTATTTCTGTTTAGTTGATTTGTAAACTCCTGGTGAATTTGCCTTGGATGCATGGAGTCATGTGAGGCTTTAGGGCTGCAGGGCGGCTGTTCATCCTTGTACCCTTGACTCCAGGTCCAGGCTTTGTGGAGGAGTCTAACCATGCAGCAGCTAAAGCAATGCTAAGCCAGTTGTTATTATTAATTGGAGTCCTGAGAACCCCTAAGAATCCGTGATTTTGCTTCTAGAGATCTGTAGGGAATGAACAGTACCTGGACCTGCTTATATTTTCCATTGGTGAGGGTCCATGATTCTCATCCAACTGTTAGTGCTGTAGCTCAACAAAGATTAAAAGCTCTCACATAAAGAAATATGCTCTCTGATTACGGAGAAAATATTCAAAATGGCTCAATAAAGGTGACTAGATTTAGTCAATGTATGTAATTTAGCAACTATTTCTTATATATTGATTGAGACACCAAAATGATTGAATATGAACTTGGATATGACCATTAGAAGTGTTTGCATTAATGCTAGACTCATATAAATTAGTGAAATGGAATGAAATTTAATTCATTGGGATATTCAGATATCCAAATTTTCCTGGCATTCCATTTTTCATGTGTAAGAGGTCTAAGACAAGAAAGAAACAATTAGCTGTTGGTCAGAACAACTCTTGGGGAATATTAGGAGGTCAGGAGACTTCATGGTTTTGGGTTGCCTTGGGTAGAGCTCTCCAGAGTAAGAAAGATGACTGTGAGGCCGGCATACTCTGGTCAAAGTCTTTTTCTTTGAAGATTTATTTATTTGAGAGGTAGAGTTACAGACAGAGAGAGGGAGAGACGGAGAGAAAGGTCATCTGCTGGAGACCAGCTCCAGCCAGTCCAGGGGCCCCAAGGTGTGAGAGGTGTCGGCCATCGAAGAAATCAGAGACACTCACAGCAAGGCTGATGGCATGGCTCTGGCTCTCGAGCACCAGGCTTCATTTTTATATCATAAGCCACATAAAGATTCTTTTTTTCTCACAATAAGTCTGTTGTCCATTTTTTTAAATTACAATTTCCTTGATTTTTTTCAAGGGCATATTCAGAGGATGGGTTACAATTACAGACAGGTGCGAGATAATGGCCTGCCCACACAAGCCAAGGCCTGGAGTGCTGTTGAGCTATGCAGAAATTGGCTACACAAGCTAGAACAGTACCTTCCTAATCTAATCTTTACTAGAAGCCCGAAGTTCAAAGCAGGCCCTTTTTAAAATGTATCCCCTCTTTGAAGTTCTTTCTGTAATTCTTTAATTTCTTTATTGTACTTATTTAAAGGTTCACTTAGATCTACTCCACAGTTTTGACATCCTAACCATTGCTGTATTTGTAGCGTATATTGAATTAAAGCTTTAATGACATCTATCTTTATTCTAGTGGGAAGTATATACCAGGGAGCCTGTGGCCTTTTAATTCTTTTCCACAAACAGCTCAACCTTGCATAAAGCATTAACCCTTTCTGCTACACACTAACATTCTGCTTGATTAAAATTCTACAAAGCAATGGACATTTTGGGGATAATGAGACTAAGCGTTCTTCCCTAAAATAGGGAATACAGCAATTATTAGCAGGACCACCAGAAAGCTCCGGCTTTCTTAAGCAGAGTGTAGTTCCCAACAAACCTAAAACCACCAAGAGGACCACAGCTGTCCTCACACCTTGCTGAGACAGACCTTCTGCTGTGACCTTGTCAGCCAGCTGGAGCTGCCTTGGCCTCACCAGTCTTCTACCCACTGGTTCACTCTCCAAATGGCTGCAATGGCAGGAGCTGAGCAATCCAAATCCAGGAGCTTCTTCTGGATCTCCTGTGTGAGCGCAGGGTGCCAAGCACCTGGGCCATCTTCCACTGCTTTCTCAGGACATAGCAGAAACTGGATCAGAAGTGGAGAAGCTGGATAAAAACCAGCACTCATATGGAATACTGGCACTGCAGGTGGAGGCTTGGCCTACTATGCCACAGCACTGGCCTCAGGTCAAAGTCTTTTCAAAAAAATTATTGGGGCCAGCACTGTAGTGTTGTAGTGGGTTATGCTACAGCACCAGCATCTCACATGGGCACCTGTTTGAGTCCCGGCTGCTCTACTTAGAAGGGGAGCTTCCATGCTCCACTGCTAATGTGCCTGGGAAAGCAGAAGATGGCTCAAGTGCCTCTACACCCACATTGGAGACTTGGAAGAATCTCCTGGATTCTGCCTTCAGCCTGGCCAAGCCCTGGCTGTTGGAGCCACCTGGAGGAGTGAATCAGCAGGTGGAAGTTTCTCTCTCTCTCTCTCTCTCTCTCTCTCTGTGTGTGTGTGTGTGTGTGTGTGTGTCTTCCTTTATCTTTGTGACTCTTTCAAATCTTTAAAAAGTTTATTAGCACAAAAAGGACCTATTTTAAGGTTTCATGTGTTTTATAAGCACAATTCTTTTTTTTTTTTTTTTTTTTATTTATTTATTTTTTTTTTTTTTATTTTTTTTATTTTTTTTTTTTTTTTGACAGGCAGAGTGGACAGTGAGAGAGAGAGAGACAGAGAGAAAGGTCTTCCTTTGCCGTTGGTTCACCCTCCAATGGCCGCCGCGGCCGGCGCGCTGCGGCCGGCGCACCGCGCTGATCCGATGGCAGGAGCCAGGAGCCAGGTGCTTTTCCTGGTCTCCCATGGGGTGCAGGGCCCAAGCACCTGGGCCATCCTCCACTGCACTCCCTGGCCACAGCAGAGGGCTGGCCTGGAAGAGGGGCAACCGGGACAGAATCCGGCGCCCCGACCGGGACTAGAACCCGGTGTGCCGGCGCCGCTAGGCGGAGGATTAGCCTAGTGAGCCGCGGCGCCGGCCTTATAAGCACAATTCTAGGATAATTATACTTCCCTCCCTTCTTCTATCCCTTCCTCAATCCCCTTCCTTCCTTCCTTCCTTCCTTCCTTCCTTCCTTCCTTCCTTCCTTCCTTTATTTTCTTTAATTTTTACAAAAACACAATTCCAGTCCACTGTATAGCCACAGGCTTAATGCGAGGTCTTCAAGGAGAAAACTGTGCATCTAAGGCAGTAAACTGGGTTGATGTACATTAGCAAGGTCGCAACAAGGACAGAAATAAAGAGGTTTCCAGGTAACTCTCAAAGAATGAGAAAGTGTAGTCTTCCACACACCAAACAGCACTGGCTGGCCAAGATTTTACAACCCAGAGGTCTGTTTGTAGAGTGATTCATCCACAGCTCACAGGATTCTTCATGTTCTTTTTCCAGATAGCATACTAGAAGGCGTTGAACTGTGGAGATCTCATTTAAGAATTCAAGGTAAGCAGTTCGTAATGGCCTCAGTTCCAAGAGAAGCGCCATGGTTTCTAGCAGCAGTAGCAGCAGCAGCAGCACAAGAGTGATTGTTTCACAAACACGCACCATTTCTGGAGCGTTTGTCCCATGCCAGACACCAGGCTGTGCACTCTCCATCAACCCTGAAATAAGGTAAGCTGAGGGGGCTGTCTCCTTTTGACAAGAGAGCCATGGGTGTCCTCCCATGTTTTTTTAAACAGGGAGCGCTGGATGTGTGATAGGTAACAGGGACCTCATATCTCCATGCCCAGTGTCCCTTTCAGATGCACAGGGACAGCACTCTTGTTCTTCTGAGCATTCCAGAATAAGAGAGGTCAGCAAAATTGCAGCCCTACCACCAGGGCACTTGGCTGTGGGGACTCCCCTGGTCCACCACGTCACAGCTACATGCCCTTTCCTGGCTTCCCTGGACATGTAGTTTCCATGATGGTCACAGACAGCACTGACCAAGCACTTCCTGGCCCAGGATGCTGTCTGATGCAGGGCTATATATATATATATATATATATACACCCCATCATATATATATTTTACTCTGGAAAGCAGGCTCCTTGACCAGTTCCACTGTTTAATTGAGAGAAGCCAAGGCTTGGAGAGGTATTCGATGTGAACAACTGAGTGGAGCCAGGATTTGTGACTCCAGGAACTCTGCTTTTATTTCCCCCACTACTCTCCCTCCCTTTCTGTTATGGCAAATGTTAAACATCTGAAAAAGTAGAATAGCATAACAAATTCCTTGATCTGGCTGAGACAGAGTCCTGGCCACACTGGTTTCATCCAAACCCTCAGACATGCCCGCCCACATTACCTGGAAGCCAGTCTCGAGCATACGGAGTCTCATCTAAATATTCCAGTATGAATCTGTAAGCTTTATGTCCCGTCTGCTTGCTCACCTCTGGCTTCAGCTCAGCTGTGGCAGAAGTTTACGTGGAAGCTCCCACTCTTTATGACAGTGACACTGTCACTCCCTAAGCGTGTGCCATGGCATTTCCACTTTCTGCCTCAGGACCGTCTCTGAAATGTGGGCAGTTACCAACTCACGGTTTCCCGACTCAGCCAATGGAGCATGGTGGCTGATTCCCATCCTTTGCAGACAATTCTGGGGAGTGCTCCATACCCTTCCCAGAGGGCTTCCTAGAATCCAACCCCTTGTGTGTAAACACTTTTAAAAGCATAGTTTCTCAGTAGAATCTAATATTGAAGTAGTTTATATGTTTCTTCTTCATTCACAATCTTAAAATACGTGAGTTGAAGAATCATGTTCTTTGTTCCATGGCTGGGCATTTACGTACCCATGGATCTTATTCTCTTTCCTCATATTTTCTGTCTATTGGATATAAAGATTAGATTGGACTTGAATATCTTTTTGGGGTGTGTGTGTGTGTGTGTGTGTGTGTGTATGTGAGAGAGAGACCATTCTGTAGATGGTTGAGTGCTCCTCTGTTTGTAGAGTTAGAGTGCCTGCAAGTCTTTCATCATGGTAGCAGCTGCCGAGGCTCAGTGTCTGCATCAATAATCTATGAGAGATGGGAAATGGTGATGTTCAAACTCTCTCCCTTTTTCTTCATTAATTAGCTGGGACACTTTTATAAAGAGAAACTTTGCCGCATTGATTACTTGATTTCTCAGGATGTAATTCATATAGCAAAGGCACACAAGATACATGATGGATTCTGTCTACAGTAACTCCCCTATTTGCAGTTTCATGTCCACTGTTTCAATGACCCATGGGCCAGCATAGTCCAAATATATTAAATGAGAAATTCCATAAATAAGCAGTTGATAAGGCTTGGGTAACCTTTAGTATATTGTTATAGTCACTCTATTTTATTACTAGTCACTGTGGTTAACCTTTTACTGTGCTTAAATCTTACATTAACCTTGTATCATGGCTATGTATAGGATGAATCATTGTATATATACAGTATTCACTACTATCTGTGGTTTCAGGTATCCATTAGGGATTGTGGAACATGTGCCTAGTGGATAAAGGGTGACTATTTATCAGTTTTCACATTTAGGAATTGATTCATGTGTATTCCTTTAAATGATCCTGTCTTTGGCTGATTGGCTTTTAGTTGGCCCCGGAGTCCTTCTTACGTGACCTTGCTGATCTTCTATAGTACAGGGAAGGTCTGTTTGACAAAATGTTCCAGTCTCATCTGGCACTTTTCCCTCCCCTGCACTAGCATTGGCTTCAAGGAGCCTTCAGTTCTTTTATTTAGAAAGAGTATCTTAACACTGAACTCCAGCTACTGGAGGCTGTCAGTAGTTCTAGGCCTTCCTAAATCTTTTTGTTGCACACCATTAGAAAATATGTTGTGTTTTTATTTGTTTTAGAATAAGATAGATGATGAGTTCATATGCATACTTTTTAAACCCAGTGCTAAGTGTTTTGCGTCTCACACCTGCCTTTCTTCTACACTGACAATCTTGGTTCTCAAGGACACCTGGGAGGTTAGAATGAGAATACATGTAATTGCATATTTTCTGTGTCCCACAATACACACGAGAATCTCAAAATCAGGATTTGAACATCATCACCATCACCCACAATGTGAAAAAAAAAAAAAACCCAAAGATTATTGTTTAAGATTTGGATTGTTTGATTTTGTCTTTATTTCTGTCCTTAAGAATGTACCTTATTAAAGGCACGTGGGTTTTTTTCTGGATAAGGGAAATATGGTAGAAGGAAGCTGTTTGCCTCCCCAGAAAATTGGCCCTGTCACATAGATTCCCCTCTCTGTTTGGAATTTAAGACCTTGTATTTATAGCAGTACAGGCTAGAGAAGTCCCAAACTTCAACACCAGCTATTTCACAAGCAAGCCTGTGGGATTACACTTTGGTAGTGCAGCTCTTTGGCCCCTCTCTTGAGTTCTGACTCAAGGAACTAAGAAAATTTCTATCAAAAAGGCAAGGAAATATTCTCTTTGTTTATGAGTATAGAGCAAATCTGCCCTTGAAAAAAAAAAAAAAAAGAAGATCTGGTCTGAAAAGAAGCCCATGTCAAATATCTAGCTGGTGGCTACCATGGTTCCCAAGGCCAAGGTCCAACTTTTGGAATCAGGGAGTCTAGAAACAGTCTCATCCACCAAGCAGTTGGGCAGCTGCGGGCTAAGGTCTAAGCCACCATCATCTTCTGTCCCCTTGACATGCTTATGATGTTCAAGAGTCAGACTGCCATGCCGCAGTGGGTGATATCGTGGCCAAGAATGGGTGTAGCCATTGGTCATGGGGTCACCAGGGAGAAGATTCCCTTGTTATTCCAGGCATCTGAAATGCCTGACCTGCAAGTGACCCAAGTGGCGGCTCTGTGGCATGTGACACTACACTTCTCACCTGCATCTTCATCCCTTCATGCCCAATGTCTGTCACTCTTGTGGCATAGCACCACCCACCTTGACAGGCCCTGGAAAGGCCTCTGGGGATTTGTGTTTCAGCTCATGTTTCAACTGCACCACAGGCAAACCAGGAAGTGTGGTGAGTGTCTTACAGGTACCACACTAGCCTGAGGCATGATGCCTCTGGAATACAGCCTCCCCCTTACTAGGTATAACTTGGAGTGTAAAAACAACTACTCATAGGAGGGCACAAGGCAGACAATGCACCTCATGTTTCAGCTTGGGCATCTATCATCTCTGCGGTATTGAGGAGCAGTACTGAGCCTGTTTTGACTTATGGCATCTGTTAGCTGGAGCGGTGACCTGGGAAGGAAATGCATGTACATATGAATGTGAATGCAAAGAGAGAGAAAACAAGGACTTATCCTGCTCCTGTAGCTTGACCAGCCCATCACGTTTGAGATGCTGGGTACCTACAGATGCTCCTCTGTGGTCACAGCTTCTCGCATTCGGGAACACTTTTTCTTTCCTGCCCTCCTTCTCATGTAACTATTGCATCCAGAATTTTCGTTGGGATGAACTCTGGAAGACTACAGAGGTGACAGAAGTGTTTCTGTAACTCTGATGCAGCCAGAACCAGAGGAAAAGCATGGACTTGCTGTCTTTCTCCTTCTCTCCTGCTCGTGTCTTAGCTCAAGAACTCTTAGAGTCCCCCGGCCGCCTATGGGATAGAGTCAATACACCACAGCTGGGTGCTTGAGACCTTCCCATCCTGACTGTACTGGAGTCCCCTGCCTCATTGTCCCAAGTCAGCCAGATGGCAGCCCTGACCTGCGACAGTGCTCCTTCAGAGTTTAGAATCAAGACCGTAGTTTCCCACCTCCCCCTGGCCCAATCAAGCTCTATTTATTTGCAACACTGGCGATCTGGTCCGTGCTTCTAGAACTCCTTCAGAATTCAGTTTACTGACTTGTCTTGCTAATATTTCATGTGTGTGCCTGTGCGTGCGTATTTCTGTATATGTGTGTCTTGATTCCTAACTTATAAGCTCTCAAAGGTCAGGGTCCAGGTATCATGAAGTCTCTAACATGATCTTTTCTGCCTAATAGGATGTTCAGTGGGAGTTTTCATGTTGTTTAGGATTTGACAGGACCTACAGTTATGGCAAAGTTCTGTACTCTGAGTTCTGTGATGAGCAAACACATATCTGGAATGCAAATGCCTCAAAGGGCTTTTAATAGCTTGGCTACTCCATCTGCTATCACAGCATCTCCATTTTATATGAATTTATGTAAATCTGACATAAGGATTAAAGGATTGGAGGAAAATTGTTGGAGAAGTGCATTGTCTGCCTTGTGCCCCCCTCTTTGAGTACAGACAGGGTTGTTTTTACACTCCAAGTTACACCTAGTGAGGGGGAGGCTCAAGCAAGTGTGGTACCTGTGAGACACTCACCATACTTCCTGGTTTGCCTGTGGTGCAGCTGATGGCTGGCCACTTGTGCCTATTGAAGTAGCAAATAAGGAAGGTTGATAGAGATGCGAGTGAGGAGGTTGGCATCATCCGTGGAGTAACTGGCATGGTCAAGTGCATGTGGGTTTTGCATAAGGCAGCTAGACACAGAAGGTTCCTGGGATTGAGTCATCTTCTGATACCTCCTACTGGCTAATAAACATGGTGACACCTGGCTAAAGAGATTGTGGGTATAAAACCACTGAGGGGTTTAGGAAGACGTCAAGCTGGGTGACTCTCCCCTAGGGCAAGAGCCTTGTAGGAGAGCCTATATTTGGAAGTCTTTCTTACAGAGGGCAATGACAGTTTAAGGACACAACAACAATCCCCATTAGTTGAAAAACTTTGCATCTTTTGCCTGCTTAGCACTTCCTGTTTAATCACACAAAAGGAGAAAGAGTCCTATAAAAAGGAAGAGAATTCTGTGTCTGGCTTATTTTACTCAACATGTTATCTTCCAGTTGCATCCATTTTGATGCAAATGGTACAGTTTCTCTTTCATAGCTGAACACAGAAATACAAATACCACATATTCTGCCTTTTATGTGGGAGCTAAAATTAAAAAAGAAATAGAATCAAAAAACAAGAACAAAAAACAAATGCCTGTGCTGCAACTATATTGTCAAACTTTGTTTTATCTCTTTGTCAAACCAATGGTTAAGGACATTATACTACTATAGTTTAAATGATATGTGATTATTTTCAAATTTCCTTTATATATGGGTGAAATGGTCATATTTTCATTTGATTATTATAGCCCTTGCCTATATTATTGCTGAACAAGGTCATTTTACTTGTTGATCTCTTTATTTAGTGGGATGTTAAGTCCCTGACTGTAATGTTAATTAAAAATATGTTCTCTCAAAAAGTAAAAAGGAAGGCAGGAAAGAAGGGAAAGATGGGAGGAGGAAATATTATATTCTTAGAATTGTATTTATGAACTACACTGAATCTGTTCTTTTTGTATTAAAATTACATTAACATGAAAAAATAAAGTATCATTAAACATTTTTAAAAAGGAGGCAGAACATACACTCTTCCCTTACAGGTTCCTCTTGTCATGTGAATTTGGAGGACAAGAGGAGGTAAAGTGAGCATTAAATTGGAAATGAGATTCAGGATTTAAAATGGAAAGCTATGGAACACACCCCAGATATAAACAGATCACAAAAGGAATTTGAAGAGCATTCTATAGTGTATCAGTTGACAATAGTTTGTTTTATACCTGAATTCTATTGAGTACAGATTATTCAATGAAGATGTCCTATTGAAAATGTGATACTGATAAGATGAACTCAGTTGGAATGGTTACCACACTAATCTCTCCTTCCCTCCCTCCCTTCCTCATGGATGCCGGGCAGGAGTAATACCAGATTGCATTGTCACATGCGACGGGTTGTTCTCATGACTGGCTGAGTGTCCCCTGAGGGACCTGTCAGTACCCGAGGCACCAAATGAAAAGATACCTTCAGGATCATGGCCCTTGCAAATCTTATTCCCAGACGTCCAGCGTATGTCCTGGAGCATCTTCAAGGCTGTAGCACTGGGTAGAAGGGGTGTTACATGGGCGTGTGTGCCTCTGAGAACCCACTCTTGGCTTAATCAGAGATTCCAAGTATTTATCTTTTTTAGGGGGACGAGGAGAAAATATTTTATGACTAAAATAATTAAAATCCATTGCTCTAACTTATCTCCTAATGTGTCTTAACAGCCATCATTCAAAAAGACCCTCAAAGAGAGAAACAATTCCTACATACCAGACTCTTTGCAAGACTCAGGACCCAGAGAATAAGACCAAGTTGGCTGATTCCTTTTGCATTTTCTCCCCTCCTTGCTCAGATGACCCATAGTTGCATAGGAATTCCAGTGACAGGAGATGATAAAAATATTTGGTGCAGTTCAGTCATTCCATTTTGTACCCTTGACATTTTGATCTGCAAAATGTGTGTGGCTGGAAGGGGAGGGGAGGAGGAGAAGGAAGATCTCAAGTTGTCCATATGGCCCTGGCTTCCTGATTGAGCTATGCTCTGTAAGTGGTCTCAGTGAAAGCAATAAATTGGCATCACAAAACATTGTGTGATCTCTTGAGAGGGCAGATAATCAATACTTGGAATATTGGCTACCAATTTTGAGTTTTGGAAGCTCTGGGTTGCCTCATCATTCCAGAGTGGAGAAGGGAGAGTGCTCAACTTTTCGTGTACTCTCCAAACTTTGAAAGTGCCTGCAGTAAAACTGCTCTGGTTGGTAATGATGGGATTTCTTTTGCTGCTTGGGATTTATGGCAGGTAAGGTTGCAGGGCATGTTAGAGTCTATCAATTTAATCTACTCTCCTGTGGAAAAACACTCCTGCTTGGGTGAAGGGGAAGCTTAAAGAGGACATGCAAATGGAGGGAAGAGTAGGATACTCCCACCCCCTGGTTTGCTAACCATCAATTTTCAGCTGCAAAAAAATGTGCTGAAAAGGAAATAGAACGTCCATTGGGAACCAGACACATGGATTCATTAGTGCTGTATTTTTTTTTTATTTGACAGAGTTAGACAGTGAGAGAGAGAGAGACAGAGAGAAAGGTCTTCCTTCCATTGGTTCACTCCTCAAATGGCCACTATGGCTGGCGCACTGCACCAATCTGAGGCCAGGAACCAGGTGCTAACTCCTGGTCTCCCATGTGGGTGCATGGGCCAAGCACTTGGGCCATCCTCCACTGCCTTCTCAGGCTACAGGACAGAGCTGGATGGGAAAAGGAGCAACCAGGACAGAATCTGGCACCCCAACTTGGACTAGAACCTGGGATACCAGCGCCACAGGTGGAGGATTAGCCTAGTGAGCCACAGTGCCGACCTCATTAGTGCAGTATTTTAAAAAAAGAAAAAAATAGAGCCCATCGCAGTTTTCTTCTTTGGCACACAGTGGTCACCTAGCCAATGGTGGGCACCAGGGGATTCAGAGTTTGGGAAAATGCAGTGAATTTTCCATCATTATCTTGAATTCTCTCTCTCTTCAGCCATTGATTCCTTTACAGAAATTCAGAAAATGGCACCTATCAACTTTGCTGGATTTCTTTTTTCACCGTGCCACACTGAATCTCATGTTTTGTTCTTTTTGACTCCTCAAATTGTGATGCAGTCTTGTTTACCTCCAGGCCTTTGTTTCTACTGGTGTTTTGTTTTTGTTTTTGTTTTTTTAGCCTGTTTTTTGCTCTTCTCTTTCCTGCTTCTCTCCTGGCTGATTCTTCCTCATTGTTTAGGTTTCTGCTGAGACTTCACCTCCTCTGGGAAAATTTCCTCCTTGGTCTGCATGGGTTGTTCTCCTTCTGAGCTTCCAGCATTATGTCATAACATGGCCAGATAATTACTTGTTGAGAAGTCCAACAATCTGCCTGCTTCTCAAGACTGCAGGCTCCTTGTGCACCACAGGCAGGGTTAAGTTTGAAGCTTTGAATCTCATGTAAAATCTTGCTTATGGATCACAAGAGGTGCTTAGTTTTTAGTGAATGGAAGATGAAGGTGTGCATGTTGGTTTTAAAAAAGTTTCCTTGGGATTAAACTTTCATGATTATGATTTTGTCATCTTCCTCAAGCACCTGAGCACTGTTTTTTTGTTCAATTCCTCAGCTAACTCAACAACCTAAGCGTCTGCCAGGTTGGGGTGTCTTAATTTTGACTAGTAAAGAGTGGCCCAATGAGACCCCTTTCCCTCCCCTGGAGTGACTGGATCATCAGTCTCCTTGCCCCCAGCAGCCACTCATAATGATAGTTCCAATACAGTCCTCTAGCCATGTCACACGTCAGCTTAGTGTCCTCCTGTAGGTGCCCCTCGCCACTGTCAGCCAATTCAAGTTAAATGCCTTGGCAAGGCTTCCAAGTCTCTGTGATTGGAACCCAGGTGGTCGTTCAAGCCATGTTTTGTGTTAGAGGCTCTCTGTAGAAGTCAGTGATCTCCAGAGACACAGAAATCGGATTTCTTTAAATGAGGATTTGTTTCGTGCAGTTGTGGAAATTGAGAAGTCCTGTGATCTGCCATCTGCAAGCTTCAGACGAGGAGAACCAGTGATATAGTCTAGTTTTGGTGCAAAAGCCCAAGAGGCAGGGAGAATCAGTGGTGTAATCCTAGTCTGAGAGCTAGAGAGGGTAGGACGAGGTGTTGCAGTTGGAGTGTGTATTTCAGAAGCAAGAATAGTGAAGCTGTCCGTCCAATTGTCTTCTGTTGAGGCCCGCAGTGGACCTGATGATAGTCCATTGACTCAAATGTTGATTTCATCTGGAATCACCATCACAGACACATCCAGAAATAGTGTTTAATTTGGGCACCCTATCTGCCCTCTGGTCAGTCAAATTGACATACAAAATTAACCAAACACACTCTCCATACTCTCAGAGATACTTTGGGGATTCCAGCCCTGCACATTAAGTTGTTTTCGTTGCCATAAGGCTCTGTTCTTCTTCTCTGCCCAAAGAGTGCCAGTGCTTCCTGCAAGATTGTGTACACAGGTCACTGTCTCTGAAGAGCCTTTGTAGATTTCATCAGAGAGCTCTGCAGTTGCTGTTCTGTGCCTCCATAACTTTGTTATGTTGACCCTGGTCTAACTGGGGACGTAGAAATTTTACATGGAGAGATCTGCACAGTGTAAGAAGTGATCCTACAGCACATGCTGGGTTTTATCCATCTAAGGACTACCCCTCCCCTACAAATGGCTTACGGTAGGGCCTTAATCCATGTTTGCTGAAAAACAGGGCCTAAGGCAAACAGAGCTTGCTGGACAATGTTACTCACCAGGAGAGGTGAAGGATATTGCAAGTCAATGAGAAGTCAAGTCTCCTTCAGATCAGTTGCTATGATGCAACTCCTCTAAGGACTTTGGGTGAGCACCTTGTCCAGAGTCACCCATTGTGCTGCCTTGTTTCTTTGTGTCACACTGCGCCATCTGAAATCATCGTCTACATTTGATTGTATTCCCAGATTTGCCTCATCTTTCTCCCCAGAATGTGGCTCGAGGAAGGCAAGGACTTTCTCTGTGTTATTTATCATTTTATCCCCAGGAGGAAAAGTAATGTATTCCATGTGCCAACTGGTAAATATTTCTTGGATAGTAAAACACAAAGTCAGCAGGGAACACATTGGGGTTGCTTGGAGAAGAGGCTTCTCTTCTCAAGGATAAATGTGGGATGTAGAGTTTTATACCAGATCTGAAAATGACTGTCAGTACCTGCCAGTGCTGTTTGGCCAAGCCAAATGCATCTCAGGGTCTGATGTAAGATGCTTGGCCTAGCAACAACTCAGATGGTAGTACAGTACACCTGCCACTTAAAGGAAGAGATGATACATTATAATAATTCCTCTGGATTTCTGTAACCCATGACTATCCCCATTTTTGTCATCTTTCCGCTTCTACAAAATTCCATGAATATATTAACCCTAAACTCCTTAAAATGTAAAGGAAAAGAAGGAAAGGAAAAGGGGAGATGGAGCGACAGATAAGCATTTATCACAAATGGAGCTCCTTCTTTTTATGACTTAGAGTTGGGATTACAGGATGCTCATGTTGGGTCTATTTGGCAATAAATGTGATAGCTCAATAAGATAGAGAAAAAGATCCTGTCCTTACCAAGTCACCAAGACCGAGCTCATATGTCATCTCCTTCAAGGCTCCCTACTATTACCCCAGCCTTTGTTTTGCTTTTACTGGTCCGGGTTTTCTATAGAGTTGGCACCTCCAACTTGAATCCTTCATGGAAGGTTGTCTTGAATTAGTGCTCATTTTCCCAAGTCTTTGCAGTGAGCTCTCTGCTCATTCTGGGCAGATGCTTTGCCTCCTGCATCAGTGTGATCTCACGGCCGGTAGCACTGTCAAGCCATGACTGACTGATGCCAAAGCACACAGATGCTTCTAGTCTCCTTTAATGCATTCAACACACTGGGGGAATATGATTATACAGTTGAGGAGATTGAGAGTCGGAGAGGTGGAACCACCTGCCCAAAGCCACACAACGTGTAACAGGCAGAATGAGAACGCTTGGGATCCACACTGTGCCTTTTCTCTTATACTGCTGTCTTTGAGAACATGCTGTGAGCAGAGGAGTACTTAAAGGCAGGCTCAATGGCCATGGATGGTGAATATTAGATCCTGTTCTGAAACTGCTTCAAACTGGTGTCCAAGTGCCAGCAACAGATGGTGCCTCAGCTCAGAGACCCTTAGGTGGTCAAGAGTGGGAGAATTCTAGGTCCCCATAATCACACCAAAATTTATTGGCTTAGAGCAAGAGAAGATTTTTTGTGCTCTGCTGTGCTTGGTCTTGGGACTCAGAGGAGCTGGGGGAAGAAGCGGGGAGGGAATATTGACTAGGAGCTTAAATTTCCTGCCAGCTGAGGACCTTAGATCTCTTCCCTTGGGTTGATCATATGGGGCAGATGAGCATCCTGTGGTAAAGAAGACATTCTCTTTATTTTAGAAAGAATGTTTTATTTGTATATATTTGGATTTAAAAGATTTTTTTTGGATCAGGAAAACACTGTGGTAATTGTTAATTTCATGTACCAACTTGAGTGAGCTATGGGATGCCCAAGGAGTTGGTAAAACATGATTTCTCAGTATGTATGTTTCTGGAAAAGATTAACATCTGAACTTATAGACTGATTAAGGACATTCCATCATTGTCTCTTTAGGGTTGCATCATCCAGTCCACTGGGGGACCTAAATGGAACAAAAAATAAGAAAAAAGAGAGTGACTGCTTTCTCTCTCTTCTTGAGCTGACACATGCACCTTTTCCTGTCTTTGAACATCATTGCTTATAAATATACACAGAGAATTCTTATGGTTCTGTTATATTAGAGAACCCTTACAATATTATGTTTAATTTTTTAAAAACTTCTATTTAGTAAATATAAATTTCCAAAGTACAGTTTATGGATTACAGTGGCTTCCACCCCCCCCCCCCCATAATTTCCCTCCCACACAAAATTGTGAAGAGAAAATGAATGGCACGTATACAGAAGAGGTGAGATAAAGCAAATGTTACTAGTGGTTATCTTGTGTAGAGAAGTTATTTTTAAACGTACTTGGGATGCTATTTATATAAGGTTATAAATGTTGCTTTATTCAACACATTCTAAATTATCTTTGCATTTGCCTGTCATGGTCAATGTCACAATAAATTTAAGGACGTAACCATGATTACCACTTTTCTGACCTTGGACATCTAATTTGTTTGAGTGTTAAATTTCACTAAGTGGCTAGTGGCTGTGATGGTGGCTTTGTTTACATGATGGTCACTGGGAGGGTACCCACATGTTAGTCATCCTAACGTCTTGTTGAGTCATCATTGTCCAATGGTAGTTTCAGTTTCCTTGTATTTGTTGTGTAATGATCTGATCTGAGCTCTCAGGAAACTCCACTGGGAGGTCATTATAGATGAACAATAGTTCATGAGTATTTTAAACATAGTGTTTGCTACATTTATGCTTTCAAGGAAAGAATTGTGCTTCTTCAACTAAACCTGAATTAATGCAGTTCTCCTGGGAGGCCTATAGGGAAACAAGATGTCTGATTTAATGATGTGCTAGCACTCAGCACTGATTCCATCACCCCACGGAAGTTTGGTAATTATGATACTCTGTTGCTTTTGTGTGTTTTCATGTGGGTTATTGCTGTGGAATAATGATGTTCACACCTCAGGAGAGTTAACATCCAAATCCGAAATGGAGGCTGTCATTATTTAAAGCATCACAATTATGTAAATTCAGTCAAGCTTTCCTCTCTGGCAAGAATTCTTGCCATCCTTTCTAATTCATGCGATGTCTCATTTTTACCGCCAGCTCAATAAAGTTGGTTGGTAAAGTTACCACTGTAGTTTTCCGAAACAAAAAGCTTGAGACATGACAAAGAGGTGAGAGGGAGGTATCTAGGAGCACAACTATGGAATGTCCGAGGTTCAGTGGAGATGCCCATCCACCTGGTACTTTGACCTCCTTGGAGATTGCTTGCCTCTGTCCTGCACCTGCCCCTTTGGTTTCCTGGGCTTGCCTTCCTCGAAGAAGCACTTCATTCTTTGAATTATCCCTATGATATATTATCCCCAGTGGAAATAATGGAACATTTAGTGGCTCTAGAGCCAATGAGGAGCCTCAAGGCTAAGAACATTCTTGGTGAGAAAGCAACCCAGACAAATGGCAGCATTTTCTCAGCCTGATAGAAAGCACCTTTGGAAAATTTGCTATTCATATTGATTGGTGTCGTGTGGTGTAAATAAATGGAGTGTTCCTGCTGTGCACGCACAGCTTCAAGATGATTGTTTGCCAATAGTACTGTGCCACTGAATCCCTCCTGTGTGCAAATCCTAGATCTGCTTAAAGCCATAGCTTTCAATTGATTTTTGGACTATAGATCCCTTTGAGACTCTAATAAAAGTTGCAGTTCCTCTGCAAGAAAACAATACACAGGCACCTATGTTTTTATGCACAATTGCTTGGGTTTACATAGCCCCTACACCAAGTTAAACAAAACAGCACTGTAAAAATCCTTCTGTCTAGACTCAAACACTTTGTAGAAAAGCACCAAAGTCCTAAAATCTAAGTGGTTCCTTTAAGTCTATTTAGCAAGTAAGCAACAGAGCTGGGAATTGCATTCAAGTTAGAAACTACTAAACGGCTGCTTTTTCCAAATTCTAGTGACTTGCTTTTTTAAGTGACATGTAGCCAGGTGTTAAATTCAAAATATTGACCAGCTACTATTGCTGGGGAGTAAAGGTAATCTGATGAGTTATCCAATTTTCTTTGTCACCTGGGGAATCCTGCTTGCCGGTGCATGTTCCCTGAGATGGGAGAAGGCTTGGGAAACAGCCAAAGCCTTAACCCGAAGGCAGGGATTGCTAAAAACTGCAGCAGCAGCTGATACAGCAGACCGTGCAGGACGACAGCATGCCCGTGTCGCTGCTGTGTTTCTCTGCCCACAGAAGGCACAGGCATCCAAGACTGAATGTGAGGTGGGCCCACTGGGTGCAGACAGGCTGACCACCAACTACTGGGAGCTCAGGGTCAGTTCTTTGAGTCATGTGCAGTTTGAGGTCTGCTGCGAGACAGAACAATTGATTCTGGTTTCCCAGGCAAGTGCTCCCAATTAGACAATTGAGTTTCGGGGTGTGGTTTAAGCGTGGTCCCGAGAGGCTCCTATGAAGCATCATCATCTGTCAGAGTCAGTGATGTGGACGCTGCTCCCAGGGCCTGCTATGTGCTGTGCACAATCTCTTTCTTTGCGAGAGATTCCCATCGCGATCTCCCCAAGGACGATTGCCCATCCTCTTAGTGTCAGTGGACAGTGACCCTGTGATGGGATGCAGGTCTCACCTAAAACAAGTCCAGTTCTGTCTGCCCTGCCTTTCTGAACCCTCCATCTCCCTTTTATGAAAGGTTAGGGAGACAAAAGTCTCAGAAGAAAATGATGAACCCAAGGTACGAGCAGAATTTGTGCTGAAACTAGGTTCTCTCACTCCAAGTCCAATGTTTTTCACAATATTCCATATTTTATTGGGCTTTAAAGCAAAACAGCATCTTTATACAGAATTTTTTGGGGGCCGGCACTATGGCATAGCAGTTAAGCCGAGTCTTGCAGTGCCAGCATCCCATATAGGCACCATTTGGAGTCCCAGCTGCTCCATTTGTGATCCAGTTCCCTGCTAATGCACCAGGGAAAAAAATGGAAGATGGCCCAAGTCCCTGAGCCCCTGCACCCTGCATCCTGGCTCGGCCTGGCCTAGACCCAGTTGTTACAGCCATTTGGGGAATGAACTAGTGGGTGGAAGACATTCATTCATTCTCATCCATTCATTCTCTGTCCCTCCCTCCCTCCCTCCCTCCCCACTCTTCCTCCCTCGTTCTCTCCCTCTCTCCTTCTTTCTCTGTAGCTCTGTCTTTTAATAAAAAATAATTTTTCTTTAGCAACTTCCTAAAGTACAATGGACCCTCCATACCCATGGATTCTGCTTACATAGATTGAAAATATTAAAGAAGGGGCCAGCGCTGTGGCTCACTTGTGCTGCCTGTGGCGCTGGCATCCCATATGGGTGCCGGTTCTAGTCGCAGTTGCTCCTCTTCCAGTCCAGTTCTCTGCTGTGGCCTGGGAAGGCAGTGGAGGATGGCCCAGGTGCTTGGGCCCTGCACCTGCATGGGAGACCAGGAAGAGGCACCTGGCTCCTGGCTTCAGATCGGCGCAGTGCGGGCTGTGGTGGCCATTTGGGGGGTGAACCAATGGAAGGAAGACCTTTCTGTCTCTCTGTCCATAACTCTCCCTGTCAAAAAAAATATTAAAGAAACATTCAATCTGTGCTGAATGTGTACAGGTTTTTTTCATGTCATTTTTCTCTAAACAAAACAACTAATTGTATGACATTTACATTATGTGATATAAGTAATTTAGAGATGAGTCAAGGTGTACAGAAGAATGTGTGTACATTATAAGCAAATACAATGGCATTTTATAGAGGGATTGAGCATCATGGATTTTCGTATCCATAGGGGTCCTGTATGCAGTCACTCATTGGATACCAAGGGATGACTCTATATGTCTTCTATTGCCCTACTTATTTTACAACAAAACATATTATTGAAAATGTCAAGTCACAGAAGACTTAATGCAGCAATGCCCTTGCAGGGAAGCCAACACTGCCTCCTTAAACCACATCTTCTAAAGTGTAACTTGTGGCATTTGTTATGGGCGAAGTTGATAGGGGTTGGCTATAAGTAAAGCACTCCCACCCCTCCCATTCCATGGGGTCTTATCTCAATAATGCTGTGGAGTGTCATTCTATGGCCAGGGCTAGAATTTGCCCCAGGTACCAGCCCCTCAGAGGGATTCCAGAGCACTTTATTGTAGCATTTTATTGCCCTAACCTTTTCAAAATGGCAAAGGAGACATTTCCTGCACCCTCTTGTTTCTCAACACAAATATTAGTTGGAGATGTTTTATTCTCTTTCTGCCTTCCAAAGAAATCTGTTATTGAAACTTTGGAAACAGAGGAGAATGAGGCCACCCTCCAATCTGTTTTTTGCAATTTTCTTAATTGCTAAATTACCCCATGCTGTTTGTCTTTCTATGATATTTTTGTGCTCACGTTGAGCTTTGAAATAGGTGAGGTTCTCTGGGTTGTATCAACAGGATTACCACAAATCCTCTCTCTAATAGCTCTGCAGGCATTGGCATACATCAAATACTGGTTTCAGCTGCCACCTCCTCCAAACTTAAGAATTCTGCATCTGAAAACTAATTTGCATATGGATTAAACACAGTGTGAGCTTGTTATCAAGTGTAGAGGCATACACGGCTACCTTTCCCTGTGCTTTCATTTATGCTCACTTTTTAAAATAGTTTAATTTTTATTTATATTTTCCTGACTATAGTGAGGTATTCTTACTGAAAAGTGGGAAAATGAAAAATAACATGAACGACTATGTCCTTAAACTCTTTCAAACCCTTTTCTCCCAGAAGTTGTCAGCGTCCTTTATGTGAATTCCATCCTTTTCTTTAAAATCAACCTGACCGTGTTTGCGTTTTGCAATGCCACTTTAGGGGCTGCCCAATATTCCATGACACCGGTGCTCCGCAGTCACCCAGGAGGTATTCAGAGTGTTTCCTCTTGTTGTTTTTATTGTTTTTGCTGCAGTAGACATAACTGACTTGAACATTTTGTACACAAAGCGTGGGTAATTGTCCTCAAAGCTCCTCTGAAGGGGGTGGCTGGTTCACAGGGTCCTTCCCTAAGGTTGAGTTGCCTTCCTAAGACAGCTGAACTGATTGGCACTCTGAGCAGCACACTCTGGGAATGTTTATTGTGTTCCAGCTTCACCAGTTTATGTGTTCACTGGGTTACACACATACACATGTTTCAAAAAGTTTATGGAAAATGTGAGTTATGAAAGAACTATGCATCAATTTTTTCAAAATTAATCTGCACAAAATAAAGTCTATTTTTCTTAAAGTGGACTTCTTAGAAATTTGTTTTATATCTTTGTCAAACCAGTGGTTAAGAAAGTTATATTACTGTAGTTTTAATTATCTGTGATTACTATAAAATGTATGAGGGTAAAATGGTGTTTTTTTTTCTCCATTCAATTATTTTTTCTAGCTGTTGTCTATATTCCCACTCAGCTAGGGTCTTTGTGCTGTCTGCTTGTTAAAATTCTACTTGGTGAAGTATTAAGTCTTCTTACTGTGATGCAAATTTAAAATATGTTATCTCAAAAACTAAAAAAAGGGAGAAGGAAGGAGGGTGGGAGGAAAAGAGGGGGAGGGAGGAAGGAAGTATCATTATGTGGTTAGAATTATATCTACAAGCCACATTGAATCTGTTAAAAAGTAATTAAAAATTAAAATTAGAAAATTGAAAACAATTTTATTTATTTGAGGGAGAGAGAGCAAGCCCCTCATCCACTGGTTCACTCCCCAGATGTCCTCAAGGGCCTTGGGGCCCGGTGGGGGAGGAGAGGTGGGCTAAGAGAAACTTAATCCAGGTCTCCCATGTGGGTGGCAGGGGTGCAACAGCCATCACCTGCTGTCTCCCAGGGTACATATTAGCAGGACACTGGAATCAGGAATTGGAGCGGTGAATGGAACCCAGGTACTGCGATGGAGGCACGCATCACAAATGGTGGCCTAACCACTAGGCCAAATTCATGGCTCGAAATTTACCATTTAATTATATTTTTCAAGAACATTTTTTAAGTACTCTGGAATACACATACACAGATATGTGTATGTCTTTTCCAATTTTACAGACAAGAGTGTTTTCTCATTGTTATATAAACTTAAACATCTTGGTTACAAGTGAAAGTGATTTTTTTTCCCATGTGTTTTTTAAACCAACTGCCTTTGTCTGTGAGCTCTCTCTTCCAGTCATTTTACTGGTGGTGGTTAGAGAGTCAAACTGAGCGTCACCAGAGCTCCGGCTTACACAGCTTGTCTGTACAGAAGGTGGCAGAACTACAAAGCCACAGGCTGCCTGCCCTTCTTCGTACCAAGTAGCCTTTGCCAGTCAACCTTGGCGATGCATGTGCTTGGGGTACTGCCTTGTATTTAAGCTGATGTATGTTTTTCTGTTTATGACTGTGGGGAGTGAGTCTTAAATGAACCCCTACGGAAATGCCAAATGTCGGTTCGTGGCAATGGGATCTCATTTGGAACGGCTGCAATAATGTTGTGTCGTTAGCCTGGAGATGGTTCTAAGGGGTGGGCAGTCAGTGGGATGAGCTCCAGTGTGAAGGAGGGGCCTGAGCAGCTTCTTCTCCATGTCTGCATGTAAGGAGGTGACTACTGCGCCCGAGGGTTCGGTTTAATTGGAATCTTCCTCCTCCTCCTCTGCTCCTGTGAAAGGCAAATCAACCTGGGATATTTAAACGGAGCCTTTTCTGAAGTCTCCTGTGCAGTTATCTCTGGGAAATAAAAGCTCCATCTTAGGAGACTTAGCACCCGGGAATATTTGACACTTGGCATTTCCTAGCTCCGTGGAAAGGATCAAAGAGAGTTGAGGGCTGAAGGCTGATTTTTAGCACAGTCCTTGTCGTCTCAGTGGAGCAGCCCTCTTCCGAATTGTGTGTGAGTTTTCTCGGTTGAATGAACTCCACTGATTCGTAAAGGACTCAAGAGTGAAATTATTCAATATTAAAACTTGGAACGTTGATGCGATCATTTCATCAGCTCAGAAACTCACAGAATCCTAAAGTATTCTGAATTAAAAACAAATGAGTCATCCCTGTGCTTCTGCTGCCAAGACTTGAATCAACCATTTACTGTCTATGTGGTCTTCAGAAAACTGGCCTGGGAGAAGTCATTCACTCAGCTCTAAAGAGAAGTTGAATTGGTGGTCTCAAAACTTTCTTTTCAAGTCACTTTTGGGCACTGTTAGACTTTATGACCTACCTGCAGAAGGATGCTTCCTTTGAGATGTTTTTCCATCTTAAGATCTCACCTGCTAGTCGTCTGACCCGGGACGTTGCATATCTGAGATGGATGGCTGGGTTAGGCATGCAGTCTGTGGCTGGGGAGCAAGTAGTTTTTCTCTTGATGAACCCAAAAGGCCCAACGCACCAGATCTTGAGTTTCTATTAGTTCCACATGTGTACTGTCCCACGTAGAGTCACTGAATCCCTTTGATTCCAATCCAGAGCAGTATAATTTAGGGCTCCACAGAGTTTTCCATATGATTTTTAATTACAATGCACCCTATATAAAATGAAATTTAGATATCGACTTCTCAGCAAGAAGTCCTGGGAGCTGGATCCCCTTGGTGAAAAGCAAGGTATAAATCTGCATACTTAGAGTCAGGTGTGTGTGTGTGTTTGTGTACGCCTGAGTTTTTTATGGGATAGAGGGCAGATAAGTGAAAAACAAAATGGTATAAAACAAGTCCAGCTTCATTCTTTCAAGCATGAAGTAAATTTGGAAACCAAACTAAATTCATTTATTCATTTAACAAACACTTGTTGGGGGCTCTCCTGTACCGGATAGCAGTCATAGCAAACACTAAGAATCGAGGGGAAGCTGCAGTGCGTTCTGTTGGGGGTCCTCGTTCAGTCAAGGAGCCACAGGTTGGTGCTCAAGAACAAGAATCAGCAGGGAAAAGACATCTCGGTATTCGGAGACTGAAGAGCGCAGATTCTCGGGTCCATAGGACGTGGATTTACTTACTATTGTGTCATAAATTACCACAAATTTAATGTCTTAAAGCAATGCAGTTTATTCTCTTACAGGTGTGAGGGTCAGAAGTTATAAAACGGATTAGCAAGGCTACATCTCACTTCTTCTGGGGGTCCTAGGGGAGAGCCTGTTACGTTTTCTGGCTTTCAGCAGCTCGCTGCGTTTCTGTGTGCACGGCGCACCCCTCGACTTCCAAGCCTGAAGCACAGCATCTTCCAATCTTCCTTTATGTCCCTGAGGTTTCCTCATCCTACTGCCTTTTGTCTTTTAAGATTTTTTTTCATGATTACCATGTATCTGTCTTGATGGTCTAGAGTGGTCTCTCATCTTGAGATTCTTAATTTCATTGCATCTGCAAGTCCCTTTGGCCTTGTAGGGAACATTTATGTGGGTTCTGGAGTTAGGGGGCACGGACACCTTTGGCGGGACATCATTCAGACTGCTATAGTATAATAGCAGGGAAATTGGATATCGTGGGACATGTTGAAAATTATCCTGTATGGCTATTTGACCACAGGAGAAGCAGATAATGACTTATGCTTCATCTTGGAGCATCCCATCCTCTGAGATCAGAGTACATCAATGGTTATTTGCAATTCATTTACAGAAAGTTCCGAGTGAAAGGGTACAATATAGCATGGCTCCTATTGGAAAGTCTCCAGTTAGTGTAGTGTCAGGCAGACTCACATTGATAAATCCCAAATTAGTGACCTTGGGCCGGCGCTATGGTGTAGTACGCTAAGCCTTTGCCTGCAGTGCTGGCATCCCATATAGGCGCTGGTTCGAGTCCTGGCTGCTCCTCTTCCAATCCAGCTCTCTGCTATGGCCTGGGAAAGCAGTGGAAGATGGCCGAAGTGTTTGGGCCCCTGCACCCATGTGGGAGACTCAGAAGAAGCTCCTGGCTTCAGATGAGCTCAGCTTCGGCTATCATGGCCATTTGGGGACTGAACCAGCAGATGGAAGACCTTTCTGTCTCTCCTCTATGTCTGTAACTATGCCTCTCAAATAAATAAATCTTTTAAAAAATTAGTGACCTTGTAGAAGAAGGCAGTGGGTTGATGAGACAAGATGGGCATTCCTTACACATGATTGCTTTTTGGGCTCACTCTGCTAGGCCTGAGGTTCAGGCCAATTAGCAGCCAATTAGGTCTCCTGCCCTCAGATCCAGGTGCATACATACAAACACATGCATGTGTATAGTACATGCATGAACATACCAATACCCACATTCACATACTACACGTGGTGATTCTTCCCAGCATATATTTTTAGTTAATATACTTAAGCTTTTTGAGCAGCTTTAGGCTTACAAGGAAATTGAGTAGAAAGCACAAAGAGTTCCAGCATACTCCCTCATCCGTTCAATTTCCCCTACTATTAGCATCTGGGACTTGTTGTAATTGATGACCCGGTGTTGCTATATTACTACTAACTGAAGTCCATAGTCTACACGAGAGCTCACTCTTTGTGTTGCAGGTTCTACTTATTTTTGACAAATGTATGACGACATGGATCCATCATTGTAGTATCACACAGAATAGTTCTTTTGCCCTAAAAACCCCAGTGCTCTGTCCCTGTCATTGTAAACATTTCTTTGATTTTCACTAAAACTTTGGATGCCTTTGCAACAATCATTGCATCGATTCCTCATAACTACAGGGAATGTCTAATGTTCTTGAGTGTACTGCACCTTGTTGTGCTTCCTCTGGGGTGTGCTCAGAGAGGAAGCCTTTACAACCATGAAGATTGTGTTTCTGCCCTGGAGCAGGCTCCTACAGACCTGAGAGACAGCATGTTTGCATCTCTTTCCAGAGAGGAATTCGGTGAGGCCAGTGGGTTATTTGAAATGAACTATGGTAGACATATTTATAATGTGGAAATCAGCAAATTCCACGAGTTAGGATGTTTCTCCCTACAGAGCCACCTATTAAATGTTGAAGAGTACATCCCTAGGGCGTTCACTGCCCCCTTCTTCATAGATGGGAAATGTCAAATCTAGTATTTGCCCGGGATCCAGATAGGAAAGTCATAGGTGGGGCATAGTTAGGTCAACTTGGTGGCCCATGTCCTTGACAGTTTTGTAGGCAGGGCCAGCCTGTAAGCTCTGAACTGATCACCTACATACTTACACAAGAGAGACAGACTTCTCTTTTTCTTGAGCTATTGTGCAATCTTACTGTTAGAGCAGCTTGTCCTATACCCAGTGAATATAGTCACCAATTTCTTGCCTCTTTAGTTTTGCTCCATCCTCTCTCAACTTCTCCCTTCCAACGTAGAATGAGAATGTACATGTAAGATGCATGCATACTTATTCACTATAATCTGTTTTCCAAATATAAGTCAGCATGATCTTTTAAAATATAAACCAGATCCTGTCACTGTCTTATAACCTCCCAATGGCATCTCATTGTACTTCTAATAAAAGGCAGACTCGTCCCTCTTACTCTACCCTTCTCCTTTTTAATCTCCCTCCCTTTCACTTAGCAGGCTCATCTGTTCCTGGTATGTGCCGAGATGGCTCATCTGTGGCACCTGACACTAGATAGTCCTGCTAGGAACCCTGGCTGACTCCTTGTCTTTCGCATCTGAGCTCTCCCCTGCATCACTGACCTAAGCGACCTCTGTCTTTGCTTTTTGTTTCTCTCTGTGTCTTTTTTTTTAAAGATGTATTTATTTATTTGAAAGGCAGAGTTACAGAGAGGTAGAGGGAGAGAGAGGATCTTCCACTCACTGGTTCATTCCCCAAATAGCAACAATGGCTGGAATGGGGCCTATCTGAAGCTAGGAGCCAGGAGCTTCTTTTTGTCTCCCATGTGGGTGCAGGGGCCCAAGGACTTGGGCCATCTTCTACTGATTTCCCAGGCCATAGCAGAGAGCTGGATTGGAAGTGGAGCATCCAGGTCTTGAACTGGTGCCCATATGGGATGCTGGCACTGCAGGTGGCGGCTTTACCTGTTATGCCGTGGTGCCGGCCCCTCCCTGTGTCTTTTTAATAGTGCAATGAAGCATTTGTCACTACCTGAAAGGGTCTTGCTTGTTATTTGGGTCATTCATTTATCGTCTGCCGCTCCCTTGCTAGATCAGCAGATGTGGGAAGGGAAGCATTCATCTGTGGTGTTGACTTCTAGGCCCCATGTGTGTGTTGGTGTACAGCCACTGTAGATGCTCAATGAGAATTTGCCAAGTGGATACATGCTTATGCAACAAAGCAGCACCAGCCTTGCTCATGTCTTCAGAGAGCTTACAGTCTGCTAGGACCAGCAAGATGAGAACAAGTCCAGATGGCACATTCTGTAGCAACAACCTCCTCTGTACAAACCAAGAATTGATTACAAAACCAAAGCAACCTGATGTATTCATGCAAACTGAGTTTCGCTTAATTTCCAACCAGGCTGTAGTCTCTTCCCCCTCCTGGCTTTGGGAATTTTCAACTTCACGAGCAAGTGAACAGAAAATATCATTGTTCAGATTTTCATGGAGAAGTTTGTTAGAAACCAGGATGATCTGGCAGCTACTGATGTCAGAGTGGGGAGGGAAGAAGGACGACGCTGACTTTTCTGAGCTGATGTCTAGCTTGGTTCTGTTGATTCTCACCTCACAAATGTCTTGGTGATGCTGAAGGAGTCTTTGGCCAGAAAATGGAGTTGTGCAACCAGAGGATGCGACTGCCGGCAGCAGCTTCACAGGAAACAACCTCTCTTGCACCCCTTGACTTCCATTAAAGCTCCAGGGACAGGCTTGGAAATGAGCCAAATGTCTTTCGAAACCTTGGCCCTGGCTTTCTCCCAGGGCTGTTGCTGGTGGTAAGCCTTGCATGTTCACAGGTGCACAGGAATCCCCAGCTCCCCAGATTCCACAGTGCCATTGGGCAGCAGCCCCCCGACAATGTGTACTAAGAGCCCATCTCTTGCTGCTCAGAGAAGGGAGGGGATTCCTGGCCCATTTTGAGCTATAATTTGAACAGCAGTGGAGGGCTGGGTTTGCCAGATGGTTCTCAGAGCCAACACAAAGACATTGTCACCAGGGAGCCCCAAGCTGCCATCAGGGAAGTGGCTTTCCTCCTCAACCCCCAGTTCCCTTTGACTGCTCTGAACCACACAGATCTCGAGTTCTAGATAAGTTACTCACAAACCAATTCTTCAGAAAGTGGCAAGCTGGAGCAAGGGCTCTCTGTTTAGGGCCATCCTGAATCTACTCATGAAAATAGGGGCTGGTTGTGTAGGGTTCCCTTCAGGGTGACCCTAGTTAGGGAGGAGTTTGCCATGAGCAACCCTGGGAGTTTAGGTTTTTTTCCTCTATTACTGTAGAATGGTTTCCCATTACAGACTCATCTTCCTTACCTATGAACTTGAATCGGATCTCATGATAAGGAAACACAGAATGGGAGAGTGTACTGATTAGAAACTTTGAAATTTGTGCTCTAACTTTGAACATTCATGTTTGTGACTCATGTCACAGTTTGCAATGGAAAATAATAACAAACAGATCTTTATGGATTTTCCAACATTCTGGGTGGAAATCCACCCTGCCCTCATCATTCCAAGCTGAGGGTGGCCCATGTCTTTCTCATCCCATACCTTTGCCCCAGCAGACATTACTAAATGATCACTGATTCTGTGTCCTTGCTGGGATGAGAGGCAGCAGGAGATTGCTTCTGAACACAGTGTTCTCAGCAGCCACTGTAATGGATAAGAGAACTTATGGAGCATGAAACCCTTTGCCCTCCCTGCTTTAACTTACTGACGTCTCACTGTGTGTGTGGGCATCTAGCTGCCACTTGGGTTGGCATCAGCTGAGATACTCTCATGCTGTTAATTTTGGTCCAGACTCGCCTTTGTGGGAACATAACGTCCTGCCCAAAGTAAATCAACACTTGGGCTTTCTCTCACTAAAATTGCCCTCTGGGGTCTCTTGTGTGTGGATCGAAGAGAAGCCTTGCTGGAAGCAACTCTTTCCATGCCCACCCCCCTTTTAAAAAAAGTTTTATAGTTTTATTTATTTACTTGAAAAGCAGAATGTGGGCCAGAGAAAGAGAGATCTTCCATCGTCCGGTTCACTTCCCAAATGGACCTTTGGCCAGGGCTGGGCCTGATTGAAGCCAGGAGTCAGGAACTCAATCCAGGTTTCCCCACATGGATGGCAGAGGCCCAAGGGCTTGGACCACCACCCTCTGCTTTCCCCGACACAACAGCAGGGAGCTGGGTCAGAACAGAGCAGCCAGGACTCAAGCTCTCACACTAGCACTCCAATATGGGATGCTAGTGTTGCAAGTGGCAGCTTAGCCTGCTGTGCAGTGCCACCAGCCTATTTCCAAGGCCTTTAAAAATCAGGTCCAAAGAAGAAATCAATCACACCAAAGATAAGTGTACTGATGGCTGGGTCAGGCTCTAAATTCCTTAACGAATTCGTGGTGCACAGATCTGGCCTGAAGCCATTTTCTTTAATGGTTCTCACCGCGGTGTCCCATGACTGATCTTGTTTCAGAGAATCGTACCAGTTTTGCAGCAAATTACAAGGAAGGTCTGGTTCTTGAAATTAGCCAAAGGCCAATTAAGGTTTCTTGGGACCTCTTCTCTTAGCTGCAATGTCATCGTGAATGACTGCAATGCAGCGGAAGGCTGACATTTTGTAAGCCAATACCACATTCTGGAAGTGATTAAAATCTTCATCTCAGTCACCTGCTTGACCAACTGCCAGTAGCCATGAAACAAAAGGATTATAGTCAATTCACATCCATTAAGAAAATGACTGGAAACACTGTTGGTTTAGCCTCAGCGGGATTGAATTTGATTTCAGAAATGAAGAAGAGATGAACAATTAAAGGAGAGAGGAGAGACAGGAAAGGTGTATAAGTGAGAACTTCCCCCAGAGCCCATGAGCTTTTGGGTGTGTTCACCTCCATAAGGATTTATGAAGGACTTGTTGAGTTCTTATTCCTGCCATAGACTCTGAAAAGGTTCAAGGGAAGGAGATAACACTGACATTTGCCCTTGGAAGTAGTGGTCTGTTAGGGGAGATACCCCTTTGGCTGAGGAAGTGGACTGAGAATGAGCAAATTTATGTGAGCCAGGATTTCTTCAACATCCTCTAGGCACCGACACTGCTGGAGAAAGAGATGAAGAAAACAAAAATGATTGCCACTAACCTGAATCTTACTGTGTGCTTTGCCTTAAGTCTTTTGCCAACAACAACCCCAAGTGTATACATCATGATTATCCCTGTTTTGCAGAGGAGAAAACTGACGCCCAAAGTGAACAAGCTTGCCTGAGCTCAAGCAGTCTGTATGAGCAGGAGCTGGGGTTTGCACATGGTCTTGCCTTAGAATCTGAAGTTTTAGCCAAGATCCCATATTGCCTCCCAAGGCAAGGGGTAGTGAAGGATTTAGATTCTCTCAGGGAAGATCAGTTAAGCTAGAGGCAGAGGATGGAAAAATGGAGGGATTGAAGGAACCAGGATGCCAGGAAGGGGGAGAGGTGACCAAGAACATGGCTGCCGTTAGTGCTGCAATGTTAGGAAGAAAAATCAAGGAAAAAGCTATCTCCATACGTGGACTGGGCCAGAGAAGGGATTGGCATCTGAGACCCAGGTCTAAGGTTTGACTTTGACACCTGTTCCTCAAGTGAACTTCAGCAAGATACCTAAACTGTGTTCACCAGTATTCTCCGCACCAATAAGAATAATGGCTGTAGAAGAATATGGAGAATCTTGTACTTGATAAGAACTACATTTATGTCTTTAAAAATACTCACTGGCTACCAGTTGTGAGCCACTGCTATGCTAGATGGTGGAACCATGAAAAGAGTAACATGCCTCAATGCCCTCCTAGAACCTTCATTCTAGCTGGGGAGGCAAAATAACCAGTAGACAACATAATTTCAGAATATGAGAAGAGTATAGAAGAAAATCATGACTGAGGCCAAATGGATGCCTGTGGCTATCTCTGGCATGTCAGAAGCAATCAATACACAGCTTCGATTGCCCAGTTTCTCATATAGAGGCACAGTGGAATTCCACACCTGAGAGGAAACCTGGGTGGCTGGCACTCTTCATTGCCCACTCATCAGCCACTTCTCTTCTCTCTTTTTTTTTTTCTTGGAAAACTTTTATTTAATAAATATAAATTTCAAAAGTACAACTTTTGTATTATAGTGGTTTTTCCCTCCATAACCTCCCTCCCACACGCAAACTATCCCATCTCCTACTCCCTTTCCCATCCCATTCTTCAGTAAGATTCATTTTTAATTATATATAGAAGATCAACAATATATATTAAGTAAAGATTTCAACAGACACACAGACACACAAAGTATAAAGTACTGTTTGAATACTAGTTTTACTGTTAATTCTCATAGGGCAACACATTAAGGACAGAGATCCTATATGGAGAGTAAGTGCACAGTGACTCCTGTTGATTTAACAACTGACACTCTTACTTATTTATTTTTTAACTTTTATTTAATGAATATAAATTTCCAAAGTACAGCTTATGGATTACAATGGCTCCCCCCATAACTTCCCTCCCACCTGCAACCCTCCACTTTCCTGCTCCCTCTCCCCTTCCATTCACATCAAGATTCATTTTCAATTCTCTTTATATACAGAAGATCAGTTTAGCATATATTAAGTAAAGATTTCAACAGTTCGCACCCACACAGAAACACAAAGTGAAAAATACTGTTTGAGTACTAGTTATAGCATTAAATCACAATGTACAGCACATTAAGGACAGAGATCCTACATGAGGAGTAAGTGCACAGTGACTCCTGTTGTTGACTTACCAAATTGACACTCTTGTTTATGGCATCAGTAATCACCCTAGGCTCTTGTCATGAATTGCCAAGGCTATGGAAGCCTTTTGAGTTCACCAACTCTGATCATATTTAGACAAGGTCATAGTCAAAGTGGAAGTTCTCTCCTCCCTTCAGAGAAAGGTACCTCCTTCTTTCATGACCTGTTCTTTCCACTGGGATCTCACAGAGATCTTTCATTTAGTTGTTGTTGTTGTTGTTTTTTTTTGTTTTTTGTTTTTGTTTTTTTTTTGCCAGAGTGTCTTGGCTTTCCATGCCTGAAATACTCTCATGGGCTTTTCAGCCAGATCCGCATGCCTTAAGGGCTGATTCTGAGGCCAGAGTGCTGTTTAGGACATCTGCCATTCTCTGGGTCTGCTGTGTATCTCGCTTCCCATGTTGGATTGCTGTCTCCCTTTTTTATTCTATCAGCTAGTAATTGCAGACACTAGTCTTGTTTATGTGATCCCTTTGGCTCTTAGTCCTATCATTATGATCAATTGTGAACAGAAAAGGATCACTTGGACTAGTGAGATGGCATTGGTACATGCCACCTTAATGGGACTGAATTGGAATCCCCTGGTATGTTTCTAACTCTACCGTTTGGGGCAAGTCAGCTTGAGTATGTCCTGAATTGCACATCTCTTCCCTCTCTTATTCCCACTCTTATATTTAACAGGGATCACTTTTCAGTTAAGTTTCAGCACTTAAGAAGAATTGTGTATTGATTACAGTACTCAACCAAAAGTATTAAGTAGAACAAACAAAAAGAATACAAAGAGGGATAACATATTAAATTGTTCATCAACAGTCAGGGCAAGGGCTGATCATGTCACTGTTTCTCATAGTGTTCATTTCAATTTAACAGGTTTCCTTTTTGGTGCTTGTTTAGTTGTCACCGATTAGGGATAACATATGATATTTTTCCCTTTGGGATTGGCTTATTTCACTCAGCATAATGTTTTCCAAATTCCTAACCGGGATCACTTTTCAGTTAAAATTTAAACACCTAAGAATAATTGTGTGTTAATTACAGAATTCAACCAATAGTACTAGAACAAAAAATTACTAATATGGATAAGGTAATACATTGTACATCAACCATCAGGACAAGAGCTGATCAAGTCACTGTTTCTCATAGTGTCCATTTCACTTCAACAAGTTTCCCCTTTGGTGCTCAGTTAGTTGTCACCGATCAGGGAGAACATGTGATATTTGTTCCTTTGGGACCAGCTTAATTCACTCAGCATGATGTTTTCCAAATTCCTCCATCTTGTTGCAAATGGCAGGGTTTCATTGTTTTTGACTGCTGTATAGTATTCTATACAGTACATGTCCCATAATTTCTTTATCCAGTCTACTGTTGATGGGCATTTGGGTTGGTTCCAGGTCTTAGCTATTGTGAATTGAGCTGCAATACACATTAAGGTGCAGACAGCTTTTTTTGTTTGCCAATTTCATTTCCTTTGGGTAAATTCCAAGGAGTGGGATGGCTGGGTTGAATGGAGGGTTTTATTCAGGTTTCTGAGGAGTCTCCAGACTGACTTCCATAGTGGCTTTACCAGTTTGCATTCCCACCAACAGTGGGTTAGTGTCCCCTTTTCCCCACATCCTCACCAGCATCTGTTGTTGGTAGATTTCTGTATGTGAGGCATTCTGACCGGGGTGAGGTGAAACCTCATTGTGGTTTTGATTTGCATTTCCCTGATTGCTAGTGATCTTGAACATTTTTTCATGTGTCTGTTGGCCATTTGGATTTCCTCTTTTGAAAAATGTCTATTGAGGTCCTTGGCCCATCTCTTAAGTGGGTTGTTTCTTTTGATGTTGTGGAGTGTCTTGATTTCTTTGTAGATTCTGGTTATCAACCCTTTATCAGTTGCATAGTTTACAAATATATTTTCCCATTCTGTTGGTTGCCTCTTCACTTTCCTGACTGTTTCTTTTGCAGTACAGAAACTTCTCAATTTGATGCAATCCCAAATGTTAATTTTGGCTTTGACTGCCTGTGCTTCTGGGGTCTTTTCAAAGAAGTCATTGCCGGTACCTATATCTTGCAGGGTTTCTCCAATGTTCTCTAATAACTTGATGGTGTCAGGACGTAGATTTAGGTCTTTAATCCATGTTGAGTGAATTTTTGTGTAATGTGTAAGGTAGGGGTCTTGCTTCATGTTTCTGCACGTGGAAATCCAGTTTTCCCAGCACCACTTATTGAATAGACTGTCCTTGCTCCAGGGATTGGTTTTGGATCCTTGATCAGATATAAGTTGGCCGTAGATGTTTGGGTTGATTTCTGGTGTTTCTATTCTGTTCCATTGTCTATCCTTCTGTTTCTGTACCAGTACCATGCTGTTTTGATAACAACTGCCCTGTAGTATGTCCTGAAATCTGGTATTGTGATGCCTCCGGCTTTGTTTTTGTTGTACAAGATTGCTTTAGCTATTAGAGGTCTCCTATGTCTCCATATGAATTTCAGCATCATTTTTTCCAGATCTGAAGAGAAGGACTTTGGTATCTTGATTGGTATCACATTGAATCTGTAAATTGCTTTTGGGAGAATGGACATTTTGATGATATTGATTCTTGCAATCCATGAGCATGGAAGATTTTTCCATTTTTTTTCCTCTTCTATTTCTTTCTTTAAGATTTTGTAATTTTCATCGTAGAAATCTTGAATATCCTTGGTTAAGATTATTCCAAGGTATTTGATTGTTTTTGTAGCTATTGTGAATGGGATTGATCTTAGACGTTCTTCTTCAGCCGTGGCATTGGCTCTGTATACAAAGGCTGTTAATTTTTAATGCATTGATTTTATATCCTGCTACTTTTCCAAACTCTTCTATGAGTTCCTATAGTCTCTTAGTAGAGTTATTTGGGTCTCCTAAGGAAAGAATCATATCTTCTGGAAAGAGGGATAGTTTGAGTTCTTCCTACCCAATTTGTATCCCTTTAATTTCTTTTTCTTGCCTAATAGCTCTGGCTAGAACTTCGAGAAATATATTGAATAGCAGTGGTGAGAGTGGGCACCCCTGTCTGGTACCAGATCTCAGTGGAAATGCTTCCAGCTTTTCCACATTCAATAGGATGTTGTCCGTGGGTTTTTCCTAGATTGCTTTGATTGTATTGAGGAATGTTCCTTCCATACCCAGTTTGCTTAGAATTTTCATCATGAAAGGGTGTTTTATTTTATCAAATGCTTTCTCGGCATCTATTGAGATAATCATATGGTTTTTCTTCTGCAGTCTGTTAATGTGGTGTATCACATTGATTGTTTTGCGCACATTGAACCATCCCTGCATACCAGGGATAAATCCCACCTAGTCTGGGTGGATGATCTTTCTGATGTGTTGTTGCATTATTGAGGATTTTTGCATCTATGTTCATCAGGGATATTGGTCTGTAATTCTCTTTCAATGCTGCATCTTTTTCTGGCTTAGGAATTAAGGTGATGGTGGCTTCATAGAAAGAATTTGGGAAGATTCCCTCTTTTTCGATTGTTCTGAATAGTTTGAGAAGAATTGGAGTTAGTTCTTCTTTAAATGTCTGGTAGAATTCAGCAGTGAATCCATTTGGTCTTGGGCTTTTCTTTGTTGGGAGGGCCTTTATTACTGTTTCAATTTCTTTCTCAGTTATGGGTCTGTTTAGGTTTTCTATGTCTTCCTGGTTCAATTTAGGTAGGTTGCATGTGTCCAGGGATTTATCCATTTCTGATAGGTTTCCCTGTTTGCTGGCATACAGGTCCTTGTAGTAATTTCTGATGATTCTTTTTATTTCTGTGGTGTCTGTTGTTACATTTCCTTTTTCATCTCTGATTTTATTGATTTGGGTCTTTTCTTTTTTTAGTTAGTTGAGCCAATGTGGTGTCAATTTTGTTTATTTTTTGAAAAAACCAGCTCCTTGTTTGGCTGATTTTTTGTAATTTTTTTTTTTGCATTCAATCCTGTTGATTTCTTCTCTGATTTTAATTATTTCTCTTCTCCTACTAGATTTGGGTCTGGTTTGCTGCAGATTTTCTAGATCCTTGAGATGCATTGAAAGTTCATCTATTTGGTACCTTTCCAATTTCTTGATGTAGGCACCTATTGATATAAACTTTCCTCTTAACACTGCTTTTGCTGTATCCCATAAGTTTTGGTATGTTGTGCTGTTATCCTCATTTACTTCCAGAAAATTTTTGATTTCTCTTAATTTTTTCTATGATCCATTGTTCATTCAGGAGCATGTTGTTCAATCTCCATGTGTTTGAATATGCTCTAGGGATTCCTGAGTTGCTAATTTCCAACTTCATTCCTTTATGGCCTGAGAAGCTGCATGGTATGATTCTAATTCTTTTGAATTTGCTGAGACTTGCTTTATGGCCTACTATGTGGTCAATCCTAGAGAAGGTTCCATGTACTGCTGAGAAGAATGTAAAATCTTTAGCTGTAGGATTGAAAGTTCTGTATATATCTGTTAGATCCATTTGGGCTATAGTGTCGTTTAAATCTACTGTCTTCTTGTTAATCTTCTGTCTTGTTGATCTGTTTCTGAGAGTGGAGTATTGAAGTACCCCAGTACTATTGTATTGGGGTCTAAGTCTCACTTTAAGTTCCTTAACAAATCTTTTAAGTAAACCGGTGCCATGTAATTAGGTGCATATACATTGATAACTTTTATATCTTCATGTTGAATTGATCCCTTAATCATTATATAGTGCCCCTCTTTGTCTCTCCTTACAGTTTTTGTGGTAAAGTTTATGTTGTCCGATATTAAGATGGCTACGCCCACTCTTTTTTCATTTCTGTTGGCATGGTATATCTTTTTCCAGCCTTTCACTTTCAGTCTGTATGGATCTTTGTTGGAAAGATGTGTTTCTTGTAAGCAGCAAATAGATGGGTTTTGTTCCTTAAGCCAATCAG
The DNA here is from genome assembly GCF_964237555.1 of Oryctolagus cuniculus. NCBI lineage: Eukaryota > Metazoa > Chordata > Mammalia > Lagomorpha > Leporidae > Oryctolagus > Oryctolagus cuniculus. Next base: position 18,822,221 of record NC_091446.1, on the reverse strand, counting down.
CCAATCGATGTCTTTTAACTGGACAGTTCAGGCCATTAACGTTCAACGTGACTATTGATAAGTAGTAACTTTGCCCTGCCATTTGCCAAAGACATTTTCTAGTATATGTTTTGAACTTCCTGTGATCTTTTGCTGTGAGGTTTCCTTCGTTTACCTTCTTTCATATTGATGATCATGTTTCTGTGTTTCTGTGTGCAACACATCTTTAAACATCTTTTGCAGGGCTGGACGAGTGGCGACAAATTCTTTCAATTTCTGTTTGCTGTGAAAGGTCTTTATTTCACCTTCATTCACGAATGAGAGCTTTGTAGGCTATAATATTCTGGGCTGGCAGTTTTTCTCTCTTAGTACCTGGGCTATATCTCACCATTCCCTCTTAGTTTGTAGGGTTTCTGATGAGAACTCAGCTGTGAGTCTGATTGGAGATCCTCTGAGAGTAATCTGACGTTTCTCTCTTGCACATTTTAGGATCTTTTCTTTATGTTTCACTGTGGAGAGTTTAATTACAACGTGTCGTGGTGAGGATTTCTTTTGGTCATGTTTATTAGGGGTTCTGTGAGCTTCCTGTACTAGGATGTCTGTTTTCTTCTCCAAACCTGGGAAATTTTCTGCTAGTATCTCACTAAAAAGGCCTTCTAATCCTTTCTCCCTCTCCATGCCTTCAGGAACTCCTAGAACCCGAATGTTGGTTTTTTTAATAGTATCCTGAAGATTCCCGACAATATTTTTTAGATTTCTAATTTCCTCTTCTTTTCTTTGGTTTGATTATATATTTTCCTGTGCTCTATCTTCTAAGTCCGATATTCTCTCTTCTGCTTCACCCATTCTGTTTTTAAGGCTCTCTAATGTGTTTGTCATTGATCAATTGAATTCTTCATTTCATTATGATTTCTCGTCAGTATCACAGTTTCATGTTCTTCTAGTTGTTTCATTTCATTTTGATTCCTCCTTAATATTTCATTTTCACGAGAGAGATTTCCTATCTTGTCCATTAAGGATTTCTGTAGTTCGAGAATTTGTTTTTGAGAACTTCTTAATGTTCTTATCAATTTTTTGAGATCCACTTCTTGCATTTCTTCTATCTCATCATCTTCATAATCTTGAATTGGGGTGTCTGTTTCATTTGGGTGCGTCATAGTGTCTTCCTTGATCTTTTTACCCCGGTTTTTGCATTTGTTGTTTGGCATATTGGAGATATTCTTTGGTTTCTTTGGTGTGGTGTCTTTTCTCATTATACTGTGACTCTAGATTAAGTGAACTGTCTGCTTTTGATGGATCCTTAGAGGCTGTGATGGGTGTGGCCAGAGAGCTCTGTTTGGTTCTTCAGGATTAAGGGTGTGCCAAAGGTGATTCACCAGATTGCTCTCTCCCTTGCTCTCTCTCTCTCTCTTTCTCTCTCTTTTTTTTTTTTTGACTCAGTTGGGAAGTAATTTCACACAGCTGAATGGAATTGAGAGTAGCTGATGTATGAAATCTGGCCCCTGTGGGTATTTGTCTGGTTACCCCTGGGACCACACAAAGAGTTTATGCAGCCCTCAGTGTGGTCTCAAATTTCTCCACAGTCTCTCACCAGGTTGCCCAGGTTACCGAGTTTGTGTTCTCAGTGAGTTCTCTCACCCTCACCCCCCCCCTCAGATTTTCACAGTCTCAGTTGGTTAGCTCCACAGTTTCATTAGGTGTTAACCTGCTGTTATTTCTCCCCACCAGAATCAGGTTTTTCTGCTTGGCTAATGAGGGGCGCTGCTTTACATACGCAAAATGGCGCATGCCGCTTTACATACTTAAAATGGTGCCTGCCCTTTGTCTTGCTTGGCTTTGTAAGGTGAGTGGAGAGAGAGGCTAATGTCTGGGCCTGTTCCCCTTATTTATTCAATTTTTTCTCTCCACCAGTCAGCCTGGTGAACTTTCCCCAGTGAGGTTTCAGGCCTCGTTCTCTGTTGGCTCTTTCTGCCTTTCCCCGCCAATGTCTCGGGTTACGGAGATCTTCGTCTCACCTCCCCTTCCAGCGCTGGCACGCAGACTCTGCAGCTCAGCTCCCACGGCTCGGTTTCCACGCTGTGGGCGACCTTGCTCTCCCCGTAGGTCTTCCGTGTCACATCCACTAGATCTGGAAGAGTTTCCTCTGCAATTTGTTCCTGATCCTTTTCCTGAGGCTACCGCAACTCCACTTTTATTAAACTATCTTTTCCAGGACTATCGGTGCGCACCCTCACTATTCTGCCATCTTGGCTCCGCACTATTTATTTATTTTTTAAAGATTTATTTTTTTATTTGAAAGGCAGTTGCAGAGAGAGGTAGAGACAGAGATTGGTCTTCCATCTGCTGGTTCACTCCCCAGATGGCCACAATGGCCGGAGCTGTGCCCACCCGAAGCCAGGAGCCAGGAGCTTCTTCTGGGTTTCCCACATGGGCGAAGGGGCCCAAAGACTTGGGGCATCTTCTGCTGCTATCCCAGGCCATAGCAGAGAGCTGGATTGGAAGAGGAGCAGCCAGGACTAGAACCGGTGCCCATATGGGATGCTGGTGCTTCAGGCCAGGGCTTTAACCCTCTGCACCACAGCACTGGCCCCCTGAGACTCTTATTTATAATGTCAGTAATCACTTGAGGCTCTTGTCCTGAGCTGCCAAGGCTATGGGAACCTCTTGATTTCACAAACTCCGACCTTATCTAGATAAGGCCATAATCAAAGTGGAAGTTCTCTCCTCCCTTCAGAGAAAGGTACCTCTTCCTTTGATGACCCAATCTTTCCATTGGGATCTCACAGATTTTTTGTTTCGGTCATTTTTTTGCCACAATGTCTTGGCTTTCTATGCCTGAGAAACTCTCTTGGGCATTTTAGCCAGATCTGAATGCTTTAAGGGCTTATTCTGAGGCCAGAGTGCTGTTTAGGGCATTTGCCATTCTATGAGTCTGCTCTGAATCCTGCTTCCCATGTTGGGTCATTCTCTCCTTTTTAATTATATCAATTATTATTAGCAGACACTAGTCTTATTTATGTGATCTCTTTGACACTTAATTCTATATTTATGATCAATTATGAACTTAAACTGATCACTTTAACTAGTGAGATGGCATTGGTACCTGCCAACTTAATGGGATTTGGAATCCCATGGCATGTTTCTAGCTTTACCATTAGGTGTAAGTCCAAGTGATCATGTGCCAAACTGTACATCTCCTCCCTCTCTTATTCCTACTCTTATTTTTAACAGGGGTCAACTTTCAGTTGAATTTAAACACCTAAGAATAATTGTGTGTTAATTAAAGAGTTCAACCAGTGGTATTAAGTAGAAAAGGAAAATACTGAAAAGAATAAAATAGTAAGCAGTTCCTCGACAGTCAGGACAAGGGCTGATCAAGTTATTGTTTCTCATAGTGTCCATTTCACTTCAACAGGTTTCCTTTTAGGTGCTCAGTTAGTTGTCACAGATCAGGGAGAACATATGATATTTATTCCTTTGGGACTGGCTTATTTCACTCAGCATGATGTTTTCCAGATTCCTCCATTTTGTTGCAAAAGACTGGATTTCATTTTTTTTTTACTGCTGTGTAGTATTCTATAGAGTACATATCCCATAATTTTTTTTATCTAGTCTTCTGTTGATGGGCATTTAGGTTGATTCCATGTCTTAGCAATTGTGAATTGAGCTTCAATAAACACTGAGGTGCAGAAAACTCTCTTATTTGCCAATTTAATTTCCCTTGGGTAAATTCTGAGGTGTGGGATGGCTGGGTCGTGTGGTAGGGCAATATTCAGGTTTCTGAGGAATCTCCAAACTGTCTTCCATAGTGGCTTTACCTGATTTAGTTGAAACTTAGTCTTCCAGCATCGGGAAGTATTCCTTTATTTATTTATTTATTTATTTTTTTTGACAGGCAGAGTGGACAGTGAGAGAGAGAGACAGAGAGAAAGGTCTTCCTTTGCCATTGGTTCACCCTCCAATGGCTGCCGTGGCCGGCGCACCGCGCTGATCCAATGGCAGGAGCCAGGAGCCAGGTGCTTTTCCTGGTCTCCCCTGGGGTGCAGGGCCCAAGCACCTGGGCCGTCCTCCACTGCACTCCCTGGCCACAGCAGAGAGCTGGCCTGGAAGAGGGGCAACCGGGACAGAATCCGGCGCCCCAACCGGGACTAGAACCCAGTGTGCCGGCGCCGCAAGGCGGAGGATTAGCCTAGTGAGCCGTGGCGCCGGCCAAAGGACTCCTTTGAAGATAACCAACCAACCAAAACGCATGGGAAGGAAACGGGCCTTACTAACTGCTGCCGACACTTGCATGTAGCACTAAAAATGTAGCAGTGCTGTTGTGATCCCGAAGGTGAGTCCTAGTGGGCAAGCCAGCCTTGCTGCATGAGATGGAGCAGAAAGGTAGAAACAAAGTGGATTTGTGATGCATGTTTGGATCCTGAATTAGTCACCTCAGAACCATTCCATCACACGGCCTGTGTTGAGTACACTAAAGAATGTGGTATTTATTGTTCCAGTCGTTTGGGACTGGATTTTCTCTTACTGGCAGCCAAAACATCCTGAGCAATAGAGGCGTAATATGGGACTGATGAGATCGTAGGAACAGGGATTGGTTCTTGTAAGGATGGTTGGCTATAGCAGAGGAAGAGAGTGAGACTCTCGTTGGGAAAAATCATCCCCATATTTAGCAGAAAAATCCTTAAAGTGAAGTAGGGAAGTCCTTCCTGTTCCCATGGTTTGTGTCAGAGCCTCTCCTGAGGATGGTGGTGCTCAAATGTGGGCACACGTACCCTAGGGAACTCCCACAGGCAATGTACTCACGGTTCAGGAAACCCCAGATGGAAACTGGGTATCTTTAGGGAACCATTTTCCACTGAAATGTGGGAAGAAACAAATGCAGCTTTATGAGCTTAGGGAGAAGACTGGTTTTGTCCACTGCTTTCTCTCCAGTGCCCAGAAGAGCTCCTAACATAGAGAAGGGGCTCAACAAATAGCTGTGGGATTAATAAACAAGGGGATTGAAACAGACGTGGGCATGTTTTAGAATTACCCAAGTGTGGTTTGAAGTTTTAAAATCTGAAACAAGTGAGCAACCTGGGAGTGTGTCTTCATATTTCTCAGCACTAATGGCATGTGTGCAACTTTTAAGGAACTCTCTCTCTCACAAATGTCAGTGTGCTTTAACCTGCTCTGCTGCTGTAACTATCCCAGACTGGATAACTTACAAAGCCAAAGGATTTATTTCTTACAATTTTGAGGGGGTTGAGAAGTCCAAGATCAAGGGGTCACATCTGATGAGGACCTTCCTCCTGGTGGGGTCATTGCAGTCCCAAGATGGTACAGGACACCCCATGGTGAGGCAGAGAAAATTCGCTGACTCCAGAAGTGTTCATGTAACTGTGAGGGCCCCACTTCATGGCCCCTCAAACCCTGATCACCTCCCCAAAGGCCCCGCTTCCAAATACCATTGCCATCTCTTTGGGGATTCCCTTGCGAGTTTTGGAAAAGACAAACACCCAGAACACAGCACAACCTGACTGTAATTTGAGCCTTACCGTGGGTCATGAGGACAGTCTCAGTCCTCGTTCCTGAGCCCATGTCCATCTGCAGAAGGCCCCCTAGTCTCCAGGCCACTGCAGCTCTGCATGAGAGGGAATATCTGAACAATGGTTTCCTTCATCTTTCTCCAGGATCAAAATTGGCAGCTGCAGTCCAAATAACTCAGAGGGAGTAGGATCTGGAATAGTGCAGTGAGGTGGCCTCTGTGGGTGCTGTTTTTCTCATTTGATCTTGTCTCCCCTTGCTTTGAGCATCTCTCTAAATCCTCCAGAGCCTGGCTGGAAGCCCATTCAAGCTGTGCTCATTCCTTAGGCGGTAGTGAGCTCACTCCCATATCTCATCATTTGCAGAGTATGCTTCTATGATCTTATCTCTCATCGGGCATCAAAACAGCACGTGGTGGAGCAGAACAGCATTAGTGGAGCCCCCATCCTATTTCCCCAACGGTTCATTCACGCTAAGAGATAGGAGTGGAATATTTGGCTTTTTTGTATTTTTTATGCTTCTTTTTTTATTTTTTTGACAGGCAGAGTGAACAGTGAGAGAGACAGAGAGAAAGGTCTTCCTTTGCCATTGGTTCACCCTCCAATGGCTGCCGTGGCTGGCGCAGCGCGCTGATCCGATGGCAGGAGCCAGGTACTTATCCTGGTCTCCCATGGGGTGCAGGGCCCATGCACTTGGGCCATCCTTCAGTGCACTCCCTGGCCACAGCAGAGAGCTGTCCTGGAAGAGGGGCAACCGGGACAGAATCTGGCGCCCCAACCGGGACTAGAACCCGGTGTGCCGGCGCCGCAAGGCGGAGGATTAGCCTAGTGAGCCGCGGCGCCAGCCTTCTTATGCTTCTAACATCTGCAGGTCAAGTCCTTGCTGTGTCACTTTCTAGCATATTTTTAAAGTTTTCTGTGTCTCAGTGTCTCTGCTTGGAAAATGTGTGTTGTAGTAGCAGCTCCTTCCATAGGTAATTGCACATATTGAAGAGATAGGAAGTATCAGGGATCCCCTACAAAATCAACTAATAGTGTACATTCCGAGTTTACTTTATGCTTATCAGTAAGTGGTAGGTGCACAATCCTTGCTTGAGGATTTATTGACTGATCCAGTCACTGATAGCTGTGAACAGTCTTGCCTCTTGCCTCCTGGAGATACCAGTGTTTCTGCTGGATTTGAAACACGGAGTTTCTAAAATTCTGCTCCCTAAAATGGTTTTGGGAGAGGACCCAGTGGCTTCAGGAAATGGAAACTCAGGGTATCTGGGCCAGCCTCTGTCCTCTGAATGGTCACCAGTCCCTGGCTTGGCAGGGGTACTGGGTCATGAAGGAGAGAGACTGCAATTGCCAGATGCTAGCTGGAGGTGGCAGGGTCCACACTGTGAGCAGTGCCTCATGGAAGGTGAAATCAGTAGAATGCATACATCCTAATGGCTTTCAGAGATCGAGGGGACACAGAAGCCACCATCTTCACTTTAATGGATCCTTGTTATTGAATGGTCCGGCATCCTCATGCCGGCATCACTGGAAGGATCAGGCAGGAGACTCACTATCATAATTCTGCTGGCCCCACTAAGACAGAAATGAAACTATGTACTGAGATGTCAACAACCAGAAAGGTCATTGACGCTTTTCTCACATCTCCAGCCAGAGTCCTGAGCCGGAACTGACCCTCTGGTATTCTCCGTTGCCGAAGCCTACACATCATTAGCCAAAAAGTCAAAGGCGTGTGGATTGTTGGAGCAGGGTGATTCTTTGGAGGTCATGGGTGCCATCCTCTTCATTATATAGATGGAGAATCCTAGGCGTAAGGGAGGCTGAGTAACCTGTTGCAAGAACACCTGCCTTGGAAACAATGAAAATGGGCTTTGCATTTAGCGAGAACGATTGCAGATCCCATGCTTACAGCCAGAATGGCAGTGAGAGGTGCTTAGAAACCAGGCTGCGTGGGCATTTATTGATGCTATTGAGTACAGATTGCATTGTCCATTGAGGTGAAATCAGGTCCTGGATCTCCATCTTAGGCCCCTTCCAATCATTAACGTAGCTGGAAGCCCATTTCTTCCCTGGAAGACAAAGTGGCCGTGGGCCATCATGGCTGTTTTAAGCAATAATCCATGACAAACAGCACGCTTCAGCATGTCTGTGGGCTGGGTCCAGCGGGGCTCCAGACCACACAGAAGTGGGTGGATTCATGCTCATCCTGAGCCCTATGCATTTTATTTAACCCTTGGAGTTTATCAACGTTTCATTGTCTCTTGTAGCATAGTTTTCAAGACAACATACAGAAACAGGTCCCCCGGGAGAATGCCACTAATGCAAATCTCCACAGCAACATGGTAGGTAGCACTTCTGAATGCTCACCATGCCAGGTACTGTGCGGGCTTCCCACGTATTCACTCATTGAACCCTCACTATAACTACACATTGTGTTTGTAAATGAGGAGACTGAAACATGGGGAACCCAAGCTCACCTAGCTCATAAGCAGTAGAATCTTTGCATTTAGCAAGCCTGATTCCAGAGCCTGTGCTTTCTTTTTTTTTTTTTAACATTTATTTATAAATAACATTTTCGTAAATATTTATAAATAACACCGATTAGGTAGAGAAAAGAGGGAGAATGAAGTCTTCCATCTGCTGGTTCACTCTCCAAAAGACCTCAACAGCCTGGGCTGGGCCAGGCTGAAGCCAGCTGCCTGGGTCTCCATCTAAGTCTCCCGCATGGGTGGCAGGGACCGGGTAATTGAACTGTCTCCCACTGCTTTCCCAGGTGCATCAGCAGGGAGCTGAATTGGAAGCCAAGCTGTTGGGACTTGAACTGGAGCCTGGATGTGCTTTCAACCCAGTGCCTTACTGGCCCAGTGGCAGTGAGCAGTACTTTAGAACCTGGATGCACAGATGGAAAATTGGCTACTCCAGGGCTGACAGTGTGGCACAGGGGGTCACACCACCTCTTACAATGCCAGCATCCCATATGAGAGCCTTGGTTTGAGTCCTGGTTCTCTGCTTCGAATCTAAAGCTTGCTGCTTATGCTCCTGGGAAGGCAGCAGAAAGGCAGCAGAAGATGGTCCGAGTGCTTAGGCCCCTGCACCCATGTGGGAGACTGGGATGGGGTTTCTGGCTCCTGGCTTCAGCCTGGCCCAGCCCTGGCTGTTGTGGCATTTGGGGAGTGAACCAGTGGATGAAAGATGCCTCTCCCCCTCCTCCTCTCTCCCCTTCCTGTTTTTCTGTGGTGCTGTCTTTCAGATAAAGACATTAATAAATTTTTAAAGGAAAATTGGCTATTCTGCTAGATGCTGTGGTTGTGAAAACACGGGTTCTTACTCCCTCCCCCCCACCCCACAGGGCGATCACCTGCTCCCCCACTGCACTTCTCAGATGCTGGCCACAAGCCTCCAAATGCAGAGGCCAATGCTGGATTGAGTTTTCCTGTTCCTTGTCGGGGTAGAGGAGGGGCGGTGACACTGGCAGATTCTACTGTCAGCTTTGTTTGAATCTTGTGACCTGATCTCCAGAAACCACTCAGATGACAACAAATAAACAAAAAAGGAATCTACCCTTCCTCTGGTTAGAAGGCTTGGATAGTGCTTCTAGTCCCTCCGCCTCCTGAGCCCCCAACATGCACGTACATGAAACAGACAGACATGCACACACCCGACATTCTCCAGTCCATTACTCTGCCACAGGACTGCTCATGTTGCCTCTGAATTATGGGCCTTTGATTAATTTCAGAGGGAAAAGATCAGCTTTGCCAGAGCCTATGTTGTGTTTTCTCTAAATCAGAGCAAATAACATTACTTCTCCAAATGTTGCTATTATAATACGATTTATATTTACCTAGAGAGGCTGCTCTTGAGAGATGCAGTGAGAAGTTTATGCCACAGACAGAATAATCCGCCCTGCTGAAATGTGATTTGCTGCAGAGGGCTGTTTGGGGTTTGGATAAATGAGAAAGATAAACATGATGGCTCCTGGTGGTTTTGGTAACATGATTAGCACTGGAGAATAGATATCTCCCCCTCCCCCCAACTCCCTCCCCTTGGCTGGTCAAGGAGCCCAAACCAGAAGTTTTCAAAATAGAGGATTCATCTGGTAAGGCTATGACATATGCCCATGTCCACACCCTTGTCTTTGCACATGCTCACGGCCATCCATACACTCTCTTGCACACACATGCACACATACACAGTGGTATCTGAGCCTCAGCTTGAGCACAGTGGTGGGCAGACCAGCAAGACTTTTCCTGCCACGCTCATCTTCCTTGCACCACTGTTAAAGCACACTGGGCCCTGGGGGAGCAACTAAGGTGTGGACAGGAAGCAATTTGTCCCACAAGATAAAGCTCTGCAATTCAGACAAGGTAAAAGTAAATTGAGGTATAAACCCCGCAGGTGCTCAGAGTTCTGCAGTTGTGGTTTCCAGCTCCGGAAAGGAAGTCATTCATGGGCATAGCTGACTTAACTACTCCTGTGTGTTTAGTAGTTCAGAGTCTGAACTGGAAATAGGACCTGAGAGTTACAGATTGAGGCTCTGTTCTCCGTTTGTTTAACATTTATGGAGCTCTCTGTCTTTGCTGGGCTGTTCTGGGTCCCCGAGGGGAAATCAGATGTAGTTCCTGGAGGACTCAAAACATGGCACCAAGTTGGTTGCGCATAAGCTTAGGGAGCAGGAGGCACCAAATAGGAGACATGGGTAGAAGCTGCTATGAGGCATCAGCGTTTCTGGCTGGAGACAGAGGGAAGGTTACCACGGACCTAGTCTTTGAGTTCGGTTAGGAAGACTTTGTAAAAGTTGGGCAGGACATGGTGGGGGCAGGAGGGCATTTTGATGGAAGCAGCAGCTTGGGAAAAGGCAGGGAAAGAGGCAAGCGGGGGGATATGTTTAGGGGCTGATGAGAGGCTATTCTAGGACATGGAACATGGGTGGATGTGGAAGAGAGGAAACTAAGTGTAAAGTGGAGTTTATATTCTAAGTGCCCTTTTTGCTTTAGCCTCATGTGCTCACACCCGAGAATGGTGAGCTGAAACGCCTTCTCCAGGAGCAATCGCCCTCACCAAGAAAGGAGGCAGGCAGGCTCTGTGCTCGGGCCAGGGGACATTCTGGAGGATGTCTGGGGGAGGAGGCATGTCCTCTGTCTTCTTGTCTACTGCCTCCACCATTGCTGTTTCCTTTGCCTGGAATCTGCTTCCTTTCCCCATCACCATTCATAAATGTATGTCTTTTAAAGATTAATTTTATTTATTTGAAAGGCAGAGTGACAGAGAAAGAGATCTTGCATCCACCTGCTCACTCCCCAGTTGGCTGCAACAGCTGGGGCTTTGCTGGCTGGAACTCGAGCCAGGTCTGCCACATGGGCCATCTTCTGCTTTCCGAGGCACGGCGGCAGGGAACTGGATGAAAAGTGAGCAGCTGGGACTTGAACCAGCGCTCCGATACAGGATGCTAGCACCAGAAGTGCTTGCTTAACCCACTGTGCCACAATGACAGTCCCTCACCATTGGCTTAAATCATACACATCCTGCGAGATAGAACCCAAAGGCAAGTTTCCCAGGAATTCTTCCTTCACATCCTTGGCCAGAAGGAACTATCCCTTTTTTCCTCTGGGATGTTCATGGGAGTCTCCTATAAACAGTACAAAACCCCAAACCATTAGTGGTGGCATAGATCCCAATTCTATTTGGCCTCTGAGTGTCCATGCCTATAAAAAGTCCTTATTATGGAAGTTAAGTGAAATGCCAAGCTGGGGCTTAATAACGCAAAAATATATAAAATGGAGACTATTAAAGGGTCAAATGCTGCAGCTCTAACCCTTGAATCAGTTCATTGCAAGTGTGACCAACAGGGTCAGAGTATGGAAGTGTTCATTCCTGCTCCTCTGAGTAAGGATCTCGGGAGGAATCGGTCATTCCTCAAACTGATTCTTCCAAGCAGGTGTTGGGATGGAGACCCAGCACTACCTAGAAAACAAGAAGTTTTCAGGTCTCCCTGTTAGCAGACTAGAAGGCAAAGCCATGATGACCCCAGCCCAGATTCCTGAAACTTGTTCAAATCCAAACTCCTTGCCTTTCTTCTCCCTAAGCCTGGTGTTTCCTCTCTTGTGTCAGCTGTTTCTCTCAGCACCAACACCATCCACACAGCATCACAATTCAGAAACCGAAAGGTGTCTTCGCCCCATCTCGTCTCACTCTCCATTCCAAGTCTCTCATCAAGCCTTAGCATTTCACATACATCGCTCCAATCCGTCACCTTCCTTCCACCCTGCCCCCCTAAGCCACTATCATCCACCTGTTCACGCCAGCCCTCCAACCCCTTTGCCTCCTCACCATTTTCCTCCCTCATGTCCACTCCCAACACTTCATCTAGAGTGACACTGAATCTATGGTTCGCTCTTCATGCCGTCACTTAAAGCCATCTGGTGCTCTCGGGTGGGCCCTTCGCTGGTGGGAAGAGTTTTAAAACTGTTTTGCCTCTGCAGCTTCATCTTCCCTGTCTTCTAGCTCCCTGAACTCCAAATGTCGTGGCCTTTCCATTCCAGGTTTTGAATATGACAGTCTTTTGCAGTTTTCCCTGCCTGGGATGTACCTCTCTTTTATCCTCCAAATCATCCTTCAGTTTCCAGCTTAATTATTGCTTCTTCAAGGAAATTTTTCTTTAGCCAACCAATTAGATCATGTCCTTCTCTCGTGGCTTGGAAGTAAGCCTTGCTGCTTTTTTGGCACTTATCTCCATTTATAATTAGACATTAAGGAATGACGAAAATTAGATCTTTGCTCCTAGAATGAAACTCTGTCAGGGATTTCAGATACCATGGCCGATTTCTCATTATTGTTTTCCTGGGCCATAGTTCAGTCCCTAGTACCTAACAGATAGTCAATGAATATTTATGGTAAGGAAATTAAGTAGCTGATACATGAATAAACAAAATGAACTACTTAACTACAATTGAGGATCAAAAGCAGCTAGCCCCAGGGAGAGAACTTCCCCGTAGGCTAAGGAATGGACCTTGAGACTTACTCCTCTGTAGATGTTTCCAGGCCGGCAGAATGGGGCTGCTATAAGGAACCTGTGGATGTCAGCTCCATCCTTTGGGATCCAGCCTTTCTCTGGTAATAGGACCTGGATTGCCAGTATCAGGAACTTTGGAGAGAGTAAGGACCAGTTTTTCGTGTTACGAGTTCTATAGATTTTGCCTTTGAAACAGCCCCCTTAGCATGCCTTTCTGACTTCAGGTTCTCCAACCACCTTGCGATTACTACAATTTGCATTCCCCTAAACAGAACCTTCAACCTGTCACGTTCTTGCACAAAATTCAACAGGGCTGCCTCTGTCTAAGGGACAGCAGCCAAGTGGTATGGCTTAGGGCAAGTCAATGCTCGTGTTTACATATGCCCTGGCTTCTACATAGTCTTTAAGGCACTTCCCAGCTTCCTTATGCTCTAACTCCAATCTCTGGCCATGACACTGGGGGGTTCTTTGTGGTCTCGTCCCACTTCTCCAATCTAGTGGTCAATCCTGGCTCCCAGCACATGCCCACTGATATTCTTTCTTCTGATCCTCCAACTTCCCATGTTTATCTCTCTTGGGGAAGATTGTCAAGGCATAACGTAAGTCCTGATCCTGCCATGGTGCATCCTGCTTTCAGATGCCATCGCCCCTCTCTGTTAGTTGGGATGGACCAAGTCTTGCACCAGTAACAAAGTTCCCTCCAATTGCAGGGGCTGAGCATGCAATACACATTTATTTGTCCCATAATATATGCCTAGTGCAGGACAGGAGGAAGCCTTTCCTGTCAGAGAAACTTAGGAGTCCTCACTGACAAGGCTTCAGCATCTGAAAAGTTTCTGGGGGAAACATCACACAGAAAGGTCACAGGTGCTTTTCTTACACAAGTCACCTCCAATCACAGCTTATTGTCCAAAGCTAATCCCATGGCTCTTTTTTTTTTTTAAAGATTTATTTATTTATTTGGAAGTCAGAGTTACACAGAGAAAAAAGGAGAGGGAGACAGAGAGAGGACTTCCATCCACTGGTTCAATCCCCAAGTGGCCACAATGGTTGGAGCTGCACCGATCTGAAGCCAGGAGCCCGGAGCTCCTTTCCAGTTTCCCACGTGGGTGCAGGGGCCTAAGGACTTGGGCCATCTTCTGCTTTCCCAGGCCAGAGCAGAGGGCTAGATCAGAAGTGGAGCAGCTGAGACTTGAACCAGCGCCCATATGTGATGCTGGCACTGCAGGCAATGGCTTTACCACTATGCCACAGTGCTGGTCCCCCATGGCTCTTTCTAAATGTAAAGGAGAAAGGAAATGCAAGCATCTTCTACATGGTGCATGAGCAGTAAGTGCCTCTGCTGGTCAGACATTAGTGCAAGCTCAGTTCCCAGGAAAGACCTGTCCATAGTGGCGCTGGGACCAATAGATTTTCTTTCATTCTGAGCATGTTTTATGCCTAGAGAACTTGTTAATAGGCTGAAGGCCAAACTTTGGCCTTGCTTTGATATTAGCTCTGTATTATGTTTCCTTTAACAGATGATAAATGACCTTAAAACAGGGACTTTTCTAATATTAATAAATAACTTCATTAAGCAGCAAAAATAGAGGAAGGAGCTCTGGGTATGAGTGGAGCTTTGTTCCTGGCAAGTTGCCTGATCTTAGACTAATTATTGAACTTCTGCAGGCAGAAGAGCCTTGAGCTTCAGAGCAAGGACACAGGACTCCTTTAGCTCAAGTTCCAACTCTGTCACCTACTGTATGTGCGACGTTCAGAAAGTAAATATCATAACTGAAGTCTCAGTTTTCTCATTTGTACAGTGGAGATAATGATGTATTTTGCTTACATGGCTGTTGTGAAAATAATGTGTGCAAACTGCTTTGCACAGTGCCTGGCACAGGTTGGGCTCAATAACCATTAGCTGTCAGTGGCTGTTCTCTGTACCCTGGTTTCCTCAGCTGGAGAGTGGGCATAATGAATCCTAGCATGTTTATCTCAGGGAGTCATCTGGGGACCAAATTAAAATGCGCTGAAGGTGAAAGCCCTTTGTCAAGTGTACAGTACCACATGACGTTAGGTATTACTGCTCTTACCAGGCAATGCAGATTCAAACAGACATTTAACATGTGTGTAGGCACTGACTAGCAGTTATTTGTTGAAATGAGCTAAATATAGGTACTTATTCAAATGGGAGGCTTGGTATAAATGTTTGGCACAGCAGTTAATATGCCACTTGGGATGCCTGGATCCTGTTTGGAGCATTTGGGTTTGAGTCCTGGCTTCACTTCTAGTTGCAGGTTCCTGTTCATGTGTACCTTGGGAGGCAGCAGATAATGGCTCAAGTACTTGGGTCCCTGGCACTTATGTGTGAGGCCTGGATTGAGTTCCAGGCTCTTGGCTTCAGCCTGGCCCATCCCCAGCTGCTGCAGATAGGGAATGAATCAGGGAATGAAAGAACGCTATCTCTGTCTCTGCCTTTCAAACAAATATGAAAATAAAGAAATAAAAATTAAAGTTAAATAAAAATAAGTAGCTTTTTCCCAGTTACTTGGCACTCAATATAACCCTCCTCCTGTGAATATTCTCATTTGTGTTTCCTGGGGAAAGATTTCGCATGCTCCTGGTGTACACAGGGATGTCCCTCCTGGCAGCTCAGGTCTTTCTCCACGGCCTGGGAGACTGTGCCTCTCCCTCCTTCTTGTCCCCATTCATTGGCTTTCTAAGCCCCTTGTCTGGGTGTAAGTTGCACCTGTAGGCCCTGTCCTTAGCCGTTTGCATTAGTGTCACAGAGAGAACGGATCTGTTATCTCTCTGGCCCAGCTCATTTTGCACTTAAAGTCAGGGCTGAGTGAGTCATATTTCTCTCTAATGTATTCATTTTCCCATCACGAAAATCTTGTTAGCTCCCTGACTGGGCAGGGCTCAAGGTTGGAGTGGTCACCACTCATCCAGTTCTGTCTCTGTGTTTTTGTTAAGCCTGGTTTGGTGTTGGAGAGTGGCAGTGCTTGGTCCCTGAGGAATGGAGTGAGTGGGTTCAGTTGATGGTCCAGGGCCACTGGCGTGGTCTGGAATTGCATCCTTTACTGTGACGTTCACCGCGTTTCCTGCAAGGGGCTGAGAAGGACATAGGGAAGCATTTGAAGTGGCTGGAGTGGTACACCAGGACGGAGTGTGGATGAGAATGTGCTGTCTGAGTCAGGAAATCCAAGTATGGAGATTGCCTCCACCGGTTTAGGACCTTTCTGCATTTATCAATGTGCCAGGTTCTCAGCTGCCTTGTATTGTTGAATTAATTGGCATGGTGCTGGGAAAGAAGGATGGATGCAGTAAATCTTAGCATCGATGACTATTATCACAATTCACTGAGAGTAATAAAGCACCTACTGTGTCCCGGGAACTGTTGTAAATGCGTGGAATGCGACAGGGAAGAAGACAAAAATCTCTGTGCTCTCAGAGCTTGCATGATGATGATGGTGATGAAAAAGAAGAGGAACAAGGAAAAGGAGAAAGAGGAGGAGGAAAAAGGAGAAGAAATAAGGAAGAAGGAAAAACTGAAGAAGATATTGAAGAGAGTCCCTGCCAACTGGGAGTTTAAAATCTTGGAAATGGGATGAAGCCTCCTGCTTCCCTGGCCTCACTCTGGAATATCTGTGGTCCAATAATCTTTGACTATGAGGTTCTTGAGAGCAACAAGAATGCTCTAGTTATCATATCTAGGATTCTGCTACTTGGTTTTCTGAGTGTATTAACGAGACTATCTTGTTTTAATTTGCAAGACAGAAAGAGTATAATGACACTGAAGAGACAGAGACACAGAAACAGATGAATGAAGAGTGCTCTCGTTCACTGGTTCATTCCCAGATGCCGGCAATGGCTGGGGGGTGACCTGGTGTCAGAGCCAGGAGAGAGGAACTCAGCCCAGGTCTTCCACACGGGCGGCAGGAACTCAGTTTATTTAGATGTCGCTACCTTCTTCCATGGTCTATGTTAGCAGGAAAGTAGGATCAGGATCTGGAGCCTGGAATTGAACTTGGGCACTCAGTGTGGGGCACAGATGTTTCACCAGCTGGGATAAACTCATGTTCCCACTTTAAAAGTTTGTCTCCAATGAAAAGTATATGTTGACGTCATGATGATTTGAGCAACTCGTGTGCAATGTTATCACTGCTAAGTCTCCAGGAAAGAAATGACCTGCTGGGTGATGAGAAGGGGAGGAGGAGAATGGTGGTGGTGATAGTGCTGACGCCATGACCTGAGCTGTACAGTGCTATCTATTCTGTAAGCAGATTTTGTTTGTGATTCTCCAAAAGTCCCCATATCATGAACATGGAAGGTATATACTCTTTAGCTGTATAATAGTGTATAATAGTGCGGGAGACTTTGGCTAAAGCCTCAAAGCTAGCAAGTGTCAGAGAAGAGTCTAAAACTCAGACCTTCTGACTCTAATTTTAGTCTCTTTCCCACTGTAACAGCCAGCTACTGCTTGTGACATGGACTATTTTTTTTAAGATTTATTTATTTGAAAGTCAGAGTTACACACAAACAGAAGGAGAGGCAGAGAGAAAGAGAGAGAGAGAGAGAGAGAGAGAGAGAGAGAGAGGTCTTCCATCTGCTGGTTCACTCCCCAACTGGCTGCAATGGCCAGAGTTGCACCGATTTGGAGCCAGGAGCCTCCTTCAGGTCTCCCACATGGGTGCAGGGGCCCAAGGACTTAGACCATCCTCCACTGCTTTCCCAGGCCACAACAGAGAGCTGAAACAGAAGTAGAGCAGCCAGGACTCAAACCAGTGTCCACATGGGATGCTGGCATTGCAGGCCAGTGGCTTTACCCGCTATGCCACAGTGCCAGCTCCAACATGGACTTTTATAAAGATCCTTCTGAATAATTAGATGGTTTGTCTAGAACACTGGTTCCTTGGAACATCAAATGTATCGAACACACACACACACATGTACATATGTGTACAAAAGCTATCTGTCAAATAAGAGAACTGCTGGAATGAGGAATGATAAACCAATGTCTTTTGTGCAAGATGTCTTAGTGCTTGTACCTGGCTCTCCCAACTAGTGACTCCTTGTGACCAAGACAGTAACAGAAGCTACAGTGACATCTTTGATTATGGAATTCTTTACAGACTACCTTGTAAGTACTAGTTTTCTAGGAAATACACTTGGGGAACCTGAATTAAACTTGAAATTTGTTTTTTTAATGCTCCCTACCTATCCACCCAGGAAGGCTGAAAGGATGGTAGCCTAATGACTGGAAGCAAATTTATTTCTGGTCCAGGCTGCAGTCACTCCCAGTCCCTGGTTCTGGTGTAGATTTGGTCCCCTAAGCTCCAGCATGCCAGTGGAGGGGAGCTAACTAGGAGGTGGGGAGACTGCCACCACCCTGGGTGTGGCCTTTGGCAAGTCATGGACCCCTCTGGGCCTCAGAGATGTCTCCTGTCAGGGAAGATCCATCTAAGAATGATTCCAAAGACTAATTTTTGTCCTACCATGAAGAATTCCATTTTCTAAAGCAGTCAGTCTGCACAGCAGTGGTTCCCACACAGATGCACAAGAGCCTCCAGGCTGATCTCCAAAGTGGAATTCAGTAGGTTTAGGATGGAGTCCAGGAATCTGTATGTGTGGGGGAATTTGGGTGTGAAAACCTGTCTCTGTACCAAGGCCGGGAGAGAATTATTCAGACCCACGAGGACCACACAGAGGCCCCTGGACATATGACACGGTAAGGAACTCACCAGGTGGTCAGAGGTAGACACATCCAACCTGACTGCCTGTGAAGATGGCTACCCTCTATTCCACAGACCTTCGGTGGGGTTTCTTTGATTTGTATTCACTTCTATTTGCTTGCCATTTGCTAATACCTTTCGTAGGTGAGAGGCCAAGCATCCTTTTGTTTATCTCTGATCCTTCACTGATTATAAAGCAGTAAGGAGACCCCTTGTGTTGCATCACACATTCAACTGTGGACTCTGGATATTTGTGTCACCCTAGAGGTTGTATATTGGAGTCCCAATCTCATAGTGATGGCCTTCGGAGGTGATTGGGCCATAAGGGCAGAGCCTCCGAGAACCATGTGAGGACACAGTGCAATGAGGGTGGTCTCTGAACGGGAAGTGCGCCCTCCCCAGACCCTGAGTCTGCTGGCATATTGGCCTTGGCCTTGGTCTTCCCCTCTCCAGAACTGTGAGGAATACATTGTTGTGGTTAAAAAGCCACCCCATCTCTAGTGTTTTGTTATGGCTGCCCAGATGGATTGAAACAGACTGGAGGGTGGGGTAGGCAGGAATGGATCTGGGCCAACCACTCACACCTGTGGATGACTCTGAATCAGGAGGCGGTGATACCTGTAGCTGGGAAATGGTTTAGGAGGCCTCTGGACTGGGAATCCAGACAGGGGCCTGGTGGCCTGAGATGTGAGCCACGGAGGCAGGGGAGGAGAGGGAGAGCTGGGAGTGGACTCGGGTGCAGTCATAGTTGAAGACATGGAGTGGGTGGCAGCATCCAGAGAGGGCAGACAGAGGACAGCAGCAAGCAGAGAGAAAGTGCACCTGGCAAGTGCTGACATTTGCTAGCAAGGATTCAGCAAAGGAGCCCGAGAAGGGACGAGAAGAGACAAGAAACTGCAGTGATCTGGAAACTAAAGGAAGAGAATCTACTGTTTGCCTAAAACATTGCTGCTAGGAAGAGGGAAGCTGGACAAGTGAAGACTCCACTGGGGCTCTGTTGTCCAGGCCAAGGGTAGCTGGGGCAGGACACAGGGACCATAGCAGGAAGTCCAGCCATCCCAGGACACCCAGGATGGACGCCCTCATAGCCTGGCATAACATCAGGCCAAACTAGACAGTGTTAGCAGCCAAGGAACTTGACCTTCTTCACTTCCCAAGGCAAGTTGAGGAGAGAGAAGAAAGAAGGAAAGGACGTGACCACAAGCGTCCAACGGCTTGCTGTTGTGTGCACCTTTTTTCTTGATCTCGTGTAATTGCTTTGTCAACTGTACAAAGAGGATGATGTGAGATGGGAGAACCTTTCCCTCTGTCCTCTTTCTAACGGGATCTCCCATGACAGGCCTTTGCAGCCTGTCTCCTTCGAGGAGAGCCTTCCTTTTTCTGACTGGTTGGATGCCCAGGGTCCACATACCCATTGGATCACCATTGTTTTCCTTAGGGCTTGAAGGTGCTGAGAGTCCCTGTTTTCTTTCCTTTTTTTGACAGAGTGGACAGTGAGAGAGAGAGAGACAGAGAGAAAGGTCTTCCTTTGCCGTTGGTTCACCCTCCAAACGCCGCCGCGGCCGGTGTGCTGCAGCCGGCGCACCACGCTAATCCGAAGGCAGGAGCCAGGTGCTTCTCCTGGTCTCCCATGGGGTACAGGGCCCAAGCACCTGGGCCATCCTCCACTGCACTCCCTGGCCACAGCAGAGAGCTGTCCTGGAAGAGGGGCAACCGGGACAGAATCCGGCGCCCCGACCAGGACTTGGCTCATGACTTCTTGTGCTGGAAGTGCTCTAAGCCACTGTCTCACTCCCCATGTCCTCTTCTCGGCTGCTACTTGTGACCTTCAGGGAAGGTAGGTAGCTATGAGCATTCACCTATTTTGCCTGAATTTAATTCATTCCCTGGAAAAGATGAAATATTAGGAATTGCATTTGGCTGTAGATCAACACAGACTCCGAAATCCAGATGTACCTGTTATCACACTGATGCTGTACCCCCCACTCCTGCATTTGACTCATGTCTATTTCTTCCTTGATTGACTCTCACGTAGATTGGGAGAAAAGCATGATATATTGACATCTCTCAATCTCAGCATCTGCTCATGTTACATAGGAGGAAATGGAATTCTACTAGTTTTTTGTAGATGACAGGGCAGGGATTAGAGCAGAGTTCAAATCCAGTGAGAAATTCCAGACTTGTTGTCCCCCCTTTTATGCCGTTCTGCTGCCTCTTCAGCTTGAAGTTATTTTGACAAAAAGAAAACAAGTCCCATTCTCAAAGTAAGTGACAGCAGGGTATGGCTCCCCTTAAGCCCTGTTGATATCCTGCTTGCTCCCAGGCTATCCATTCAGGAAATACTCCCTGGTCTATTCCCAGGAGGTAGAATTTATGATCATCCTCTTGCCGATCCTGCTGGGAGAAAGCTGAAGATTGACACAGCACAGGCGCTTCCTGTCCCCAAAGGGTCTACTTTGTGTGACGCCAACTTTCCTAATGGGGAAAATGGTTCAGTCCCTCTCTGGGAACATTCAAGCCCTTTCCCAGGCAAGGGCGCTCTGTGGAAAAGTTATGAGATTTTCCTGCAGGTTCCACCAGGCTGGAGGCTCTGGAGAGTTCTTGACGTTTTTCCCATCTTGGGCTCACCACCACCCCAGCACCACTCCTCCCCCCTCCCCACTCCAGCCAGATCATGTGTGTGAGAGTGTCTTGCCTTTGTGGAGGGGGTACTGCTCCCCAAACATGACTCGCATCACCCTGGCTTCCCACTATAGCTCCTCTGGTTCAAGTTCCCAAGTGAGGCGAGAGGCGTCCAAGGCTACCAGGGCACACGTGATAACCACGCTGGTGTGAACCATAAGTCTGGATCTCCTGACTTCCGGTGTTGTTTACACAATAGGAGAGAGAGTGAGTGTTATTTTGAAGATTGAATTGCAGTATGCAAGGAGACTTCAAAAAGACTCCGGAAAAATGGAATTAAAAGATATATTTTGGCACATAAAACACTTGA
This sequence comes from Oryctolagus cuniculus, assembly GCF_964237555.1. Lineage (NCBI taxonomy): Eukaryota > Metazoa > Chordata > Mammalia > Lagomorpha > Leporidae > Oryctolagus > Oryctolagus cuniculus. The sequence continues at coordinate 18,800,999 of NC_091446.1, read as the reverse complement.
GATTCATGCATAGTTTTAAAATAATTTGCATTTTCCATGAACTTTTTCAAGACCCATGTAGAAAATTCAAAAGAAGTGATAGACACTTGGAAAGAGTGGGAATTGGGAGGTTTGTGTATTCAACTTCCTCTTTACTTGCTATCCTATCTTCCGAAAACCATTGCAACAGCATGCGCCATGCCCAGATTAGGTTCTGATGATGTAATTTTCTCATTTTAAAGTCTAGATGTTTGGGCCAAGGAAATTTCCTAAGATTTGGAACTGTGGTATATGGGAAACATTTTGATCCCTATCCCATGAGACCTAAGATCAGAACTTCATCTCCTGGTCTTACTGAGGCAAAGTGGTTTGGTGTGTATAGGATTTGAAGCTAAAAAATCCAAGTGCAAACCATAGCTCTGCTATTTTCTAGCTGTGTGGCCTTGAACAAATTACTTAATCTCTGAGTCCCAGCATCCCAGTCTGCGAGATGCATTATTCCTTAGCAACCTCACAAGGTTTTAATAAAGGTCAATTAAGCCAACATGCATGAAAGCTTTGCAAAATGCTATTTGTCTATATATGTGTGGTAGTGTTGTTATGGTCACTCCCTTCTTTTGAATAACTAGGCTGAAGATATTTGCAGGTGCTAGTTTTTTTAAAGATTTATTTATTTGAAAGACACGGTTACAGAGAGAGGTAGAGATAGGGAGAGAGATCTTCTATCCGCTGGTTCACTCCCCAGGTGGCTGCAATGGCTGGAGCTGCACTGATTCAAAGGCAGGAGCCAGGAGCTTCTTCCGGGTCTCCCACATGGGTGCAGGGGCCCAAGGACTTGGGCCATCTTCCACTGCTTTTCCCAGGTCATAGCAGAGAGCTGGATCGGAAGAGGGGCAGCCGGGACTAGAACATGGTGCCCATACGGGATGCTGGGGCTTTAGGCCAGGGCTTTAACCTGCTGTGCCACAGCGCTGGCCCCTCCAGGTGCTATTCTTTATTCATCTACCTATTTAATCAGTTCATTAGGTTCTCCTGTGAACCAGAATTGTACTGATCCTACTGACATTCTAGTTTAGATTATCCAAAGAAAATCTGGAAAACAATCAAAAGCAATGATGAACAGATGGAGGAAGAGAACAGGCATTAAGATTCTGTCATTGCACAAAGAAGAAAGCAGTTGAGTCTCTATGGCTGTTTCCTTTTTGGATATTCAGACGTCAAGAGTATTCTCAACATCTCTGAGGGAGAAAGGAAGCCCACAACTGGAATGAGGTGGCAAACCTGTGATTGTTCCAAATCCAGCAAATATAGACATTTAAAAATATCCACATTCATTCTGTGCATTGTAATCTGCGAAAGACAGGTGCTCTGAGAACCGCGAGACAAGTTGTGAGGAGGTGGGAAGGACTTGTTGTTGGTGGCTTGCTGGCTGATGGGAGAATGCACAGCTGAGGCTCAGAGGCCTCCCAGGCCCAAGTGCCAACTTGCCATGTAGACCAGGGTGAGGGCTCTGCAAGGGCATTAGGGTTGGAAGTTGGGGAAAGGGTGGGACATGGGCTGACCTGCATTAGAGAATAAAAGCCAGGGAGGCGCCTTTCTCTGAAGGGAGGAAGGAGCCTCCACTGTGATATGGCCTTGACTAAACAAGTTCAGAGTTGGTGAACTCAAGGGGCTTCCATAGCCTAGACAGCTCATAGCAAGAGTCTCGGGTGATTGCTGATGTCATAAATAAGAGTGCCAATTGTTAAATCAACAACGGGAGTCACTGAGTACAGGCTCCCCATGTAGGATCTCTGTCCTTAATGTGTTTTACTATGAAACTTAAAAACAACACTACTAGTCGAACAATGCCCTATACCTTGTGCGGTTGTGTGAGTGCAACCTGTTGAAATCCTTGCTTAGTGTATACTAAGTTGATCTTCTGTATATGAAGGTAATTGAAAAAAAAAAGAGAATAAAAGCCAAGAGAGCTCCCATTCATTCTCATACATTTTTATACTTTGCTAAAAACTTTGTTTTAAATAAATGAGAGGCCATTGTTTTGGTGCAGCATGTTAAGCCATCACCTGCAACCCTGGCATCCCATATTGGAGTAGTGGTTTGAGTTCTGGCTGCTACACTTCTAATCCAGCTCCCTGCTAATATGTCTGGGAAAGCAGCAGATGATAACTCAAGCACTTGGGCCCTCCCACATGGGAGACCCAGATGGAGTTCCAGGCTCCTGGCTTCAGCCCGACCCCCTCCTAGCTGTTACAGCCATTTGGGGTGTGAACCAGCAGATAAAGGGTCTCCTCAGCCCCTTCCCTCTGCCTTTCAAATAAGAAAAATCATTAACAATCAATAAATTTTAAAAATCAACCATCTCTAGGCTACATGATGGTTTTTCCTATCTTGATAAGACAATTTGAACATACAAAGGTCAAAGACTCAGTGAATGACCCTGCACAGTTTGTGCCTAATTGAGAAACAGATCAGTGTCACATAACAAAAATGGTCTTAAATAATGAAGATCTTTCATGGGTGAAACCCCTTATTCCTCCTCTGTAGCTGGTGTGCAGGAGGCAGCTCTCTGCCTGGAATTATGTGGGTTGATCATGCAACTTTCTAACTTTATTTTTCATGACTGTTTCTCCTCATTCACTTGTAGCTCAGATGTGTAGGCTAGAGCTAAGAATCATCTATGACCTGGATGACTTCGCATGGACGTTTGTTCACTTGGAAATGTGTGGCTGAAGACACTGTTTTTCAGGCTGAGCTTTTGACATGTGACTTGGTTGCGTAGAAACATAAATGGTATAAGGACTTGGCAAATTAGTGTTTCTTGATTATTGAAGAGTTCCATTAATGGGTAGGCAAAAAAAAAAAAATCAAAAAGAAATTTCAAACAACCTATGGAGTAAGCACAGAGGTAGTCTTTGGGCTCTCGGAGCCTTATTTTTAGTCCCTTGCTATTCAGTGCATGGTATGAGGACCAGCTCTGAGAACTCACCCAGGAATTTCTTAGAATGTTGAATGACAGACCAAATCACAGATTTGCTGAACCAGAATTTGCGTTTAAGAAAATATGCAGGTGATATGTCTGCATGTTGCAGTTTCTATAGCTTTGGTTCTCTGACATTTGAGGGCTGAAATCTAAGAGCAGTAATGATCTAGAATGCTAGATGAGACCTCTACAGTCACAGGAGAGAGATGGCTGTTGCTTTCATTGACCATGTGGTTCCCAAACACATTGGGGGGCATACTTCTGTGAGTGACCAGCTGTCCTTCTGTATACATGGCTGCCTCTGGCTCAGTGCTGTGAGTGAATCACAGCATGTGACATGTATTTAGAAGGAGTTCAATTTCAAAAAAATTAGGAGAATATGGGGAAATAATATCACTCATATCTGGTTTTCATTATCAAAATAATTTTGCTATTTTGCATGCTTTCTGGACTCCTTAGGGTATTCTGTTGCCACTCAAAATCATTTTTTTTCTTTTTATGTATTTGGAAGCAATTTAATGGAAACATTGCTGCATGGGAACAAAAATATTTTTCTCACAAAATGTTCCCATTCAATAAGTTGTCACATATTTTTCTTCCATATGGTGCTTCACGAACTCACAGTGTCTGTAGGCAATTGCCATAGCAGAAGAGTAGATTTATACACTTGAAGTGGCTATATAAATTCACAAGAGATAATTGAAACTTTTCTTTCAAGGAAATTATGTTAAACAGAAATTCAAGGTAAATTCCTAAAACAAGATTGCAGAGAAAGTAAATTAATCACATCATTTATTCACTCACATAACAATGACTGACCTTTTACTGGCAATACAAAGATGAATAAAACATTTTCTGCAGACTTGAAGTACTCACTGTCTGTTGGAAGACGAAGAAATAAGACAAGCGGTGTGATGAGCGCTTTCAGAGAGTCAATGTAGGTGTATGGAGAGCCCAGCAAGGGTGTTTAATGAGGCCGATGTAGGACAGGAGCTGAAGGACTTCCTGGAAAAGGTGACCTCTGGGGGAAACCCCTTAGAAAGCCAAACCACAAAGCTACTCCTTCCCTTTCTTCAGGTCTTTGCTGTATATCAGGGAGGTTTCTTCTGACCTTCTATATCCAGAGCAATATTCCCCCAAAACCTGCGCCCCCGTGTGCTTTTACCCTGTTTTGTTTTCTCCAGAGCAGTTATTACTATGCAGGGTAGCCAAGACCTCCCTAGTGGTCCCTTTATCCCAATATTCACACCCTCACGTAGTTCCCTCCCACATTTTATCAGTGCTGCGACCTAGAATACATGGCAGAGTAATGATATGCCACTTCCAAGATTAGGCTGTGGATGATACTATGGTATCATCTTGGTCACTCTCTCTTTCTCTTGGATCATTCACTCTGGGGACAGCCACGTTCCCAGTTGTAGACAGTTCTCTGGAGAGAGCACATGGTACTAAACACCTCTTGATGACAATAACACGTGAGTTGGAAGTGGATGCTCCAGCCACTGGCAGACTCTCAGATGAGACTGTAACCTTAGCTGACAGATGGACTAGACCCTCAAGAGAGACTGTAGGCCAGCACCAGCCAGTGACACTGCTCCCAAGCTTCAGGCTCCCAGGAACCATGAGATGATAAATCCTTGTTGACTTAGGGTGCCAAGTTTTGAGATAATGTGTTACACAGTAGAATGCCATAGAATTGTAAATCTCACTTTGTGTTGTCTCTGTCCCCAGGTAGAAGGTGAGCTCTGTGAAGGCCATCGCTTTGCTCTGTTAGTTGCTGTTCAGTTAGTACCTAGGACAGTGCCCTGTGTATATTTGTTTAATGAATGATTGAAACAGCTGACATGCATTTCAAGAATTTGAACAGGGACCCATGGAGTCTCTATATGTGGGAGATGATCAGGCTAGAAAGGACTAGCTATGTTTCTCTTCTTCTTCTTTTTTTTTTTTTAAGGCAAAGGGTTTATTGGGGGGGGGGGAACCTGACAGAATGGAGGGAAGGGGCGAACAAGGAAAAAGAGAGAGGAAAGTATAAGAGAGAGAGACAGAGTGAGAGAGAAAGATCAAGAAACAGATCAGGAGACAGAGAGACTGTGTTTCTCTTCTGATCTGAATGCTTTGGTGTTTTATAAGTGAAGAGCTCTACAGTTAGTGGAATAACTCAATCACAGTCTTGAGAGAACTAAACTAGAGGCGGGGAAGCTGACCTGTTCCATTCAGCCACACCTCATAGGATGACAGTTTTTTCCTTGCTAGTTTCCCACCACAGTCAAGAGCAGCAAACCCTTCCAGGACCCATGGATCCAGAGTGGTGATTGACAACAAGGGCTGGCTGTTTCCAGGGAAATATAAGAGCACTCTGAAAAGTTTGTGGAGGATGGGATTAAAAGTTCAGTTTATTTTCATGAAAAAATCTTGTGAAATCTATGCATACAATGAATCTTCAAAAGCTTCTGAAAAAAAGTGCAAATTACATGTCGGGGGAGTAACATTTGAGGCTGGAATTGTGGTCAGATAGAGTGAACAGAGTTAGATTTGTTGAACACACTGTAAGGAAGCTGATTGCTACTGCCACGTGGACTATAGTCCAAGAGGCATATTTAGAATGGCAGTATCTTTTCAGTTGGGGTGAGTTTTCCCATGATCCAACAGGTTTTCCCAGGTAGGTGATTTGAATTTCTGGGTAAAGTTGGGGAGCCTGAACCCATGCTAAGTTTTGGGACTTTCCTGGTGCTCCGAGGCAATCCTCCACATTCCTGGGGTAGGCAGTTGGCACAGCAGTTATAGATGTCACTTGGGATGCCCACAGCCCATATCCTCTGTCTCTGATCCAGCTTTCTGGTAATGTGCACCCTGGGTGGTAGCAGGTAATAGCTCAAGGACTTGTATTCCTGCTATCCATGTGGGAGACCAAATAGAACTCCTGGCATCTGGCCTCAGCCTGCTTAGTCCTGGCTATTGTGGGTATTTGGGGAGTAAAGCAATGGGTGGAAGATCTCTCTTTCTCTCAAATAAAATGAAAGCAAATAAATACAAATTATAAAAAAGAAAAATGCATACTATGAAAAAAACTATTCATGGATTTCAAATTCCTTTGCACTAAAATAAACTTATCTTTTAGTTCCACTTTCCCACAAACTTTTTGATGTGCCCTTGTATGGTCCCTGGAGTCATGAGCCAGAATCAGCTCCATGGAGATCAGCCCAACCCCTGGCCCTGATTTCCTAGGCGTGGGTTCTGCAGTGCCAATGAGGGCTGAACTTCCTCAAAGGTGGAGAACCCATGGGACACATCTAAGCCATAACTGTGGGAACTCAACAGTCCAGAGTCTAAGAGCAAACAGAGACCCAAGGAGCAGACTGACAATGGGAGGTTCAGCGGGCTGGGGACAGGAGCAAAACTAAGGCTGGCAGGAATGCTTGAGTAGTCCTGAACAGCAGCTTTTCATAGGCAGGAGTTCACATCTCCCCAGTACAGTCACCTGGGAACCAGTTCTGCTTATTAGACTGCTTGATTTATACATTGTTAAACGTGAAATGCAGAGAGTAAAAGAGAAGGGGAGAGAGAGGGCAAGACCTCCCACCCACTGGTTTATTCTCCCAAATGGCTGCAATGGCTGAAGTTAGGAGCCTGGAACTCCATTAGGGTCTGCCATGTGGGTGGCAGGGATCCAAGTACCTGGGCCATCACCTGCTGCTTTCCCAGGCACATTAGCACAGAGCTGGTTCAGAAGTAGAGCCTGGGTCTTGAACCAGCACTGATTCATATGGGCTGCTGGTGTCACAGGTGGAAGCTTAACCTCTGTACCACAATGCTGGCTCCAAACTCTGTTTTTTTTTTTTTTTAAAGATTTTATTTATTTATTTGAGTTATTTAAAACCATTCTTTTATTGTCTTTAAAACACTGGGGCTGGGATTCTGACAACAGTTTTTCCGTTACCAGCTCTGCCAATAGGGAGCGCTGGAAGAGACTTGAATTTTGGAATATGAAGCATGAATTTTGCTCTGTAGTTTTTACCTTCTGCTCCTGTTAACTTTGTTACCCAGACAGTGTTTCTTCTCTCTGTGGCTCTTATAGTAGAAACTGGTTTTAGTTGGCAGTTTTGCCACAATCCCAGAACAGCTGCACGTGAAATACAAGCACTAGCCGGCCGATGACTGAGGTGGGGGGGAAGAGGAGGAGGGAGGGAGGGAGGGGGGAAGGGAGAGGGGCAGAGAGGAGAGAAAGAGATGTCTCCTGTTAGATGATTAATTTCCTAAATGCATACAACAGCCAGGTCTGAGCCAGGCTGAAGGTAGGAGCCAGGAGCTCAATCCAGTTTTCCCACAGGGTATCAGGGATCATCATCACCTGCCTCCCAGAGTGCTCATTACCAGGAAGTTAGAATGCGGAACAGAGCAGGGACCTAAACCCAGCCCTCTGAATGTGATGGGAGGCAAGTGGCATCCCTGCTGCCATGCCAAATACTCGCTCCCATTTCTGGTTTTTAGTTTCCTACTGAGCCTTGGATGTAGGCAACTAAAATATATATCAACGTCTGGGTTCTCCCATAGCCAAAGATTGATTTAATTTGTCTGCTGTGGTCAGACACAGGGCATGTTAAAAAGTCCACAGGTGACTTTCCTGTCTAGTCTGGGTAGGGGACCACTGTCCCAGCATGTTCTCAATTACCTGCAGAGGAATCAGGTCCTCTCATCCTCAGAAGAGTAAGAATCCTTTGACCACGCACATGACTGAGTCCTTGGCAGATGGTGCCAATCCTCTGGGCTGGTTCCACCCTTCTGCTTCCATCTTCAGAATGTCTCTGGACTTCTATAACACCTCTGGCTATCCCATTCAGGGTCAGATGAACTGAGGCAGCAAATTACTAAATGGTTGTTTCCTGTCACTAAAACCAAAATAAGGGACCGCTCTCGGGCATTTGTAAAGGTCTTCAGGAAAGAAAACTTCGATTTGCATTCAGAGAACATCTATCTTATAGAGGTTCTCTGTGTGCACACTCAACTCCCTAGCCCCTGACTTTCATTAAATATTTTATGTGTATAGGGAATATTGTCAACATTACTAATGGGGTTTCTGTTTAATTTCTGGATATAATTTATCATCAAATACACTCCCAGAAAGGAGCTCAAACCAAGTAGATGGGACCTCAAGAGAAAGACAGTTTATTTTTGCAAAGGGAATGATTTCAGGTTTGAGCAAGCAGGGGCTGGGGAATGTATGGAACTGGTGACTTGGCAGGAACATTATGAAATACAATTAAATATTCTTTGCAGCACAAAGATGTACTGTTTCGTGGAGGATGGCCCAAGTGCTTGGGCCCTGCACCCCATGGGAGACCAGGAGAAGCACCTGGCTCTTGCCTTCAGATCAGCGTGGTGCGCCGGCCGCAGCATGCTGGCCGCAGCGGCCATTGGAGGGTGAACCAACGGCAAAAGGAAGACCTTTCTCTCTGTCTCTCTCTCTCTCACTGTCCACTCTGCCTGTCAAAAAAAAAAAAAAAAAAAAGATGTACTGTTTCAGGTTTCTGTGTAATATCTCTCTTTAAGTCAGATGGGGAAGGCTTCATGGAAATCACTCTTCCCTCTGCATGGACTTTGCTGGGCTTGGCTGTCTTACGCTAGACCATGGAACTGTACTGACCTCATATGGTGTACTCTCAACAGACAGGATGTGCATACCCCATCACATCTATTATCTAAACCACGTAACAGCTCAGAAGGCAAGGTAACAAATGGGAATAAGCAGACAACAGGAATTTGATAAAATGACAGAAGATGTGCATACACACACAGTCTAAATTATGCCTTGCAACACAATTCTTTGCTCTGCTTCTGCTCTCATCTCTAGAGGGAAGTTGACGACCAGTCCTCTTCCACCTGTTTAAGGGAATCAAATTTGAGGCATGATCAACTATAAAAGATCTGCAATTAAGCAAAGCTGCTTACAACTTTTCAAGTATTGCTATAGGGAAAAACACATGGAAAAATGCCAGAAAGTAAAGAAAAAATCTTGAAATATATTGGGGTGGGAGAACTTTGCTCTGATAGTCAAAATGCTTTCCTGTTTATGGTTTGAGAAAGTAGCCCTTATAGGGTAGGGTTATGGTTTCTATAGATAGAAGAATGGATAAACCTTTGGTTTGAACTTACTTCATTAGTGCAATCACTATAAAATTAAGCAGAAAGTTTCCACTGACTGTGTCCTGCTACTCAGACATTCTCAGTGAGCCCCTAGTATTCACAGAAGCCATTGAACTTTTGTAGTACCTCGATTTTATGCCAGTTTCCTTTTCTTTCAATGGTCTTGTCCCCAAGAGTATGCATGCAAACACTCCTCTTTAGTGGTAAGAATTGATCTCTTGCATTAGCAGGTAAGAATGCTTGGTTTCGTATCTTGGCTACCCATGCATTAGCAAGCATGAAATCTTGGCTAATTCCCCTGCCACAGTGGCCGTCCACCTGCTCATGTGTAAGATGAGGATGATGATAAGATCGGTGTCATTTCGAGGAATGTATACAGAGTGATCAACCATCCCAGTTTGTCCAGAAACATCTTACAATGCAGAATTTCCAGTGAGTAAATAGGAAAGGCCCAGGAAAGCAGGGGTGGTTTATCACCTTACACAACATATTCCTTACCTATAGCACTGAGCTTGGCACGTAAATATTATGATAGAGATCAATGTTATGAATTTTACTTCCCTGTTCCTAAACATGCCTTGCATATCTGCCCTCTAAGCCTTCATTCCCTAATCCCCTCGCACCCTCTGTTTACCACTAGAATTGTTAGCTTCTCTCCTTTGTTTACTGAAGTCCTATTCATTTTAATCCCCTGATCCTACTGAACTCTCTTGAGGGGGAGGACTCCATCTTAATCAGGTTGGCATTCCCTGCAGTTCTAGACCGAGCACCTGTCTTAGGGTCAGGAGGTGCCCATGCATGTATCGGTTGGTTAATTAACACATGTCCATTTTCCGCTCTTGAAAAAAGTCATATCTGTAATTATATCAAGAGTGCAGGACCCCTCCGTCCCCTGCAGTATTTTCTACCTAAGAAGAAAATTCATATCACGTTGGGAAGATCTAAGGCCACAGAGCGAGGGATGACATTGCAGTGCTGTGTTTTAACTTTTACTTTCTACTGCTGAGCTGTTTCAATAATTCCTCAACCACTACACCTTAAAGGGAAAGACCATTCAGAGTAAACAAACTTTCTTTTCAGCTCCTTGTAAGATAGCTCAAGGACTTATTGCGAGTTTCACTCCCACCCCCAACCCAGGGAATTCTGACAGTCCAGGGTCACATATCTGCACATGATGGAATGTTTTAGAATGTTCTTTTTGGGTGAGATTATATATCATTATTTTCTTTGTGTAAATTTAACACTTAATTACCAACACTAAGAAACCATTCTCTGAGAACTAAATTGCTTATAAACAAAAGATTTGAAATGGCTTTGAGTTTCTAAAGGGAACAGGAGAAATTGAAGACATGTATCTTTACACAATAATTACACAATTGAAGATTGTATACCGAACGTAATTTGGCAAATTCAATTTACTTGTTATTGGAAGACAGACAGAAGATTGATGCTATAAACTTCAAAGGGCTGAATTTGTTGTTTCCAAAGTTTGACTTCAAATCTGATACTTCAGGTTTGGAAGTTGTGTTCCTGATTCCACAGATCAATTGGCAATTGCTTGAAAAAACATCCACTTTTATGGCAACAGTCACAGGAAAATTTAAGAGCAAGCAATCCGTTTATTTATGTCTTTCCACCCACTGCAATTGGAACCATGTGTAATACTGATTATTTGATTTTCAGAATCTTGCTTATTATATTTTCCATTCATTCCAGAGTTCATTGAATCTGAGATCCAACCATAACATGTAGATGAAATTACTATTGTTTTCTTCTGTTACTGCAAGCATATGTTATTTCCCCTGCTCCGATTCTTAAAATAAAAATTGGATTAATAGGGCATTTACATCTGAATCCAGAATGGCTGACAGGCTCTGAATGCAATTTGGAGGGATCACAATTCACTTTCACAGACCCCAGAGAAGAAGAGTTGAAGGCATGAAGGATCTCCCACCAGCCAGGGGAGACAGTCAGGTCCAGAAGATTGCGAGAATCCTGCAGTACCAAGCTCTTGTCTCCTAGCAGGAAGGAAGCGCTGCCTGGGCCTGGGCTCTTGATGAAAGAGCCTGCAGGAACCACTGACCGCAGCCAGTCTGAGCAATGGGGCCTCTCTGTGACCCGGACCCCTATCCCCCACCTACGTGCAGCCCTGCCTGCCCACCTACACGTACGTTTATGCTCTAGGAGAGGCTAAATAGAGGATCAGAAGCAAATCAAGTCAATAAATCAAAAGCTCCATGCATTAAACCAAGAACCTGCTCTGCACCCTGGAATCGGCAGACATTCAGTACAATTGATGAGTTTTCTTTACAAAATAGATGAGTTTTTTGAACTGTGCAAAATGGTGCCACAAAATAGCAGTCAAGAATCTGTGGTCAGAGCTGGGCAAGTCTAGTTTTGGAACCACTCCTGCTGCAAACAAGCTTAATGTTCTTGGGCCCGTGACTGAAACATCATGGTCCACTCCAGCCCAGTCTCTCCACGAAGGTAGGGCTGGTGCTCCTCCTACAGGTGTGTCGGGGCTGACACGAGTCCCTGGGTACCAAGGGCCTGTGTTCATGCAAACTTTGTAGCAGGGCTCACCATGCTGTGCCTTGCCCCCGGGTCTACCCAGATTTGTTTCCATTGTTCAACTGATGGCCACGGCCATGACACGTGATGGTGAAGACAGGCGTCACTGTTTCATAGAAACGGCGATCAGAGTGTGTACCAACAGCTGATCACAGTCAGTGCCCCAGCTGCCGGGCCACGTTTCTGTAGAGAGCCAGCATGGCTCCAGTGGTCATGCCCATTTTTGATAGATGTGCAAACTGATGTTGAAAGTTTCAGTAACTCGTCCAATAGCAGAGCCAGTACGTGTTGCTGCATCCAGCTTTAGTTACAGCAAGAAGCTCCCAGTTAAGTGTAACGTTCGTTTCTGCTGATATCCCGTTGAGGAGGTCTCATTGTTTTCAAAGGCCCAGAGCACAAAGCAGGTCCAAAAGAACATTTGTAACCAGAGCTGGGCAGAAGGCCAAGGGCACTGTGCCTAGCCTTCCAAGCCCTGGAGGTTCTCGGCCCAGGCTTAGCATCAGGAGTCAGCAAGGAGACTTCCCTGGGCTCTGCCTGTGGCAGGTGCTGTGTGGCTGGAAGCGCAGCCTGCTAGTAAGGGGTGGCTGACCCCAGAGAAGTCTCTGTCTATTCTTCCAAGTGTCTCCAGGCCACGGGGACAGCACGTGGTCGAAGCAGAGGTAGTGAGACTTTGTAGGCACAGAGCTGAGTGCGGGACTCCGGGATTTAGCTACGTGGCAAGGACAAGCAGTGCAAAGGCTGATGAACAGGCGAGTGGCCTTGAGCAGGGAAGAGAGGCCCGCTCCACAGACAGAGAAAGGACCCATGATGTCATTGGCCCATCCTCTCAGGGAGGGCCGCTGGTTCCTGCCTCCTACAGGCCGAGGCTGAGCAGCGGCTGAACTCTGGCCCTGGCCTGGGCTCTGTGTGGCTGTGGAAGCTCAGAGGAGGTGCCCTCTGTAGCTGACCCTTCCCCGAGCGATGCTCTGTGCACGCTAGGTGTGTCCTGTTCTGGTCCCAGCCCTGCTGCCCTCTGTGTGCCTCTGATTGCATCTCCAGTCCCTGAGGCGGTGGCTCGTTCGACAGCAAAGCCAGGAGCTGAACCTGAGTGACAGGGGAGGCCTTCGCATTCCAGAAGGGGCTGGCTTTTTCTTTTCCTCTTTGGAAATCTCTCAGCCTCATCCTCTAAACCAGTGTTTGGAGAATTTATGTGGTTCTGCAAGTTGGGTATGAACGTTTTAACGAGCTCCAGGCTGAACTGAAGAGAGGACTCGAGTCCAGGTGTGGAATGGGTGGTACCTTCCTACCACTGCTTTTTGGACCATTATTTAAAAAAAAAAATAACCTTTTCAAGAATAATTTTTAAAAGTTATTGGTTACTTTTAATCCACCTCTGTAGAATTATTATTTTCATTCTCCTCTTAGAGTTTGTTCTCATTTACATAGACTGATCCAATTACAATCAAAATGCACATAATAATGTGCTGAGTCTTCTCTCACTTGATGCTTCAGCATAAACACTTTCCATGCATCTACAAAGTCTAATTCCCATCCAGGGAATGCAGCATCTTTCATCGGTGTCCACGCATCATCATTTACTTAATGAGTTCCAGACTCTTGCACTGAGCTTGCTCCTAATCTCTTCTTGCTAATATTGATAATATTGTTGATTAACATCAATGCATCTATATCTTTTTTTAAAAATGTTTCTCATGAGTTATTGACTCTTAAAGGGAGCAACAGCGTCATGCATTTCGAAACTCACTGCTGGCATGTGTGTGAACCACGTTCACATCCTAAAAATGTGGCTGCTTACTGGTGGACAGCAGAATTGCCCTCTGCCAGTGGAAGCATGCAGCTGGGCATGTGGTTCCTTGCGATCAGCTGGGAACTTGGGCAAGCTCATTTGTTTTATTTTCTCTTTTTTCCTGTTGTTCTTTTAAAACTATATTATGGAGGCCTGAGGGCAAATAGTTAACTTTTATGTAGATACCCAAGTCCTCCTAATGCCAAACCTGGGAAGAAAGCCAAGGCCCCTTCCTCCTACTGCCATGTTGTTTGCATGGAACAGGGCCTCCTGATAACCACCCATCCCCTTTCAAACTCGGTTCTAGAGCAAGAGGAAGCCATTTCTGCTTCAGACACAGGATCTAGGACAACTCCAATTCACAAGGGGCCATGCACAATTCAACCACGCTCAGAAGCGCCACTGTTAACGCTGTGGCAAGCGTCGCCAGTGTTCAGACATAGCACAGACATTCTGGCTCCCCAGTCTGAGGTCTACATTGTTCTAAACTGAAAATTACCCCACATGGAACAGCTGTCATTTTATGGGAAATTGGAGTTATTACCAAATCCTAAAAAGTATCCAATTAAATGAAAGCTACACCTGTACGAAGGCTTTAATAGGGAAGATTGGAAGTCGGAGGCTCTTTGCCAACAGCTGAGCGAGTACAATCCCAAAATGTCTCCTGAAGGGAGATGTAGGTCATTTTTATTCATGGTGTTATGCAAAGTCCCAGTCCTCCGAGAAACACACTCATAAAACATCACGCTCACCTCACTGGTCTCCCCTCATTCGGCTCTGTAATGATAAATGAAATGTCATTAGCATAAGGCAAGTCCATTTCTTGGAGTCTGTGGAGCCGGGGATTGTGACAGAATTGGAATGCAGAGAATTGATTGTCTATCATTCACTGGGAAAATATGGTGCATGTCCTACCCTGTGCGGAAGCTGTCACCGTAGGAGCAAAGTCCAGCTCAGAGACGTGTTAAGGTCCCAGATTACAAAAAAGCAGAGGGGGTGGGGGAGGGCGAGGCTCACACTGAGGCCCAAAGCCTGGGGAAATGCATGATCAAGTAGCTTTGGGCAACACCAGAGACCAGGATGTTGAGAGAGGCTGCCAAGAGCCTCCTCCTTGTTCTGCTAGGATCCTTTGGGATCCTTAGTTCAGCTGTGATTAAAAAACAAAACAAAGCAAAAAACCAACAAACCTTTGTGTTAAGCCCCTCTCCGGGACTCGGGACCTGTGCTGAGCCCAGGGAGTTACACACTCGCCTCTGCACCACAGGGCACCAGGATCCCCTCACAGGCTCCCTCTCAGTGCAGCTGCCACCACCCCTGTCCCACCCCTTTCTCCTGTCCCAGATCCAGCCTCACGTATGGAAGCTGTCATATTGTCTCCAGTCCAGAAATCTTGTCAGCTAACCCCCGAGGGGACGATATTGGTTAGAATCCTCCTGGAAGAGAGAAGCAGCCGGCCCAGGTTCAGACGTGTGGAGTGGGGGGCATCTTTCTTCTGCAGGCACAGTGGACAGGACAGGGGGGCACTTGATGCATGTGGGCATCGCTCAAAAGACAGGGCAAAGCTGTTGGTTGGGTCTGCCCAGAATCAGTATTTCTTACTGGCTTTGAAAAGCAGAGGGGCTGAAAACGCAAGCATTTGGGCATCTATTATAAACATTCTGTTCTGGTGACCATGCTGGGGGCAGAGAGGGAAATTGGAAAGAGAAGTCAGGGAGGGTGGAAAAGCTTCGACCCTGGAGAAGCAAAGCCATGTCTGCCTGCTGCACACTGGGAATGACCTCTCCCGGGTGGGTTTGTCCTCACCTGGGAGGACTCAAAGCTCTCATGATGCTTTTCTCACTCACCCAAGTGATAATGCTGAGTGCTCACTGTGTGAGGTATAAAGACAAAGAATCTCCTCCAGGAAGCTTACAGTCCAGGCTGGACAGAGACTGAGGAATTAAGAAATTATCAGACGCAGACAGGATAGAGAGTTCTCAAGGCCGATGTGGCAGAGAATGACGGGAGAAGCCGGGCAGTGTTAGGTCAGGAAAGGCTTCTCTGAGGAGCCGATGCCCTTAGAGTTTCCATCCATGCTGAGTTCAATGGAGCCGGTTCTTTGGCAGAGTCCACAGCTTGTGCAAAGGCCCTGGGGCCATAGACTATACAATGAGAGGCTAGATAGACAGGAGCAGGGTGCTGGGACGTGAAAACAAAACAAAATGATTAGATTCATTCTAAGTGTGATGGGAAGCGCTGTAGGGTTGGAGCCAGAACCACAACCTGATCTGTGTTTTGAAGAAGACCTGGATGGAGAACAGATCCCAAGGGAGCAGACACAAGGAACTAGACCAGGAGGTGACTGTGGTGACTTGGACTGGAAATGGACAGATGGGGGATAATGTTGTGAGGTTCAAGTCCCAGGGTGTGCTGATGGATTGGATGTGATAGAGGAAAGCAGGGCTCAAGGATGAACTCTGAGTTTTTAACACAAACAAATGTCAGTTAATGGTGCTGTTGGTCAAGGCAACAGTGAAATAACAAATGTCAGGCAGTCACCGACACACACGGAAGAAAAGGCCGTCTGGGGCCCACGAGCACAGCGTGGAGAAGCCTCTTCAGCCTTCTCCTGCGCTGCCGTCGTTCTGCGGTCAAGCTCTCCTGGCCTCCTCATGCACAGGACCTTGGGCAAAGTCTATGTAGAATTGGAGAAACGAGAAGGCGATGAAGTGGGGGTGGGGCAGTCCTGGAGCTAAACAACCATACGTATCAGCAACATCAAATGGAGGTATCCCCAATATCAGCCAACAACCCCTAAATGTATACACAGCCCTTCCGGCAGTTCTAGGAAAGTTCTAGGTCCTGGCTCCCGGTTCCCAGTTGCTCCTTCTTTCCTGGGGGCTCTGCTTTGAGGTGCAGCGGAGTAGGTAGAGGGAGCAGATCTGCATCAGAGGGCTGGTTTTCTAGTCCGCGCTCTGCTGTGTGTTGGGAAAAGTACCAGACGTCTGGTCTCCACCTTTCTCCTGGTCAGCCCACAACAACACTGTGAGTGAGTGCTATTGTCCTCATTCTACCAACAAGCAAATAGCCTCAGAGAGGTCAACTCACTCAGCCACAGCCACACAGCTGGAGTGCATGGTTTCACTCTTCCTGGAGCACCCAGCAGATCAGCCTGTCTTATTCCTATTGAATCCCCATTGTTTCGCACATAGCAGGGGCTCAGTAAACACTTGTTGAGAGGATTAAAGCAGCCCCAAAGCTCCTGTTTAATCCGGAAGCCACATCATTCCCTTTGAAGTGAGACCTAAGAAGCTGCCTTCACTGCAAGTTCCTCTACCTATGGATGAAACAAAATCCACGCCCTGCAAATCCAACTCAAAGACTTAGAGATGTTTTGGAAGACAGAGCCTGCCTCTACCTCCCGACATGGGTCACCCAGGGATGAGAGGGTCAGAAGAGAAAGGCAGGGAGAGCTTCCTCACTGGCAGAACTCCCCAGGAGACTGGCACCTGCAGTCCCCGTGTTTATATTTGGATTACATTGATGGCACGCTGAATTGGAGACTAATTGCATCATTCCCAAACAAGGTGCCTTAATTACAGCTTCTTTAATTCCAGTGAGAGCTCCACTTGAAAACAGAGGAGTGGAAAAGATAAGGATCTGCCTGCTCTGACTTGTAAGGGTGGCTTGGAAAATAAGTGACCGGGAAAGTCTGTGGCTCATTCCATCAGGTCCCAAAGGGCAGTGCTTTGTCGCCGCTGGGGCAGCCTCCCGAGGGAGGATGACGGTTGCAGTGTTTGCAGCCTGACTCCCTAATGCTGGTGGCCTGGCCAACCCTGGGAACACTCTGTGGGTATATAGCCAGGCCCATGCTGTCCTGGGCTCTGCCTCTCCTCCTAGCTGGGAACAGCTGGCCAGATGCTGCAGACATCTCTGTAAGAGCTAGCCCAGTTAGCGTGAGAAAGCAAACTGAAGATAGCCCTGCCTTCGGCTGGAAATCGGGTACTGATGCCTCTCGCCTCTTGAGCTGTACAAATCCACTTCCGAGGCTTCTGCCGGGCTTCTGCCGGAGTCTTGGTTTTCATAGATCCATTGACAGGTGCCCTGTGATTATTTAAGGTGACATCCGACCCCTGCTGCTAGGTTACCTGTGTTGTCATGTAAACTGGGGCAGGTTAGACGTTGCTAGATAGCTATGGAAATTGTTTCAAATCCTTGTATTAGATGAATCTGGCCAGGACACAAATTTAAGCTACGCTCCCCCTCCTCCCTCGCCCTGGCCCATCATAGTAGCCGTTAGACTGGGAGTCAGGTTCCCTTAGATTTGCACTGAGGAAGCGAACTCCTTCCTCAGCCCTGGCTCCTCCTCGTCTGCTGGCTCTTCATATGTAACATTTCTCCAAAGCAGATTTGCTTCAGCATTCTCTTGGGACTTTTCTGCCTGTCACTGTGATTGCAATACCAGTGATGAGAAAAGCTTACACACAGTGTCGGACGCTGTCCTACAAGTGACCTCACTCGATCCTTACAGGTGCTTGGAAGCCAGTCACGGCAGCTGCCGAAACTCTACAGTAGCACTGAGCTGGGAGTAGGGGAAGCGTGGCCATGTCATCCAGCTGAGGTCTGCACTATCTGGTTCCTCCCCTGCTTGTTTTCTGCCCAGCAGTATGGGTTTCTCAGCAGCCCCCACCGTGTACCTCAAGCCCATGTCCAGAGAAGGCCACCTGCTGATTCTTGGTGTTTCATTTCCAAATATGTGAATTGGGGTAGATCAATTCGATGGGACGGATGGTTGTAGGGGCCTCTCTGCAGCTGCGTTCATCGCCCGGAGAGAGGACCGAGTAGAGATAATGGGAAGCACACCACCCAGACGTTCAGATTCCAGATCGGCCCAATTCAAAGCACAGCTCCTCCTGGGTCTTTAAGCAGACATTCGAAACATCAGGATAAAGCCACAGCAGGTAAACTGGCCAGCATTTTGAATGAGCTAAGCGAATGGTAGTGGTGCTTTATGTGCATATTTTAAGTGTTTGTGATGCCTTTTATGCAGTAGGCATTAGGCATTTCTGAATTTGATAGACTGTGAAACTGGGGCTTTATTTGGCACGCAGTTCTGTCTGGCCCCAAACATACCTGGTGTTCACAAACTGCTTCTTTGTATGAAGCGGGAGCTCTGTCTTCCACTGTGGCTTGCTGTGGGGTGGGGTTCTGGGGCATGAGCTTTGGGCTAGAATGAGGTATCTTGTCACCTATCAGCTGTGTCACCCAGGCAAGTCGGTCCCCTTGGTGGTCTTCTGTTTCCTTATCTGTAAAACCAGCGGTCTGGTCATCCTTGGGATCCTATCTAGCTCCAGTGAGCTCTAGTCCTAGGGTCCCTCCCAAGAGAAACAGGCCTATGGCTTCCGTTTTCTCTAATGTGAAGCTGATCCTAACTCTATGCTGGTGATTTCCACTTTGTAGGAGTTGGAGGGGAGGACGAGCAGTATGGAGAAGGAGGATGGGAGATGAAAAGCATTTGAATGGGGTCTTGAAAGGGGTAAGGGGTGTTGGAGATGCATGGCCTCTGGGTCTTGCTGCCGTGGAGGTCGGAGAATCTTCGTACTTTAGAGAACATTTCATGTGCTAAGGTAGTGTGGAAAGCTGGGGGCCAGGTGTTAGAACCAGCACAGCTCTGGCAGAACAGCTTCCCCTGCTGGGATTCTGGCGAACCCTACCTGCCCAGTTCTTGCTGGACAGCTGGGTAGCAGACGTTGGCCCAGACGTGGGCCCTGCTGCTCCCACTGCCATGTCCTGAGATGGTGGGCTTGCAGCTGGGCTCTGGAACAGAGGGGGGCTGTGAGGCATCCCAGAGTTAGCTGATGCTTCACACCTGATCTGACTCCTCACAGGATCCCAGAAGCCCTGCACCTGGCTCTGCTCACTTCCTTTCTACAGGACTTGTAGGACTTTTAGGAAAGCCATGAGGCCCTGAGAGCCATCATTTTGGCAACGGTGCCTATCTGTGGCCATTTCACTCTGCTATTGCTGGGTCTCAGAGGGTGACCTGAAAATGGAAGTGTTTGCTGAATCCCTTTTTCCAAACTGTCACAATTTTAGCTCTTTTTCAGAGTTCTCCCTCTGGGTTCTTGCAACGAGGTCCTCAAATCCATTTGTGCACCAAGGAACCTGTAGACTAAAGAAGCAGTTATTTAGCAGGTGCACTTTCTCCTGTTTACACAATCCTAGTGTAATGGCTAAAATACGTGTTTGCTTGAAAGCAGGCCTGAGATCGGAGTCCTTTTTGTCAGTGTGTGTTTCATCAAGTAAAGGGCCCTACAATACCAGCTGTCTCTTGAGGGGACAGTTGGAAAAACGTGACATTAAAAATGTGTCCCTCTCAGAAGGACTGACAACCACTGCTTCAGGCCACTTCTATAGTTGGACAATTCAGTGTGGGAGCTGTTATGTTTCGGAAAAATCACAGGTGTCTGAGATTCTGGTGGAATGTAGTTATTCTCTGCCTGCATCAGAAGGCTACACACACACACACACACACACACACCCTTGTATATACAACTTCAGGCAGTTCACTAATGTCCCTGCCCCACCCTTCAACGACCATCTCCAGACTGGAATGTGAGTCACAGACTTGGGGTTGACCTTGAGCAATTACATGCTGGACTGGTTCCAGGTACACCATACTCCTCTGTCTGGTGGGAGTGAGCATTAAAGGAGCTGACCACAAGATCACAAGGAATGGACGTGCTGTGGTCTGGATGTGGTTTGTCCCTCAAGAGCTTGTGTGCTGGTGCCGTGGTCCCCAGTGTGGCAATGCGAGCAGTGAGGGGGTCTTGAAGAGGCAGGGTCTAATGGGAGGTCTGTAGGTCACTGAGGCTGTGCCCTAGGAAGGTGTTACAAGTTATCTTGGGACCTTGAGGCAGTTGTCAGGAGAGGAGTTGTTGCAAAAGACTGAGCCTGTCCTTGGGGCAGAAAACATGAAGCTACCCTACCTTGGAATTTCAGCCTCCAGACTGTGAGTTAAATAATTCTTTTATTCATAAAGCAGCCTGCCTTGATTATTTTGTTATAGTAACAACAACAACAAAAACAGACTAATGCAAGTGGAGCCCCAACACCCTATACCAGCTCTCCGTGTACCAGCTGAGGCATCTAGACAGCCAGAGATGCAGAAGCAACTAAATAAAAAGGCAAAAAGGCTGCTACCAAGGGCAGGAGACTGCCCGTCTCCGAATGAGCCGCTGCTCCCTGAGTAAGTGCTGTTTAACTGCATGCTGTACATGCTTTTCATTAGCTGCAATAACGGCCACATTGCTGTACCCTTGAGTGCCCAGGGAGGGCTGGTGCAGTGACTTGTAAATGTTAACAACTGCGTTTAGGAGCTTCCTTCACTGGCCGCTGGCAGGAATGGAGACACGAGCAGCCCTCCCGCCCTCCTCGTCCTCTGTGTGCAGAAGCTGCTGTGCTGTGCTAACAGCCCACCCTGCACCTTGAGTTAGAGCTGAGTAGTAGTGCACTTTGCATGGGGAGGGTGGGGGAGCTCTCCTTGCCTTATGGACTTTGAGGACGTCAGTGGCTGCGAACAAGCAGCAGAGACCCTGGGGTCTAATAAAAAAATGCAGAATCCAGGCTCCACCCCAGATCTACTGACTTAGAAGTCACAGCTGAACAAGATTCGGGGAGTTCCATACACACTAAAACTTGGGAAGCAGTGAGAGAATGGCTGTGGTGTTGGGAGTTCTCTACATGTTTGTGAGGCAGCTTGAGAAAACTTCAAAATGTCTCAAGAGGAAGATTTGGTCCTACAGATAGTAGAGTAGGGGGCAAATGTTTGGTCTAAGGGTTAAGATGCCTGTGTCCCACATCAGAGTATCCGAGTTCAGTCCCTGGCTCCAGGTGGCGATCCCAGTTTCCTGATAATGTGTACCCGGGAGGCAGCAGTGATGGCCCAAGTAAGAGGGTTGCTGTCATCCATGTGGGAGACCTGGACTGTGCTGCTGTAGCCCAGCTTTGGCCCAGCTCAGTCTCTGCTGTTGCAGGCATTTGGTTAGCGAAGCAGCAGGTGTAGGCATTCCCTATCCCCCTGCTTCTCAGCGAACCACCTAACTAGAAACACAGTAGGACAGCGAGTATCCACACGTTTCCCTCCCTCCATGCCTCACTGTCCCTAAGGTGCCATGCTGGATACAGGGGTGACCTTTGAGGTGTTTCACTGCAGTTCTCTCTCTACTAAAGCCAATCCCACTTCCAAGTTCCCGAGTAATTCCTGTTGTGAACAGATATGAATTGGAATCTGGCTGTGCTATTCACTGACGCCATGACCTTATGTAACTTCCTTGTTCCCTTAAGTCCAAGTATTCTCATCTATAAAATGGGACTAATGATAAATAATCTTTGCAGGCTACTGTTGGGATGAAATGGGGTTATGCACTTGACCTCTGGCGGGGCCTGCAGTTGTGTGGTTTTGTTTCTCTTGCTGCTTTTGGAGGAACTTCCTCCTCCGCTTCACCATCCAAGGCCAAACATGCAGGCTGCCCCTTGCCTGCCCAGCATGTTGTGAATTTGTAGAATGCACACTCGGTCTTCCCTACATCTGCAAGGTGAGCCAGGCTGTGTTCGCCCTCTTACATGACTCAAAGGTCACAGAAGCCCTGCGAGGGAGGTTTTGATTCCCCCACAGTTTGTGGAGGGTGGTCCAGAGACTCTGGGGTGGTAGTTGGTTTGCCCAGGTCACACAGCCACGTGCAGATGCGATCTCAGACCACTCCTCCCCCTGCTGCCCTCGGAGTCCAAATGCGAGCCAGGGTTAGACTTGAGCTGCAGCAGACGCAGCTCAAGTCTAACTCAAGGTGAGCCTGGCTCACCTTGCAGATGTAGGGAAGACCGAGTCCTAGCCCCATGCTTGCTCTCCACCCCTCCCGCTTCTTCCTCCTGACCACGCTCTAGAGAAGAAAGGGAGGCAACTGGGACACAAGACCCTCTGTCACCTGCCTCGTTCTTGTGGAAATTAGAGACACTGCTTTCATTCTGGGTTTGTTTCTCAGACTTGCTGAGAAGGAACCCTATGGAATTGCTGACTTGGCTCCCTGTTTGCCTTGTGAACCACCTTTGCCTGAATACCACCGCAGAGGGGCAGTTCCTACCCTTACAGATGGACGTGCGCCTGGGCTGTGGGGTAATCATGCATGGTCTGAGTGCTCTACTCGCCTGTAAGGTGGTGGTTCTGGAGAGCCTTAGTCTGTGGAGGTGGCCACATGTAATGAGTTTACCATCCTAAGCAGGACACTCATAAGAATGAAAGTGGGCCCTCGTAGCAATTACTCTGCAGCCATAGCTAGGAAACGGGACGGTGTTGGGCACAGCAGGATGTACACCACTTGATGGATACGATTCCATGGCCACTGATAAATGATATAAATTAAATTCCATGATCAGAGCTGAGTCCTGTCTTTAGTAACTAACCCTTACTTTTGGCCAGCCCCACCAATCCCCAATCAAACTATTGACAGCCATTCTTCTTGGAACTGTCTCCTTTCTCTTAACTGACACCGTTGTGAGCATATCAGACCAAAGGCATTTCAGAGAGAAAGCATACACAAACGGCTATAATTTCAAGCAAATTTCCCCCATGTGGGCTTCATATTCCTGCCTACTGTCTTGATCAGATGCATATTTAATGCCCTGTGATGGAGACACAGATGCAGACTGTGCTCCCCTTCCTGGTACTTCAGAATGCTGCCAGGCCCCAGTACAGTTGCTGTGAGAGCTACTGGAATGCCGGGAGCTACTGTCTCTCCATGTCCCCACAAGACCCAGACTCTCAGGAAACTTACCCGCAAGGTAATAGAAGAGGCAAGGTTTATTAAGTTTTCTTTTGCAGGCTGTTTGATTACATTTCTGCCTTTGGCAAGGCTCATTTGCATAGTTGATTCATAGCTTTAATTTGGATATTACAGTTGTTTCACATAAACCACTACCCTGGTCCCTCTTTAGATTTTTCTATTAACAATTCACTCAATACCACATGGAACCAGTGAGGCCAGGGGACTCAAGTAAAAGATTTACATTTTCCCTCTCTACTGGGACAGGGGGTGGAAAATGAACAAACTGTAAAGTTTCAGAAATGTCTGCTAACTGCAAACAACTCAAGCACATTCAGCTTCCAGAATCTTTGATGATCTTGGCTTGTTTTTGCATCACTACTTCTCGAAGGGGAACTTCCCCTTAAAGTTATCTGCTCTTCCTTTTTTCCCCAAACAACAGGTAAAGTTCACTGGGTGTGTGCTGTGCCATACACAGAGTTAACTACTTAGGTTATGGGAGTACAAAGGGCAAAGTGTTCCTGGCCCTCGGAGAAATAATGCTCTTGCCAAACCATATAGACATCAAGAAAGAATTACATATTCTGTTAATTAATTATGTATTCTAAGCATCTGCTTTGCTAAATGACAATATTAACTATAGTCTGGAGAGATTCTCAGGTTACAAGAACTCGAAGGTCTGTGATTATAGAGACAAAGGATGTTCAAGAAAGACCGAGACAGTGTTTCCCCTGAGGCCTTTGTCATTGCTTCGACTGGAGAGAGAGAGAGAGAGAGAGAGAGAGAGAGAGAGAGAGAAAATATATTTAAGAAACAGAGAAGAAAGTGGCTGGAAATCTGTGTGACACGCTTAGCAGCCTGAAACTGCAGAGTACTTAAAATGGAAGTGCAAGGCTCTTAGGATGGGCGATGCTGGAAAACACACATTGTTTCCAGCTAGGATGCTTCAAGGACATTTATCATAGAATTGGGGATAAAGCTGGGGTCAGTCAAGCCTTACCAAGTCTGAAAATGTGCTTCCCAGTGTGGGGAGCAATCCGGACTGGACTAAGTTACTGGAATTAAGACTTATTCTATGCATCTGCTCCCCCACAATATGGCGCTGGGAGAGAAGAAAACAGCTTCTACACAGCTGCCTCCAGTTCAGCTAATAAACTGTAGGACTTGCTCCTGATTGGAGGAGAGCAGTGTACTCGGCGTGTGGGCAGCCGAGTTAGGATTGGCGGAGGAGGGCTATAAAGGAGGAGAGAGACGGCATGCACCAGGAACATCTAAGGGGAACATCTAAGGGGAACACCTGTGCAGCCCCCGAGAGAGCCGGCCGGCGGTGTGCCGCTCCCCTGCGGAAGTGGGGAATGTGGCCAGGGGGAACTGCCCTTCCACGGAGGTGGAAGGGACAGTAGCCAACCCGGGAAGAACCAGCAGCAAACCCGGGGAGGGCCGAGCAGACGAAAGAACAGCGCAGGGTCCTGTGTCGTTCCTCCACGAAGAGGGGGAGTGACATAATGGTGCCGTGACTCGGATAGGAAACCTAGGAGGGAAGAAGTGGAAAATACCAGAGAGAGAGACTAGCAAACAGCCTAGGGAAAAGCCGGACGAAAAAGGTGCCGGAAGAAGCTATTGAAAGCCTAGGCATAGACTCAGATACGGACTACGGACTACGGGGGGAAGCTGGGAGAAATCTCTAAGGTCGGAAGCGAAAGTGAAAGCTAGAACAAACAGACTCGGATACGGATTGTGGGGAGAGGCCAGGAGAAATGAGGGAGGAATATTGTTGGAGGAAAGCTTGGGGAAACATACTGGGTAGAGAAAAATGTTAGGGAAATTGAAGCCGCGGGGGGCAGGCCGAGGCGGAAATGAAAGCCACTTTGGGATTCTCAAGTTAGCCCGGGAATAGGGGGCGAAAAGTTAAAACCAGAAGCGGAAACGTAAGCCTGGTTGGGATCCGTCTGATTAGCCCGGGGAGCAAAGGACGGGAAGCCAGACCGTGGGGCGGAGACGTAAGCTGGGTTGAATTTGCCAGGCTAGCCCGGGGAACTTGGATTGAATGCTAGTGGTGGAGACGCAAGCTACGCTGTGTGACTCGCGGAAGCCGCCGCGTGCAGAGAGAGCACGGGGCGTGAATAGATAGGGAACGCGGGGCTGGCGCGAGGCCGTGGTTCAGACGCGAAAGGGCTAGTGAGAGACCGCGGAGTGTGCGCGCGAAGCCGAGCCGCGCAGAGCCGGGAGCCCGCCGGCGGGGCAAGGCGCCGGGAAGCCGCGCAGAGCCGTGAAGCTGCCGCGGGGCGGGAGCCGGGAAGCCGCGGGGATAAGAGAAACAGAAGTTTAGAAGTAAAATGAGAGCGGGAAGCTGCAGGGATAAGAGAAACAGAAGTTTAGAAGTAAAATGAGAGAAATAGGAATGCTGGAAGATAGAAGTAAAATGGGAGAAATAGGAATGCCCGGAGATAGAGAAGTAGAGAAATAGAAAGGCCTCCCCACAACACTGCAATGTGAGAGCTTGGATTCGGTCTGCCTGATTAAGTGAGGCGATGAGCACCTGCGGGCGGCTAGCAGCTTATGCGCCGCAGGTCACCGAAGACAGGCACGAATTAACATCAGTAAGGCCTCCCCACAATACGGCAATGAGAAAGCTTGGATTCGGTCTGCCTGATTAGGGCGGTAAGCACCAACAAGCGGCTCGACCAGAGTGTGAGCCGCAGGTCACCGAACACAGGCACGCATCAGCGCCTAAAAACCTCCTCACAACATGGCGAAGAGAGGACCCGGATTCGGTTTGCCTGATTGATAGGACTTGTAAGAACCTGTGGCAACTCTAGCAAGTAGAGCAGAGTGTGTGCCGCGGGACACCGAAGACAGGCGCGTATCAACGCCAAAAATAAAAAGGGGGATCTGTGGGGAGCAATCCGGACTGGACTAAGTTACTGGAATTAAGACTTATTCTATGCATCTGCTCCCCCACAATATGGCGCTGGGAGAGAAGAAAACAGCTTCTACACAGCTGCCTCCAGTTCAGCTAATAAACTGTAGGACTTGCTCCTGATTGGAGGAGAGCAGCGTACTCGGCGTGTGGGCAGCCGAGTTAGGATTGGCGGAGGAGGACTATAAAGGAGGAGAGAGACGGCATGCACCAGGAACATCTAAGGGGAACATCTAAGGGGAACACCTGTGCAGCCCCCGAGAGAGCCGGCTGGTGGTGTGCCGCTCCCCTGCGGAAGTGGGGAATGTGGCCAGGGGGAACTGCCCTTCCACGGAGGTGGAAGGGACAGTAGCCAACCCGGGAAGAACCAGCAGCAAACCCGGGGAGGGCCGAGCAGACGAAAGAACAGCGCAGGGTCCTGTGTCGTTCCTCCATGAAGAGGGGGAGCGACACCCAGAAGTAAAAGCCCTGGTAGGTTTGAGATTTTATACTTCTACTCTAGCTGTCTGCCAAGAAGAGCTGGTGCATGACATCTTTTTTAAAATATATATATATATATATATATTTATTTATTTGAAAGGCAGAGTTACAGAGAAGAGAGAGAAAGAGGCCTTCCATTTGCTGGTTCACTCCCCAAATGGCTGCAATGGCCAGAGCTGATCCAGGCAGATGCCACGAACTTCTTCCAGGTTTCCCACCTGGGTGCAGGGACCCAAGGACTTGGGCCATCTTCCCCTGCTTTTCTGGGCACTGGATCTGAGTTGGAGCAGCTGGGTCCTGAGCTGGTACCAATATGGTATGCCAGCATCACAGGTGGAGGCTTTAGCTGCTATGTCACAGCACTGACCCCAGGGTCTATGTCTTCCAATGAATGAACTGAAAAAAATGTTAATAGAATGTTTCTATTCAGAAATGCATAGAGAATAAAACATACAGCATGAAAACAGAATAAGGAAATACAATGTAACAGTTATACGATTTGATTCACCTAAGGGTAGGAAGAATTCTTAATAACCTCAAACAATGTAAATTTATTTCATTATTTAACATTTTGCTTGTTTTTATTTGAAAGACAGACATAGGGAAACAGAGATACAGACAGAGAGTTCCCATATGCTGAGTAAATCCCCAAATGCCTGCAGCAGCTGAGACGGAGCCAGGCTGAAGCTGGGAGCAGGGAACTCAGTCCAGGTCTCCCACGTGCATAGCAGCAGCCCAGTTACTTGAGCCCAAGCTGTGCATGACCAGGGAGCTGGAATCAGGAGAAAGATCTGAGATTTGTGCCCACATACTTGAACTCCAATATAGGATTTGGAGTCACAAGTGGTGTATTAACCAGTACAGCAAACACCGCCTGCTGCCGAATAGGGTCAATTTAAATGAAAACATATATAAGCACAAGATAAAGTACTAAAAAATAAAGAAAGCAACAAATGTCCGCTTTGACCATTGCTACTCACGATAATTTGGAAGACTTACCTATAGCACTTAGGGAAGAAAAAGAAATCCAAGGGATACAAGTTAGAAAGGATGAAGTCAGATTATCCCAGTCTGCAGATGACATGAGCCTGTATATAGGGGAACCAAAGACTCCACTAAGAGGCTATTGGGACTCATAAGAGAGTTTGATAAAATGGCAGGATATAAAATTAACACACAAAAATCAATAGCCTTTGTATACATAAACAATGTCATTGCTGAGAAAGAACTTGTATGATCAGTCCCATTAACAATAGCTACAAAAACTTAAATATCTTGGAATAAATTTAAGCAAGGATGTAATGTGAAAACTCTCTACTGTGAAAATTATAAAACATTAAAGAAATAGAAGAATTCACCAAAAATGAAAAAACCTTCTATGTTCAATGGGTTGGAAGAATTAATATCATCAAAATATCCATACTACTGAAAGCAATTTACAGATTCAATGAAATCCCAAAATGACAACAGTATTCTTCTCAGATATAGAGAAAACAATGCTCAAATTCATATGGAAACATAAGAGACCATAAATAGCTAAAGCAATCTTGACCAATGAAAACAAAGCTGGAGGCCTCACAGTACTAGATATCAAGATATACTATAGAGTAATTATCATCAAAACAGCCTTGTACTACACAAAAATAGACACCTAGACCAAAGCATAGACAAAGAGTTCTTAGAAAAGACCACAGATGCATAGACAATAAAAACCAAAATAGAAAAAAATGAGATTACATCAAGCTGAGACACTTCTGCACTGCAAAGAAAACACTCAACAAAGTGAAGAGGCAGCCAACAGAATGGCAGAAATTATTTGCAAAGTATACAACTGATAAAGGATTAGTATTCGTGATCTATTAAGAGCTCAAGAAATTCAGCAACAACAAAACAAAACAGCTCAAAAAATGGGCAAAGGACATGAACAGGAATTTTCAAAGGGATAATATACAAAAGGCCAACACACACATGAAAAAATTCTCAGAATCACTAGCCATCAAAGAAATGCAAATGAAAGCCACAATGAAATTTCACCTCACCCTAGTTAGAATGGCAATCAAGAAGTTACCTTAATTCACTGTTTGTGGGAATGTAAACTAGTACAACAATTATAGAAGACAGTATGGAGATTCCTCAGAAATCTGAAAAGAAATTTATATGACCCGGTCATCCCACTCCTTGGAATGTATCCAAGGGAAAGGAAATCAGTATATGAAAGAGTTACTTGTACCCCCGTGTTTATTGCAGCTCAATTCACAATAGCCAAGATACGTAATCAACCCATATATCCATCAACTGATGACTGGATAAAGATAATGTGGTACACATACACTATGAAATACCACTCAGCCATAAAAAAGAAATTCTATGTTTTGTGACCAAATAGATGCAACTGAAAACCATTATGCTTAGTGAAATAAGCCCATCTCAAAAAGACAAATATCATGGTTTCTTTGACATGTTGCAGTCAATATACAAAAAATGAATAGGAATGAAATAGACATTCTGGGATCTGGTTGTCATTTTTAGCCCTTGTTTATACTACTGTGGGACTGTAATCTTCCTACTTTTTACTTGTTGAGTATTATGGTTAGTGGTGAATTAAACCTGTTAATACAGAGTAGATTAAAATTATATCTTGGCAAAACTGATGAAAACAAAAGAGGGGAAGGAGAGGGGAAAGTGTGGTTGTCTTCTTGGAACTGTACTTATGGAATACATGAAATCTGTTCTGTTACTAAAAAAATAAGTTTAAAAATGGCAGAAGTACAGACAGTAAACTTACCAGTGATTTCCACAGTTTTGAGAGAGGGGAAAAATGAATGGGTGCAGCATGTGATTGGTATGGCAGTGATGCAGTTTCATGTGATAATGTCTATAGATGATATCACACGTGGTTTGGAACACATAAAACTACACAACAGAAGGAACGCACTGGAGCATAAAGTGGAGTATAAATTGGATTTGTACGAATAATGCTACTAAAGGAAGATGCTAAAGATGGAGCAATCTTTGTATATATGTAGGAACTCTGTTAAATTTTATGTAAATTAAAGTAAGATAAATTTTGACAAATATGTAACTTACAGGAAAAAAGTAAAAGAAACAGACAAAAATGCAATCACAGTAGGACACATTGACATAACTCTTTCAGTAACTAATGGTACAAGTAGATCAAAATGCTCAGTGAGGACATAGAAGTTCTGAAAAAACATAATTCTAAAAAAAACCAACCTGATATAATTTAGGTACATACAGGACTCAGAACTGGCAGAATAGATGTTAAATACACATGAACAAAATTTGATAAGCAGAAACATGAAGCAAATATCAGTGTATTCTAAATGAAAAATGTCATTCAGACTATACTGGCCCCAAGCCAGATATCCATAAAAAGAATACTAGAACATCTCTGGTTACATGGAAATTAAGCAGCACATTTTGAAACAACCCACGAACTGAAGGTGAAGTCATAATTAAAATTATAAAATATTTCAGACTAGGTGAAAATGAAATTATTTCACATGAAGTTTTGAAGAATGGTGAAAAACCTATAATTAAGGAGAACAGTGTAGGCCCAAATCACACCCTAACAAAAAATAAAACTGGAAAATGTCAGTATTAATCTTAATAAATTATACAAAGCACAGTCAATCTATCCAAAATGAAGTTGGAAGAAAAATTATAAAGGACAAAATTGATGAAGTAGAAACATTAAAGATTGAAAGAAACACAAACTGAATCTTGTAAACTAATAAAATGAATACTGATCAAGAAGCAGGAGAAAATATAAAATATCAA
Organism: Oryctolagus cuniculus; assembly: GCF_964237555.1. Classification (NCBI taxonomy): domain Eukaryota; kingdom Metazoa; phylum Chordata; class Mammalia; order Lagomorpha; family Leporidae; genus Oryctolagus; species Oryctolagus cuniculus. The sequence goes on along the minus strand of NC_091446.1, from coordinate 18,770,538 downwards.
CTGCAGAAATAAAAATATTTAGGAGTGCGCCTAGGAACCTATAAATACAAATTAAAAAACATTCTTGAGAGAAAACAATTAATAAATAAGTGGTATAACATTTTCATGTAAGGAAGGTACAGTATGTCTATATTACCAAACTTATATAGATACAATGTAATTCAAATGAAAATTTAAAAATGTTTTTCTTTTTTGTGGATATCATCATGGAAATTCTCAAATTTGTATGGAAATATAAAACGGCACCAATAACTAAGGTAATCTTGAAAACAAAATACAACAGAGTACTCAGATGATGCCAAGATATTTTTGGGCTATAAGCTAGACAGTGTGGTATTGGCATAGGAATGCAGAACTGTCTTATTGGAACAGAACAGAAAATTCAGAAAACAGAACCACACATGTATGGACCCTTCATTTTTTATAGTGAAGACACAGTAGTATGGTATACATTTCATTGTGTTGTGCTGAACCCTACTCAACACCAAATATAAAAATTATTTACCAATGAATTATCCATCTAAATGTGAAGGATTTAAAAATGGTCTTTATAGAAAATATCTTCAGATGTTCGCATGGTGTAGCATGTTAAAGCCTTGGTCTGCAGTGCCACCATCCCATATATGCACCTATTATATTCCCAGCTGCACCACTTCTGGTCCAGCTCCCTTCTAATGCTGCAGGAGATGGCCCAGGTCCTTTGGACCCTAAACCAATGTGGGAGACCCAAGGTGGTTCCTAGCTTCAGCCTAGCCCAGCCCCTGGCCTTGTGGCCATTTAGGGGGTGAACCAATGGATGGAAGATCTCTCTCTATCTCTCAAGAAAAAATATCTTGAAACTTTGGGGCTGGCAAATATTTTTCTTTTGAACACAGATTATTTTTTTGTCTTTGTTTTTAACAAGTTTTATTAATTAAGGAAGCACCTGAGAAAATAAGCAATGGGAGTTGGACACTTAGGCATAACTAAAAGTTATGAGATATAAGAAAATTCTCTGATACACTAAAATTAAATGAATCTTTGAGAACAAATTTTACTTTTAACTCACAGAACTTCATGGGAAGTTAGTACACAGTGACTCCTGTTGTTAATTTAACAATTAACACTTATGTATGATGTCAGTTATCACCTGAGGCTTTTGACTTGAGCTGCCTAGACTATGGAAGCTTTCTGAATCCACAAACACTTTCAGTATTTAGCCAAAGCCATAACCAAAGTGGAAGTTCTCTCCTCCCTTCAGACAAAAGTACATCCTTCTCTGACTACTTCTTTCCACTGGGGTCTCACCCACAGAATCTTTAATGTAGGATATTTTTTGACACAGTGTATAGGTTTTCCATGCCTGAAATGGTCTCATGGGCTTTTCAGCCAGACCAGAATGACTTGAGGTCTGATTCTGAGGTCAGAGTTCTACTTAAAGTGATTGTCATTCTGTGAGTCTGCTGTATGGACTGCTTCCCATTATTACCACTTAATCCAATCTATATGATCACTTTAACACTTAATCCAATCTATATGATCACTTTAATGCTTAATCCTATCCATATGATCACTTTAACACTTAAAATTGCTATTTTTACCATCCAGCATAGGGGGATTTAGGGTCCGATGGCAAGTTTTTAATGGTTCGAAGTGAGTCTATAGGAATGTATGTAAAACTATATAGCTTTACAGTTATAAACTTCATAGACTTCATAATTACAACTTTAGGAATATGGTGATTCTTCCCACTGTGCCTGCCCTCCCACCCACACTTTCACCTCTTTTCCTCTTCCTCTTCTTCCCACTCTTATTTTTTTCCTAAAATCTATTTTCAATTAACTTTATACACATATGATTAACTCTATGTTGAGTAAGGAGTTCAACAAATTGTATGATAAAAATAAACCTGCTCAATAGTAAAGACAAGGGCTGTTCAAAGTCATTGCTTTTCAAAGTGTTAATTTCATTTCTTCAGATTGCTTTTTAGGTGCTCTATTAGTTATCATAGGTCAGGGAGAATATATGGTGTTTGTCCCTTGGGACTGGCTTATTTCACTAAGTATGGTGTTTTCCAGATTGATCCATTTTATTGCAAATGATCAGATTTCATTTTTTTTTTTACCACTGTGTGGTTTCCATGGTGTACATATTTCATAAAATTTTTTTTCTTGACAGGCAGAGTTATACAGTGAGAGAGACAGAGAGAGTGGTCTTCTTTTCGTTGGTTCACCCCCTAAATGGCTGCCATGACCAGCGTGCTGCGCCGATCTGAAGCCAGGAGCCAGGTGCCTCCTCCTGGTCTCCCATGCAGGTGCAGGGCCCAAGTACCTGGGGCATCCTCCATTCCCTTCCTGGGCCACAGCAGAGGCCCGACTGGAAGAGGAGCAACTGGGATAGAACCAGCACCCCAACTGGGACTAGAACCTGGAGTGCCAGCACCGCAGGCTGAGGATTAGCCTAGTGAGCCATGGCGCTGGCCATAATTTCTTTATCTTCAGATGATGGGCATTTGGGTTGATTCTATGTCTTTGCTATTGTGAATTGGGCTGTGGTAAACATGGAGGTACAGATAGCTCTTTAATATGATGATTTCATTTTCTTTGAATAGATTCCTAGGAGTGGGATGGCTGGGTCATATGGTAGGTCTATACTCAGACCTCTGATGTATCTCCACACTCTTAGTGGCTTTACCAGTTTACATTCCTACCAACAGTGGATTAGAGTACCTTTTCCCTCCACATCCTTGCCAGAAATTGTTTCTTGATTTCCATGTGAAAGCCATTCTAACTGGGGTGAGGTGGTTTTGATTGTGGTTTTGATTTGCATTTTCCTGATGGCTAGTGATCCTGAGCATTTTTTCATGTGTCTGTTGTCCATCTGGATTTCTTCTTTCAAAAATGTTTAAGTCCATTACCCATTTCTTGAGTGGGTTGTTTGTTTTGTTGTTGTTGAGTTTCTTGATCTCTTTATATATTCTGGTTATTAATCCTTTATCAGTTGTATAGTTTGCAAAAAATTTCTCCCATTCTATTGGTTGCCTCTTCACTTTGTTGAGTGTTTCTTTTGCAGTGCAGAAGCTTCTCAATTTCATGTAATCCCATTTGTCAATTTTGGCTTTCATTGCCTGTGCCTTTGGGGTCTCTTCCAAGAACTCTCTACCTGTGCCAATGTCTTGCAGGGTTTGCCCAATGTTCTCTAATAAGTTGATGGTATCAGATAATAGATGTAGGTCTTTAAACAACATTGAGTGGATTTTTGTGTAAGGTGTAAGGTAGCAGTCTTGCACTACTTGTGCATGTGGAAATCTAGTTTTCCAAGCACCATTTGTTGAAGAGACTGTCCTAGATCCAGGGATTGATTTTAGCTCCTTTGTCAAAGATAAGTTGTTTGGTAGATGCTTGGATTGATTTCTAGCATTTCTATTCTGTTCCATTGGTCTATCCATCTGTTTTTGTACCAGTATCAGGCTCTTTTAATTATAATTGCCCTGCAGATTTTTTTTTTTGAAATTTGATACTGTGCTGCCTCCAGCGTGTTGTTTTTTTGTTCTAGATTGCTTCAGCTATTCAGGGTCTCCTCTGTGTTTCCATATGAATTTGAGCATTGTTTTTTCTAGATCTGAGAATAATGTCATTGGTATTTTGATTGGGGTCACATTGGATCTGTAAATTGTTTTCAGTAGTATGGACATTTTGATGATATTGATTCTTCCAATCCGTGAATCTAGAAGATTTTACCATTTTTTGTATCTTCTTTGATTTCTTTCTTTAATATTTTGTAATTCTCATCATAGAGATCTTTGGTGTCCTTGGTTAAATTTATTCCAAGGTATTTGATTTTTTTGTAGCTATTATGAATAGGATTGATTTTCAAAGTTCTTTCTCAGCCTTGGTATTGTCTGTGTATACAAATGCTATTATTGATTTTTGTATATTGATTTTACATCCTTCTACTTTACCAAATTCTATGATATCCAGTGGTCTCTTAGTGGAGTCTTTTGGATCCCTTACATATAGAATCATTTCATCTGCAAATAGGGATAGACTTTTTCCTTCCCAAATTGTATCCGTTTGATTTCTTTTTCTTGTCTAATGGCTTTGGCTAAGATCTGAGAGTGGGCATCCTTGTCTGGTTCTGGATCTCAGTGGGAATGCTTCCGATTTTTCCCCATTCTATAGGACACTGGCCATGGGTTTATTATATATTGCCTTGATTGGGTTTAGCATTATCCCTTCTATACCCAATTTGCTTAGAGTTTTCATCATGAAAAGGTGTTGTATTTTATCAAATGTTTTCTCTGCATTCATTGAGATAATCATATGGTTTTTGTTCTTTAACTTGTTAATATGTATCACATTGATTAGTGAAAGTGGAACCATCCCTGCATACCAGGGATAAATCCCTCTTGGTCCAGGTGAATGATCTTTCTGATGTGTTGCTGGATTTGATTGGCTAGAATTTTCTTGAGGATTTTTGTGTCTATGTTCCTCAGGGAAATTGGTCTGTAGTTCTCTTTCTCTGTTGTATCTTTTTTTTTTTTGACAGGCAGAGTTAGAGAGAGACAGAGAGAAAGGTCTTCCTTCGATTGGTTCACTCCCCAAATGGCTGCTGTGGCTAGTTCTGCAGCCAGTGCACTGTGCCGATCTGAAGCTAGGAGCTAGGAGCTTCCTCTTGGTCTCCCATGTGGGTGCAGGGCCCAAGCACTTGGGCCATCCTCCACTGCCCTCCTGGGCCACAGCAGAGAACTGGACTGGAAGAGGAGTCACCAGGACAGAATCTGGCACCCCGACCGGGACTAACCCTGTGGCTGGTGCTACAGGTGGAGGAATAGCCAAGAGAGCCATGGTGCTGGCCTCTCTGTTGTATCTTTTTCAGGTTTAAGAATTAAGGTGATTCTGGCTTCATAGAAAGATCTGAGAGGATTCCTTCCTTTTAAATTATTTTGAATTGTTTGAGAAGAATTGTGGTTACTTCTTTAAACATCTGGTAGAATTCAGCAGTGAAGCCATCCTGTCCTGGGCTTTTCTTTGTTTGGAGGATATTTATTTCTGATTCAGTTTCCCTCTTGGTTATGGGTCTGTTCAGGTTTTCTATGTCTTCATGGATCAATTTAGGTAGGTTGTATGTGTCCAGGAATCTATTTCTTGCAGGTTTCCTGATTTGTTGGCATAGAGCTCTTTGTAGTACTTTCTGATGACTCTTTATTTCTGTGGTAATTATTGTTACACTTTCTTTTTCACCTCTAATTTTATTGATTTGGGTCTTCTCTCTCCTTTTTTGGTTAGTTGGACCAATGTTGTGTCAATTTTGTTATTTTTTCAAAACACCAGCTCTTTGTTTTTGCTGATCTTTTTTTATTGATTTTTGGTTTCAATTTTGTTGATTTTTCTCTCATTTTAATTATTTCTTTTCTCCTGCTAGTTTTGGGTTTGGTTTGTTGTTGTTTTTCTAGGTCATTGAGATGCATTGAGAGCTCATTTATTTGGCATTTTTTCAATCCATTTATGTAGGCACCAATTGTTATAAACTTTCCTCTTAACACTGCTTTTGCTGTATCTTGTAATTTTGATATTGTGTATTGTCATCTTCATTTGTTTCCAGAAATTTTATTTCTCTTGATTTCTTCAGTGGCCCACTGTCCATGTGTTTGCACATTCTAGAGATTCCTGAGTTGCTGATTTCCACCTTCATTCCATTGTCATCAGAGAAGATGCATGAAATAACTTCGATTTTTTTTGAATTTGCTGAGACTTGCTTTATGGCCTAGCATGTGGTCAATCCTAGAGAAAGTTCCCTGCAATGGAGAGAAGGATGTGTATCCTGCAGATATAGGATGGGAAGTTCTGTATATATCTTTTGGGTCCATTTGGTCTATATTGTCAATTAACTCTATTGTTTCCTTTTTGATTTTCTGTCTGGTTGATCTGTCCATTGCAGAAAGTGGGGTATTAAAGTCTCCCATTACTATTGTATTGGAGTCTATGTCTCCCTTTAAATATATTAACATTTCTTTTAAATAGCCAGATGCCCTGTGTATACATTTCTACTAGTTACATCTTCCTGTTGAATTCATCCCTTAATCATTATAGTGCCCTTCTTTTTGTCTTAACAGTTTCTGTGTTAAAGTCTATTTTGTCTGATGTTGGGTTGGCTATGCCAGACCTTTTTTGGTTTCTGATAGTTTGGAATATCTTTTTTCCATCCTTTCACTTTCAGTCTGCATGCATCTTTGTTGGTGAGATGTTTCTTATAGGCACCAAATAGATGGGTTTTGTTTTTTTATCCATTCACCGAGTCTGCATCTTTTAACTGGAGAGTTGAGGCCATTTACATTCAAGGTGATAAGTAATGAGTTGGCCCTGCCATTTTTCCATAAATATTCCTATTTTTTACTATGGATTTCCTTTGCACTTTTACTGTGCAATTTTCCACCTTCACCTTCTTTTGTAGTGATGATTGATGCAGGGTCTTAGTCCACCTGAACGAGGATGGACTGGGTCTGAAGAAAGGTAAGTGTGCCGCTCACCCATTCCCAAGTCCCCAATCCTGGAGACAGTCAGAAGCAGCGGGGAGTCAAGTCAAGTAAGCAAGAACTCATTTATTGCATGCATAGCAAAGCCTTTTAAAGTACAAGACCACAGGATTACTGGGGCAGGGCATAAGGACCAACCAATTACTTAAAAGGTTATTTTATGGGGCGGTTTTCTACAGGACCAGCCATATGTCTGTACACTCATCATCAGTTGTCATCACCTCCCTTGATGCTGCATGGCCAATCAGCTTTAGGTGGTAAACAACTCTGGATACTGCCCACCTTACTTCCTTTGAGCGCCATCTTTGAATTGCCTCGTGTGCTTAATTTCTGTGTTGCTGTGTGTAGCACACCCTTAAGCATCTTTTGCATGACTGGATAGGTGGTGACAAATTCTTTCATTTTCTGTTTGTCTCTTTATTTCACCTTCATTCATAAATGAGTGCTTTGCAGGGTACAGTATTGTAGGTTGGTAGTTTTTTTCTCTTAAGACTTGGAATATGTCTCACCATTCTCTTCTAACCTATAGGATTTCTGATGAGAAGTCTGCTGTGAGTCTAACAGGAGATCCTCTAAAAATAATTTGGAGTTTCTCTCATGCACATTTTAGACTCTTCTCTTTATGGTTTATTGTAGAGAGCAAGACTACAATGTGTCATGGTAAAGATCTTTTCTGGTCATGTCTATTAGGATTTCCATGTGCATCCTGTACTTTGATGTCCATTTCTTTTTCCAAATTAGGGAAGTTTTTTGCTATTGTATGTATTTCTTCAACAGAACACAAAATGTACTAACTATAGAAAGGACATTTGTAACAAGTAAAGAACTTCTGAAAAATCAATATGAAAAGACAGTAACTCAATATTGAAATAAGAAAATTTCTATAATAAGCATTTCACACAAAGATAATTAACCATGTTGATCAGAAGAATTGAAATTAAAGTCACAATGAAATATTGTTATAGGCCAACAGTGCTCTAATGAAAAATACTGATTACACTGTTATAAGGGACATGAATCGGCTGGAATCACCAGGAACTGCTGGTTTGGAACATTTAAAAAGGTTTTGATACTATCTACTATCAATTAGTAATTATCATATTAGGTGAGACTGCCAAAACCAAATTCTATAGATGGCTTAAACAATAGAAATGTACTTTATCATGGCTGAGTGCCAACTGTGCTAGTTTATTATTATATTTTTGAACATATCAGTAGTTATTTTGAAATGTTTGTTAACAGTAATACAATTATTCTCATTATTAGTGGTTTCCATATTTGTGAATTTGCTTTCCTGCTAATATTTATTTTTAACCCTGAAGTCAGTACTCTTGGACTTCGACCATCATTCATGGAAATGTGGGGAGTGGTACAACATTTGATCGGCCTGCTGCACAGGGTCCCAGCTGAGATGGAACAGGGAGATACTCTGTCTTCTTATTTCAACTGTCACATTGTAAACAAGTGACTTTTTGTGGTCTGTTTAGTACCATGTGTTTATATTTTTTGCATTTTTGGCCTTATGTGGCAATATTGCTCTTTACAGTGGCTCCCTGCAAAGTGCTATCTACATGTTTATATGTGCAGGAAGGTTATGAGTATCTTACAGAGAAAATGTGTGTGTTACACAAGCCATGTTCATGCCTATATCATACAGATGCCTCTTGACTGGTGATGGGGTTCTATCCAATATTCATAAGTAAAGACCACCTGCAGTGTTTTGGCTATGAATTCAATATTAATGAATCGGGGCCGGCGCTGTGGCGCAGTGGGTTAACGCCCTGGCCTGAAGCACCAGAATCCCATATGGGCACTGGTTCTAGTCCTGGCTACTCCTCTTCCGATTCAGCTCTCTGCTATAGCCTGGGGAAGCAGTAGAAGATGGCCCAAGTACTTGGACACCTGCACCCATGTGGGAGACCTGGAAGAGGCGCCTGGCTCCTGGCTTTGGATTGGTGCAGCTCCTACCATTGCGACCAATTGGGGAGAGAACCATCAGATGGAAGACCTCTTGCTCTCTGCCTTTCCTCTCTCTGTGTAACTCTTACTTTCAAATAAATAAATAAATCTTTAAAAAAAATATTAATGAATCGCCGGCGCCGCGGCTCACTAGGCTAATCCTCCGCCTAGCGGCGCCGGCACACCGGGTTCTAGTCCCGGTTGGGACGCCGGATTCTGTCCCGGTTGCCCCTCTTCCAGGCCAGCTCTCTGCTGTGGCCAGGGAGTGCAGTGGAGGACGGCCCAGGTGCTTGGGCCCTGCACCCCATGGGAGACCAGGAAAAGCACCTGGTTCCTGGCTCCTGCCATCGGATCAGCGCGGTGCGCCGGCCGCAGCGTGCCGGCCGTGGCAGCCATTGGAGGGTGAACCAACAGCAAAGGAAGACCTTTCTCTCTGTCTCTCTCTCTCACTGTCCACTCTGCCTGTTAAAAAAAATATATTAATGAATCAACAATATGGTATGTGCAGGAAAATAAAGAGGGGATTTGCCAATCTGCCCATGAGGCCACTCTGGGAAGTGCTCAGTGAGTAACAATAGCACGTGTGGGCACTATTAAAAAGAAAGAAAAAAAGGCTAAACTTGGATTCATGAGACAATATGTGATTTTTTTTTTTAAAAAAGAGCTACATTACAGTGATATGACTGCTAAACCATTGTACTGTTACTCAGAGTCAGTAAAATGGTAAACAGATCTCAACTGGTGTGGTGGCTCAGAAATTTCAAACGTGATATGGTATGAGAAATATTGGATTTGTAGGCAAGGCAGACTCTGAAGATCAGGAGACTGCTGAAGAATTTTAAAAAATACCTAACAGGTGTTGTATAAAAGAGGTGTTATGTGGAAGAGCAGGTTACCAAAGCTGATGAGATGGGCCTGTCTTACCAGGTTATTGTCCAACAAACCTATATACAAACAGTCCCTGACTTATGATGGCTTGACTTACAGTTTTCCAACTTTACATAGTGCAAAAGAAATATGTGTTCAGCAAAAATCATACTTTTAAGTTCTAATTTTTATCTTTCCCTGAGCTAGTGCTAGGCATTATAATACTGTCTTGCCAGGCCCAATCGTAGTCTGATACAAGTGTTCTGAGCAGGTGTAAGGGAGGCTAGGCTAGGCTCCGATGTTCTGTAGGTATATTAAATGCATGTTTGACTTATGATATCTCCAACTTACAATGAGTTGATCATGCAATCACCCTATCATACGTTGAGGAGCATCTGTAATGCCACAACCAAAATTCTGTGACCAGAAGCTTGCAGGAACCTAACATTTGGAGCAATAGTTCAGTATTCACTAATTCCAAGCTCACAGCCATTTTGCAGCATGCAACTGCCAGGAAGAATGATAATGAACTAGTTCTGAAACATCTCTGAATTTTCTCTTAGCCTTTGTTTGTCCCCTTGGCTGTTGATCTCAGGGTCCTGTTTCCAGGTTCCTGGTCCATTGTTATTCCATATGCTTAACACAGTGTAGCATCCCTGCTGATGTTTCACAGTACAGATCCACCCTTTCCACTGGTGGGCGGCTGGGTGCCGGCGGCTGGTGTACGTATGGTAGCCAATGCCATGAATTCAGCCAGGGGCTGAATAGGTTCATCCTGGGTTGCACTTTTGGTGAGCTCCAGTCTCATTGTGATTTCTTCCTGTGGTTTGGTTGTGGCCATCAGGAATCTCAATCAGGAGCCTGGCATTGCTTTTCTCTTCAATACCAAGTAACTGCAGACAGATGAGCTCCACTGTACCAGGGTGTTTGGCTTTGTATTTTGCCTGCTTCAGAATTTAGTTAACGTGCTGAGCAGTCCACTGTGTGTTTGAGGCTCGTCAAGTTTTGTCGCTTTGGCCTGACATGACTGCCAATGCCTGCACCTGCTAGTTTATTTCTTCTGTGGCAGTGACGCCCTGCCAAAGGCAAAGCTGGGCTTGCAGGTTTTAAATGTTCCCATCTTAGCCAGAGCCTGGGGAACCATCTACAGCAGGCGTGGTGCTGTGCCACCACTGTAAAGGCCACATTCAGTTTCCAGGGCTTCTGCGACAACCTGTCCCCAGACTGGGCAGCTTCAACAGCAGATGCTGATTTCCTCCCAATTCCAGAGTCTGCAAGTGTGAAATCAAGGCATCCACAGGGTCGCTTTACCCAGAGGCCTCTCTCTTTAGCTTGAAGATGGCCGTCTTCTCCCTCTGTCCCTGCCTATGTGCCAATTCCCTTTTCTTCAAAGAACGCTAGCCATATGGGACATGAGCTCAGCTTTATGGTTTCATTTTAACTTAATGACCTGCTAAAAGACTATCGCCAAATACATTCAGATTGTAAAGTGCTGTGGGTTTAGAAGAGACTTACTTCAGCCTATAACAAGGACTGTCCACTCCGGTCGGGAGTTCTCAGTGCCCTTCCTCAGAGTGGTCCTTTGTCTCCTAGGCTGGGAGAAGCTGTGCTGTGGGAAATTCACTCCTCTCTTCTAAGTTGGAGCTTAGCCCTTTCTCCATGCACCTACAAGATTTAGCAAATGTTTTAAAAGAAAATTGTCATTAGTTTGAAGCCATTTCATTGCCCATTGTAGTCATGCCATCCCTGTGTGTCTGCTTTAAGTTCTGGTCTGTCACTTGCTCTGGCATCAGCACTCTGCCTGGGGACATCCTCCAAAACTCTTAGCCGCTGGCCCGTGTCCAGAATTGGCCAATACCCCAGGCTCAGTTGAGTCAAAGCTCACCTTTACAATATTTACCCCATAGACTTTCATACCCAGGGGACTTTGCTTTATCTGCAGCACTCTGATGCCATTACATGCATAACTTGAGAAACCTCCCAAGTTCTTCCTGTCCTCCCTGAAACATTGGCTTGGAACATAGGAACTTCTCTATCCTGTCAGGAAGTTGGGCCAGCAGTCACCTTTACAGAGGTAGGAGCTAGCAGGTGGCAGGAGGAGCATCTCTGACTCGCACTGGGAGCTGGAGCTGCACCGGTTATTCATGGGAAGAAACCCACTGAGTGCACACGTGTGCACACACACGCACACACACACTCTTAGCTACATGAGTTCTGGCACACAGGTTATATCTCTAATTACATGTGTCCCTTTAAAAATGAGAACACAGCAGGAGAAAGGCAAACGTAAAGCTATGTGCTAAATACAACTTTTCCAAAATCAGTGGAAAAGCAGCTTTGTTCAGGGGGCTCTTGTTCATTCCCTAGTTGTTTTCCCCAAACTCTTCCCTGTCTTCCTCTGTGACGATCTCAGCACCTCTCAACATGAGGTGATCAGCAATCCGGTTCTCTTTCTCTCTGTCCCCTCTGTCTGAGGACCTCCCGAATCTGTGGCACCTTTGTTTCAGGATGGGTTTTCTAGAAATTTGTCCGGAAAAAGGAGCCTTTTGGCCTAGGTCTGGGGCAGGGAATTTGGGCCTGAGGCTCTTGCAAGCTTGAGAACGGGCAGTGTATACCCCTTTGCATGGTTTTCCTGACAGAATGATTTGCAGACACAACTGTTTAATTAATAGGGTACTGGTTGGCCAATGCGCATTGCCACATCTCTGAAGACATCATTAATTCTCAGAGACAGCATAGTCTTAAGCCAAGATAGGACAAAGTAACTACTCCTGTGCCTGTGAGCTCAGAACCCTTCCTTTTCTACGTTAATAAATCCAATTATTATTCTTGCCTCCTTCCAGATTAAGACCTTTGGGGCCTGCTGGAAGAAAAAAGAGACAACAATCCTTATATGCCTTCCTAAAGGTACTCTCAATCATGCAAAGAGAAACTGAAATGTCTATTCTGGTGGCAGTCTCCATCTGGGGAAACAGGGGAGGTTTAGTTGCCATTATGGAATGTGCAGCACAAGAGAGATGAAGGGCCAGTACAGGGCATCGTGGGACTGCGTTCCAGGGAGGTCATCAATTTGGGCCTGTTGGTAGCCTCTGGCTCTGTTGCCATGGCCACTGTGCATGCAGCCCATGTAATAGCTCTGCATTGGCTGAAGGTGGAGGCTGGCTCAGCCATGTGGTCTCTTTAATTGCTCAATGCTTCTCCCACAATGGATGCTGCCTGGTAGCTTTACCGTGAGATAGAGATTTCTTTGTGTCCAAACCCATATGTCTTTCCACATGTCTCTAGCACAGCCACACCCTTCCCCATCCCTTCACTGTTCTTTGCCCCCAGAAACCAGCCAGGAACGCATTCTCACTTTGAATCACTTAGAGGGTGGCTTATGCAGGTTAATGGATAAGGACTGGGTTGATTCTGAGAAGGGGAACTAATATGGAACCTGTGTTTTGTGACTCCATCTCCCTCCTGTATCTTCTACCCACTACAGTTAGCATCAGGCAGCCTTCAGGGAGAAGGTAGGTGCGGTGCAGGCTAAATGTCCCTCAACATCCCTGTAGGGGTGAAAGGGACATCTTTGAAATCACAAAAGTGTTACACTTGCAGAAACTGAGTAACACACAGGTTAAGCAGCTTGCCAATGTCATCCATCCAGCAGGTGTATGCTGATTCTAAAACCTAAAATGAACGGAATAACTTCTAATAAGGTGAAACTTTTGTCCGTAGTGTCTTAAGTCTGTATTGACCTTGACAGGCACTGCACACTGTGCAGAACTGGGACAGGTGTTCTCATGGATAGGAAAGAACATGAGCTTTGGTGCTAGACAGACCTGGGTTCTGTCAATCTTCAAACATATGTCTTTAGGCAAGTTAAGCAATCAGATTTTTATTTTGTTTCTTTTTTTTAAAGAAATTCTTTTTTTTTATAAAGATTTATTTTATTTATTTGAAAGCGTTACAGAGAGAGGCAGAGACACAGAGAGAGAGAGAGGTCTTCCATCTGCTGGTTCACACCCCAGATGGCCACAATGGCTGGAGCTGCGCCGATCCAAAGCCAGAAGCCAGGAGCTTCTTCCGAGTCTCTCATGCAGGTGCAGGGGTCCAAGTACTTGGGCCATCTTCTACTGCTTCCCCAGGCTATAGCAGAGAGCTGGATCGGAAGAAGAGCAGCCGGACTAGAACTGGTGCCCATATGGGATGTCGGCGCTTCAGGCCAGGGCTTTAACCCACTGTGCCACAGTGCCAGCCCAGATTTTTCTTTTCTCCTCTGTAAAATAGAGGGGATTATACCTGATTTCTGAGATAGGTAAAATAATTCAGCTTGGTAAGCAAAAGCCACTGATTCAGGTTGACCAGATGGTAGAAATTTAACAAATGTTCACTTCCATCCTAGGAAGATACTGTTGTGATGAATAGAAGCCTTATCTGACCCCGTTAAGAGATGAAGACTTCATTGTACATCAACCTCAAGGTTGCCATTTGGAGGGCAGTTACACAAATAGCAATTAATATTCCTAGTCCTGGCTTTCCTGTTAATTATTAGAAAGTACACATTCTGTCAATGTGCCTTTTTTTCCCAAAATCCAAATAGTAGCTATTTTTCATCCTTAATCAAGTCTCCTTTCTGTTTCCTTCCTTCTGTCTTATAATTGAAAAACATCTTCATTTTAGATAATTTAAAGACTATGGAAAAACACAAAGTAGAGATCTCCTTTCCACACTTTCCCCAATGAGCATTGCTCCCCAAAAGAGGACCATCCATCAGGTACAGGACAGTACATGCTGTGCATTGCTAGATTGTCACACCAAGGCTCCACGTCAGTGACTGTTAGCTTGTTACCCTCATTTCAGACATTAAGAAAGCAGGGCTGAGAAAGGTTCCTCCTTTGGCCAAGATCACGCTGTAAATACCCATGTCAATATTTCAGCCCAAGGGTGGCTGATATCAAAACTCATGCTTTTCCTGAGTTTAACCATACAGTTAAATATGAGACAATCTCTGTCTCTCACATACACACACTCCACCCACGTTCATGCACACACTGTCTCCCGTGTCTGATCTATTAGAGAGAGAGGGAAACAACCCCTTCTCCATTAGCTTCTGTCCTCTGAGTCTCAAGTCACTGTCTCCCGTTGTCTCCAGTGAATGCCCAGTAAACAGAAGTTTTGAATCGAGATTATTTTGTTGTAGACAAGGAAAGTGTTACTCTTCTGTCCAGTGGGCTTGCTAGGAAACAGTACTGGAATTATTTTAGGATGATTAGAAGAGTCACAGTTCTTTGTGGGTGTGGATCATGTCATTCACTTTCTCATACACACTCAAGCCCCTATAAACTAGTGAAATAAATGATAATAAGTCAGGGAGCATTCGTGGTGCTAAAGAAAGTCCTTTGCAGAAGACAAGGTGTCATGGAAACTCAGCACTGCCACTGATGTACTATGTGGCTTTGGTAAGTTACTTGTCTTTGCTGGGTCACAGTATTCTCATTTCTAGGATGAGAAGTTGAGAGATGGTTGTGGTACAATGGGAGTATTGCTGCTTCTTGGGATGCCTGAGTTAGTTATTTTATTAGAGAGAGAATCTTCTATCGGCTGGTTCACTATCCAAATGGCTGCAAATGGCCAGAGATGGCTCAGACCGGAGCCAGGAGCTTCTTCCAGGTCTCCTACGTGGGTGCAGGGGCTCATGCACTTGGGCTATCTTTTGCTGCTTTCTCGGGCACATTAGCAGGGAGCTGGATCAGAAGTAGAGCAGATGGGACTTGGGGTGGTGCTCAAATGGGACGCCAGCGCTACAGGTGGCAGCTTAACCAACTGCACCGCAGTGCTAGCTCTAAGGGTGCCTAAATCTGATATTGGAGTGCCTGGTTTGAGTTCCAGCTACTGTGTTTCCAAACCAGCTTCCTGACAATGTATTATGGGAGACAGCAGATGATAACTCAAATACTTGAGTCTCCGCTCCCTCTCCCCACTCCGAGTTGGGAGACCCAGATGGAGTTCCAGGTCATTGTTTCATCCTGGCACAGCCCTGGTTTTTAAGGGTATTTGGGGAGTAAACAAGTACTTGATAGATTCTCTGCCTCTCTCTGTCTCTCTGCCTCTCTCTCTCTTTGAGATAAACAAAAATAAACAGAATGAGAGGTTGAACAGGACAATCCTCCAAGTCTCTTCATCTCTATGGCATTCAGCCAAACCTTTGGGACTATGATGTCTTTCCTTTCTCCATTCTTGGGGACAGGCCACCACAAATCATTAGTATGCATCTCTCTTGGTAGCTGTCCCCAGTGGTGGGCAAGAGCACTTTTCTTTTTCTTTTCTGTAATAGTGCAAATTTTAAAGTTTGGGGGCATTTCTTTCATTTGCAAGCAGGTTCTATGCAATGGAATAGCCCACTCATTTCAAAATGTCTTCACCAAAGACAGCAATATCCATAAATTTTTCAAAATATGTCAGAATCTCATTTCTATGGTCAATCACCCTTCCTTTAAAGAGCTCTTACAGACAAGGTGGTGTTTACACTAACTCGAATCACAGGGAGGTCTCTCTGTGCTCTGCTGTAGAGGAAAGAGACCTTAAGGAGCACTTCTTAGTGTTCCTGTGGCTTTAGTCCTGCAAGGAAGGAAGGCATTGCTGGTGGCCCAAGATCATCACTGTTTCAGCTGAGAATCATCTCGCTGACCAGAAAAGTGAGTTTTAATGACAAGGACAATATGCAAATGTCTGTTAAACATATCCAACTCTTTCAAGTTTGAGGCCAAACCCTGAAAGAGAATACAATACTTGAACACACCTCCTCTTTCTAAGGACGATAAATGATGATTCCCAAAATCCAGTCTCAGGGGTGCTCTCTAAATGGTACTGAGGCATTGCTAGGTAAATATTAGCTGGAAATTTGGGAAACAAAATATTTTCATGCAGTTCTGTACAAGGACATGGATGGCTGCAGGGAAGAGAGATGAATCCAAAGGTGGAATTACCAAAGGCTCCCAGAGAGGATCAAGTTTTAGGGAAGGAATCCCTGATTAGGTTGTATCTGGTGAGCCTCAGACTAGGCAGATCCTGTGAATATTGTTGGTCCTTGAGCAAACAGATTGAAAGAAATGCTCCCAGTTAAGTTTGCACTTTATGGTTCTTGTCTCAATCTTTGGCCAATGGAACAGTAGCAAACACCCAGTACAATTGGAGACTTCCTGTGTGAAAGGAAGGCCCATGCCCCAGGGTAGCTCTTGTCCCAGTGTCTTTGTGCACATAACTGACCATAACCATGGGGAGCCGCCTCGGACCCTTAGAGGTGCCATGCTTTCTCTTGGATTGGGACCTGGTCCCAGCCTGGAGTACCCTCTGCCTCTGTGCTAGGGTTTGAATGTGTCTCTCCAATTTCATGTGTTGGAAACCTAATCCTGAAATTCATATGTTAATAGTACTTACGGATGGATCCTTTAGGGGGCGATTAGGTCATGAAAACTCTGCCCTCATGAATGGTCTAATCCATTCATGGATTAATTAATGGGTTATCACGAGAACAGGTCTGTTATAAAAGCCAGAATGGCTCTGTCTCACCATAGGATGACCTCTGCCATATTATGATGCAGCCAGAAAGTCCTCATCAGATGCCAAGCAGATGCTGGTGCCTTGGACTTCCTAGCTCCCAGAACTATGAGCTACATCAATCACTATTCCTTATAAATTACCCAGCATCTTGTATTTTGTGTCAGCAAGAGAAAGTGGACTGAATCAGCTTGCTCCAGCCGTTTGTTTGTTTGCTGCAAACTCATCTCTAGGGATCTCCCTAGGCATTATTTCCATGGACTAAAGCCTGGATTCCATGCCAACTGTAGGTGTGTCGGCTGTACCACTCCCCGCCAAGCTGCAATTGCCTGCTCTTCCCCTGAGCGAATTGGGCACTCCTGGAGTCCACAGACAGTGACTTTCTCTCGTTCCAGTTCTGTCCCCAAGGCTGGGCACAGAGTGGACATCTGGTAAATCTTTGTTGCATAAATAAAGGAAAAGGTGAGAGGAGGAGGGGAGGAGAAGAAAGTAAAAGAAGAGAAGGAAAGAGGGGACTGAGGAAGAGAAAAGGAAAGAAAAAGTGGGAGTAGAAAGAAACAGAGAAGTTAAAAGGAAGAACACAAAAGAAGGGAGAGAGAAAGGCAGCAAGGTTAGAGGGAGAGAAAGGGAAGGGCTCCCACCCAGCCTGCTCATCTCCTGGTCTCCCCTTCTCCCTCTCCTCACACCATGGGTTCAAGTCTGAGTGTACCGCAGAACTACCTGTGCAAAACTTTCTGAGCTGGGAGAAATGCAGCCAGGAGGGTCCCCCTCTCCTCTCCCAGAATGGCTCCTGTATTCTGAGGGTTCCATCACAGATGTCAAGGCCCAAATCTTTGGAGTGGGCTCCTGCCAGTAAGACCCCTGGTTCTGGTGTTCGTGGTGGTCTCCTCATTCAAGTTCACAGAGACGCTGCTAATGCACAGCGCCAGGAGGCTGCTGCAGGCAGTGTGGACTGCAGAGTGAGTTGTTTTCCAGAGCTTGTTCCAAGTGCTTCCTTGGGGAGACATGCTCTTTCTGCCAGACCAGAGGGCTTGCCGTCTTGCTCTGGGGACTTCTGTTTAGTGACATGTTCTGGCAAAGGGTTTGGGGCCTGGGATTTCCTACCAGGCTGAGAAGAGAGAAATGCCCTTGACTGGGGGCAGGGTGGTGGTGGTGGTGGTGGTTGAGAATTGCATTAAATTTTCAGTTACATTTGTGATATTTACCCTGCAGCTGCATTATCTGGAAGCGCTGGTTTGAAAAGAGCAGTCTTAGTCCTCCCCGCCCCAAGCCCAGATTCAGATGCACCTGGTGTGGAGAGGGCTCTGGCAGTCTGCCTGTTAGCATCCACCCCTTCCTGTTGAGATCCCAGGCAGGATCTCAGGACCCTTAGGGAGAGGAACCTGGTGGCGTGTAGGACAGGGCTGTGGGCTGGCAGCTCTCAGTAGAGTGAAAATTCTCCACTTGCTGACTGAGGTTTCACAGTGGGCAGCAAAGAGGCCAGTGGGCTCTTCAGTTTCTGGAGGTGAGACATGGATCATTTTTCACTTGGTGGCTGGCAGTCCTTAGTGAGCTTGGAGTTGCCAGTTTGGGTTTTAATTTTTCTTTCCTCCAAAACTCTTCCTTCTTGCCAGAGGCACCATCACTGGGCATGGGCCCTCACCGTGTCCTTGTTACCTCCTGCAGTGGCTCCACAGGGGGCCAACACCATTCCCTCCCATGAGGACATGTGAAATAACTCCACAGAGTTGATTTCTCCCAGGGAACCCACACCTAAGGTAGTAAATTGGACACTCCGATGGGGAAGGGACACTGCATGGGGAAGGGGCTGAGGATCTCTCTGTTGGTCCACAGATGCCCAGTGACAAGGACACTGCAGAACAGCAGCTGGGCAGAGTGAGTAAGGCAAGGCTGGACTCCTGCGTCCTTTCCTCTCTCAACTGCTGCTTAGCTTCTGTGCATTTTTCCCCAAGGGAGAATTCATCACTAAGCTGCACTGAGAAGAGAAAATGCCAGGACATTAGGAAAGCACCTTTCTAAAAAAGATTTATTCATTTGAAAGGCTAAGTGACAGAGGAAGAGAGAGAGATCTTCTATCCACTGGCTTATTCCTCAAATAGTTTCAAGGGCTGGGGGTGTGGTCATGCTAAAGCCAAGAACCAGGAACTGCATCTGGTTTCCCATGTGGGTGCAGGGGCCCAAGCTCTTGGCCATCTTCTGCTCTTCCAGGCACATTAACAGGGAGCTGAATGGGAAGTGGAACAGCTGGGACTTGAACCAGTGTTCATCTGGGATTCCAGTGTTGCAAATGGCAGTTGAACCTGCTCTGCCAAAACACAGGAACCAGGAAAGCATCTTTCAAGAACCACACAAAAATCTCACAGCCAGGGATTTTCTTCAGTAACTTGAAAGGTGGCCAAAGGTGTCACCTCAATATTTGCCAATTTTGTATAAAGTTTATTTTGAACTAAAGGCATTTTTTTTGACAGGCAGAGTGGACAGTGAGAGAGAGAGACAGAGAGAAAGGTCTTCCTTTTCTGTTGGTTCACCCTCCAATGGCCGCTGCAGCCGGTGCACCACGCTGATCTGAAGCCAGGAGCCAGGTGCTTCCTCCTGGTCTCCCATGCGGGTGCAGGGCCCGAGGACTTGGGCCATCCTCCACTGCACTCCCTGGCCACAGCAGAGAGCTGGACTGGAAGAGGAGTGACCACGACAGAATCTGGCACCCGGACCAGGACTAGAACCCGGTGTGCTGGCGCCACAGGTGGGAGGATTAGCCTATTGAGCCACGGCGCTGGCCCAAGGCACTTTTTTTTGAAAGCAAGCTTAAGAAGGGAACCCTGGGGTAGGGTGTTCTGGTGTGGTGGGTGAAGCTACTACTTGTGACCCTGGCATCCCATATGGAAGTGTTGGTTAGAGTCCTTGCTCCTTGTGTCTGGGAAAGCAGTGTAAGATGGCCCAAGTGCTTGGGCCCCTGC
This sequence comes from Oryctolagus cuniculus, assembly GCF_964237555.1. Classification (NCBI taxonomy): domain Eukaryota; kingdom Metazoa; phylum Chordata; class Mammalia; order Lagomorpha; family Leporidae; genus Oryctolagus; species Oryctolagus cuniculus. Next base: position 18,750,699 of record NC_091446.1, on the reverse strand, counting down.
CATCCACATGGGAGACCAGAATGGAGTTCTTGGCTCCTGACTTCAGTCTGGCCCATCCTTGGGTATTGCAGCCAATGAACCCACAGGTGGAGTATCTCCCTGTACCACATGGGAAAGACGGTTCTTACTGCAGCAGTTGAGACCAAGAGAATTCTAAGCAAATACACATTGTTAGAAGAATTTTCACCTTCTCAGCCCCCCAACGTGATTCCTTTCCCACAGTTACCTCTCTCTGTTCAACCTAGTCTAAAATAATTTAGATTTTGCTATACTGAATTCTCATTTCCTTATTAGGACTCCCATGTCACATAAAACTTAAACATATTTTTATGCCTGTCTCCCATTAATCTGTTTTGTGTCCATTGGATCTTGAAGTCCAGTCCAAAGCTGCAAAAACGGCATAGGTAAAACTTTGCATTGGCTATCATTGCCACAGAAGGACAGTATCCTGGGACATTTTTTTTACACCTGGTGGTTCTGGCCCTTTGCCTGCCTTTTCTTTGTTCTTACACATTTCTTGGTGATGAGTCTCTCTCTGCCTGGGGGAGAGACAGACTGTTGTTCTGTTGCTGAGTGTTTGTTTTTCTTCACTTGTCTTCTCTGAAGCAAAGACTTTGGCTACTGCTGTTTTCTCATATTCCATAGTCTCCTGTTCTCTAGTTTTGTCTCCAATTCCAAGAGACTGATGTTGAATTACTGAGTTCTTCTAAAAAATAACTTAAAATTGGTGTTCTTCCACAGTCTGTTCAGTTACTTCTTAATTGCTTCACTTTCTCACCACAACGAGTGCGGTGACTGATCAAATTGCAAGGCCCTGGCACTCTGGGAAAACAAGCCAAATTTTCTTCCATGGCACTGACACTTCCATGTTCTAGAATATTCTTCCAATGCAACTCTTAGCACATCTGTACTTGCCACCTCAAGCTCCTTTCTCCGCCTCTGGCCTCAGCATTTCCACTCACTCTGCCCTGCCCCCTTGCTAGCAGCTCCCTGGTATTCTTGTTTATTTAGATCTTAGCTCAAATGTTTCCTGTTCAGAAGCTCTTTCCTTGACCCCTGCATCTGACAAAGCTCTCTCGTTACTCAAGACTCCCTATTCTATTTTACTTTTCTTTCAGATCCTTTGCCAATGCTTCTTCATTCTAGCTGTGATGTAGAGCTACTTGAGAGCTGGTTAATTGTGTAGATTCAAGTTCCAATCCTGATTTGATTGATTTGTGATGGAGAAGATGCCATTAAAAACATCTGGAGTACCCCTTTCATCTGGATGGTTCTTTCAACTTTCTTTGACCAATATTGTGCTGCAGATGTGACACTGCATGATGTTTAAGGCTAGTGGACTGGAAGAAGGAAGGTCATGTGGAGCAGAGAGAAGCTGCTCCAGCCCCTCTGCACCCCCTTAGACCGACCAGCCAACAGCAAAGGCCAGGTCCACCTGCAGCAGGGGAGTCAGATCAGCTCAGAACAGGCAGCCTCAGTCAAAGCACTGAATCACTTCACTTCATTTGCATGAATGACACACAGTGAGACTAGTAGGACAACAGCTCAGCTGAGCCCAGCCTGATGTACTGGCCCATAAGATTTAGGATGAATGATTATTGCTTTCAATCAAGTTCTGGCAGCAATAGCTAACAGATAAAGAACGCAAACTTCTGGAGGGCAAGGACTGGACTGTTGGCTGTTGGTTTTCCTTTGCTACTCTGTCTTCCTTGCCTAGATCGGGGCTTACCAGACCACATGGCAGATGCTCAATAAATATTTTCTAAGTAGATCAGTGAAATATTGGAAAGACCTTTGAAAAGAGCTGTTTTGCACTTTTCTAAGAGTCCAGTTGGCACATGGAAGACTTCTCTAAGTACTTACAATCAGCTAATGGGAAAGATATGACTCTACTCCCCCAAGAAATATCTCAAATTGCTGCCATGTAGCTCTCCTTTCTCAGTGGGTCATTTCATAAAAGAGTTGTTTAGCATAAATCTTTGCTTACTCATGAAATCTGTTGTTTTTCCAACCTCCCTGCTTAAATACTTCTTAATTCAAAGAGATGACAGAAATGGACTGTTTTCTCCATACTCCCCTAGTAGCTAAGGATATGAGAGCCCCATCCTGAGCAGGAGGGCAGGATGGTGGTAGACCTAGGAACAGTGGAAAATAAGGTAGTTGCAACAAACACACACAAAAGTGTTAAATGGCTGGTGATAGCGATTTAGTTCCAGCTCCTGTTGTAACTATTGGATATTGTGATGGTAAACTATTCAGGAGCAAAAGCAGTGTCATTGTGAGTCCCACTGGGAAGAGGAACTAAGCAAGGGATGCTCAAGTGACCTATCCAAGAACTGTGCACTGGGCTAGAGAGCTTTTTTGAGTCTACTTGTCCATAGCTGGGTTCTCCTTGAAGAAGGCCCTGAAATTAGGATTTGGGTGGTCCCAGGAAGCACACAGAGGAAGTAGAGAAGTAGCCAAAGAAAGGGAAAGGTTAACCAATAAAGGATGTGCCAAAGAGCAGGTAACTGTGTATTTAGTCCTGCTGGACTTTGGAAGAGAGCAGAGAACACATTTCATAGTCATCCCACTCCAGGAATCAAGGAAGCTGGCAGGTGCACTCACCTACATCAGGGCTGCTTTGTGCAGAAGTCTGTCCTGCTCCCGTGGACAGAATGAGCCTTTGGGTAGAACAGGGTTCCATGATGGTAAGTGTAAGGGAATAGGAGCGGAGTAGTAAGAGCCCCTTCTATAGGGAATAGTAGAGCAACTCGGCTCATGATGGGAATCAGGTCACTGGTGGGTACAATCTTCCAGCCACTGGGAAGCCTGTTTAGGCATTCACACCAGCCTCTCCCTCCCTTCTCCAGACACATCGTCTGCCTAGGAGTTCTGGTCTTCACATCTCTAGAACTTTCTTCGAGCAGTAGCACTGGGGAAGCGTAAGGTGGAAAAGGTGATGGCAACATCGTATTAGGTATAATGGCCAGCACTGCTGGGTGTCACGTGTGTGCTCAACAAGGATGAAGCTCTGTCGTTCTCAACACTGCTATGACACAGGTATTGTCAGGAGATTTATTTTGTATCTGAGCGAACACAAGGAGGTGAAAAAATTTGCCTACATCACAGATCTAAGAATTCAAATCCCAGCTCTAATCCTAGAGCTCACCACACCCTTGATTGTTGCCTTACATTGACCCCTTTTAACAGGGAAAATAGCAAAGGGCTTATGGCCAGACAGGTCAGCCTCTGCACAGCTGGATGAGGTTGGACAAGTCCTTCTACTTCTGAAACTCACTTTTCTTATTTGGAAAATGGGCTCAAGAATTGATCCCAATGGAGTAAGTGCAAATGTTGGTCTTGGTGGTTCACATGTAGGAGATCACCAGGGAATGACACTCTGCATCCCCTATGGAACCTTCCTCCTCTCCAGATAGTGCCTTTTTATTCTCTGCGGTGCTTAGAGGATAGCTCAAGGCTTGCCCTTGTCATGTGGTGGTTTGCAGTTTCTGATCCAAGAGTGCATTTAGATCTTGTGTTCCATCTAGGTGGTGAACTCCCTGAGGCAAGGAGCCACATTTGACCTTTCATTATTGTTCTAATATTCTCTGGAACTTGGGTTTAGAGCTGGCACCAAATTAACCCTTGAAAATGATTATCAGTATGATGTATGTTGAGTATGGAAAAACATACAGACAATCTGATTCTTCCACCTCTAGAGGGCATTTTCATCTATGCTGAGTGCCTTACTAGGCCTCAATCTAAGTATCCAGGACTTCGGATCATAGTAAGGACCACTGTCACTAAGGGGGACTCTGTCATCAATGCCAGCCGGCCTTCCCAGCCAATGTCATGAGTGCCATTGATACTCCCAGAGCTGGCGACCTCCACAGTGGGTCTCTGAAGTAATATTAACAAGAAGCATTTATCAGGAACTCACCATGGTAGCTATTTGAGAGACATGGCTTGTTTAATGTGTACCTAAAACCCAAGGTGTAAACAGTATTATTACAGTAATGAAACTGCATCACAGAGAGGATAAGCAACATGACCGAAGTTACACAACCAGGACAGCGTACATTCAGAATGTGACATAGATCTCTCTTGGGGCCAGTGCTGTGGTGTAGTGGGAAAAGTTGCTGCTTGAGGTGCTGGCATCTCATATGGGTGCCGGTTCAAGTCCCAGATGCTCTGTTTTCAATCCAGCTCCCTGCTAATATGTCTGGGAAAACAGCAGAGGATGGTCCAAGTCCCTGGGCCTCTGCCACTCATGTGGGAGACCAGGAAGAAACTCCTGGCTCCTGGCCTTGAATGAACCCAGCTCTGACTGTTGTGGCCATTTGGGGAGTGGACCAGAGGATGGAAGATCTCTCTCTCTCTCTCATTCTTTCTCTCTCTCTCTTTTCCTTTTCCCTGTGTAAAGGCTGCCTTTCAAATAAATAGATTTTTAAAAAGGATTGTATTTACTTATTTGAAAGTCAGAGTTATACAGAGAGAGAGAGGTCTTCCATCCACTGGTTCACTCCCCAATTGCCTGCAATGGTGGGAGCTGTGCTGATCCAAAGCCAGGAGCCAGGAGCTTCCTCCAGGTCTTCCCATGTGGGTTCAGGGTCCCAAGCACTTGGGCCTTCTTTAACTGCTTTCCCAGGCCACAACAGAGATCTGAAGTGGAGCAACTGGGTCTCGAACTGGCGCCCATATGGGATGCCAGCACTGCAGATTGCGGCTTTACCCGCTATGCCACAGCACCAGCCCCATAGAGAGAGATTTTTAAAAAGACTTATTTATTTAAATCTTTTTGTGAACTATGCATATACTGGATTCTTGTCAACCCCCTCATCCATTCTTCTTTCACACTCCAATCTTTTCCCTGATGGGTGAAACATTGAATCCTGTAGGTGAGAGTAGGAGCTTGCAGAGCTGGTAGGAATGCAATCTGAAGATCACTTGTCAGATCTCAGAATCAGTAGGCCAGGCACTAACTACTCATTCATTTGCTTATCTTTCTCTCTTTTACTAGAATGTCAGCTCCAAGGACGTGTTTGATTTGTTCACTGTTGTATCCCATTGTGTAGGTGCTCAATAAGTGTTATTTTAATGAATGAATCCATTATAGACTGACTTCATAGTTAACAGAGGAGCTGTCTTGTTTCTAAGCTATTTGGGGGTACTTCATTCCTCCCTGCTTCCTCTCCATAAGCATACATCATCGTCTCATTCTATACTCACAAGACTGTTGTGCTGAGCTGGAGAGATGACAAACACAAAACCATAGAGCACTTCAGATATGCAATCCACAAGAAAACATGGTTCTCACATGCCCTGGTCTTCATGGAGTTGTGATGTGAGAATCCAGTACAAGACACAGAGTGTTTGAACACAAGGAGTTTTGCTGTGGGTCTCTTAAAGAATTACACAGTTAATCCAATTTATAACCTATAGAAGTTTCTGTAATGCATCTTTCTTCAACTTAATTATGTCTCTTCTACTCTTACTCTGGTCTTCCAAAAAGTCTTTCTCAATGCTCAGCTTGCCCTACTTTTTTCTCTTCTTTCTTCTTTTTATTATTATTATTATTTTTGACAGGCAGAGTTAGACAGTGAGAGACAGAGAGAAAGAACTTCCTTTCCGCTGGTTCACCTGCCCAAGGGGCCACTACTACAGCCGGTGCATTGCAGCCGATGCGCTGCGCTGATCCGAAGCCAGGAGCCAGGTGCTTCCTCCTGGTCTCCCATGCGAGTGCAGGGCCCAAGGACCTGGGTCATCCTCCACTGCCTTCCTGGGCCACAGCCGAGAGCTGGCCTGGAAGAGGAGCAACCGGGACAGAATCCGGCGCCCCGACCGGGACTAGAACTCTGGGTACAGTGCCACAGGCAGAGGATTAGCCTATTGAGCCGGGGTGCCAGCCCTCTTCTTTCTTCCTCACCACAAGCAGTTCTACATTGTATGGACCTACTGAGCTTAGGTTTCTAGTCTTCTAAATCTTCCCTGTAGTTTCTCTTGTGTGCTACCACCTGCTAGCTGTACAGCCTTGGACATGGTACCTAGACTGTACATCAGCTTTGCTGTATATATGGTAGACATCTGATCCCATGGGGAAGATGCTGTGATGATTAGTGAGTTCATCCTTAAAAAGTTCTTAGAACACTGCCTGATACATGTAAGCATTTAATAACCTTAACTTCTGTGGGTGGGTGTTGTGGCACAGTGGGCTAAGTTGGTAATTTGTACACCTGAATCCCACATTGAAGTACATGGGATTGAGTCCTGGCTACTGCACTTCTGATCTAGTTTATTGTTAATGCATCCTCAGAGGAAGGAGATGATGGCCAAAGGTCTTGGATTCCTGCCACCCACATGGGGCACTCAGAGTTCCTGTTTTCTGGTTTCAGCCTGGTCTAGCTCTGGCTGTTGCAGGCATTTGGGGAGTGAATCAGCTGATGAAAGATTTCTCTCTTTGTATCTCTCCCTTTGTCTCTTTTACTCTGCCTTTCAAATAAATAAATCATAAAACTTTAACTGCTATTATTAGTAGGAGGAGGAGGAAGAAGAGGAGGAGAAAATGTAATTTTATCATCCAACTTCTCTGTGCACCATTAAGTGTCTCAGAGTCAGCCAACTGGCCAGTGCCATGGCTCACTAGGCTAATCCTCTGCCTGTGGTGCTGGCACACCGGGTTCTAGTCGCGGTTGGGGCGCCGGATTCTGTCCTGGTTGCCCCTCTTCCAGGCCAGCTCTCTGCTGTGGCCAGGGAGTGCAGTGGAGGATGGCCCAAGTGCTTGGGTCCTGCACCCCATGGGAGACCAGGATAAGTACCTGGCTCCTGGCTTTGGATCAGCGCGGTGTGCCGGCTGCAGCGCACCAGCTGCAGCGGCCATTGGAGAGTGAACCAATGGTAAAGGAAGATCTTTCTCTCTGTCTCTTTCTCACTGTCTACTCTGCCTGTCAAAAAAACAAACAAACAAACAAACAAAAAAACCCCAAACAAAAAACAGAGTCAGCCAACTAAAATGGAAACCACAGAGAAAGCAAAGAAAAGAAAAAGGAAAAATCTTAGGCTGTGAGGCCAAGGCTCATTCATTTGGTGCATGTGTGTATGGGATAGTGCCATTCAGAGACAGTGGAGACCTCAAAGCCTAATCCTGCACACAGAGACACAAGGTATTTTAAGTATTTAGGTTTTAGGAGTATTCCCTTCCCTTTGTAATGTAGCTTATAGCACCTATTGTCAGTTTTGCTTGTTCTTCAAAATGACTCCCTTTTTTGGACCATCTGTCTTCAAATATTTTAGATTTTCATCTAATGCTCACCCAAGTCTCTCAGCTTGTATTTCCCGATCTTCTCTTTTGTTTTTCTCCTTCTGAATATGGTGTTAAGTCTCAGAGACTCTTCTGAAGGTCTCTTAGTGATTTTCTTGGCATGTGATACCAAACACTCCTTGTAAGCCCTCTGTGGCATGGGGGGCAGGAGGGGTGAAGCCCATCCTGTCTGCTTTGTGTTCCACATTCTAGTGGTGACAAGGCACTGGGAAAACCACAGACCGTGTCACAGAATGGGGGAAGCTGCCCTGTCCAGCCCCATGCTACATCAGTGACGCCCACCAACGACAGGTGCACAGGGAGGCTGTGCTGAGATATTTACTTGGTCTGAGCCCTGCGTGGTGACCAGATGAATCTCAGTTTGAAAAGGACCATAATTGATTCTCTCTGGGATGTTTCCAATATATAAAGTGGAAGCAACTTTATGGGAGTTGTAGTTCTCATTTAAAATAGCTAATCAGGAGAGAGGTTAGAAACTTTGTGTTCTAAGTCTTGAATATCTTTTCAAGATTTTTCTAGTCGTATTTTACTCAAGCATACGTGCAGCCTGATGTATAAAGTGGAGCCCGGTTTCAGAAAACCTAAATTTACAATGAAGATTGGAAGATGTTCATTTGCATCTTCATTTTATTCTACATGTGAGAAAGGGTCTTTTAAAGTTGCAAGCTCTCCTTCTGAGTACATTGCATGTGTGTTTCAGCCCATGAACTCCCTCCTCAAATCTCTCAGTAGAGGTAGGAGAAATGGAGAAACTGAAATCTAAGCTGTAGGAGCCCAAACCAGAAGATACTCAAGGTGAAATGAAGGTGAAAGTGAGTCTGAATCTTAACTGAATATAAGAAGGAAACACAGTGGACTCCCAGGGAGACGTTAGCATGCACCCTTGTTAATCTTGTAAGGAACAGCCCAGCCATAAGGCTGCTGCTTGCTAACTGGGTGAACTTTCAAAGACACTACTTGAATTTTCATGAGTCTAGAAAGTGTGTGGGATCAGATGGAGGGGATAAAGACAGAGAGAATGGGGTGAAGTGGATCGGGATACCCCACTAGATCCATATCCACAGTCCTTAACTTGACAAAGAGCCCCATCCCACACTCTGGATATTTTCCCAAATAACTCCTGACCATTTCACTGCAATCTAATGGCCCAGAGGCAGTAGGTGAGCTGGTTAAGAGCTTAGGTCATGCACACTGTCAACCTGGACTCGAGTCCTGTATTCACCAACTTCAGTCTCTAGCACCTAAGGCAGTTCACCTGCCATCTCTGACTTTTAAGATGGGGATATTACTACCTCAGGGCACTTCTCTGAAAATTCAATAGTGCATATAAAGCACTTAGCACAAAGTCTTGTCCTGGATGAATGCTGTATAAATTTTTACTTTGAGGAGGAGGAGGGGGATGAATTTTTTCATAAAACAGGTTTTCTTTCTACAGAGCAGAAGTTCCCATGGCTCTGTATAACTGGAAACCTGATTTTCCATTACATTGACCTCAGCTGGTGCACAGGCATCCAATGCAAATCACAGCTGTACAGGCCCTCTCCTCAGCCTATGACTGCATTTTGCAGGGAGAGGATCACTGTGGAGAATACCATGCCTTTGCTGCCTTCGCGAATAGGGAGGTTGCGACTTTCTGCTGGTTGTCCACCCCCAATCATTCTTGTGCACCTGCCGCACATGCAGTTTACTCCAGGAAGGCACAATGGGTCTGGCTAGATGGTGAGCCTAATGAGATGTCTAATTTCCCAAGTTCCTGGTTAAGTTTTGCCTTGGCATGAGGCAGTAAAATACAAGAGAAAATCACCCACAGATTCTAGTTCCTAAGTCAAAGGAAAGATTTCAGAAGAAGGGACTTTGACCCAAATCAATAAAATCAGAGATGAAAAAGGAAACGTAACAACAGACACCACAGAAATAAAAAGAATCATCAGAAATTACTACAAGGACCTGTATGCCAGCAAATAGGAAAATCTATCAGAAATGGATAGATTCCTGGACACATGCAACCTACCTACATTGAACCAGGAAGACATACAAAACCTAAACAGACGCATAACTGAGACAGAAATTGAAATAGTAATAAAGGCCCTCCCAACAAAGAAAAGCCCAGGACCAGATGGATTCACTGCTGAATTCTACCAGACATTTAAAGAAGAACTAACTCCAATTCTTCTCAAACTATTCAGAACAATAGAAAAAGAGGGAATCCTCCCAAATTCTTGCTATGAAGCCAGCATCACCTTAATTCCTAAGCCAGAAAAAGATGCAGCATTGAAAGAGAATTACAAGGGAGTGCAGTGGAGGATGACCCAGGTGCTTGGGCCCTGCACCCCATGGGAGACCGGGATGAGTGCCTGGCTCCTGCCATCGGCTCAGCGCAGTGTGCCGGCCACGGCGGCCATTGGAGGGTGAACCAATGGCAAAGGAAGATCTTTTTCTCTGTCTATCTCTCTCACATTGTCCACTCTGCCTTTCAAAAAAAAAAAAAAAAAAAAGACCAATATCCCTGATGAACATAGATACAAAAATCCTCAATAAAATTTTGGCCAATAGAATGCAACAACACATCAGAAAGATCATCCACCCAGACCAAGTGGGATTTATCCCTGGTATGCAGGGATGGTTCAATGTTCGCAAAACAATCAATGTGATACACCACATTAACAGACTCTAGAAGAAAAACCATATGATTATCTCAATAGACGCCGAGAAAGCATTTGATAAAATACAACACCCTTTCATGTTGAAAACTCTAAGCAAACTGGGTATGGAAGGAACATTCCTCAATACAATCAAAGCAATTTATGAAAAACCCACGGCCAACATCCTATTGAATGGGGAAAAGTTGGAAGCATTTCCACTGAGATCTGGTACCAGACAGGGATGCCCACTCTCACCAATGCTATTCAATATAGTTCTGGAAGTTTTAGCCAGAGTTATTAGGCAAGAAAAAGAAATTAAAGGGATACAAATTGGTAAGGAAGAACTCAAACTATCCCTCTTTGCAGATGATATGATTCTTTATTTAGGGGATCCAAAGAACTCTACTAAGAGATGATTGGAACTCATAGAAGAGTTTGGAAAAGTAGCAGGATATAAAATCAATGCACAAAAAATCAACAGCCTTTGTATACACAGGCGATTCCATGGCTGAGGAAGAACTTCTAAGATCAATCCCATTCACAATAGCTACAAAAACAATCCAATACCTTGGAATAAACTTAATCAAGTACATGAAAGATCTCTATGATGAAATTTACAAAACATTAAAGAAAGAAATAGAAGAGGATACCAAGAAATGGAAAAATCTTCCATGCTCATGGATTGGAAGAATCAACATCATCAAAATGTTCATTCTCGCAAAAGCCATTTATACATTCAATGCAATACCAATCAAGATACCGAAGACCTTCTTCTCAGATCTGGAAAAAATGATGCTGAAATTCATATGGAGACACAGGAGACCTCAAATAGCTAAAGCAATCTTGTACAACAAAAACAAAGCTGGAGGCATCACAATACCAGATTTCAGGACATAGTACAGGGCAGTTGTTATCAAAACAGCAGGGTAGTAGTACAGAAACAGATGGATAGACAAATGGAACAGAATAGAAACACCAGAAATCAATCAAAACATCTATAGCCAACTCATATTTGATCAAGTATCCAAAACCAATCCCTGGAGTAAGGACAGTCTATTCAATAAATGGTGCTGGGAAAATTGGATTTCCACGTACAGAATCATGAAGCAAGACCCCTACCTTACACCTTACACAAAAATTCACTCAACATGGATTAAAGACTTAAATCTATGACCCGACACCATCAAATTATTAGAGAGCATTGGAGAAACGCTGCAAGATATAGGTACTGGCAATGACTTCTTGGAAAAGACCCGGGAGGCACAGACAGTCAAAGCCAAAATTAACATTTGGGATTGCATCAAATTGAGAAGTTTCTGTTCTGCAAAAGCAACAGTCAGGAAAGTGAAGAGGCAACCAACAGAATGGGAAAAAATATTTGCAAACTATGCAACAGATAAAGGGTTGATAACCAGAATCTACAAAGAAATCAAGAAACTCCACAACATCAAAACAAACAACCCACTTAAGAGATGGGCCAAGGACCTCAATAGACATTTTTCAAAAGAGGAAATCCAAATGGCCAACAGACACATGAAAAAATGTTCAAGATCACTAGCAATCAGGGAAATGCAAATCAAAACCACAATGAGGTTTCACCTCACCCCGGTTAGAATGGCTCACATACAGAAATCTACCAACAACAGATGCTGGCGAGGATGTGGGGAAAAAGGGACAGTAACCCACTGTTGGTGGGAATGCAAACTGGTTAAGCCACTATGGAAGTCAGTCTGGAGATTCCCCAGAAACCTGAATATAACCCTATCATTCAACCCAGCCATCCCACTCCTTGGAATTTACCCAAAGGAATTTAAATTGGCAAACAAAAAAGCGGTCTGCAGCCTAATGTTTATTGCAGCTCAATTCACAATAGCTAAGACCTGGAACCAACCCAAATGCCCATCAACAGTAGACTGGATAAAGAAATTATGGGAAGGCCAGCGCCGCTGCTCAATAGGCTAATCCTCCACCTTGCGGCGCTGGTACACCAGGTTCTAATCCTGGTCAGGGCATCAGATTCTGTCCTGGTTGCCCCTCTTCCAGGCCAGCTCTCTGCTGTGGCCCAGGAGTGCAGTGGAGAATGGCCCAAGTGATTGGGCCCTGCACCCACATGGGAGACCAGGAGATGCACCTGGCTCCCGGCTTTGGATCAGTGCGGTGCACTGGCCGCAGAGGCCATTGCAGGGTGAACCAATGATAAAGCAAGATCTTTCTTTCTGTCTCTCTCTGTCTCACTGTCCACTCTGCCTGTCAAAAAAAAAAAAAAATAGGGCCGGCGCCGCGGCTCACTAGGCTAATCCTCCGCCTTGCGGCGCCGGCACACCGGGTTCTAGTCCCGGTCGGGGCACCAGATTCTGTCCCGTTGCCCCTCTTCCAGGCCAGCCTCTCTGCTATGGCCAGGGAGTGCAGTGGAGGATGGCCCAAGTGCTTGGGCCCTGCACCCCATGGGAGACCAGGAAAAGCACCTGGATCCTGGCTCCTGCCATCGGATCAGCGCGGTGCGCCGGCCGCAGCGCGCCGGCCGCGGCAGCCATTGGAGGGTGAACCAACGGCAAAAGGAAGACCTTTCTCTCTGTCTCTCTCTCTCACTGTCCACTCTGCCTGTCAAAAAAATAAATAAATAAATAAATAAAAACACTTTACACTGTTTCTCAACAACAAAACAATGGTAAACAGAACAATGTAAAAAAAAAATAGAAATTATGGGACATGTACTCTATAGAATACCATACAGCAGTCAAAAACATTGAAACCCGGCCATTTGCAACAAGATGGAGGAATCTGGAAAACATGCTGAGTGAATTAAGCCAGTCCCAAAGGGACAAATATCATATGTTCTCCCTGATTGGTGACAACTAACTGAACACCAAAAAAGGAAACCTGTTGAAGTGAAATGGACACTATGAGAAATAGTGACTTGATCAGCTCTTGTCCTGTTGATATACAATGTAATACTTTATCCATTTTAGTATTTTTTTTTTGTTCTAGTACTATTGGTTGAACTCTGTAATTAACACACAATTATTCTTAGGTGTTTAAATTTTAACTGAAAAGTGATCCCTGTTAGGAATTTGGAAAACATTATGCTGAGTGAAATAAGCCAGTCCCAAAGGGACAAATACCACTTGTTCTCCCTGAAAGGTGATAAGTAACTGAGCATCAAAAAGGAAACCTGTTAAATTGAAATGAACACTATGAGAAACAGTGACTTGATCAGCCCTTGCCCTGACTATTGATGAACAACTTAATACGTTATCCCTCTTAGAATTTTTTTGTTTGTTCTACTTAATACTTTTGGTTGAATACTGTAATCAATACACAGTTATTCTTAAGTGTTGAAACTTAACTGAAAAGTGATCCCTGTTAAATATGAATGGGAATAAGAGAGGGAAGAGATGTGCAATTCGGGACATGCTCAAGCTGACTTGCCCCAAATGGTAGAGTTAGAAACATACCAGGGGATTCCAATTCAATCCCATTAAGGTGGCATGTACCAATGCCATCTCACTAGTCCCAGTGATCAATTTCTGTTCACAATTGATCATAATGATAGGACTAAGAACCAAAAGGATCACATAAACAAGTCTAGTACCTGCTAACACTGACCGATAGAATAAAAAAGGGAGAGAATGATCCAACATGGGAAGTGGGATACACAGCAGACTCATAGAATGGAAGATGTCCTAAACAGCACTCTGACCTCTGAATCAGCCCTTAAGGCATGCGGATTCGGCTGAAAAGCCCATGAGAGTATTTCAGGCATGGAAAGCCAAGACACTCTGGTAAACAAACAAACAAACAAACAACCAAACCAAACCAAACCTAAATGAAAGATCTCCGTGAGTGAGATCCCAGTGGAAAGAACAGGTCAACAAGGAAGGAGGTACCTTGCTCTGAATGGAGGAGAGAACTTTCTCTTTGACTACGACCTTGTCTAAATATGATCAGAGTTGGTGAACTCAAAAGGCTTCCATAGCCTTGGCGACTCATGACAAGAGCCTACGGTGATTACTGATGCCATAAACAGGAGTGTCAATTTGTTAAGTCAACAACCGGAGTCACTGTGCACTTACTCCTCATGTAGGATCTCTGTCCTTAATGTGCTGTACATTGTAATTTAATGCTATAACTAGTACTGATACAGTATTTTTCACTTTGTGTTTCTATGTGGGTGCAGACTGTTGAAATCTGTACTTAATATATGCGAAACTGATCTTCTGTATATAAAGAGAATTGAAAATGAATCTTGATGTGAAGGGAAGGGGAGAGGGAGCGGGAACGTGTAGGGATGTGGGTGTGAGGGAAGTTATGGGGTGGGGGGAGTCATTGTAATCCATAAGCTGTACTTTGGAAATTTATATTCATTAAGTAAAAGTTTAAAAAAAGAAAGAATACTAAAAAAAAAAAGGGACTTTGGAAGAAGCTGTTCTTCAAAATGGGTGGAAGAAACCCAAGTCAGCAGAGCGCCATGAAAGAACATCAGAGGGAAAATTTCTGAAGGTCAGGTCTGGGGATGCTCAGGGCTGGCAGCAGTAATGACTCTCAATGTGAGTTAGGGATTAGTTGCAGGGTGTGTGTGTGGGGTGCCTAGTTCCATGCCTATCACCACATGGCAGGTGCTGGGGCCAGTACTGTACCCCCTCCCCGACCTTGCCCTTCAGCTCTGCCACTATCTTTGTAACCTTTAATGGCTCACTTGGTCTCCCTGTACCTTAGTTTCTTTCTCTGTGAAATCTCATTCATGAAAGCAATCCAAAGAGCCAGGTGCTAATGTTTAATGTGGAAATGAGCATCCCAGGTATCTCAAAGTGACTCTCTTTGGCAGGAAGTTGGGGGAAATCAGCAAGCCAGCAAAAGGAAACCGCATTTCTTGCTGACACATGAGCACAGGCTGGGGCCAAATTAGGAACAGATTTACATACTGCATCACCCGATTCCTCATTGTTGGTCAGACTAAAAAAATCTTTAAATTTCTACAGGACAAGAATGGCAAGTCCAAGGATTCCTTCCTATCTCTCTGCCTAAATGGGGAGCTCTAGACTCCCTCTTGCCTTGGGTACAGGACTGAGAGTTCTGGCAACAGCAGCGGTAGTGGACTGCAGGCTTCAGGCAGCTCAGAGGCAACCTACACTAAAGCCGTCAGTGCAGCCACACAATAAGGAAGGGATTTCACAGACTGACGGGGTGCAAAGAGAAGGCCTCTGCAAAGCAAAGCGGCATCTAGGGACCTTGCTAGGATGTGCAGAGCATTTCACCTCCGTGATCCAGGTCAAACAGGGCTGCCAAAGTCAGCTGTGGCCATGGTCCCTGCCAGGCAAGAGGAAATGAGTTTGGCTTGCTTGCTGCTTGCATCCAGGAGAGTAATCCGTCCCAAGGTACAGGGCTGATGATCTCTAAAATTCTCACTGTCCTTACAGAGAGATGCAAGCAAGTCCTTTCCTTTCAAGGAAATTGTGTCCCTGGTGTCTCATGGTAGATGACAGCCACTGACCAGCATCGTGGAGGGCTGCCTATTGGCTTCTTCCCAGCCCATGCAGCCCAGAGGATGTGTGAGAAAAGCCTTCTTAGTCTCGGAATATTTTCAGAGCTTTGCAGATGAGGTATCTTGGCCTGGTAGCTGCTCTTTAGGCTTTTGCCCTATTTGGAGCAAGTAACAGAGCAGCTCAGCTTTCAAAGGACGGCCAATGCCTGGCAGAGGGGCTCTGCAGATGGTGGCAGAGCAACCAGTAGCAATCCCAGCGTGAGGCCCTGGTGGCTTAGTTGGCTTAGATATACCGGATCACTGGGGCCTGTGACCTCTAGCTAGTCAGGCTGATTCTCCCCTCAAGGCAGGGCAGCTTCTCCTCCAGAGCTTTCTGGGGTCATATAGAGAGAATGGGGCATGCTCCCTTCATGAGACAGCTCAACAAAGTCTACAGAAGGTTAACAGGAAAAAGCATCTTCAACAGAGAGGAAGCATTCCTGTTCAGCTCCAAAGCCTCCTTGGTCCTTGAGTCTGCTCTGTGTCTTGTCTCCCTTGCCCCCAGGGCCCTGCAGGACTTATCTCTCCCATTCTGGAATTGATAGTCACTGACTTTTCTCTCCCACATTGTGAGCCCTGTTGAGGGCCACAACACTCAATCTTCCCAAAACTTCTCCCTCCAGGAAATGGCCCTCCTGTGGTGTTCTGAGTCCTCCCATGGAGGAGAAATTGGTGTACATTTGCCGTCTTCAGCCATGTGTCTGATCTAGGAGCTGAGGCTCAAGTGGGAAGAAGAGCCTGACCTTGAGAACCAGAGTGGTAAGAATCCTGGTTCTCAGCCGGCGCCATGGCTCACTAGGCTAATCCTCTGCCTGCGGCACCAGCACCCCGGGTTCTAGTCCCTGTCAGGGCACCAAATTCTGTCCCTGTTGCCCCTCTTCCAGGCCAGCTCTCTGTTGTGGCCAGGGAGTGCAGTGGAGGATGGCCCAAGTGCTTGGGCCCTGCACCCGCATGGGAGACCATGAGCATCACCTGGCTCCTGGCTTCGGATCAGTGCAGTGCACCGGCCGCAGTGGCCATTGGTGGGTGAACCAACGGTAAAGGAAGACCTTTCTCTCTCTCTCTCTCTCACTGTCCACTCTGCCTCTCAAAAAAAAAAAAATCCTGGTTCTACCACTTCCTATCCATGCATCTTGGGCAAGTCACTCAATGACAAAGTAGAAAAAGACATGTGCATCAAAGTTGTTGTGAGGATTCAGTGAGATTTTCCAGAAAAGAAATGGAAGCATGTATGGGGAAGCAAGGTGGGAGAGAGACAGGGATAAGCTAAGCTGAGTGCCTAGATACCTAGCAGGTAATAAGTATCTGATGAGAAGAAGCCACTGTTGATCAGAGACATGTTCCTGTGTACAAACACACATTTTAAATAACACCAACAGAAAAGTAGGTTTAAAACCCTGAGACTTTAATTTTTAGATTAGGAAAGTGAAGCTAAGCCCAAGGGAAATGGCTTAGTCATCTGGCCATTTAGGGGCAGGGGCAGAGCTGGGAACTGGGAGTCCTGTCTCCAGTGCCCTCTCCTGCTGGCGGTTTGCCCTAGGAGGAGCCAAACAGTCCTCATGGTATCACCTACCATCTGCTGAATGACAGTGGTTGGCAAGAGATCTCCTGACACTGCAGGGAACTGAAAATTACTCAATTCATTTCCTGTAGACAGTGGGGAAAATCTCATTCAGGAGAAAAATGACAGTGCATGGGTGATCCGTCTGATGCCACCCTGATGTCTTTAACCACCCTTAGGACAGCCTCGTGCAGTGTGTTGTCAGTAGAACCAGGCATCTTGGTGGCCCTCCAGACCTGCTCTCCACCATCTCCACTTGCTTCCTGTCCCTGGAGGCTGATCTGTGAGGAACACACGTTTACCTCCACCTTCTGGTTTGGCTCAAGAGGTCAGAGGGAGGAAGTGGAAGGAGGATGGGGATTTACTTCCTTGCTTCTCTCCCTGTGAAGTCTCCTCATCTTAGTCATGCCCTGCACACAGTCGCTGCTGTTTTCTGCAGGTCTAGTCTTCTAGATGACTCCTCCAGAGTTCACATCACTCTTCCTGTCCTTGTCCCTGTGGCTTAGGTCTCTGCTCTTACCAACCTGTCCTTGTCCCTGTGGCTTAGGTCTCTGCTCTTACCAACCCTGGGGAGTTGGACCATCCCCGGTGGTCTCCGTATACCCTGTCTCCACACTTGTGAACAATCCTTTGGTACACAAACTGTCCTTGAATTATCCTGAGTGTACCACGTACTTTATTTGGGGACTCTAATAGATATGCTACTTACCACTCTGTGCTAAACTAAGATGCAGCTTAGTTCTCAAGAAGACTCGTGCTGGCTACGGAGAAATGTATATATCAAAAACCTTATCTGTATAAATGTGCCCCCTTTCCTGCTTAATATCCCTGAATTAGTTTCAGTTTTTCGTAGGAGGCTGACTGGAGCATGACGGATGGTGGGAAGGGGTCTGAGTCATCTTCCAGCCACAACAGAAATGTAAGGTGGCAAAAGTGAAAGGGGATGGTTAGGGGAAAAGCTTTCTGCATCTTGTCAATCTCAGTCTCTTATTATCTTGTGCACGTAATGATGTTGGGAACAAGGTGCCTATCCATGAATCCATCTGCAAATAATTAGCCCAGAAGTCCATTGTCTGGAGACACTCGGCACCTAACATTGTGCAGGTCACTCTTGAGAGTGGATGACCAACCTTGCAGCCCTACATCATGTGCTGGTCTTCAAGAGAAAGTTACGCCCCACACTTGGGACCTCTGTTAAATTTCTGACATTAAGGCTACCCCTCACATAAGCATTAAGTACAGTAGTTTTATAACCTAATCCTAATCTTAAGACCTAATTTGATTTGTCAGTAAAACCGAGACCTTGAGATACTCGGAAGGAGTTATCTTTGGTTAAAATATAAAGTCTCATTAGAATTGATAGAGTTGATGCTGGGTTCAGGAGCTAAACTTGAACTCATAAGCCTTGATCTTTATTCCACATCCTCCTATTTGTCTTACACTAAAACCAGATAGTGGGCTCTTTGGGGACAGGAAATGTACAAGTATTTGCTTGGCACTTGCTGTTAGTCAGACCCTAAGTTTGTGATGATTACTAAGAAATATGTGACCACTGAATGCAAAGGGTAGATTGGCTGAAGGCTGGCTGCCTGTTTTGTTAATAAAGTTTTATTGGAACTCAGGAATGCCTATTTAATAATCTTTATGGTTGCTTTCTAGATACAAGGCAGAGTTGAGAGATCATATATATGCAAAATCTGTAATATTTATGACTTGCCCTTGACAGTTTGCTGACTCCTTGCACAGGCAGGTATCTTCCTAATGTGGCATAAAGACAGGAGCAATTGTTTCCTCAGATACTTTGTGGTTAAATCAGCAGCTAATTGCAGCTCCTGTGCCTAATAGCAGGTGCCATGCACCAGCATTGTCCTGTTAGTAGAAGATACAACTTAGCAGATTACTTTAAATCTTTACATCTTAAGAAATTTGCTGAAATTTCTGGATGCTGGTGACATGGAAACAATTTTCTTGCCTTTTTTCCCTGGTGGATCAGTGTGAATTCAATACACCTGTGTAAGTGTGCAGCCATTTCAAAGTGGGGAAAGTGTTCCAACGCACAGGGAGAGGGAAGGATTGAATAGAAACTTGATTGCTCCCATTCCAGAATGTGTCATCCGGTTTGTGCTGCTTGTAGCCTTCTCTAAATGCACTTCTGTGAACTTCCGCCTCACTTTTTGTCCATAAACACTTGAAGGAAATCAGTGAACCCAGAAGTCCCTTTTAACTGTTTGCCTCTCATTGGTATTTAACGGCGTATGTTTTTGGTTATGATATTCTCGGGTCAAGAGCAAGCCTCCCCTTCCCCCTCCCCTCTGTCTACCATCCCTGAGTAACACCCAGAATGATGCTGGTGCAAGCTGCTCTTGGACTCCTAATGGGTTTGGGATGATTGTATTTGCTTGTATTTTTTTTTTCTGGGAAATTTTACTGAGTATTATTAAAAGTTAAAAGGAAAATAAATATCTCTTTATTCTCCAGATGAATAGTTTTATTTATTATTTTTAAAATGAAGTTAGAATTCTAATGAAAGACACTGTATCATTCCTTAAAGTTAAGGGTAGAGCCAACGAGGTTTGTATTCTAGGGGAAGGAAAGAAAATAAGCAAGCATAGGTCTCAGCACCTCTGAAGGAAAAGTTGACAATTGCTCCTTTGATTTGCTCAGTGCCTACTTACCCCCACCTTATACATACTCTTTTGGACCAAGAATGTAAAACACTGTGCATACATATGATCCCAACTCAAGGTGGATATATGATCTTTGTGCAACCATCTGAGGTGGTCAATCAATTCAGTAGTCTCAAAGGAATTCATAAACGCTCTCCTGTATTCTAGCCACTGTGGTCACCCTAAGAAAACCCAGCAATGATGCAGTTACAAGTGTCTTCCTCAGAGGGTTTGTAGTTTAGTACAGAAGGCAAGAAAAATAGCTGAACATGAATAAAACAGTAGTATAATTTGTCATGCAAAATTGAAATGGGTTGCAAATTCCAGTAGAAGGCAGGATGAATGAGAGATGGAAACAATGCAGGTGATTTTTGGTGCAATAAAAGAGAGAATGATATTCCAGGAGAGGCAACATTATGAACACAAGTAAGGACTTAGGTGGGACAGTTATCCAGCTTCTTACTAAAGAGGTAGGAGAAGTCATTCAGGATCTTAAACACTGGTGTAAAAAATCTGGACTTTCCTTTGTAGACATTAGGTAGCAATTAAGGTCCTGAGCCATTAAGAACTGGGTCAGCACTTTTGAAGCTTCTTTGTAAACCTGAGTGTAGATAAGAAGTTGGAAGTGTGAGGGCCACTTTGATGGGGATTACCAAAATCCAGTTGGGGCTAATGTGACTTTAAGAACAAACTTTCCGCCGGCGCCGCGGCTCACTAGGCTAATCCTCCGCCTTGCAGCGCCAGCACACGGGGTTCTAGTCCCAGTCAGGGCGCCGGATTCTGTCCCGGTTGCCCCTCTTCCAGGCCAGCTCTCTGCTGTGGCCAGGGAGTGCAGTGCAGGATGGCCCAAGTGCTTGGGCCCTGCACCCTCATGGGAGACCAGGAGAAGCACCTGGCTCCTGCCTTTGGATCAGCGCGGTGCGCTGGCCACAGCAGCCATTGGAGGGTGAACCAATGGCAAAGGAAGACCTTACTCTCTGCTCTCACTGTCCACTCTGCCTGTCAAAAAAAAAAAAAAAAACTTTCTATGGAGATAAAGGAGGAAGACTTGGCACCTGTCAGAGTATGAGTGAAAGGGGGATGCGGGTAGGTGACTTAGTGTTTGATTATGTGGAAGGGCTTTAACCTGAGGGCTCCAGTACAGACAGACGTGTAGTAATAAATAGGAAACCCAGTTCTGACTGCAGCCAAGGTATATGCACCGATGATGAGTCATTCATCCAAAAGAAATACATCTCTAAGTCTTCTTACTGATCTATGTCTGTTAGGTCCTTGTGGAGCTAATTTCAGGACTGCTCATCCTCCAAGAATTTTCTAGCTACAGAAACAAGTCTTTCTTACATTGTTGAAGTGATTACAATATACATAATTATAGAAAATGTATAGAAATTGACAGTGTTTTTATGTTTTTTTACATTATCTCTTAATTCTGCGAGTGCAGTGCCAGGCATAAAGTTTTTTTTGACAGGCAGAGTGGATAGAGAGAGAGAGAGACAGAGAGAAAGGTCTTCCTTTGCCGTTGGTTCACCCTCCAATGGCCGCCATGGCTGGCGCCCTGCATCCGAAGTCAGGATCCAGGTACTTCTCCTGGTCTCCCATGGGGTGCAGTGCCCAAGCACTTGGGCCATCCTCCACTGCACTCCCGGACCACAGCAGAGAGCTGGCCTGGAAGAGGGGCAACTGGGACAGAATCCGGCGCCTTGAGTGGGACTAGAAGCTGGTGTGCCAGCGCCGCAGGCAGAGGATTAGCCTATTGAGCCGCGGCGCCGGCCAGAATAAGTTATCTTGATAGACAACTTCTGGAACAATATGTCCCATGCTTATCACAGTTAACTACTAAGAATGGTGAGATGTGGTGAGAGGCCTGGGAGATCCCCATCTCTGGGGTCAGAGAGACATCCATCAGATGCATCTGGATAGATTAGGGGGGAACTCTTTAAAAAAAGGTTCAAATACAAGAGTCGTTGCAATAGTGGTTTTCAGGGGATCTGGATAATGATTACCAGAGGCATCCATGAAATGATGACAGTCAAGGCACTTTGGGTAGCTGTGACAAAGTTGGGTAGAGGTTAGAGGTGGCACAATTAAGATATAGAAGGGAAATTCACAATGTGAATTCTAGTGAAGGATTTTTATTTGTGGGTTAGTGGGAAAAACATCAGGACATTAAAGGGTGTTAGGGTATGTTACTTAGCACTCCCTTCCCACAGTGCTCCTGGGGAGGTCCCCTAAAAATATGATTTAACACTGAGAAACTTTAAAAATTGTTTTCCGTTGCTGTCTGTGAGATTGAAGCTGCTTCCCACACACACACAACACACATTTGCTTCTGCTTGTAGGTATGAGCTACATTAAAGACTTACTGTCCTTTCACACAAGGGTCACTTAATGCTGAAACATTCCTATTAAAATATGAGCTAGAGAAGTATGGCTATTATGATTGCTGCTATAGACATCGTAATGCAGGTCGTGGGCACTGAAAGAAGGAGATCAGCTGATATTATCGGGGTTCATATGAAAATCTATCTTGTCAGACAATGTTTTAATTTCTATTAGAACAAAATTTCTATTAGAATAAAATACAGCAAGCTGGAAGGATTCTCTATATTTCTATATGCCAGTGACAGTTATGAAATAATTTTCTAATATTAATGTTAAGAAGTTCATAACATTTACTTGACAAAAAGAAAATTTGATAAAATAGGTGTACATATTTGTTGTTGAGAAGATGTGATAAATTCTTCATAAATTAATCTAAAAATTTAGTGCAATCCCAACCCAATTTCTATGGACTTACCTGCATAATTTGATTCTAAAATCATTGTGTCATAGAACCTGTCTGAGAATATATTAATGAAAGCAATTAAGGTGTTGTATCTTATTAGATATTAAATCTATACAGCTATAGTGGTGAAAAAGATATGGCATTGAAATAGAAATAGGTTAAAAAGAACTCAAAAGAATCCAGAGGTAAATCAGATATAAATATATACTAGAGGCTATATTTCACATAAGTCAAGAAAGAATTTAGGGAATTTGGTAGCCATCTGAGGCAAAATAAATCATGTTTCAAAGAGTGTACAAAATAAATTACTGACAGATAAAATATAAAAAGCATCATGGCCAGCACCGTGGCTCACTAGGCTAATCCTCCACCTAGCGGCACCGGCACACCAGGTTCTAGTCCTGGTCGGGGTGCCGGATTCTGTCCCGGTTGCCCCTCTTCCAGACCAGCTCTCTGCTGTGGCCAGGGAGTGCAGTGGAGGATGGCCCAAGTGCTTGGGCCCTGCACCCGCATGGGAGACCATGAGCATCACCGGGCTCCTGGCTTCGTATCAGCATGGTGTGCCAGCCGCAGCACGCCAGCCGTGGCGGCCATTGGAGGGTGAACCAACGGAAAAAGGAAGACCTTTCTCTCTGTCTCTCTCTCTCTCACTGTCCACTCTGCCTGTCAAAACAAAACAAAACAACAACAACAAAAAACGCATCACAAACTAAAAATATATAGGATAGAGTCCACAATAAATATTGGAGCATGGAAAGTGCTATGTAAGACCAGGAAATTCACGAATTTAACTCTATATAAATTATCTATGAAATCATATCATTAGTTAAAAGACAATAACACAAATGCAAATATTTCTTCCAGTTTAGCAGGCAAACACCTAAAACACTTAAGGAATTTCTATTAATAAGAAAAAAATGAATCAGGAAAGGAGTATGAGCTGGCTGCTCACAGAAGAATGTGAATGGTCAAAAACATATGAGGATATAAAACTATACTTGTAATCAGAGAAATTCAGCTGAGACACCAGTGAGGAAGAGGGGATGCAGACGGCGGAGAAGAGCAAAAGTCAGTAATGAACACCTCTGTCCACCTTTGTTGGTGCTGATATCGATACAGCTTCTCTGGTGAAGGATGTCACAGTGCTTTTGAAAATTTAATGTGCATATCTTCTTATTTGGCAATTCTAAATCTCAATATTTTCCCTAGAAAAAATCTTTTCACATGAACAGAGAGAAAAATCATTGCCATGATGCTTGTGACAGTGACAAACCCAAACCAGCTAAATGTCTCTCAGGTACAGTTAAATGGAACATAGCACAACCATACTGTGGAATACTATACAGGCATGAAAAAGACTGAGTTTATCAATGTATGTATGGAAACAGATAGGTTTCTAAGATGTATTATCAGTTGATAAAAGGCAATTTCTGAAAAAATATGCAATATAATTTCAGTTATGTAAAACAAGCAAAGAAAATAAAACTACAGAATTTGAAATTTATATAATATAGGTATACATAATGAGAGCCAGATCAGTATACACTAAACTGCATAGGTTGATCGACCTAGGAAATCTGTGAGATGTGTGTGGCAAAGGAAATCTTTTATAGAATTATTTGAGTTTTTATAAGATTGTACAAACTGATCAATTGCACTATTAGCAATTTAGTTAAAACTAAAACACAAAACTCCAAACACACAGGATTAAGGCTCACGGCTTAGGGAGTTTGATCTACGTCTTTTTACATTATAAAATGGCACACCCACTTCCCCAGCTAACTTATTTCCCTTTTAGGATTCACCCTTGGAAATGTCAATGCCAGAGACACATGCAGCTAATTAGGCATGTGTCTGAGCAAACGATTATGGTGAGGGATAGCAGATGTTGACTGTCATGTCCAAACCTTGGCTCTGATTCATACTAAATTTGGTGAACCTTTTCTTCTCTTTGATAGATAAAGTGCTACACATTTCAGCTCTCCAGAGACAGGAAATGATTGGCCTGTGCCAACGTTTCTCCAAATTTTTACCTTATCCTGAGATCTCTATATAATGTTGATGATATCATTGACTGGAACCAATTGTTAGAAACAATGGGCAATAGCTGAACTTTGTTTTATTTGACAGGTAGAGATATAGACAGTGAGAGAGAGAGAAAGGTCTTCCTTCCATTGGTTTACTCCCCAAATGGCCACTACAGCTGGTGCTGTGCTGATCTGAAGCCAAGAGCCAGGTGCTTCTTCCTGATCTCCATGTGGGTACAGGAGCCCAAGCACTTGGGCCATCCTCCACTGCCCTCCTGGGCAACAGCAGAGAGCTGGACTGGAAGAGGAGCAACCGGGACTAGAACTTGGTGCTCAAATACGATGCTGGCGCCGCAGGCGGAGGATTAACCAAGTGAGCCATGGCGCTGGCCCCAATAGTTGAACTTTTAATTATATAATCAAATAAACCAGCAGGGACATACACACAATTTTTTGCTCAGGATTAGATAATTTTTTCCTGCAAAATCAATCATAGCAAAGCTTTGCTAAGGGAAATTTTTTGCAGCAATGTCTATTCTAACACACCTTGGTGGGTTGCTTTCCAATAGCCCTTATGGGTTTCCCCAGAACCCACAGACTGGGCACCAACTGTCTACAGGTCTTGCTTTTTAAAGTTTGTGGAAAATCTGTTTTGAATTTTAAAACGGGAAAGAAAGCAGAGTCAGCTGGCTGAGTTTGTCACATCCCTGTAACTGGCTCTGGCTTCCACAAGTTCAGTTTGGTTCAATATACATCACTGTGCACCTGCTACCTTCCAGGCAGCATATTGGGATCTAGGGGGCAGCTATGAGTCTTGCAATGGCTTCCCCTGAGACACTCACAGTCTCATGATCCCAAAGAGGGATTACTGAGTTGCATAAAGCATGGTGATTTCTGAAAACTTGTTGTCGGACACACTGCTTGCCTCTGGGATACAGCAGGGTATGTGAGACTGCCCACATGAGCTTAGTCTAAAACAGGTGAGAGATAAAGAAACCATGAGAAGTTCTATGCCGGCATTGGAAATGGGACAGGTCTGTCTCTCAGGGGCCCAGCAGGGACCTATCTGAGGAAGGGAGATTGAAGACACGTACTGCTGGAAGGCTGAGTCAGTTTGTAAAGCAGGAGATGAGGGGTAGGGGAATTACAGAGGGTGTAAGTGGATGTCAGACCCTGTGATGGGCACCGGGGCTCCCCAGCCTGTCTGCATCTTTTCCCCATGCCTAGAATTCTGCAGCCTTTCCTCTCCAATCACCTCTGGCTACCACTCCTGACTCTTACATCTGCTCTACACCTGCCCCGGCACACTCCAGGACAGCCACAGAGCCTGGATGCCCTTCTTGGTCTCCTCATTTCTGCTCTTGGTGACTTGCTCCTTCCCCTCCAGCCTACTACCATCCAAATGGAGCAAAATAGCTGATGCCATGCGGTGTTCAGTAATTCCTCTTTTTCGGCTGCTGTTTCTTGCACGCAGAACTGCATCCTTGCGACGCATGGGGAGCTTATCTTGCTGAGGCTGCTCTGGGATGCTAAATCATCGTAATGGCCCCATCAACTGTCTTTGCTTCAGTAATGATGACAGTCAGGACAGCCCTCCCTTTAGCAACCTCTATTTCTCCTGAGGTCTAATAGACACTGAATTTGGCATAATGTGTACTTCTTCAGGGCTACACATCACTGGGAAAGCTTCTGTGCCTATTGTAATAATCTCTTGTAATGAATAGTGTCTGTTACACTAAGGAGTTCTTTAGGATCTCTACATATAAAGAGCACACCTCCCAGCCGCCTCTCTGATACTCCTCCCACCCCAACTAAAACTATGCATATGTGTATATTTGCTAGGATTTGGCAACTGCTTCATAATTAGGAACATGACCCAGCTGTCTTGGAGGGACAGTGGAGTGGAGAGTGAAGAGGAGTTGGAGGAGATTTCATGTCTCTTTTCTCTGAACTCTAGGGGTTCATTGGGCAATTGTTTGTTTTCTTCTTTTGTGTTGACTCAACATTAGCACTAGCAGGTATACTGTATACCTAATTGCCCCCGATAGCATCAAACAGCCTTGCAGCAGACCACTAAAACTTTTTGACTATAATGTTCAGAAAAGTAGAGAGAAAAGCATTAAATAAAACAGAGAAAACAGACATGGGAGTGAAAGCCAAGAGCTGGCACTGACAACTTAGGTCTTCCAAAACATGTCAGGATGTGTTCTCCTAAAACGAATAGCTGATATTTTTTCACCTGTAATTTAACAGAGGGGAAGAAATAAAGAAATATTAACCTCAACTTTGATGAAGGCCAAAGTGCTATGGGATGCCCATGCCGACTCCCAGCTGAGAGCACAAAGAGGAAATATATTTTCTTCTGCAAGAAAACATTTCTTGGAAGGGTGGTGAGCAGAGAATGGCCATAAAATCATATTAAATTGATTATGTTATTTGACCTAGGAATTCCCTTTCTAAGACTTATCCTAAGGAAATATTTGTTTAGTAGTAGTTTGAGGACAGTATGGACAGTCCTAAAATCTCTCTCTTGGTATTATTTGTAATAGGCAACCTTAGAAACAACCTCAATATTCACCGTATGGGAAGGTTTGCATAAATCAGGAAACACCCACTTGATTGCAAATTGTGTAGCACAGTGGAGTTAACAGAACCTGGCGGGCAACTTTCACAATTGCCCCTTTTAGTTTTGGATGGATAAAATTCTCTTGCCTAATATGGTCATTAATTGAATTACTGTGCCTTGAATACAGTGGATATTTCATAGAGAGTTACTGTTATAGAGCTATTTCGTACTCAGCAAGTATGTGTAAAACACGAGAATGGCTTATGCCATCTGCAAAGTGGAACAATGCATCCCCCAAATGAACAGTGGTACGTAAAGGGATATGCAAACAAGTTGAATGCATATTAATTATATAGGGCTTTGAGTTTCAGTTGGCTTCTGATATTTTCTGAAATTTGTTTGGTATGTACACACAATTTTAAAAATGAAAAACCTCTTAATATATTGATGGCAATTCATTCCTACATTTTTTGCAGCCTTCTGACAGGTGACCTTTCTGGGTGTTCGTTAGCGCTATTGGCGGGAGGAAAACAGGAACTGTAGGATCCGTTATGGCTGGTAGAAATGCCCAGACGTGAGAGTTGAGAAACTCAGATTTTTTTCTTGCATAAGGGCTTTGGGATAGTCATTCAACTGCACTGACTATTTCTTCCTGGAAACGAGAATAACAATATTTGAGCTATTGTGTCATCAACTAATAATATCATACAAGACTGAATAAAAACTTGGAGAAGCAGGAAGTATTTTACAAACATTCTCTTTCAGGCTCTCTCCTCTTCAAGGAATGAATTCTGCCCCCTTTATTGATTTTTTTTTTTCTGACAAAATCAACTGAGTTGGAAATCAAGATTCGTGATGAACTCTATCAACTTTCACCCTTATTTATTTTCTCTACACCTTGTAAAGAAACTCAATACCTGGGTTTTATGTAGTGCTTGTTTTCTTTTTCTTCTTCTTCCGAAATGAGTTTGAACCAGAAGTTTCTGCTGTCATTTTAGCAGCAAATAAACGTGATGTGGCTTTCTCAGTTTGGATATTGAGGATCATCAACTCTGGCTGTCATCAACTTGCTGTGAAGGGGTCTTGCAAATCACAACAAAGGAGCAGAAAAAGGCAATGGGAAACTTCACCCACGAATTCCGACTTGTCCAGGCAGGAAACTGCACTTAGGTCAGGAGTAAAGCAGCAAAGGGTATACCAGTGATGGCATGACCACTTCCACTGTTGCTCTCTCCTTTCCTGCTGAGAGCCGTCAAGTACGAAATCTTGAAGCTCTGGTCATTCTAGTGGCCAGATACATAGCTTTGTCTATGAGAAAGAATTCATCTTTATGTTTTTAAAAAGGGGCTTCTCACTGC
This sequence comes from Oryctolagus cuniculus, assembly GCF_964237555.1. Classification (NCBI taxonomy): domain Eukaryota; kingdom Metazoa; phylum Chordata; class Mammalia; order Lagomorpha; family Leporidae; genus Oryctolagus; species Oryctolagus cuniculus. The sequence continues at coordinate 18,722,273 of NC_091446.1, read as the reverse complement.
CACCTCAAGTAGACCACGCTTGGGGGACGTTGAGTATTTCTGTTTCCTCTGCCTGGTTCACCTGCTTCCACTTAATACTCTGGCCTCCATGAATGCTTATACTTTACATTGGCAAATCCATTCATGTTGGTTTCTCATGAAGTCAGATCTGAATCACTTCCCTCTGTGATTTCTTAAATGAGACAGGAAGTTTGAGGTTTTTTTCTGAATTTTATTTCATGAGCAAATGTCACTTTTGAAATAGAAAAAAGGATTCCTGACGGGGTGGGTGTTAGATGATCGTGTTCCTTATGAATATCTGGATTTGATACTTGGCTCTGGCACCTGACTCTGGCTTCCTGTTAATGCAGACCCTGGGAGGCAGTAGTGATGGCTCATGTAATTGGGTTCCTGCCACCCACATGGGAGACTGGGGTTGAGTTCCCTACTTCAGTGTTTGGCCTGGCCAGGAATTCAAGTCCGGTCTCCCATGTGGATGGCAGGAACCCAGCCAATTACCTGACCCACCACCACTGTATTATCAGGAGTTGGAGCCAGGAATCAAACCCACGTATTCCAATGGAGGGTGCAGGTATGTTAATTGCTAAGCAAAATATCAGTGTCCCAGTTACTTTATTTGAATGATAAAGGATTGCGTGAAGAGGACAGCGTGTTGCAACCTTGGCTGTGCATTACAATTGCCTGGAGAACTGTTAACAATGTCAGCACATAGGCTGCATCCCAGACCGTTACATGAGAGTGACTTGAGGCATCACTGCTTCTTGAATGTTCTCCAGGTGATGATAATGTATATATAGGTCTGCGGATCACTGCACTGACTTGAGACAACCTTGATCAAAGCTAGATGTTTGCAAAGTTCATCTGAGGGAAGCAGAGATTCAGTGCAGATGTAGTGTGCGGGAAGACTTCACAACTGCAAATAGTGGATATCATTAGGGAAAAAGTTAAAGTCATTTAAAACAGATACATAGCTATATTATAAGCTCTGGGGATCTCAAATAGCTATTTTGAGGATCAATGTAAAACATTCTTATATTATGCCAGCAAGTTCTAGCTGTATGAGATAAAATTTCTGGAGCTGAGATAACAGTCAGAAGCAAACACTGTGCAGGGAGCCTTTGGTAGGTGAATCAGAAAGGAAATCTAGTAATGATTAAGCCACTAACATCCATGTTACATGTGAAAAGTTTGAATTGTTCCATGAAATCTGAGTGCAGAAAAAGTGGTATGCCCAGATCAATGTGTTAAGCTACATTTGTTTAAATATCAGTCATAATTAAGAAATTAAATATTGATCATTTCAACCTCGTCTCTAAGCATTTATAGATTAAAATTCACCAAGAAAATTAATGAGTGGGAACAGAGGCATACACCACTTGGATAGTTCTTCTAACAAAGAATACAGAGTGACCATGGACATGGCTATGACCTCTCTCAAGATCATGAATTGAGGACATGGAGGCTGAAACCTGGTGAGCTTCATGGGACATTCACTTCCACACTCATCCCGGTGCCTAGCATGGGCGCTAGTGGAGACCCTGAGCTTTCTTACTGGGCATTGCTTTCCTCAGACAAATGGTCTGTGACATCCCCATACAATACAGAAGAGGACAGTGTGTTGCAACCTTGTCTGTGCATTACAATTGCCTGGAGAACTGTTAACAATGTCAGCACACAGGCTGCATCCCAGACTGTTACATCATTTACCTGGGTGGTCTCTACCTTCAAGAAAGCAGAGGCCTTGGAGTAGAGCAATCAGTTGGCAGAATGCCAGGAGAGCATTGGCAAGCCTAAAGATGAGTTCAATTTAACTACTGAAAATTCAAGTTGAGTGAATGAAGACCATGTTTGGGCCATGAACCTCCTGGAAGTCTAAGAGTACAGGGGTGTAGCAGAGGGCTTTGCTGATTGGCCATTCCTATTTCTTATATGATTGAAAGGATCTGTTTAAAAACAGACTAGGATTCTTACTGTTGGGACCACTGAATACTGTGTGGGCTCCTTGCAGGCAAGGGCATGATCTGATTGACCGTGGTGTCCTCAGCAGGAGTCTCAGAGTCCAGCTGGCACTAGGAGGCTTATTTTATTTGTGCAGAAACTTTAATGTAGTCAGTGAAGATGGTAGCAGGGTGAACAGTCAAGGTGTGTCCTTCAACATGGCACATAAAGCTAGCAGAGAGGCCTTTACTCCCTCATTCTCTCTCAACCCAGAATTCCACTGACAAGAACGATGTCAGGGAGAAGAGCGTGGGAGTGCTGAGAGGACCCTGCCAGACTCCAAACTCAGACATACTGAGTCCTCCTGCAGAATCTGGGAAGGAATAGTGGTAGAAACTTCCATAAAGAGCTTTCATTTGAGGAGACAACATTTGGAGTCTCTTAGTCTTTCTCTTAGACTCTTAAATTTCCAATGCAGTGATGTGGAAGAGTAAAAAAGGAAACTCACCAGTCTTTCTCGCTTAGTAGAAGTTCACTCAAAGTTAGTATAGAAAGCCATGTAGAGGTGACTAAGGATTCCTGTGATGATGACGGTGACGAGCTGAGGAGCTGCTGAAGACCCCGATGGTCCTCAGGAGAGGAAGAGGGGCAGCTGAGAAGTGGCAGGACCAGAAGAGAGAGAGAGATCAAACCACACTGCATGGAAGACGGCAGGGAACGCTAATGATCTCCAGATCCTAGGAGACCTCTGACATTTCCCAGCAGTTTGGAAGCCAACACATGGCAGCCTCTCGGGAATGAGCCTTCTGAGAAAATCAACATGAAAAGAACACAAGAATTGGCGTTTTCTCTAGGCTGAGGGAAAAAAGACTTCAGGGAGATCCAGGAGACAGAACTGAAATCCTAGCATTGTCTTTTTGGGGCATGCACAGAGAGCAGTTTGCAGCTCCAGGATGTGGGGGTGATGTTTGGGCTCTATTTTAGTGTCAGGTGATATAACAGTTGACAAGACCTTCCTTTAAAATAATTGTTTAGCCGAGATGGCTCTGGGGGAAGCTTCCATGGTCGTCTTATTGCAGGTAAAGAGAAAATGGCAAGCACTAGAGATTTCACACGCAACTAACTCGTCTGATCAGATGGCGAAACTCTTGATGAAGTCTATAATCTTGCTCTTGTAAAGCTGCAATGACAGTGGCAGCTGCTTGAAAACCCTTAGTGACATTTCCTGGAACACAGACTTCTCTTGGAATTGAAATTTTGCTTGACACATTGAAGGCCTGGGTGTATTAAATGAGGGAGAGAAAAAAAATGTCGTTAAATATTATTGCAGAATTTCACTTTGCTTAATGGCCAATAAACTAACACAGTGTATTCAGGTGGCTCCACCTTCCAGAGTGACCATCTGGCCAGAAGAACATAGCCAGCTTTTCTTTTGTTGGCTTTTCCTCTACTGAGGAGTAGTTAGCTGTCAGTATAATTAGCTCCTGCCAGAAACCTGCCTACAGGATATGTGCTGATACATATTCAACAGTTAATGAAAACAAAAAACACAATAGGGCAATTCTAGTTTGTCAACAGTGTCAGCCTTCCTTTTATGGCTTGAAAAGACACCTTGAGAATATTGGTATTTTTTATCCCAGCAAAATGCTCAAAAATAAATAGCCATTCATCCTGCCTCCAACAGCCTTCTCGATTTAATGGTTACTAAGGAGCACTGACCTCAAACAAGAGAGGCCTGGACCCACAAAGAGGGAAAATACAATCGAAAATGCAGACTGCTACAGAAATGGAAGTCTGGCTTGCTTAGACTAATGGAATCTTCCAGAGAAGAATGACAACTGAAAAAAATGAGTCACTATAGAGAACATTTATAGACCATCTTGCTCCAGAAGATGAGGCACATACAAATATAGAAACATAGTCACTTGGATGTTTCAATCAAAAATGCTTCCTGATTCTATTTTTTTCTCTTGATAAGAACACTTTCACCATTTAATCCTATGCCTTTTAAGAATTTATATGAAAAGATTTCAAAAAGTGGCAATGAATCAGAAATTTTGTTTGGGCTATCTCTTTAGATTCAGCTTCATTTAAAATATACCTGCAACCTGCATGTGTGTGCACACACATGCAAACAGACTGGAACCTCCATTTAGCTATGATGGAGCATTGGTACAAGATTAGTCTTTCTACTACAACCAATCAAAAAATGAAGAAAACATATCAGGCAACTGCTACCAGGCTTTGGACAATAGGCAAGGATGAGTGTAATCACCAAGATACAGGAAGCACCCAGCTTTCTGCCAGAGTACAATTTTCTGACCTCAGCATAGTAAGCTGGAGTTATGCAGAGTGCAGCTGTCCATTTGAGCAAAGGAGGCATAGACTGGAATACAGGGCAGCTGAGACAAATTCTGTAGGGCAAGCATTACAAAGAAGAAAGATGAATATGGGGTCTATGGGATTCCTTGGTATCTTTGGTTGAAGGTGAGGCTGGGAAACATCGGGATGAGGCTACCTGGAAGCATATGAGAACATGGCTATTGGTGGCACTGAGAAGAGAACAGAGATTCCAGTTACCAGTCAGTCCTGGGGGAAATTGGAGGTCAGTCCAGTTAGAGGGTAGAGTCCCTTTAACACTCAAGACTAGAAAGTCTCACCTTGAAAGCAAGGACCACACTTCTAGAATAAAGCCTACTTTAGACCAGCCCATATGGAGTATAAAATCAAAGCCTGAAACATAATTAACAGAGCATCAGAGACTTTTGAAATAAGTTGGGAACCTTATCAAATATGTAACTAGAGTCTACAGAGTTTGAAAGAGCAAGAGACTGGCAAGAAAAATGTTTGGAAATAATGCCAGAATATTTCCCTTATTTGATGGAAATGCTGACTTAGGCAATGTGTGCATTGAACCCAGAAAGGATAAAGGTGAGAAAACCACACCGAAGCAAATCGGATTCAAACAGAAGAAGTTCAAAAGATTGGAAACAGACAAGGTGTAAGATGTTCAGGAGAACAATGCCATCAGAAACAATGGAAGTAAGAAGACAATGGAATGACATTTTTAAGTGCTGAAAGAAAAATAAAAGTATGATGTCATAGAATCTATATACAGAAAAAAATCCTGCACAAACAAGATGGAAATAAAAATATTTCCATAAACGTGAATGCTGAGAGAATTTCTCACCACCAGACCTGAACCATAAGGAAGACTGAAAGATTCTCTTGAGGCTGAAGGAACCTGACATCAGACAAAAACTTGCATATCCCAGGAAGGAAGAAATGATACATACTTCGGTAAATTCCATTATTTTTCCCTTATAATTTTCCTCAAAACAGATCTGTCTCTTTCAAGGAAAAATAATAACATGTAATTTGATGTCTATAGTGTATTTAGAAATGAAATACTTGATAAAAATAGCACAAAGTATATGGCATTGGGTAAATATAACTAGACTGCTTTGCTTGTGAATTCGGAATTGACAAGAAGAAAATGAGAACTGTCAGGTGCGAAGTATGAAAAGGTACATATCAATTTCTAAATAAGCACCAGTTATCATGGCTGTATAATTTTAACCAAAAAGTATTTTTAAAAGTTATACTATAAAAACTAAAAGAGGCTTTCAATTTTTCACTGAAGATATTCGATAAAAAGAGTAACAAGAAACACAAATATAAAACAAATAGAAAGGTAGTATATTCAATAGAACCATATCAATGATTGCATTTAATGTGAAAGAACTAAATATTCCAATTAAAATGCAGAGAGTGGTAGCCTAGATCCAAAAGCAACTCCTAGCTATATGCTGGACTTTAGAAACATTTGAAGTATAAATATGCAGATAAGTTGAAAGATAAAGAATAAAAAAAGCTAGCCTTGGTCAAAAGTAAGCATAAAGAAGCAGATGTGGCTTCATTACAATCTGATCAGCTAGTCACCAAGACAATAAATATCACAGGGCAATGGATGAAAATGGATATTTCATAACAAATAATACAATTCACTAGTAAAACATAACAATTCTTAAATAGTGTGCATCTGGTAAGAGAAATGCAAAATTTATGAAACTAAAACCAAAGGAGAAATAAATGACTGCCAACAGTCATTTTTAACATACTTATCTGAGGATTGTTGCTATAGTTGATATAACAAGTAGGTGAAAAAAAAAATGTGAAAGTTAGGTTAAAAAGTCTAAATAGTTCTATAAACCAACTTGACCCAACTGAGGGATTTAAAAAATAATATATTCATGAATTATAGAAAATGCACTTTATAAATATGTGGGTGTGTTCACATCGACCATGTACATGGCCAAAACATAAGCCACAGTGATTTTTCTAAAAAATTTAGAAACTTATTTGAGAGGCAGAGAGAGCAATACAGTTCTTATCTACTGCTTCCTTTTCCAACTGCCCACCTCGGCTAGGGTCAAAGCTGGGAGTGTGGTCCAGTCTCCCACATGGGGGCGGCATAATTACTTGATCCATCAATGCTGTTTCTCAGTTTCTGCCTTAGCAAGAAACTGACTCAGGAGCCACAGTTGGGAATGGAACCCAGATCCCATAACATGGGACAAAGGTTAACAATGGGCAAATACCTGTCTCCACAGTGACGTTTAAGGGTTAGAAATCTTATAAAATATGACCCACAAAAGTATTAGTCATTAAATACAATATCTGGAAAAGTTCCTTAATATTTGTAAATAAAATAACCCGTTTCTAAATATGCAGTGTGTTAAGAGTCCCAAGAGACTTAGATTGAACAGTACTGAAAGTAAAATGCATCAAAAGATAAAAATCAACCTGATTTAGGTGATCTATGACAAACATGGTTTATCCCATACAAAAATGGGGAAATGCTGAATGTTTTTCCAAAGCTTGGAAACACATCAAGGATGTTCACTCTGGTCCTTTTCATCCAACACTGAATGGGATCTCCTTGTCAGCTGATGAGTCAAGAAAACAGAATATGACTAGGAAAAAAGTAAAGCTATATTTGTGATATACAACATGAATGATTATGTAGGAAATTCTAAATAATCTTATAAAGTTGCTAAGTGAATGAATGATTGATTGTAAAGTCACGGGATTTAAGGTCAAAATGAAAAATTCATTTCTATATGTTAACAATTAGTAGAGAAGAAAAATTTTAAAAATTGTATTTAAATTAACATAAAATGCCCAAATATGTTCAAAAACTTCTTTATTAAATATTTAAGTTCACTGAGAGAAAGTAAGGATGATTTAAATAATCAGATGTATCATGTTGATGAATTGAATGATATAATGTCAATTTTACACAAACTGTGTATGGTTTAAACACAATTGCAATCATAATCTTACCTTTAAAAAAGTTGAGAAACTGATTCTAAAAATTATTAGTTTCTTAAAAATTTTATTTGAAAGGCGCAGTTACATAAAGAGAGGAGGAGACACAGAAAGAGGAAGATCTTCCTTCCACTGGTTCCCTCCCCAAATGGCCCGAACAGCTGGGGCTGGGCCAGATCAAAGCCAGGAGTATCATTCAGGTCTCCCACATATGTGCAGGGGCCCAAGTGCTTGGGCCATCCTCTGCTGCTTTCCTAGGCACAATAGCAGGGAGCTGGATCAGAAGTGGAGCAGTTAGGACTCAAACAGGTACCCATATGGGATACAAGTACTGCAGGTAGTGGCTGAACCAGAGGCTGGCTCCCTAAAAATTGTTTTACAACACACACACACACACACACACACACAACACAACACATCTAGAGTAATCAAAGTGATTTTGAAAAAGGACTTGGAAGGACCAATGTTTGGTGTATTGGGTTAAGCTGCCACCTATGAAGATGGTGTCCCATAAGGTGCTGCAGTTCCTGCCTCTGCTGCTTCACTTCCCGTGGCCCAGGAAAACAGCAGAGAATGGTCCAGATGGTTAGGCTCCTGTACTCTTGTGGGAGACTTAGAATATAGTTCCTGGCTCCTAGCTGTTGCAGCCATCTGGGAAATGAAGCAGCAGATAGAAGATCTAGCTCTCTACACTCTCTGTAACTCTGCCTTTTGAATAAATAATTTTTTAAAAAGGGGATTTGTAGTGCTTATATTTCTTAATTTTAAGACTTATAGGCTGGTGCCGCGGCTCACTAGGCTAATCCTCTGCCTTGCGGCGCCGGCACACCGGGCTCTAGTCCTGGTCGGGGCGCTGGATTCTGTCCCGGTTGCCCCTCTTCCAGGCCAGCTCTCTGCTGTGGCCAGGGAGTGCAGTGGAGGATGGCCCAAGTACTTGGGCCCTGCACTCCAAGGGAGACCAGCATAAGCACCTGGCTCCTGCCATCGGTTCAGTGCGGTGCACTGGCCGCAGCATGCCAGCCGCGGCGGCCATTGGAGGGTGAACCAGTGGCAAGGGGAAGACCTTTGTCTCTGTCTCTCTCTCTCACTGTCTACTCTGCCTGTCAAAAAAAAAAAAAAGACTTACTACAAATCTATAGTATCTAGAGTGATAAA